>NC_141546.1:49227500-49827500 GCF_021556685.1 Rattus norvegicus
CCCGCGACAGTTCTTTGGTTCCCTCTGCTTTGCCGTTCATCCCCCAGCAGAGACCTTTGGCTCTACTGCCGAGGTGTAATCCTAATTTATACTACCTTTCACTATCGTGACTATACTACCCGAGTCCAGGGTAAAGAAGGCTCATCAAGGCTTGCGGGGGGGGGGGGGGGGGGGGGGGGCTGGGAATTTAGCTCAGTGGTAGAGCGCTTACCTAGGAAGCGCAAGGCCCTGGGTTCGGTCCCCAGCTCCGAAAAAAAAAGAACCAAAAAAAAAAAAAAAAGGCTTGCGGGTAGAACTCATTTGGTAAGTGCTAACACAGCAAGTGCGAAGCCCTGGGTTTGATCTATACTGTACCACATAAATAGGGTGTGGCCCATGCCTGCAATCCCAGCACGCAGAGGGTGAAGGCAGGAGGGCCAGAAAGTCAAAGTCGTACTCAGTTCCAGGCCACCTGTCTCCATGCAGCCCTCACCCCACCCTTACACCCAAAACCTTCCCCCCAAATGATTTAGAAGCCAGATAAGGCACTATAGCATTCCTATGTCGTCTTATCATGTGAAAAGTTAACAAAAGATGATCAGGGTCAGCCTGGGCTACATAGTGACCTGTCTCAAAGGAAAACAGAGAACAAACAGCAACAGCAACAAAAACAAAACAAGCCAAAGAAAGAAAGAAAAAGAGAAAAAAAGCCAACTCGCAAAAAAGCAGATTAACTCCCTGATCTAAACCGTGGACCCTTTCTTTTAAATTTAATTTACTTTCATTTTATGTGGATGAGTATTTGGCTTGGTTTGGTTTTTCAAGACAGGGTTTCTCGGTGTACCCCATACTGTCCTGGAACTAGCTCTGTAGACCAGGCTGGCCTGGAACTCAGAGATCCTCCTGCCTCTGCCTCCCGAGTGCTGGGATGTGCACCACCACTGCCTGGTGTGCGTGAGTGTTTTGCCTGTATGTATGTTTGTGCACCGAATGCTCTGTGTGAATTCGTGCACCGTGTACTGTGTCTGAGGCCCATGGAGGATAGACGAGATCAAATCCTCAGAACCGGAGTTGCAGACAGTTGTGAGCCACCCTGTGGGTGCTGAGTCTTGAACCCAGGTACTATAGAAGAGTAGCAAACATTCTTAATCATCTCCCTAGCCTCGACACTATGACTTTCTTGTCACTTTTTAAAACTGATACCTCAGGGCTCAATGGGTAAGGAATTTGCTGTCTAGCCTACACAAAGCCCTGGCTTTGATTCCCAGTGCTATGAAAAGGCCTAGGCTACACAAGTTCCAGACCAGCCTGGACTACAGGAGACCTTGACTTTAAAAAAGCGGGCAGTGAGGGCAGATGAGCATGTCACAGCAAGGGAAAACAGCCCATGAACTGTATAATTCCACTGATATGAAACATGCGGAACAGGCCAGCGTATAGAGACAGCAGACAGAGTCCTGGTGTCAGTGCCCAGGGGGAGGGAGGCTTAGGAGCAAACAAAGAAAGATGTGAAACTGTTCTGTAATAGGAAAATATTCTTGACACTTTGGGTTGTGAGCCTGGCTGAGCCGCCTCTCCAACCCAGGTTATGTTCTTTAGAACGGCAGTTTTTAGTTAGGCGTGGTGGTATACATTTTGTAGTCTTAGCACTGTAGGATCATTCTTGGCTGCATAGCAAGTTCTAGGCTAGCCTGGGCCATACACTACGACCTCCATCATAAAAACAATCCAACCCCTCAAACACACACACACACACACACACACACACACACACACACACACACACACTCCAAGGTGAGAGAGGATGTGTCTATGCTAAGTGAAGGTGAACTAGATTACAATAAGCTCTTTTTTTTTTTTTTTAAATGCAGAATCTCTTGTAGCCTAGAACTTGCTGAAGATTTCTGAGCTCCCTGCCTCTGTCTCCCAAGTGCTGGGAGACAAGTGTGTGGCAGCAAGCCCATTTTCCTGGGTGTTGAGGATGTAGGCCAATCTTTTATGCATATTAGGGCAAACACTACCAACTGAGCTACATTCTCAGCCCAAAGCTACTATTTTTAAAAACGTTATTGTATGATAATAATTTCACACAAGTGAAAAGAGGAATGAAAAGGCACTGTAAATCTCACCTATCGGTTCGCGTCCTGCCAGACCTTTGGTGCCAGTGTGTACACTCACAGGTAATTACACTCCACCTGACCGCCATGACATCATGGGAACCCGAGCTAAGTTTAGGGCAGAATTTCTCCAGAAGCCTGCCCTGCAAAACGTTGTGTATGGTCAGGGCTGCGGTGTAGTGTGGCTTGTAGAGACACAACCCTTCTTTTAAATGTATTTATCATTATGTTTTTTAAACCCCTTTTTTCAGATGTATTTAATGTGTCTGGGTGTTTGGCTTGGATGTATATGTGTGCCCTACATGTGTGCCTGGTGCTCATAGAGGCCAGAAGAAGGTTTTGGATCCCCTGGAAGTGGGGTTCCAGATGGGTGTGAACTGCTATGTGGGTTCTGAGAACCGAACCCAGTTCCTCTGAGAGAACAGTAGGTGCTGGGCTAGGGGACGGCTCAGCTCAGAGATTAAGTACTTGCTGCTCTAGCAGAGGACCCAGGTCTGATTTCCAGCACCTGCCTGGCTGCTCACGATCTTCTGTAACTCCAGTCTCAGGAGATTTAATGCCCTCTTTTGATCTTCAAAGACATCAGGAACACATATAGTATACATACATGAATGAAGGCAAAACACTCAGGCACATAAAATAAAACGATAAATAAATTTGAGAGAGAGAAAGAGGACAGAGAAGAACGGCAGCAAGTGGTCCTAACCACTCAGCCATCTCTCCACCCACCCCAGCTCTTTCCTTTTATCTTGTTCAGGGTGCTCAGATTGAACATGGGGGCTTGTGCATTCTAGGATATTGCTCTACCACTCAGCTTCTAATCTAGCCTCAGGACATTTTAACACACCAAAGACTCCTGGGAAATATTACCCTAATGGCATCACTCTGTGAACATTCTCTGCCTTCACTGGCTTTCTTTCACTCAGCCCCTAGTCTGCAGCAGTTCTCCACGGTAATACTGGAGCTGCACGGGTGCCAAGGGATGTATGTAGTCCCATGGAAGAAGCTACCTCTTTTTTTTTTTTTTTTTTTTTTTGTTCTTTTTTTCGGAGCTGGGGACCGAACCCAGGGCCTTGCGCCTCCTAGGCAAGCACTCTACCACTGAGCTAAATCCCCAACCCCAAGAAGCTACCTCTTATTAGAGGCTTTTGGTGTCACCATACACTGGTATGGGAGACCCACCCCCCACACACACACACACAGGCCACCTAATGATTATTCCATAGGGTAAACCATCCTCAAAGGACCATGGGGACACCAGAGGATGGGGCCTAGGTACCTCTGCATTTCCCAACCCAGAACTGCTGGGTTTGCTCAGACAGCACCAACTCTTAAATATATATTTAAGAAATGATGGTGGGGATGGTTGAATTAAATACTCAGGTAGATCAGTTAGTGATTCTTACTTGACTGTGCCTCCCTGAAGAGCCTTAAGGATCTCTGAGATGCAGGCAGTATCTTTCCACATTTGGGCAGTTGTAGGAGTTATAGCCTATAATCATATGTAATATTGTCTTTTTAGTTTTTTGACAACATATCCACTTATTTAGAGTAAGGGTATCACGATGTAACCAAAGCTGTCTTCCAGCCTGAGGATCTTCCTGCTTCGGTCACTGGAGAGCTGGAATGAGAGGCTCATGTCACAGTTGTTTGTTTTTCTTGAGGCATGGTCTCAGAGAATGGCTGCCCAGAGATGCAGGCAGCATATGGAGTGTTCTGTAGACCACCGATGGTCCGGGCTTACACATTTTTATAGCAATGCTGAAAAACGAATGTATTTGCTGATCCTGATAACAAAAATGGTTAGCCAGGCAGTGTTGACGCACACCTTCTTGATCTCAGCTCTTGGGAGGAAGAGGCAGGCAGATCTCTGAGTTCGAGACCAGCCTGAAATACAGAGTGAGTTCCAGAACAGCCACGGCTACACAGAAAAATCCTGTCTCGAAAACTAAACAAACAAACAAGCCAGCAGGCAAATAAATAAAATGCTTAATCTGAGACTAATAGTTTCAGAAGATTAGAGTCTGTGATGGTGGAGCTTACATCTTGATCCAAAAGTCAGAGGCTATGTGAGAAAAAGAGATGCCAGGAATAGGGTAAATCTTTTGAAACCTCAAAGCCCACCCCCAGTGACACACCTCCTACAACAAGGCCACACCCCCTAATCCTTCCCAAACTGTTCCAGCTGGAGACCAAGTATTCAAACATATGAGCTTATGGGGGTCATTCTCATTCAAACTTTCATGGATTGGTTATCTTTTGAGACAAGGTCTCGCTGTATTGTACAGGCTGACTTGGATTTTGCTGTATTTCCCCGGGTTGCCTCGAATTCATGATCCTCCTGCCTCTTCCCACTACATGCTGGGGCCGCAGACATGAGCCATTATATTCAACCACGCTATTAGGTCAGAAAATAAAAACAAAACAAACGTCTGAGCTTTGAAGCTTCAAAGCCAGACTCTGTCCATAAACGAACTAATTAACAAACATACAAAGAACAAAAGCAGCCAGCTGTCCAACAGACTGGTCCTTCACGGCAAAACTCTGAGCAGTCCTGAAACTCCTGTGCTGGGATAAAGGTTCCGTCCCCGAGTGCTCACAACCCAGCCTTGGGTAAGTGACCTCACCCTGTGACTCTTAGGGTTTCTTCACATGAAGAAAGGGATCATAATGGTACCTACTTCAAAGGACATTTGCAGGAATTAGGTGAAATAACATGTGTAAACCAGGTCCGTGGCTAAGAAACCGTGGGTTTCCCCTGCTCTTCCTCACCCCTCCCATCCCTTCTGCTGACTCCGAGATGAAATATTTCTGAAAGAGGAAGAGAAACCCGCAGGGAAACAGATGGAGAAATCACAGCTGGAGACAGGTGGAGCCTTGGTGCCTAAGAGCCAAGGCAAGGTGAGCTGAAATGTCCTTTCCAGAAAAGGCAAGAATAATCAGGTGTGACAGTTCACACCTGCAGTCCCAACACTTGAGAAGCTGTTGAAGGAAGATCGGGAGAGCCGGGCTAGCCTTGGGGCTATCAAGCTTAAAGCAACGTGGGCTCCATTTGATCCTATCTCAAACTAAAGCTAGTAAATGAGCTGGCACGTGGTGGTGCATGCCTTTAATCCTAGTACTCGGTAGGCAGAAGCAGGTGGGTCTCTGAGTTCAAGGCTAGCCTTGTCTACAGAGTGAGTTCCAGGACAGCTAAGGCTACAAGAGAAACCCTCGCTCAAAACACCAGCCAACCAAGCAAACACCTCATAAATGAATTCCCAGGAATGATACCCACCCGACACTCTACCAGCAGGGAGAGTTGCACAACACCCTTATTTCTGGAGAGGATTCTGCTCAAAGGAACCTTGTTACACAAACCCTTATCAGCTGAGGGATGGAAATTAGTAGTAAAGGAAATGACTATGCCCCAAGCATACCAAGTAAGCCCCCATTTGTATATGAATGCCTTGCCTACCTGTATGCCTCTTCACCATGTGTGTGCTTGGCACCCGAGGATGCCAGAAGAGGGCGTTGGGTCGCCTAGAACTAGAGTTACAGACAATGAACTGCTGTGTGGGAGCTGGGAACCGAACTTGAGACTCTGGAAGAACAGAGCAGCCGATGCTCTTAATCCCTGACCATCTCTCCAGCCCCCTAATAATATGTTTTAAAAATCTTCTCAGCTGAGTTTGGTGGCTTGATCCCACCATTCCTGCACCTAGGACGCTGAGGCAGGGGAATGCTGCAAGTCTGAGGACAGCCTGGTCTACATAAGGAGTTCCAGGCCAGTCACACTGCATAGTGAGACTCCCTGTTAAACAGAAAAACAAGGCACCCTGACCCACCCAGCAAAGACCCTCTCTCACTGGCTTGGCCGTCAGGTTTCCCTTCTCATAATTGATCCATTCCACCAGCCCAGAGCACTCCCTTTGTCCAATCACCTTTATTCTTGCCACCCCCACCCCGCCCCTTTCTTTTCTGGAACTGGGTCTCTGGCCCAGGCTTGCCTTGAGTTCGTTTTGAGGCTGAGATTGAGCTTGAATCTGTGATTGTTCTATCTCCATCTCCTGAATGCTGTGTTTATACACAGTTCTGTGCTTCTGGAGGGCCTAACCCAGGGCTTGCTTCCCAGCTGCTCCCCCCCACCCCTCTCCTTCCCCCTACCCCTCCCCTTCCTAGTACTCCTCCCCCCCTCCTTCTCCTCTCCTCTTCCTCCCCCTCCCCTCTTTCCCTCCTCCCTTCCTCCTCCTCCCCCTCCCCCTCCCTCTTCCCCCTCCTTCTCCCCTTTCCTTCCCCCCCTCCTCCTCTCCTTTCCCTCCCCCTCCTTTCCCTCTCCCTCCCCCTCCCTCTCTCCCTCTCCCTCCCTTCTCCCTCCTCTGCCCTCCTCCTGTTCCTCCCAACTCCTCCCCTTTGGCTTTACAATCAGGGCTGCTTTCTATCCTGCTATATAATCCAGGCTGTTCTCAAACTCATGATGCTCCTGGTTTGCCCTCCTGGGATTGGAGGCACGGATCGCCCTACCTGCCTGGCACTGCCACACATAAAATGTAAATCATCAGTTAAAGCGCAATGCCTTTCTCCCTTCTGATCGTCTATCTGTCTTTTATCAGCTCAATTTATGGTCTTCAGTAACATGCAGGGCAGAGAAGTCTTGTAGCTTGTCCCCTTATCTTAATGAGCTCCTTGAAGGCAGAGCTCTCACCGCTGTCACCTCCTCCACCCAGTCCTCCGTCCAGCAGTCAGGCAGTACCTGAGTTCCTCTCAAGAGGCTGCCAGGCCACTGGGGGATCCAGCGATCTAAGTGCAGAGTCAGGCAGAGGATGGGGAGGTCCAGCTGCCCCTGGCCTGGGAATTCAGCAGAGGTGGAGTGAAAGAAAGGCTTACCATGTGTTGGAGGGGTAGTTGAATTCCCAGCGCTGGTGACCTGCACTTGGGGGAAGGGCTTCTAGGTAGTGGGCTATGGACAGAGAGCCTCGAACAGTACCATGTAGAACTGAGAGATGGCTGGAGACATGGCTTAGTAGTTAAGAGCACTTGTTACGGGCTGGAGAGATGGCTCAGTGGTTAAGAGCAGTGACTGTTCTTCCAGAGGTCCTGAGTTCAAATCCCAGCAACCACATGGTGGCTCACAACCATCTGTAATAAGATCTGATGCCCTCTTCTGGTGTGTCTTTAGACAGCTACAGTGTACTCATATACATAAAATAAATAAATATTAAAAAAAAAAAGAGCACTTGTTACGCTTCCACAGGACTTTGGTTTGAGTCCCAGGAAGCTTGCGATGATCTGCAGTTCCCAGGGGATCTAACGTCCTCTTCTGACCTCCAGGAGCACCAGGCATGCACGTGGAGCACATGCATGTGTGCAGACAAACACTCATACACGAGAAATAATAAGATAAATGATTTTTGAAAGTAAAGCTCAGAGAGACTCAATGGATAGAAGGCTGTGTGCCTGGGGGATGTGACCCTGGCACAACCTGGGGGTGGAGGCCCTTCCCTAGGGTTGGCTGGGAAACCACTGGCCTGAGTGCCCAGCACCTGGCATTTGCATTCAGGAAACAAGAGAAGTCCTTTCCAGATACCCATCTAAGAAATACCAGGACCTGTGGGAGTCTGTGGCAAGGGACAAGCGAAGTCCTGGGTTCCAGGACATTCTGAATCGGAGCAGCAGCCATTAGGCTTCAAAGAGGCATCATGGGAAAAGCAAGAGGAGGGAAAGTTACCACTCATCAGCCGAGGGAGCTTCAGGTCTCCTATTCAAGGAGGCCCTCAGGTAGTCTCAGAGCTGTGTCTGTGTGTTGACTACCTGTCCCCAGGAGTTGAGCAAGAAAGGGACCTTCTCTCCAGCTCAGAGGTAAGGGTTCCAGACGGAATAAAAAGGTAGCACTTCGGGGTTGGGGATTTAGCTCAGTGGTAGAGCGCTTGCCTAGGAAGCGCAAGGCCCTGGGTTCGGTCCCCAGCTCCGAAAAAAAGAACCAAAAAAAAAAAAAAAAAAAAAAGGTAGCACTTCAACAGAATGGGAGGCAGCAGATGGGTTCTACAAGGTCATGGGTGAGATCTATAAGGAGGTGATCGTGTAGAGGCAGGAGGAGAGGAATCGGAATGCAATGGGGATGGGGATAAAGCTGGCCCAGACAGCTCCCACTGAGATGAACGCCAAGTACTGGTAGTCACCAGTGAACACACACAGCCGTGATCGAGCATTTACCCAAGGGCTAGGCACATAGTAGGCAGCCACTACATACTTGGTGACAGAGTGACCTGTCATCATTGTTGAGAGTGACAGAGAAGAGTCAGGTGGAAAACAATCTGACGTGAACCTGGTCAGTTAATCCTCTGACAGAGACGGAAACTCCTTTCCCAGACTGAGTCACACTTTTCCCATGTTTTCCAGAGCCTCTGCCCTGGTCCTTACAGTTCCTCTCCTGTCCTGGAATCTACCTCCAGGTCCCTTCCAGAGGCATGACTGGGCTCACTCTCATCTAATCAACTCATCCACTCCGGGGGCTCAAGCCCAGAGCAGGGAAGTGCCCCTGAGTATACCTCAGTTATCAGGCAGAATAGAACCTTGCTCCAAGGCAGCCCCTCTGCCTAGGGCACAGGGTACTCTCAGATCTCATTTCCAGAGGCCGGGCAACCAAGCGTGGGGTCTGACAGCCACTCCAGGCCTGTCTTTCTTCAGACCTCCATTCTCCTCTAGGAAATACCCACCAAGGACAAAGAACCCTTGGTTCACCCACCTCTTGCTCCCTGGCACAGAGCTTCCTGGCCTTCTCTAGAGAAGGGAGCTCCCAGGAAGCATCCTGTCAGTTTGAACGGGCCAAGAATCCCTGGCTTAGGGCAGCAGCAAGGCCTGGTAGCCATGGGAAGGAACAGCGTGCACCCCAAGGGTCTGAACCACCTGCCAACACCGCCACCCACTCTCCACCCACAAGATCAGCCCAACCTGTCCTACAGGTGTGTCTGGCTCCCCGCCACCAGGGCCCAGCACCCAACTCATTTACGGGAAGGAAGGATGTAAACAGAGGACAAGGGGCAGCAGGAGGACAAAGGCAACAAGTCTTTTGTTTGCACCTCACTGGGTTCAGAGTCTGTTCACATCACGCCACAGGGGGGCCAGTGCACAGCGCAGAGAACCCTTCCCTATTCGCCCTCCAAGTCTTGTCCACCTCCTGTCACCTGTTGGCTGGGCTTCCCTCTGCCCACTTGAGAGCTCCCTCCCAGCCATGTCCGTGTCTTACAGTAATAGCCAACACCTAGCCTGCTCAGCCCAGGCTCAGGGCTCAACTAAAGAACCGCATTTTATTGGCTAGAGTCTGCCGAGTGGTTGCTCAGAGGGCAGGGCACTTAGGTTTCATTTTCCCACTTCAAGGTGTCTGAAGAGGTGGAGTACAGCAGGCCCTTGTCCTGTGACAGGGCCTCAGCCAGTCAGGAGAAACTGGGGGGATGTGAAAATATACTCCAGCCTCTCATGGTTTGACTCTGCCGAAGGCTTCTGATACTTAGCCTATGGTAGTTCAAAACCCTCCATTCCATCAACAAATACTTCTTGGATATCTATCAGATTCCAGATGCCCTTCTAGGGGGACTAGATTACATCAGAGAGGATATCAAAATGCTCTGCCAGCCCACCTCAGCCTCTATTGAGCATACACACGTGGACTATGGATTAGACTTTGATCTATGCCGGGG
This sequence comes from Rattus norvegicus, assembly GCF_021556685.1. Classification (NCBI taxonomy): domain Eukaryota; kingdom Metazoa; phylum Chordata; class Mammalia; order Rodentia; family Muridae; genus Rattus; species Rattus norvegicus. Next base: position 49,237,273 of record NC_141546.1, read on the forward strand.
AAAAGAACAGGGAGGCCCCACAGGCTGCGCTCTTGCCCAGGCCTGCGGAGGAACATCCCGGGCACAGCACAGACCATCTGAGGCCTGGCACTGAAACCATAAGACCCGGTCCCCAGAAGCTAGCTGTACGTAGATTCGTAGGGCTTTTTGTTTTTGTTTTCGTCGTTTGAGACAGGGTCTCACCCTGTTGATCAGGCTGGTGACCTGGAACTCATTATCTTACCTAGACTGGCCTCAAAGTCACAGCCATCTCTCTGTCTTAGCCTCTGAAGGACTAGGGTGGCAGACGTGAGTCGACGTCAAGGTACCAAGCAGATGTCTTTCCAAACTCTTTCTTTGTAAGTGCCAGGGTTCGAACTCAGGGACTTCCCATCTCTGCCTGTTAGCTTTGGTGCTCACTCTAGTGAGGAAGGGCAGCAGAAGTTGGAGCATAGGAGTTCACCTTGTGCTCCGAGTACAAGGGGTTGGTGCCAGGTTGTACAGGGTGTCACTACCACATGTTTGCTGCTAGCTTTAACATGTGGTAAAATTGTCTTTATCAAGTCCAAGTGTGCAGATCAGTGGTGTTAACACGGCGAACACCACCATGCACCCACTATCACCATCTCTTCCCAGAACCGTCATCTCAAACTGAAATCGTGTTTATTGAACAACGATTCCCGTTCCTGCCTCCGTACTCAAACCCTCGAAAACACCTTTCTACTTTCCTTCTCTGGGAGTTAAAAACAACTCTGGGTCCCTTGTGAAAGTGAATCCTTTTCCTTGAAACTTGCTATGTGGACCAGGTTGGCTTCAAAACTCACAAAGATCTGTCTGCCTCTGCCCCCCAGTGCTTGCACTAAAGATGTGGGCCACAAGGCCCAGCTGGAAATGAATCTTGGAGCACGCACCTTTCTGGCTTCCAGCTCCCTTCACCGAGGTGGTTTAGTTTTTTTCTTCTCTTGTTGTAAAATCATATGAAGAGCTAACACGGTGGCACTGGGCATGTGTTCAGTTGGTAGAGTGCTTGCCTAGCATGCATGTGGGTTTGATCCCCAGAACCACATAAGCTAGACATGATAACACATACCTGTGGCTCCAGCCCTTGGAAGTTCAAGGCCACCCCCATCTATATAATAAATCAGAGGCCAGTCTGGTCTGTAAGACCCTGCTTCTGTCCCCACCCCAACCCCCCCAAAAAAGGAAAAAAGTCAAGTTGGTGACAAATATAAAAGTATTTTATAGGGGTTGGGGATTTAGCTCAGCGGTAGAGCGCTTGCCTAGCAAGCGCAAGGCCCTGGGTTCGATCCCCAGCTCCGAAAAAAATAAAATAAAAAAAAAAGTATTTTATAAATAGTAAAATCCCATAACAATGTTAAAAACATTTTTCTAGCCCAGCAGTGGAGGCGCACACCTTTAATCCCAGCACTTCTGGGGCAGAGACAGGCAGATCTCTGAGTTTGAGGTCAGGACAACCAGGGCTACGTGGAGAAGCCTGTCTCAAAAAACAAAACGAACAAACGTGACTATTATTCTGGGTTGAGGACTGTGATCTGGTTGCCATGACAGCAGGAGGACATAAGTTTGAGTGGTGGGACCCAGGTTAAAAAGCCAGATATGACGGCATGTGCTGCCATCGCTGGGGAGGCAGACACAAGTGACTCGCAGTAAGGAATTATTGCTGCTACATCCCAGGTCAGGGAGAGACCCCTCTCAACAAGCAAGGTGCGTGGCACATGAGCTATGATACCTGTGTGTGTCCTTTAGCCTCTAAACACATGTGCACCACACATACATGTGCACCTACACACCCTGTGCACACACAAGCCATTGGTGGTCTCCCTCCCCAAGCAGATCTGTCCACCCAAAGATAAGATAGGACACAGGGCACTTTGGAGCATCCTTCTAGATGCTGCAAAGACTGTGGTGGGAACCAGAGCTGGACACTTGGTCAGGGTCAGTGCTGGACACGTGGTCAGTGCAGAACATGTGGTCAGTGCAGGACACATGGTCAGTGCAGGCACATGGACAGTGATGGACATTGTAGTGATGGACATGTGGTCAGTGATTGACATGTGGTCAATGCAAGATGTGTGGTCAATGTAGGGCATATGATCAGTACTGGACACATAGTCAGTTCTGGACACAGGGTCAGGGCAGGATACATGTTCAGTGTAGGACACTTGGTTAGTGTGGGACACATGGTCAGTGCAGGGCACATGGTCAGTGCAGGGCACATGGTCAGTACTGGACACACGGTCAGTGCAGGCACATGGTCAGTGCTGGACACGAGGTCAGTGTGGGGCACATGGACTGTGTCAAGTCAGCATTCATTGGAAAGGGCACTGCAGTCTCTGCCAATCATTCTCTCAAGGCCCTTTCTCTTCCTTCAGCTGGGCATGGCGACTGACCCTACAGATGGGTAGAAGAAGCACTTATGCCAAGGGCTTTTCAAACAGTGAACCCGAGTTAAACAAGAACTATCCATTCTCCTGAGAGCTACTACTGGCCATCCTAGCACCAAGCCAGAGTAGGCATTCCTGTGAGCAACCAATATAGGCTTAGCCACACACAAATACTATGGGACACGAATGTTCTTATGGAGTTGCTCCCTGGGAACTGGGAACCAGGGGCACTGGGGAATGATGAGCCCTGCCTGGACCAGAGAAGGAGGGTGTCTGGGAAGCCTTCCTGGACCAGCGCATCTACCTTACTCTCTGCATGGTAACAACAGCAGTGGCAGCACCTAAGTACAGGCGCGTGCGCGGCCACGTATGCCTCATGAACTTTGAACTGATGTTCACCTTCTCAGTGGCCTCACAAAGTGGGGAGATTAACAACCTCACTTTCCAGCTGAGGAGACAAACTCGGAGAATTTCTGTCGTTTGCTCAAGGTCATGCAGCTCCCAAAAGGCAGTTCCAGATGGGATCTGAGGTTTACTAACTTCTATAGTCTCCAGGGTTACCCAGGTTTGGGTAAAGGTACTTCAAGGTCACTGGCAAAGTAAGTTTACAGGCAAACACTTCTCAAAATATTCTTAGAGCCTGGGACAGCTGGTAGAGCTCTTGTCTAGAATGCACAAAGCCCCAAGTTGGTTCTTTTGTACCTTATACAGGCCAGAACGGTAAACATGCCCAGAACCCCGACATTCAAAAAGTGGGGGCAGGAGGAACTGAACTCATTCTCAGCTGCAGTCTCTACGGACCTTTTTCTTTCTTTCTTTCTTTCTTTTTTTTTTTTTTTCTTTTCTTTTTTTCGGAGCTGGGGGCCGAACCCAGGGCCTTGTACTTGCTAGGCAAAAGCTCTACCACTGAGCCAAATCCCCAACCCTCTTTTTCTTTTTTAAATTTAATTATTTTTAAGTCAGGGTGTCATATCCCAGGCTAACATTGAACTTCCTGTGTGTCTGTAGCAGGTCTTGAACTCCTGATCCCCTGCGTGCACCTCCTGTGTGGTGAGATTACAAGCATGCACCACTATACTTGGCTGCAAGTGTTTAAGTAGGAAAAGTAAAGGCAGATGTGATATTGCAAACCTGTGATCCCAGGGCTTAGAAGGCAAAGGCGGGATGACCAGGAACCGGAGACCGGTCCGAACTACGTGGTGTGACCCTGTTTAAGAAAATAAATACACACAAGAATAGTTTTAAAGAAAATTATAAGTAACCTGCTAAACCTTTGATGGGACATAGAAATAGAGATTCCTTTTGAATTATATTCAGAGAAAATTTTATTTGTTTATTTATTTACAGAAAGGGTCTTATTATACAATTCTAGCTGTCCTAGAACTCACTGTGTAGACAAGGATGGCCTTAAATCACAAAGATCTGGTCTGCCTGCCTCTGCCTCCCAAGTGCTGGGCTCAAGACTTGAGCCACAGTATCTGGTAGGGGAGTCTTTTTAAATTAAGTGTATTTTTTCAAACTATTGAGACAACAGCTTGCTATGTTGTCCAGGCTGGCCTCATGGGTTCGCCTATAATTCTCCTTCCTCGGTCTTTTTAGTACCCAGAGCAATAGATAATCAACACCACACCCATCTGAGTCTCAAACTGCTTCTAATTGGCTTTTCCAGGTATCACAACCAAATGCTTTGCTTTGTTTTTGAGATAAGGACTTGTTATACAGCCCTGGTTGGCTATGGGACGTGCTATGTGGTAGTCTAGGATAGCCTCAAACTCAGAGCTCTGCCTACCCGTGGAGTGCTGGGATTAAAAATGCTTTTCTTATTACCTGGGTTTTCATTTGTTCAAGGCAAAAGTCTTTTGTATAGACATAGGCTGGCCTGAATTAAAAATCTTGCCTCAGCCTCTTCCTGCTTCAGTCTCCCAAGTGCTGGAATTATAGGCTTTTACCCACAATGCTCAGCTTCTGAGCATGCGCATGCAAACACCATATTAAGGCCAGAGTCTGGATGGCCAGGTCTATCTTATCCCTTTGAGACAGCATCTCTCGCTGAACCTGGAGATAGGCTGGTGGCTCACAGGCTCTATCAATCTGCCTCTCTCTGCTCTCTAACACGGAGGTAGGTTACAGGCTCACAGCAGCCTTGCCCAATGTTTTACACGGATGCTGGGGATTCGAACTCAGGTCCTCACCTTTTCTCAGCAAGTCCTTTTACCACTAAACCGTTTCTTCCCCACCCCTAACTTTTAAAGTCCTAGAAAATTTGACACAAACATTAACATTTTAGCCGTGTCAGGGGTGTGCACTTCTGTGTTATCATCGACAGGCACACTGTTGCACAATGATCTCCTCCACACCCCACCTCCAGAATTTTCCATGATCCTATCCTGAGACGGTCTGTTAAGCAGTAACCCCCATACTCCACGGCCTAGTCCCTAGCAACTACTGTCTACTGCCTGTCCCTGTGAATTTTCCCCCTCTAGGGGATTCATATACTGCTAATCCCTTTGAGTTACTTAGGGTGCAAAAGGGAGACTATTAAAAGAGAAAACATTGAAACGATCGTCTAAGAAGTGGCAGTGGTCTGGAGCAACCAGTGCTGGAAAATTCCACAGCTGTGACCAGGCATGGAGATACACACCTTTAATCCCAACACTCAGGAATCCGATCTCTGAGAATCTGAGGCTGCCTGACTGGCATAGTAAGTTGTATGTAGCTAGTTGGGACTATGTAGTGAGACTGTTTTTCTAAATAAATAAATTGAAAATTAATTTTAAAGCGTACAGAGCTGTTCTCTCTCCTCCTTGATCGGGGGTCCAAGGACAAACTGTCTTCCTACGGGCAGGGAGCTGGGGAAAGGAAGGCAGCAAAAGAGGGGAGAGGGGCCAGAGTGAAAGCTCCCGCCCAAAAAATGAGCCAGGTGTCATAGAGGTAGCTATTCCTGTGCCCTGGGCGCTCTCTCACCTGCTGTTCGCACTGTAAATGCCTGCTGTTCACACTGTAAATGCCTGATGGGCAGCTGCAAAATGGTGCTCCCCTGTGGGCTACTCCTGCAGAAGGGAGCCTGGCTTTACAGCCAGCCTTCTGCTGCCATTTTCCTATACCTGTTAGGGCAATACTCAAGAAAAGCATCTAAGGGACTTCGTACTGCTGCCAGTGCAGATCTGCCTTTGAGACCTAGTGGCAGCCAATGACTGGGTGGCCCGTATCTCAGGGTTCTGAGTCAACAGGTGAGATAAACAGGGCAGGATCTGAGGTTGGGAAATCTCCAGGGACCAGAGCTCCTGGGGCTAAAACAAAGGTGTTTTCAGAGTGGGAGGCCAGTTCTTCCCTGAGGACTGGGGTCCTGTGAGAACCTGGACTCTCAACTTAAGGTCAAGCTGACTAGCTACAGCATGGTGGTCTCTTGGCTCGAGAGCCTGAAATATCAGGAGGAGTGATTTCTTTCCCAGGAGCACATACATTTCTGTGTGTTTTGGTTTGGGGTTTGTTTGTTTGTTTGTTTTTTTAATAGTGGCTGGGTAGATATTTCTTAGATGTTTTCTTTTTTTTTTTTTTTTTTTCCCGGAGCTGGGGACCGAACCCAGGGCCTTTCGCTTCCTAGGCAAGCGCTATACCACTGAGCTAAATCCCCAACCCCCAGATATTTCTTTTGAGACAGGGTGGCATCAAACTGTCTATAACCAAGGATAACCTTGACCTCTGACCCTCTGACCTCTAGCTCCTTAAGGGCTGAGATTTCAGCCTCGCACCAGTGTTTATTCCCAGTTTTGTGTCATGCCGGGGTTCAAACCCACCCAGGGCTTCTAGCATGCTGGATAAGCACTCTACAAACAAAGCTATGTCCCTATCCCCTCTTACTTATGTTTAATAAAAATATATGCATTTTATTAGGAAAGAAGAGCGGGTGGTGGCACCCACCTCGTTAGCATTCTGTCTAAGTGCCAACCCACAGTTACCTGGCAATAGCCAGGAATGCCTGACACTATAAAAGGGGCTGATTCCCCCCTCCTCTCTCTCTTGCTCTCTCTGCTCTCTTCCCCCCTTCCCCCTTTGTCCCTTCTCTCCCCATTCCCTTACCTTCTTTCTCTCCACATGCTCATGGCTGGCTTCTACTTCCCTTCTCTCTCTCTCTCTCTCTCTCTCTCTCTCTCTCTCTCTCTCTCTCTCTCTCTCCTGCCCTCTTAACTCTCCTCCCCATTCCCTGAATAAACTCTATTCTATACCATACTATCCCCCCAGGGGAAGGCGTGTCTCAGCATGGGCATCCACACCTCCATAGAACATATCCCCCCTCTCTTTATCTTTTTATAAACACCTTCCTTTGTCCTAGCACTCAGGAGCCAGAGGCAGGCAGATCTCTGAGTTCCAGGCCAGCCTAGGCTACATAGTAAGGGCTAAGTTAGCCAGGGCTACAAAGTGAGACTTGGTCTCAAAAGAGAAGAGAAGGGAAGTCTTAAGAAAGGAGGAGCGGGGGGGCTGGGGATTTAGCTCAGTGGTAGAGCGCTTACCTAGGAAGCGCAAGGCCCTGGGTTCGGTCCCCAGCTCCGAAAAAAAAAAAAAAAAAAGAACCAAAAAAAAAAAAAAAAAGAAAGGAGGAGCGGGCTAGGGAGTTGGGGGGGGGGGGGGGCACACAAATGCTCAAAGCCATTGTTTCTGATTTTTGGCCGTGTCTCATCTCTGCTGCCCTCCAACAGTCTGGCCTCCGGAATGCTGGGGCGACAGGCATGGACCACCAGTCTAAACACCATTCGACTGCCCCTTAGGTCATTCTGAAAAATGATTTATTCATTCATGTATTTATTTTTCTTTCTGTGTATGTGTACTCGTGGGGTATCGGGAGTCTCTGAAGTGCCAGTTAACAAAGCCAGCTGGGCTTCAAATTCATTGAAATCCTCCTGCCTCTGGCTCCCGAATTCTGGAATTAAAGGAGAATACCATCACAGTTGGCTGCTTTCTGCTTTTTGGTTTTTTTTTTTGTTTGTTTGTTTGTTTGTTTGTTTTTGTTTGTTTGTTTGTTTGTTTTTGAGACAAGGTTTCATGTAGCTCAGGCTAGCCCTTATTCTGGACTTAGCCGAGACCCTGGATCCTTGTGAGTTCACCTGTGGTGTGCTAGAGTAACAGGTGTGTGCTACCATTCCTGCCAGCAATACAGATGTATATCTTAGAATACTGCCAGCAGTCATCCAAATTTGCATTAAAAAAAAATAAGAAACCACCCAAACCTCTACTTCCTACCGCCGGGAAGCCTTCTCACCACACAAGCATATATTCATATTATGCTCTTTGTTATTGGTTTTCTTTCCTTTGTTTCTGAGATAGCCTCAAGTAGCCCAGGCTGACCTCAAATTTGCTAGGTAGCCAAGGATGGCCTTAATCTCTGATCTTCCTTCCTCCACCTCTCAAGTGGGAGGCGGGGTTCTAGGCCTGGGCCACCAGACCCAGCTTAACCCTGGACAAATATTTTTCCTACATTCGTGAGTGATAACACAGATGAGGTGGTAGGAGCTGAGGGTGGGCTGCAGCCTATTCTTGCTAGACCAGGTCTAACCTATCCTCTGCCCTGTGGGTGTACGCTCCAGGGCAGATCTCTGAGGCCCGTTGCAAGGAGGCTGGTTAACCATTGGCTCTGCCCTCGGGGTGAGGTAATCCAGGTCCCAAGGGAGAGGCAAGACCCTGGCCAGCCTGCACATAGGACTGAGGCCACTCTGACCCGGTGAGAATGAGTGAGGAACCTGGGTCTGGGGGCTCCATCCAGCTGAAGTATATTCCCTGGGACAGCAGGCTGCAAAGAGCGCCCAGGAGCCCATTGACCTGGGTGATGGTGGGGCCAGGGCAGAGATGAAACTTCAGACGGTGAGAAGCTGAAACACTGAGGGGAAGGGATGAGATTGGAAGCCTGCAGTAACCTTAGTCCTGACCCTGAATACTACACCCCATGCCCTGATGGTCAAGCCTTTCCATCCCTAAATAAGGGTAGAACATAAAATAAACTCCTTGGTCCCCTCTCTGACTTTTTTCTTTTCTCTCTCTCTTTTTTTTTCTTGCCCTTCCAATATTAGATGAGATGAAGGCTGACACATATGCTAGGCAACACACACACACACACACACACAGCACACACACACACACACAAACACACATACATACACACTTGGATACACAAACACACATACACACTCACACACACATACACAAACACACACATACACACACACAAACACACACACATACACAAACACACACAAATACACACACACATACACACACACACACACACACACACACACACACACACCACCACCACCACCACCGCCGCTGTCGCCCTCTCTGTCTCTAAGTCCTCACCCTGTGAGTGACTCACCCTAGGACTATACTTGGATAATCTTTTTTTTTTTTTAAAGATTTATTATATATATGTGTGTGTGTGTGTGTGTGTGTGTGTGTGTGTGTGTGTGTGTGTGTGTGTGTATGTATTATATACATATACTGTAGCTGTCTTCAGACACACCAGAAGAGGGCACGGGATCTCATTACAGATAGTTGTGAGCCACCATGTGGTTACTGGGATTTGAACTCAGGACCTCAGGAAGAGCAGTCAGTGCTCTTAACTGCTGAGCTATCTCTCCAGCCCTTGGATAATCTTTTTGTTTGTTTGATTTTTATTTTGTTTTGTTTCTGGAGACAGGGCTTCTCTGTGTATCCCCGACCATCCTGGAACTCGCTGTGTAGACTAGGCTGGCCTCTAACTTTGATCTGCCTGTCAAAACTTTGTTTGTTTGTTTGCTTATGTTTATTTAACTGCATGCACACTCATAGGTACCCTCAGAGGTCCCATCTCTAACAGAGCTCCGCCTGTCTCTGCCTCCTGAGTGCTGAGATTAAAGGCTTGCTTCCCCAGGCCCGGCTTTCCTTGGATAATCTTGTTATTGTTGTTGTTCGTGTTTTTGCAATCATTTTTTAATTCACTTTACATCCAAGTTATAGCCCCCCTCTCTTTCCGGTCCCACCCTTACAAATCCCTCCCTCATTGCCCCTTCCCAGCCCCCCTTCGGTACCAACCCACTCTAGGGCATGAAATCTCAGCAGGTCTAGGCACATCCTCTGGCACTAAAGCCCCATAGGCAGTCCAGGTGGGGGGAAGGGGATCCAACAGCAGGAACAGGGGCTTCGGTAGCCCCCCGAGCCACTTGTTAGGGGACCCACATGAACATCAAGCTGCACATTTGCTACAAATGTGTGGGGGGCTTAGGTCCAGCTCCTACAAGCTCCCTGGTTGGTGACCCAGGCTCTGTGAGCCCCACGGTCCCAGGTTAGCTGACTTTGTGGATCTTCTTGTGGTGTCCTTGACCCCTTCCAACTTGCTCCCTTCTGTCCCCCACTCTTCCACAAGACTCCCTGGGCTCCACTGGATGTTCAGCTGTGGGTTTCTGCATCTGCCCCCATCTGCGCCCAGAAGGAGGCTCTCAGGAGACAGTTACGCTAGGCTCCTGTCTGCGAGCATAACAGATTGTCATTAAGAGTATCAGGGGTTGGCTTTCTCTCTCCCATGAGATGGCTCTCAAGTTGGGGTAGTCGTTCTTCGGCTGTTCCCTCAGCCTCTGCTCCATCTTTGTCCCTACGCATCTTGTAGACAAATTTGGGGTTGAAGAGTCATTTAATCTTTGTAGGCCAACGCTCAGGGATGGAAACCAGTGCCTTGGGCACGCTAAGCAACTGCTCTACCACTGAGCCACATCCCCGGCCTCTTAGATAATTTTCACTGGTCATATTTTAGGGGGGGGCAGAAGTGGGGAAAGCTTCCTGAGGGTGATCCCTACGGTCACTGTGGGCAGCACAGTCATGCTGCCCAGGACTTTGAATCACAGAGCCATCTTGGCTTAGGCCCCCAACTGCTCTTGCTTTGGGCCTCCGCCTCCTCCTCCCCTGAACTCCTCCTCTTCCTGCCTCCACCATGCTCTTTTCCCTCTATCTTGTCACATCCAGGCCTGGGCAGCTCTCAGCTGCTTCATGGTGTACCTATACAGTCCTGGCAGACATGAAAGGAATCAAGTCTATCCCAGCAACAGATGATCCACTCTTCAGAATTTAAGACCTCCAGCTTTGCCAGGGATTCAAAGGTGATTGTTAATGGCTACTGGTTTCTTTATGAAGCATGAAGTTAATTCAGCAAATTATTGTAAGCTAGGCACAGTGGTCCCAGCACCTGGTGGACAGCAGCAGGAAGATCAGGAGTTCAAGGTCATCTTCAACAACACAGCAAGTTAAAAGCCAGCCTAGACTCTGGGAGAACCAAGAAAAATAAAACAAAAATTTCAAATGTTTTCATCATGTGCTTACACGTATATATGTAAACAGGACTGAGCATGGGGAAGTCTAAAAACCTAGAAGGGAGACGAACAGGTGGCATATTAGGTGTTAAGAACAGGCAGAGAGGGGTTGGGGATTTAGCTCAGTGGTAGAGCGCTTGCCTAGCAAGTGCAAGGCCCTGGGTTCGGTCCCCAGCTCCGGGGGAAAAAAAAAAAAAAAAAAAAAAAAAGAACAGGCAGAGAGTGGACACGGAGAGGAGAGGACATAGAATGTGAGTGAAGAAAGAGTGGGAGGGGCTACGAGAGGTATCTAGGGTGGCAGGAGTTGGGGCCACAAAAACACACTTTCTGCCAGTGGTGCATGTTTTTTTTTCTTTTTCTTTTTTTTTTTCTCCAGAGTTGAGTACCAAACCCAGGGCCTTGCGCTTGCTAGGCAAGCGCTCTACCACTGAGCTAAATCCCCGGACCCCGTAGTGCATGTTTTTAATCCCAGCACTTGGGAGGCAGAGGCAGGAGGATCTCTGGGTTCAAGGTCAGCCTACAGAGTGAGTTCCAGGACAGCCAGGACTACACAGAGAAACACCATCTTGAAAAAAAATGTTTTTTGGTTTGTTTGATTTTATTTTGTTTTGAGACAGAATTTTTCGTGTAGGCTTGGCTGTTCTGGATCTTACGCTGTAGACCAGACTAGCCTCAAGTTCAGAAATCCACCCACCTCTCTCATTGAGCTTATAGTGGGGGGAGGGCAGAAAGACAATTTAAAAAATTAACACCAGTATATCATCTGAAGCTGGGCATGGTGACCCATGCCTGTAATTCCCACACTTGGGAGGCTGAGGGAAGAAGATCATGAGTTCAGATTAGCTGTGGGGCTGGGGAGATGGCTCTGTGGTTAGGAGCACTCACTGCTCTTACAAAGAAACTGAGTTGGTTCAGTTCCCAGCACCTACATGGTGGCTCGCAGCTATAAGTAACTCCAGTTCCAAGGGATCTAATACCTTCGTCTGATCTTCATGGGCACCAGTAACTATTCACACATAAAATAAATAAAGCTGAAAGAAAATTTTCTAAAGTTAACCTTGGACTATATACCCAGACCCTATCTCAAAAACACATACACAAGAAGATCCTGTGGTCTTGACTAACACAACGAGGTAAATAAACACAGGAAGGTGGGTCCTGGAAGGACGGGGCTCCAGTATGATGTTGGATTGTAGGGATGGCATTTAAAGCCTCATCCTCGGTCTGTGTCCTCGGTCCTTCATTTTAGTACTTTTTATTTTAGGACAGTGTCTCACTAAGTTGTCTGGTAGGCCTAAACATTGTGATCCTCCTGCCTCAGCCTCTGAGTAACTGGAACAACAGGCCTGGCTTTTAATTTAATTTTTTTTTTTTGGTTCTTTTTTTTCCGGAGCTGGGGATCGAACCCAGGGCCTTGCGCTTCCTAGGCAAGTGCTCTACCACTGAGCTAAATCCCCAACCCCTATGGCTTTTAATTTTAATCAGTCAGGTAGATAAGGGGACTTCAAAGAGGAAATGATGCTTAGCTGTGGCTCAAAGGAAATGAGTGAGACACTAAAGCACTTGGGTCTGAGAAGGACTTCCCATAGTGAAGTCCCAAGTCATGGAAACAGATGAGCCAGCGACTCTGGAGGCAGAAGAGTCCATGAGTCCGTGATATTTAATGCCATGGGGCCAAGACAGACCTCAGTAAGGACAACAGACAAATAAGAAGCCAAGAACTGAATTTTGGGTTCTGCACATTTTTGGTGATGGGGTAGGGGGGTAGGAGACACTAAACAAACATTCCCAAAACCCAAGTATCGAGTCCGTTGGACGGAACCTTTCAGAGATCATTACTGGTCATTACAAGATCACTTTCAGTAGGATGCGGGATGCTCAGATTGGTTGTGTGCACTGACACCATAAACACAGCAAGACTGACATGAAAGGAACTGGAGGGTGTGGGTCGGAGATCAATGAGAAAGAGGGCCAAGGGACAGTTGTAGCCTGGTGTGGTGCCTCGTGCCTGTCATCAGAGCCCTGAAGAGGATGAAGAGTTCTCGGTCAGTCTGGTCTACCTAGTGAGACCCTGTCTGGGAAGAAAGCTAACAGCCTGCTGTGGTGGTGTGCATAGCTGTAATCCTAGCACTAGGAGGGTTGAAGCCTGGAGATGAGGAGTTTAAGGTTAACCTGGGCTACATTGTCTCAAAACAAAACCCTAATGTATTGGGTACTCATGCTGTTAATCCCAGCAGACAGCAAGCAGGGAATCTGAGGCCAGCCTGTTCTACACAGCGAGTTACAGACCAGTTAGGAACACTTAGTGAGACAGTGTCTGGAAACAAAACACAGCAAGGAAGGGAGGGGGAAAAAGAGGGAGGGAAAAGGGCAGAGGAAGGAGGGGAGGTTGAGGGGGGGGCAGCTGTAGCGCAGTTGGGTTAGTGCTGGGATTAAAGGCATTTGGCACCATACTCAGCCTCAAAACAAACCAATAACAAAAACAGCATCACTAGAATCTCCTTAAATTGTCTAGACTGGCCTCCCTGACCTTCAGTTGACACTCTTCCTACTTCTGCCCCCCAAGTGCAGGGATGACAAGTGCGAGCCAGCACTTTGTCTTTTTAACAAGTGGATGGAACAAAGCAAAGGGAGGAGAATCTGAATGGGAGAGGGGGGAGCAGGAGAACAGCTCATTCTATCTCTTCTGGGATCCACAGACCCCTGTCCTTAGGACCTAACACAACATTTCGTGATCTGTCACCCATTCATGCATCTCCTCCTTGTATCTGATGTTCTTTCTGCCTGGATGCCCTGTAGCTCTGAGCCCCAGCGAGTGTCCGCCCAGTTTCTCAGCACCTGCCCACCTGTACCGGGAATCTGTCCTCTGTTCTGCTGTGTCAATAGCATGTCTTAGGTTGGTGTTTGTTACAATTATTTGTTAACTCTCTGAGACTGGCATTCCCCATGTAGCCTAGGCTGGATTCAAAGTTTCAGTCCTCCTGTGTCTACCTCCTGAATAGCTGGAATCACAGGCAAGAATCAATACACCAAGAAGATACCTTGGTCTTACCAGCAATCCCAGGATCTCTCTACCCATGAGGCTTCCTGAGGGGAGAGTCTTTGCCCTTGCTTCCTATATATTCCTGATGCAAACAGATTGTTCAGTGAATCAGGGTTCAGGCCATTTTAGTCGTCAGTTTTTTCAAGATGGGGTTTCTCTCTGTGTCCTTGGATGGCCTGGTACTCTGTATGTAGAAACCTATAGACATCTGCCCGCCTCTGCCTTCTGAGCATTATGATTAAAGGCCTGTGCCACCAAGGTCTGACCTGAATCGCTGTTCTTAAAGATAAGGTTCGATACTATAAATAGATGTATGTAGTCATACTTTATTGCAAATATCATATCACATTGTTTTTGCATTTTTGCTACATTTATTTGTTTATCTTGGTGTGTGCATGTAGTAGTGGGGGTGTGGAGATCAGAGGGCAACTTCTTTAAGTTCCTTCTTCCTTTTTTTAAAAAAGTGATTTACTTATCTTTATTTTATGTGCATTAGTATTTGACCTGCATTATGTATGTCTGTGTAGGGCGTTGGATCCCCTAGACAGTTACAGACAGTTGTGAGCTGCCATGTGGACACTAGGAATAGAACCCGGGTCCTCTCAAAGAACAGCCAGTGTTCTTAACCACTGAGCCATCTCTCTCCAGCCCCTCATTCCTTTTTTTACCATGTGGATCTCTTTGAGTCGGAAGTCAGCCTAGTCTATATAGTAAGTTCCAGGCCAGCTAGAGTTATACAGTGAAACCCTGTTTCAAAAAAAATTTTTTTTTACTTTGTTTCTGGTACTTTTTAAACAATGTATGTTTTTTTGTTTTTTTGGTTTTTTTGGTTCTTTTTTTTGGAGCTGGGGACCAAACCCAGGGCCTTGCGCTTCCTAGGTAAGCACTCTACCGCTGAGCTAAATCCCCAGCCCCTAACAATGTATGTTTTAGGCAGGCATGGTGGCACACACATTTAATCCCAGGAGGCAGAGGCAGGCAGATTGCTGATGTCCAAACCCAGCCTAGTCTACAGAGAAAGTTCCCGGACTTAAAAACCTATATGGAGTAACCCTGTCTCAACCCCCTCCCCAAATTTATTTTCGAATTTTTAGTTATGTGTATTTGTCTAGGAGTCTGTGCTCATGAGTGCAGTGCCCTCAGAGGCCAGAGGCATCAGGTGCCCTGGAGCTGGAGTTACGTGAGGTTGGGAGCTGTTTCAGATGAGTGCTGGGAACCCAACGCAGGTCTTCTGCAGAAGCAGTAACGCTCTAACCACTGAGCCATCTCTACACCTGTTGTTGTTGTTGTTGTTGTCCTCCTCCTCCTCCTCCTCCTCCACCTCCTCCTCCTCCTCCTCCTCCTCCTCCTCCTCCTCCTCCTCCTCCTCCTCCTCCTCCTCCTTCTTCTTCTTCTTCTTCTTCTTCTTCTTCTTCTTTTGAAACAGGGTCTCATCATGTAATCCTGACTGGCCTGGAACTCACTGTGTAAGCTTACCTCAAACTCAAGAGATCTGCCAGACTTTATCTCCTCAGTGCCAGGATTAAAGGCACCTGCCCTCCTGCCGACCCTCTGATATTTTCATTATTTTTTTAAAAAGCTGTAATGGTTATCTTTACACTAATATAGAAGTGCATCGGAAGGCAAAAGCACTAGAAATTAAAGACCTGTGTCAAAGGGCAAGGATGGCTTAAATTCTCAAGTGCTCAAAAAAGGCTGATTTAGCTGACCCATTCATGGAAAAAAGGATAGTCTCTCTCTCTCTCTCTCTCTCTCTCTCTCTCTCTCTCTCTCTCTCTCTCTCTGTGTGTGTGTGTGTGTGTGTGTGTGTGTGTGTGTGTGTGTGTATTCAAAAGTGTTAGAGAGACAGAGTTGAACTCTATATCACAAGAGGCTGAACTTGTAGCAGGCAATTCCCCTGCCTCACCCACCAAGGCTAAGATTAGAGCTTTTGTTGCCTCACCAAAGTGAGAAAGATTATTCTTATCCCTATTCCCAGACTAATTGAAAGTGGTATGCATCTTTTATTTTTATAGAGATAGGGTCTTAAATAGACCAGACTGGCCTTGACCTCATTATGTAGTGAAGAATGACCTTGGGATCCCAAGCTTCCCTCTTCTACCTAGCAAATACCGGGGTTAACAGAGACGGTTTTATTAACATAGTTCAGACTAGCCTCAGACTTTAACTTGTAATCTTCCTGTCTCAGCTCCTGGAGTTCTGGATGACAAGTATTCACCACCATATTGAGATAGTCTAACTCTGTAGCCCAGGTTGGCCAGGAACTCATTATCTTGCCCAGGCTGGTCAGGAACTCCAGTATTCCTTCTGCTTTTGCTACCCATGAGTTGGAATGATAAAACTGTTGAAGACAGGGTCTCACTGCATAGCTCTGGCTGTCCTGGAACTCACTGTGTAGATCAGATTGGCCTTGAACTCACAGAGATCCCCTTCCAAGTGCTGGGATCAAAGCTTGCACCACCACACATGGCCCGGGATTACAAGACTGCAAGGCATGATGTCCTGCTAACTTTTATTTCTTATAACTTCATTAGAACAAAATGGAAAATAAATCTGCTGGAGATTTAGGTTGAATTCAGTGGGCAGACTGCATGTTTTACACACATACTCGTGCAGCTCTGGACTCAATGCCTAGCACCCCATAAAAACTGTACGTGGTGGTGCATACTTACAACCAAGACCAGCATCTGGGAGGCAGAGGCAAGAGGACTGGTTTGAGTTTGAGCCTAGTCTGGATTACATATGAGTATTAAGCCAGTCAGGGCACCATAGCAAACGTCTCAAATTAAAAGTGAACCAAGGCAGTATTTCTATGCAGAATTTGGAAAGCCAAAAAGAACATTGGTTATTAAAAAAAAAGAAGATAAATTATGAAATTATAGCTCTTCTGAACCCATCAGAGAGGTCGGAGCTGGGGTCACAGTGCAGCAGGGCAACCTAGAACTCAAGGCAAGACAGACGCCTGCAAGGGGAGGGAGCTGAGCAGGCTCTCAAAGCAGAGCAAGGGGGAAACACACCCTCAGGCAGAAGGGATTTTGCTAGTGTCTTTGACAAAGTGCTAATGGTTTGAGTTACACATATTATGCCAGAAGACTGCCTGTGGAACTCATGGCTTCTTCCCCACAGGCCTCTCTTGGGGCTCAGGAGGAAGACCAGGAGGCTATAGGGAACTTCTGTGGATGAGTCAGTGTTGAGAAGAACTGGATGCTAAGGGAAGGCCTGAAGTCCCTCCAGGACCCTCTCCCTGGAGAAGAGGGAGGGGATGAGGGAGAAGAGAGCAAGGGATGGAAGAAAGAAATGAAGTATCATAAGGGAGAGAGAACAACCAAAAGCTGCTGGGAGGAGCCAGGAGAGACCTGAGTTCTCTTGGGTTCCTATTTACAGCAGTGGTTCTGGGAGCAGGGACTCTAGCCCTCAGAAGAGTAGGAAGTGGCTGGAGACACTTCCTTTGACTTATTTGGGGCTGGGGTTGCTACATAGAGGCCTCTGACAGTAGAGGCCTGGAATGCTGCTGTTCTTACTCTATGCCCGGTACACCGCATGTACACCGCATGTACACCGCATGCCCCTTCTCCTACGGATAAGGACTTCTCTAGTCCGGAGCATCAGTAGTGCCCTTGTTGGTCGAGAAGGCCTGGCTTCTAGGTCTCCAGTGTGAGAAGCAGAAAACTGCTCTAGGTAGCTGAGTTAGACTTCCAGAAGTCTTCCCATGACTGGACAAATTTCTTTCGACTTTGGCTACTCTTGGCAAATCATCAAGGTCCAAACTCAGTGAGAAACATTGTTTCCAAAAATAAGGTGGATGGGGCTGGAGAGATGGTTCAGCGGTTAAGAGCACTGATTGCTCTTCTAGAGGTCCTGAGTTCAATTCCCAGCAACCACATGGTGGCTCACAACCATCTGTAATGCCCTCTTCTGGTGTGTCTGAAGACAGTGACAGTATACTCATATACATGAAATAAATAAATCTTTAAAAAAAAAATAAGGTGGGTTGTGCAGTGCAGTGGTACAGGCTTTTAATCTCATCACTTGGGAGGCCAACCCCAAGGAGGATCCCTGTGAATTTGAGGCTGGCCTAAACTACATAATGACTCTTAAGAGAGTCAAGATTAAATAAAGAGACCCTGCCTCTAAGTAAATAAATAAATAAATAAATAAATAAATAAATAAATAAGCAAATAAATGAATAAATAGGTAGAGGTCCATAGAGGAAGACACCCAAAGTCAACTTCTACACATAGCATAGGCACATACATGTGTGCATTCACCTACACACACACACACACACACACACACACACACACACACACACGAACACGTGTGCGTGCGTGAGCAAGACAAGAACACAGCACATGTGCACAAAATAAAAAAACAAAATGCTACGAGATACAAATACCAGCCCTGGGAGGTCTATAAAAACCTACAGACCCATGTTCCCTCTCCCTCCTCCTCTCTCTCCTCTTCCCCTCCTCTTCCCTTTTCTCTCCTCTTCTTCCTTACCCTTCCTCCTACTCGGGGTCTAGCTGTGTAACCCTGGCTGGTCTGGAACTCTCTGTAGACCTGTCAGCAAGCCTCTGACTTGAAGTGATTCTCTTGCCTCTTCTCCTAAGTGTGGGATCACAGCTGTGCGCCCCCATATTTAATTTGTTGTTGTTTTTGTTTGTTTGTGTTTGTTTTTTATTTTGCTGAAGCCTCCAAACCCAGGCTGGCCTGAAACTTGCTATGGATCCAAAGATAAGCTTTCTCCTGCAGAGTGTTGGGACTGTAGATGGATGCCGCCATACCCAGCAGTAGCATCTTTGTCATGTTTTTTGTTTATTTCTATTTTTGGAGACAGGATCTCACTAGGCAGCTCTAGCTGGCTTGCGGCGTAGATCAGGCCGGCCTTGAACTTATGGCCCTCTCTGGAGTGCTATAATTACAGATGTGAGCCACCACACCCACTTCAACATTCTTCCTTTTTTTATTATTATCCTTTGCCAATTTGATATAAAAGTAATATGACTGGGTGTGGTGACTCACACCCAGTGATCCTAGAATTTGGGAGGTGGAGGCAGGAAGATCAGGAGGTTCAGGTCATTCAGAGTGAGTTCAAGGCTAGCCTCAGCTGCATGAGATTGTGAGGGTTTGAGGAGTAGAGTGAGAGGAGAGGAGGAGAATGGTTTTCTAGAGTCCTTAGCTACTGCTATGTTTCTTCAGCTATTAAAGGAGAGAAAATTGATGCGGGTCTGCTGTCTCCACAGTAACGGCAGTTTTCCACTGCCCCAGTCCCCACGTTGGCCCGGTCTTGGAGAGAACCCGGCTTGAGATACAAGGACTCTAAATCCCAGCATGCCTTGCATGTTGAGACTTTCCCGTCAGCCCTGTAGCGTGGGTCACAGAGGCCGACAGGTGTGGAGATGGGCAGGTGAGACTGAGTCACGCGCGGGACACTGGGCGTGTCTTCCTGGATCGGTTCCATAGTTCAAGTGCGGGTTCCAGTAACGGGCAGCTGAGCTGGCCTAATTGCTGCTGCAGCCTCAGCCTAGTTCTGCACGTAGCAGCAGTACCAGCAGCAGGGCTGTAGGGTGAGAAGCAGGTGGCATTCCCCAGGAGAAGCGGCCCTGAGGATGTCACGAGAGCTCCCTCCTTCTCCTTCCCATGGTCCCTAGGGTCCTTGGGTAGCTGTCTAGTTTGAACCTAACCCATGATAGAGTTTATCAGGAGACCACTTCCTAAACTGCCTATCTTTTCTCCAACGGTGGAGACAACCGAGCACCACTGAGCTGTGGGGGTTGCTTAGCACCTGTCAAAGCTGTCAGCTGTGGGGCTGTGGGAAGGTCTGGAGACATGGTTCATACCCTAACTCCTAGCTCTCTGGTGGGCTGAGAGAAGCATCCTTATACTGTTGCAAGTGACTTGAGACTCCGTGGGCTCCTCCACCCAAGGCTACTCTCACTGGGCTATTTCTCTAAAGAGATTAAAGCAGAAAGACAAGTGAGGAGGATATATGAAGAGCTATTATATAGTCAGATGAGATTCTACATCTCCTCCCTCAGCAAGGAGAGACAAGACTGCAAGACAGTAGTGGCATCTTTGGACACTATACAGTTCCTTTAGTGTGATGAGAGCCCCCAATAATCTATGCACTACCATGATTCAAAAATGAACTTGAGTGGGCATGAGTACACACCGTTAGTCCCAGAGCCCCAGAGACAGAAGCAGCGGATCTCTGTGAGTTCAAGTCCAGCCTGGTCTATACGCTGAGTTCCAGGACAGCCAGGACTGTGAAGAGAGAGGTTGTCTAAAAACAAAACACAAAAATGATCTCGCGGGTGAGAACAATGTAATATTTCCCAGGAAGTGTAAAGGGGTCTCTTGGTTCCCATCTCAGGTACTCAAAATAGGAAGAGCTTCCCGCCTTCCCACACTCATGAACTTAACCACCTCTGGGCCTCAGCACCATTGTCCATGTATCTAATGACATCCTTAACAAACGCATCATTTTGTCAGGTAGGGAGGGCTGATAATGTGGGATCAGTGTGTGTGTGTGTGTGTGTGTGTGTGTGTGTGTGTGTGTGTGTTCATGTAGTATGTATGTGTGAGTGTGGACATGAGTATGAATGTATGTATGTGTGTGTGTGTGTGTGTGTGTGTGTGTGTGAGAGAGAGAGAGAGAGAGAGAGAGAGAGAGAGAGAGAGATCAGAGCCTCTGTGCTCCGTGCTTCACCTAGGACTAAAGCCCACTTAAGTGATCTTCTTATCTTTTAACCCTCAGCCTCCGCCTGGTCCAACATGATTCCACTTGGGCAGATTGTGGTTTAATGGCCACAGACATTCAGCTTGCTGGATCTTCTGAACTTTTGTTTTGTTTTTCATTTTTTAATATATTTTCATTTTTCAAAACGGGGTTTCTCTGTATTGCCCTGGTTATCCTTGAACTCAATCTGCAGACTAGGCTGGTCTCGAAATCACACAAGTCTCCCAAGTTCTGGGATTAAACGTGCGCAGGGCTGCCCCCAAGCAGGCTCTTCTGAACTCTTAAAGAGAAGGTGTGAATTCATTTTGTTTCTGTTATTTTGTGACATCCCCTGTCCCATGAGTCCCCATTCAAAGAAAGTTACCTTACTGTTGGGTGATTGTTGAAAACTTACCAGTCACAGAAGGCGTGGCAGATGGTGCGAGCACCTAACAGGCCAGCGGGACCTGTGTGGGACAGAAGCACACTTGAGGTGATGCTCTTGCTGGTGCCTTTTTGAGATGTTAAATAACGTGTTTGTTTTGAGCCTGGCACTGCCCACCCTCACAAGAGTTGGGATTACAGGATCGGGACACTTTCCCCAACTGTAAGTAGCTTTTAAAGGAGGACTCAGGTTTTCACTTGCTTTGGGCTTTGCAAATTCTGTAAATTCAAAAATTCCACGTTTAGGCAGACAGTGGTGGGCTTTAATCCCTGCACTTGGGAGGCAGAGGCAGGAGGATCTCTGTGAATTCGAGGCCAGCCTGGTCTACAGAACAAATCCAGGATAGCCAGAGCTACAACAGAGGAACCCTGTCTGGGAAAAAACAAAACAAAGCAAAACAATATCATTTCTGAGGAGGGAAAGGATAATCTACTTGGAGGGAGAGCAGGGAGAGCAGGAAGTGCTGGAGGGGGGCCCTCAGCCCAGGGAAGGGAGGAGCTGTGTAAACAAGGCTGAACTAGCCTGTCTGGGAGGCTGACCTCACTGCGAGAGCCTTATTCTGGGTGTGAGTGGATGTGGTTGTGAAGGTAAGGTGTGCGTGTGCGCGTGTGTGTATGTGTGTGTGTGTGTGTGTCTTTCCCCAACGTATCAGTACACACAAGGGTGTGTTAGAGACTGTGGAGTATGTAGTGCCTGCCATGCATACAGTGTAGATGATGAGAATGTTCGTATGACCATGGGTCTATATGTTAGTGTGGAGTATGTGATATATGTATGTGTATGTGTGATTATGGCATGTAAGGATGTGTTGACTTTGTGACATGAGTGGAGTGTGTTTGTGCTCCTGTACTCGAGGGTTAGGGACAACTGCAGGGCAGTGTAATGGTTACTTAGGAAGCACCCTCTCTACACGAGGTGCTGATGTAAGCTTATTTAGATACACTGCAAATGGGTAAGGTCAGAGGTATATGACCAGAGAGAAGGGACAAACTAGTAAAAGTCCCTTACAAAACCTCCAGCTTGCTGGGGATTTAGCTCAGTGGTAGAGCGCTTGCCTAGGAAGCGCAAGGCCCTGGGTTCGGTCCCCAGCTCCAAAAAAAAAGAACAAAACAAAAAAAAAAAACTTCCAGCTTTAGGAGCATTGAGATTTGCAAGGTGTTGGCTAAAACCAAAGCATAACAGTCAACAAAGAAATCATTTTCCAGCCGGGTTATCGTGGGGCAGGCCTTTAATCCCAGGCCTCTGGAGGCAGGGGCAGGCAGATCTCTGACTTGAAGGCTAGAGAGTTCCAGGAGAGAAACAGGGTTTCTCGAAACCCTGTCAGAGAGAGAGAGAGAGAGAGAGAGAGAGAGAGAGAGAGAGAGAGTCTTTCCCCTCAGCAATAGTCAGTGAAATAGCCATCCTCTCATTAAATTAATGGCAAACAAAACAAGACAAACCCCTCCCCTTCTTCACCTCCCATTCTGCAAATCTAGAATGCCCCAGATATGGTGGGTGAGGCTGTGGGATTCTGGGAAACATTCAGAAGAGGCAGGGCAGCTAGCCTGGCCCCTCCCCTCCCCCAGGCCTGGGCCCATTGGGCACACCCAAGCCCTGGAGGGTTGACCTCTCTCTGACCCACCTAGCAACACACATGATCCCACAGAAGTTGATAAGAGGTGACCGGCTCAGGGCAGGATATAAAGAGCCCCACCCAAGGCACACCCTAGGGGACCCAGGGCAGGTGGCAGAGGACTGGGTGGCCTCTGGGTTGGTGAGACTTGGGATACGTTTTCTGCCTTCCAGAGAACTGAGAAATGCCAGCCTAGGGGTCTGGGTAGACAGGAGAGAGAACTATTGAAGTGAATGTTGTGGATAAGAGGTGCCCAGAGGCTGGGCATGATAGAGGCCCATAGCAAGAAGGTTTGAGGCCAGCTGAGGCTTCATATTGAACTGTGGGCTGTTTAGTCTGTGTGGTCTATAGAGTGAGATCCTTTCTCAAAAGGATGAAAGCAAAACAAACAACCAAAAAATGCTAAAGAGGCTTTTTTGGGAACTCTGGGAGGCTGAGGCAGGCAGATCAATGCTAGTTCAGGACACTCTTGGACTACAACATGAACAGAGTTTGGGATAGTTTGGTTATAGAGTGATACTGTATCATAAAAGGTTGTCCCTGAGGACTCTGCTCCAGGCCCAGGCCGGAATGTTGGGTTTCTGGTCCCCGCTCTCACCTGACCAGTGAGTGACCTTAGGCCAGCTGCAGCTCCCATCAGTGCAATGAGACACCTGGTCTTCTTGGAGGGTATGGGATAGATCCATTGTGATAGTCGGGTTAGAGACGCACCTCATAAACTGAGGAGGGCAGGACAAAGGTCTCCTCAGGCCTCAAGTGCAGCTGCTTCAGCCGTGTTAGAGCTTTGACAGGCTTTTCAGCCCTCTAGCTCTACACACACCTCACAGGTGAGACTCACCTTGGAGGTCTCCTTGGAGCTGAGAAAACTGAGCACACCGAGGATGACCTTTCCCCTCAAACCTCCTGCTTTTGGGACCTCCAGCAGCAAGAGGTTCTCCCTCTCTCTCCCTCTCTTTATATCCCTTAACAGATCGGACTGTATGGGATCTGGGAACTCGCTTTTTAGACCAGGCTGGCCTCAAACCCATGGACATCATCCACCTGAAGAGGTCTTCTCTTTAAGAAAGGACAGATACCAGAGATAGTTAAGTAGAGAAACTGTCAGTGTACAACACATACAAATGAGGTCATTGGCCAAGTGGAGCCTACATTTCCAGGGCTAGGTGGCCACACACCGTGGGTAGGATGGCAGTGGCATACCCCTTTAGTCCCAGCACTCAGGAGGCAGAGGCAGGTGGAATTCTGTGAATTTGAGGCCAGCCTAGTCTACATAGGATCTTGGAACAGCCTGGGCTACAGAGAAACCCTGTCCGGAAAAGCCAAACCAACCAACTAAACTCATAGCAATCCTGCTTCTCCTTCCGAAGTGCTGGAGTTACAGACAAGTGAACAGTCATGCCCGTCCTACAGCACTCGCGAGCAGACCAACTCAGAGCTAGGCCTCTGAGGACAGTTCAGATCCCAGCACCAAGGACAAACAACACAGCAGAAACTGGAGAAATTAGGGCTCTCCTGGAACTCAATCTGTAAACCAGGCTAGACTAGAACTCTGCCTTCTGAGTGCTGGAATTAAAGAGCGTGCTGCCACTGCCAAGTGGCTTAGGACCTCATGTTTGAACGTATCATACAACATTTTCTTTCTTGAAATGTTAAAGAAAAAAACTACATAGGGGAGGGGAGAGATAGAGATAGGACAGAGAGATCCGGGTGGTGCAGAGCCTGCCTTTCATCCCGGTACTAGGGGTGTGGGGGTGCAGACACAGATAGATCATGGGATCTCTAAGCCAGCTGGTCTATACTGTGGAATCCTGTTCCCCTGTATCCAAATAAGAACAACCAAAAACCAGGTTAGAAGCTCCCAAGCACAGGGTAATAAGGGGCAGCACTGTGAACACCTATGGGCTCACTCTGCATCTACACTGGGATAATCTCTCTTCTTGGGAGAGGATAGCATGAGGCAAAGTGTAGCCCAGCCTGGCTATGGACTTGGCTCTCAATCACCACCAGCTCCCATCCCCTCTCATCAAACACCCATCTCCGTTTTTGTTTTACTTTTCCCCATGCTACAAGATCCTATCTATGCTTTTCAAGTCAGTCACGACGCTGGGATTCAGGTTACAGATCCATAGCGTGCAGCCAAATTGGCCAGAGTGCAAAAGCATCTATTAACAAGGCAGGGCTTGCAACTCTAGACTTCTTGGAGGACATCAGATCCAAACTCTTGTTGTACAAGAGGAAGCAGCCCTGAAGAAGATGGATTTGGCCCAGGTCACTGAGCACATGGTTGGTGGCAACAGGATAGCCCTGGTCCTGTTTTCTAAGCCCATGTCCTTGCTTGTATGAAGTCATGGGTCCTTCTTCAGTTGTCAGCTGCCTCACCCATTTTCTTCTCTCGACCTCCAGCTGACCCCCAGCTGCAGCAGTCCACACCCAAGTACACACACACACATCTTTCTGCACGTTTACCTACTCGCCCTCCTGTCAACATACCTCATCCAATCCAGAGCCCCAAATCTCAGTACACAGATAGCTCAGACCAAGGTTAGAAAAAGCCCAGAAGGCGCTTTATTGGAGGTTTCAACCTCCAATCACAGGAAAGGGGGTCCAAGAGCCCCATCTTGGGGACTCTGGTATCACCCTACTTCTCCCTGGTCCAGTTAGGGGCCCTAGAACAATTGGTCTGGCCACCAGCACTCAGTAGAGAAGAACAGGGAGGGGGAAACGCTTTAGAAAAAAATAGCTCTCTATATACACCTGGAATATTTATAGCACATAAATTAGGGTTGCTCTGACCCCTGTGTCTGTGGAGCCTGAGTACTGAGCAGAGAGGTGGAAGCCAGTCCAAGAAGCTCTAGAGAACACAATCCTGTCCCCTCTGTCCCTGTAGTCTCCTCCCACAGTCTCTCCAGCCTCCTTGGCTGAGCCCAGGCATCTGCAGGTGAATCTCTTCTGCAGTCAACGTTGGGACTGGAAGGAACTGGATTCACAGCTGGAGAGTTTGTGAAGTCAAACCCGGGGGCTCGTAATCCCAAGAGGGCGAGGAGAGGCCAAAGGCTCAGGATACTGCAGAGGCCACACCCAACCGGTTCCTCCTCTCTGCAGCACACAGGGAAACACATCCACATCGAGGGGCCTTCAGGCCTGCCTGTCCTTCCAGGAAGGCTTCAGTTCTGGAGTTCATGCCTGAATCAGGTCCGGGGCCAGCCCTGACCCTTAATTCTGACTCTCTCCAACCTCTTCTTCCTTCCAGCCACTGGAGTTCTTGCCAAACTTGTAGACGAGCCGACGGCCATCCACCCGTTCCAGGATCTCCCGTTTGTAGTAGTACCTGGGTGTGAAGAAGGTGGTCAGAGGTGCAGGCAAGAGACACGCTACGGACTGAGATTCCCACTGGTCCCCAGCCCCGCTGTGCTGAACCTGCCCTCGCTGCCTGAGTTTTCCTTCTCACCTGTCGTTGCCACGTTGATCTGTAATTATGACCAGAGCACCTGCTTCTGCATTAACTTCTCTGTGCCTTCTGGCTATGTCTTGGGGCTTTTTCATAAAGGCCCATAAACATAGGAGGGGACGTTAGAGATGCTGAGCTAGTTCACCTTTGTGGCACATGGGAAGAAACTGTGGCCCAGGGTCAGGGGAGCTGAGCTGTAAATCTCTATTCTTTCTCTCATCAAGTGTCTTAGAACCAGTCTGCAGGAAACACAGAGATGTTAGCTAAAGCTAAGTGTGCTACCAATGTCTGCCTAGTGCCCTCTTCATGCTTCACTTAAGCAACTACATACACAACACTGTCCTGGTCCTCTCCATTAGGGCCTCACACCTGTCACGTGAAACCCAGCAGAAGCCAGCAGAGTCCAAACAGAGGTTCCTGACAGCTCACCTCATGGCCCGGCTCAGCTTCTCATAGGTCATGTTGCTATTCTTCTTCTTTTGGCCCCATAGTTGGGCCACAGCCTCTGAACGAAGAAACTTGAAAACGCCCTCGTGCCGGTTCTCCCATTTCATGAGGCCTTCGTTGAGCTCAGGGTGGATAAGAATGTCCCGGATGAACTCCCACAGGTGAGTACCTCTGGGGGCTGCAAGGGAAGAGATCCTCAGTTATCAGTCTGGGGGGCAGTGCCTCTCTTCTAGGCCATCTGGCCTCACCAATCCCGACAATGCTAAGAGCAGAGGCATATGGGAGTATATACAATGTCCTCTTAGTGGTTGCTAGGTTACTTCCTTTCTTGCCCCGAAATGCAGTGGCTAGGAAGACTGCACCGAGCACATGATTCTCTCACCAGATTAAGATCAAACATCAGACACGCTTCTTGGTGAGAGGCTCATGGGTCCGTGGGGACCAATGGTGGTGAGAACTTGCTTGGCACACATGGGGGTCAGAGAGCTGGCTATAGCCTGAGGGGTCAAGAGACAGCTTCCTGGAATTAACAGTCCCCTCAGGACAAGAATGAAAGCAGGCCAGGAGTGCATACGTGCAGGTCTGTATGTATGAAAGAGACCAGGTAAGACCTTTGGGGTGACCTCCAGGTAGTTCAGAGCAGCTAGAGTACACAGAGCCTGAGGCTCTTTTTTTTTTTTTTCCCCTACCACTGAGCTAAATCCCCAACCCCGAGCCTGAGGCTCTTTGAGCAAGCAGTCTGTGCCTGGAGTCCCAACCACCGAGGCCTACCTGGCTCTGAGCATCCACTAGCTGACCCCCCCCCCCCACACACACACCGGAAAGTTCCATCAAGCAAGATAATAGACCAAGTACACTGACAAAGAGGAGTGTGGGAAGCCTGGACTCTCTCCATGGCCTCCGAGGACCCTCAGTTTCCCTTCTTCTCTAAGTCCAAGCAGGCCTCTGCAGAGAGGTGGTAACTAATGCCATGGAGCCTGTCAACTGCTCACGAAGGTAACAATGAAATCAAGGAAGTTCCGTGAGCCATGGGAGGTCGGAGGAGGCTGAAGGAATAGTGTCCCTCCGCCCACAGGCCGTCAGCCCCCGGAACCTACCATGCTTGCTCTTCTTGCCCTCCAGACAGTCCCAGTATTCTTTGCTCAGCTTTCGGGGACGCCCCCGTTTCCTCTTTCCATGCTTGGGTTCCCCCTTCTTATAGTCAGGAAAGCCATCTACGGGAAAGGGTTGGAAGGTCAAGAGAAGGTCAGGGCAGGGCGTGAACGGGTAGCCTCGCTATAGAAACCATAGCCGTAGAGCAGAGAGGAGGGTAGAAGAGAGCGGCTGGACACCGTGGGACAGGACCACCATGAACAGCCCTCAACTCACCTCTAGGGAAGACCTTGCTATCGGTGAGGTCCAGGTCCACATCACTTCCACCGGAGTCAGAGGAGTGGGAACTCTGGGGAGTATCGGTCCCTAGGGATGAAGAACACACCTTGAATGCATGGGCCAGCCTACCCAGTTACTGCCTACAGATTTCACTCATTCTAAGAACTAGATGCACTCTGGGGCATTTGGAGAAGGGAGGCTGAGGCGGGGGCAGGATTTTTACCTGAAGTGGAGAAATCAGAGCTACCTGGAGAGGGCGCTCCAGGGCCGTAGGAACTGCCGTAGTAGGGGCTGGCCTGACGGCCATCATCCAGTAGCTCCTGGGCAAAAGGGCTTCCCTGGTCTGAGAAAAGAAATTAAGAGCTTAGAGAGGCCCAGGAGACCAGCAAGGATGGGCACGACCCCCCACAGAGGCCAGAGAAATGACTATGGGATTATTTTCAAGTCGGGAGAAAATATTTCTAGCACTTTGGAAGAGCTGCAGATGGGACAAGACAAGCTAGCGAGAGAAAGGGAGAAAACGGGTTCTCACCAAAGGGACCCGAGTCTCCTAGGCCCTCTTGGAAGGTCATGCCGTCCTTCTCTAGCAGCTCGATGATCCAACTAAGTTCATCAGAAGAGCTGGAGGCTGGCAGAGGCAGGGAGGGGGTCACCGACCATCTTTCGGGCAGGGGCTCCATAGCTGTACCCTCTGCCCAAGTCCCATCCTCCCTGTTCACTCTCTAGGCCCCGTGGCTCCCCTGGCCTAGACTTACTGAGGTCCCGAAGCTGGGCATGGAGTTGGTCTCCCAGAGGCCCAAAGACTAGTCGCAGCTCCTCCAGCGCACAGTTGCAGAGGGTGGCGCCGTCCATGTCGCAGCGCGAGAAGTCAATGGAACTGGCATCATACTTGTTCTTCTCCACTTGGTAGCTGATCCAATCCAGTACCTGGGTCTTCGACCAGAACTGGGGCCGCTCTCCGGTCCAGCTTGCCTTCTCTGCAAGGTGGAGTACAGCCGGAGGCTCAGTTCTGTCCCTTTGGGATCTTGTCTGAGGTCCTACACAACCTACTGGGGGGTTCGGGGTGGGGCAGATAAATATTCACAATCACAACATGGCCGGTCTCAGTGCGTCCTCCCTTTATCTGTCACCACAGTCCCCATATTCCTAGCACAGTGTTCTCAGGGGCTAGTCTAGCGTGAATAAGGTCTTGCTTGAGTTCTTTCCCCAGTACTACTCAAATATATGAATGAATAAATCCTCCCAGCCCCCAGCCCTAGGACACCCTCAGAGACTTTCCTCCCTGCCCACTTATCTGATCGGTGCCTCTCTGATCGGTGTCCTGTCTATAAAGATTCTGCACAGCACTCACCTGGACCTTCTGGGGACATGTGTTGGTTGTTCAGGGTCAACACAAAGTCTTCAGTGCCAAAAGTAGTCAGAGGAGCAGGAGCCAGGGTGGGGTCTTCTGAACTGTACATGGCGTTGAAGTAGTTGCTAAAAACGTTGCTGATCTCACAGGTGGCAGCCATGAGGCCCCCTGGGAAGAGGAGACAAGGTGGTGAGGATGCAGGTCAGGGTACACTTCCATTACTCTCTGGCAAAGCCCGAGCGGCAACCGTCAAGAGGCAGAAAGTTCAGTGTTGCCGTAGCCATTCTCCCTTTAACAGCCTCCCACCCCCCAAGAACTAGTTACTTGGGGAAGTTGAGTCTGGATGCTCTCTTGAGCCTAGAAGGGCCAGACCAGCTAGCACCAAACTGGAAAATTCCGCTCCAAAAAATAAAAATAAATCTCAAAGCGGGTGGAACCATGAAACAAGTCGCCTGGGCTCTTGAACCAAAGAAGCCACCCTGTCCTCCAAGACAGCGACCGATCTGGTCTCTGACCAGTCCCAGAATACACCCATAGCCCCAACACTCCAGCTAGGAAGCTCCCAGCTAGAGCGATTGAGTTCAGAACTGTAAATCCACTGGACGGTTCCCAGGACCAGAGTCAGGGAATGTGACCCTACCGAGTGTCAGGGTCCGGTGTGGCAGGCAGGTAAGCAGGCTTCTGAGGCCACAGGAAGGGAAGAAATCTAAGCGGTGGAAGGCTCCGCCAGGTAGCAGTGATGAGTGTGGCCAGAGCGCTGCCCCCACCCTCTCTAAATAGAGCAAGGCGGGAGGCTCCTCCCCGCCAGGTCTTCAGTGTGCGTCCCCAGTTGTAACCTGAGCTGGTGGCTCATTGGATGCAGGGGATTTCCTGGCCTTAAGACTGGGCTCCGGGTCCCAGGTGATTTGCATATTCCATGCCACTTGGCCCAGATCCTAGCAGGCAGGCGGTGCTGGGAAATCAGGCCTGGCTGGTTTAATGATTGTCAGAGTCTGTCATTCCGCACCCTCTGGGGTTGGGCCCTGGGTACTGGACTGGGCAGGTGGCGGGAACATTGCTGGGGTGGGCATCTGTGCCTTAGGCTGCCCTCTGGCCCGGGAAATTCTTCCTGGGGGCCCGGCCAGGGTTGAACTAGGGAAGAAAAAGCAAGGTAAGGCATCTGAACCGGTGGTTCGGTGAAGGCTGGTGCATCTGTCTAGAGGTCTGGAGACTGAAAGGACTTAGTAAAAGTTACAGAGGCTAAGGGGTTTTCTCCACAACACCCAGACACTGGAAGTCTGAAGGTGTCTAGGCAACACACTCAACCACATTCATTGTCCAGTGGTGGTTTGGGTGTGCTGGTCTAGCCAGCCACAGAGTCTGTTTAGTGACACTTTGCCTGTCTGGAGCCCACTCAAAGGGGATGGTGCTGCAGTGGCAGAGATCGTGCACAACTTCAAAAGTCTTCCCTGGTGTCTGAGGCGCTCCCCTTGGCCCAGGGTCAGCTGGAGGTGCTGTTTGGTTTATCCTCAAGTCTGATCCGCGCTGGTGATTACCCTTTTCTCCGCCCAGTCTATTAGTATCTGCCTGCTGCCCTCTAGTGGTCAGAACCCAACATTTGCGTCACTACAAAGACAAACGGGATGTGTGTATGTTAATTTACTGTTTACCAAGCACTTAAAAACAAAAACAAACCCGGGGTAGGGGCAGCGGACATCTTGAATCCCAGCACTTCAGAGGCAGAAGCAGAAGGATTTCTGAGTTGGAGGCCAGCCTGGTCTACAGAGTGAGCTCTAGGACAGCCAGGGCTACACAGAGAGACCCTGCCTCAAAAAACTAAAAATACAAGACAATGTCCTCACCACCACCACCACCACCACCACCACCACCACCACCACCACCACCACCACCACCACCACCATCACCTCCACCACCACCACCACCACCACCCAGAGGTGCTGGAAACGGAACCCAGAGCTTCCTAGGCAAGCACTCTACAAACGGGTTCTATTCCCAGAACTCCTTTTGTCTAGCTACATATACCAGGCTGGCCTGAAGCTCGTAGGCCCTAGTGATGGGTTAAATGTGTTAACCACCCAGACCAGCACCAGGAACGTTTTAACCTAACAATCTCCACCCAAAAACATCAAACAAGCAGTGTGGGGCTGCTGAGATAGCTCAACGGATAAGGGTGCCTGTGCTAAGGCTAAAGACTTGTGTTCCAATCGTGATAAAGGGAAAAAACTGACTCCTCTAAACACATACATACACACTAAACAAACAAGATATGTACACATATATATACACATACACATACACACACACACACACGCATGCACGCACGCACGCACACACGCACACACATGCATCTTTTTTGAGGCAGGGTCTCTACACAGTTCTAGCTGTCCTGGAACTCACTATGTGACTGACTGCCAACCCACAGAAATCCACCTACATCTGCCTCCCCAGTGCTGAGACTAAAGATATGCACCACTATGCCTGGCCGCGAACATGATTTTTAAAATATTCGAAAGCACTGTTGGACACGTGTGGTGGTGCAAGCCTTTAATCCCTAAACTCTCAAGGCAAGTGGATCTCTATGAGTTCAAGACCAAGCCTGGACTACATAGTGAGTGCTAGGCTATCAAGGGCTACATAGTAGGGAGACACTTTCTAAAAAAAAAGAGAGAAAGAAATGATGTATAGTTGTTTTTGTAAGTGTTTTGCTCAGGCAACCAAATTTGGAAAGTGACAAGCTGTTGCTATTGTCCTTTCCCTCATGCAGAGCCTCGGGCTACAACCATCCCACTCTCTGAATTTTGAAAGTGATAGGGATGAGGATGTAGCAGGTGAGGACTTCAGTCACTTACCCTGGAATGTGGGAATACAGCTGGTAGAGCGATTACTGCCTAGCAGGCACAAAGCCCTGGGTTTAATGTCCGGCACCTCATAAAGATATGCATGGTGGCATGTGTCTGGAATTCCAGTGCTCAGGGTCAGCCTCGGCTACATATGGACTTTGGGGCTATCTTAGGCTACAGTAGATAGTCTCAAAAGCAAAAACATAAATTTGCAAAGAATGAGGGTGTGGGACTCTATAACCGATTAGATGTCTTGAAGCTCCAGCTGTTTTGTTCTGTGTTGCCTGAGGAGACAACCTAGGGCGCTGTTTGAATTGAGCAAGTTCTCTACACTGAACCATTAGCATCTCACGCATCTAAGATATAAGATCTGTGTCTTCTCCTCTCCTCACCCCATTTACAGGCACACAACGTGATTCCTTTCACTTCTAGGTACCCCACTGTCCAAGTCCCCATTGTCTAAGGACACAATCTACCCACCCCACTCTTCAGCTTCAAAACCACTGTCTCCTTTCCTCTAGGTCAGGGCTGCCAGAGAGCCAAGGGCTCTGGGTAGGATTTTTCTCTGGCCCTTCAGGGGACCTCCCCCAAGCAGCCCGAGGCAGACATACTCTCCACCCAGTCACTTATGCTGGAATGTGGGAAAACCAGATCTTAGCCTCTGGGCTACTCACATGCTCCTTACCCCAAGAACACCTGGTTGGGTCTGCAGAGCAAAGTGAGGAGCCCATCAGCTCCCTAGCCTTCATGGGGCCTCTTCCCAGGAGAAACAAAGCTACTGAAGTCTTACAGCCAGCATCCCTCTGAGTATTAATTCAGTCAACAGTCAAATGGAGAAGAAAAGCGAGAAAGAATTGGGTGAGGTCAGTGCTTTGGAAGGTTCCAAGACTGTGATGTGAGCAGCTGTGAAGCAGGAGGAGGCAAGGGGGCTCCTGGCAGCCTGCCTGAGTGCAGAGTGAGGCAGAGAAGCCTGATGCTCTCTTCTCAGACATCCTCGGGAACATAGCTCCATCCTCAGTCCTGGAAAAGCACAAGCTGACGCTACAGGATTCCAGCAGAGCCAAGGGGGTTGGTGAAACAGGACACACAACTCCTGATGCCCATGCTATGAATTATGAGTGGAAGTCTGATGGTGGAAGTCCCGGCACTCGGCAGGCAGATCTCTGAGTTCGAGGTCAGCCTGGTCTAGAGAGCAAGTTTCAAGATAGCCAGGGCTACGCGGAGAACCCCATCTCAAAAAGCAAACGAAATATCGACAGGTCTCAGGACTGACAGGATAGACGTGAAGGGGAGGGAAAGAAGGGGCCACTGGACAGTCCTGAGAGAGCTCAGCGGCCACATCAGCTGTAAATGTCAGCTCCCCTCCCTTGCGCTTCTGGGCCCTAGAATCTTTTAGCTCACAGCTGCCTCTGCTGGTGAGGCCGAGGCCTCGTCCCACCTCCCACCTCCCACCTGGCTTTGTCAGGGGGAACCTCAGATTTTCCTCCACCTTTGTGTAAGGAAGGCAGAGTCACAGGTGACGCCTGGGGGAGGCCAGCTCAAAGTTCCCCGTGTTTAGAGAAGGCAACTTAAACCTATCTTAGCACTCTCTCTCACACTTCCATTCTCAAACCAAGATGCTAACTGCTTCCGCCTCTATGTAGGACCAGGAAATCAGTTACAGTCACTCACCAGACCCTGCCAGTCCCAACCCATTATAATAGTAGTGGGGATCTGGGACAGGGAAGGCAGAAGGATCACCACAGGTCCACATAGTGAATTCCAGGCCAGAAAGGACAGCACAATGAGTATCACAAAACACACAACCCTAGGGCTGGGGAGATGGCTTAGTGGGTACGGACACTTGTCGCTAAGCCTGTCAAGTGGTAAGTGTCCGTACCCACTAAGCCTGGTGACCCAAGCTTAACCTCTGGAACCCATTTGGTGGTATAAGAGAAGCAACTTCCACAAGTTATCCTGTGTCCTCCACATACGTGTGTATCACGGCGCACACACACACACACACACACACACACACACACACACACACCCCATTTCTCAAACATAAATAAAAATAAGTGAGTCAGTCTATAAAACTCCAACTCATCTACTTCTTGCTTAAAAACATTTATTCGAAGAGAAAAAGAATGACATTTTATGCTCTGCAGCCTGGTCTAAGGGGAGCATGGGAGGCCCTTTTAGGACTCTCAGGACTCTCTAGACCAGAAGCTGCCACCACGGCAGAGACCCAAACCCAGAGAACAGAAACTCCGGGACGCTGACTTGAGAACATGAATTTGGGAAGGAACAATTCTTCAGAAAGGCAGGGACCACCCAGGTGAGCCTCTAACTGCCCTTGGGCGCCAGGATCTGCTGGACATAGTTGACCACGTTACTGTGGAGCTGGGAAGCGGTGGCTGCAAAGGTCTCCTTGGCGAGGGTCCGGGCCATCTCGCTGCCACCCATCATGGCATGGTACAGTGGCAGAGTGTACTTCTGCTTTCCCTGTAAGAAACACAGACACCTGTCCTCAGTAGCGTGCCCAGTGGGTCTGCTCAGTCCACCCCCTCCAACAGCAGCCATGGTCTGAGGACAAAAGAGGTGTGGGGGTCAGAGCAGGGGAATGAAGTGCTTCTGGTGAGAAGTACTGATTTTGGCATCTTCTAGGGGGTTGAGGGCGATCCTGGGGAAATAAAGTTCAGCATGAACCCCAAAGCATGGTAACGAGGGGCCATATACAAGTACAAGCAAATGACAGGTTGACATGATGGGACTACAAACTTTTGGAAAGTTGGAGGCAGTTAATCACCAAAGCAATGAAAGCCAAAACCCAGGGCCATGTAAGGTCCATCTGTAGTCAAGCCAACAAAACCCCCAGGAGTCAAATTCACATCACTGAGCTCCAGAGGCTTGGCAACCAGCCAGAGGGTTCAGAGGACCTCCACACAGACCCCACGACAGAAGAAGCCATCTGGGCGTTGCTTCGGATCCACTCAGTCCCATCTTGCTCTGGAGTTGGGGATGCTCAGTTTATGGGAGAGCCTTCTGCCCTCATGGGTTACTCTCATGGAAGTCTGCTGGTGCTAGAACTCCTCCAGGGAACGGGGACCTGGCCCTTCACTGACCTCCTTTGTTCTTTGGCACGACCAGTCCCATTGCCCTCTTCCCAGTTTCCGGTTAGCTCTAAGGAGCTTCATCCCCTTAGACTTCACCAGCCAATCTCCACAAAGCTCCCTAAACCTGCAAACTTCTCTTCCCACAGGATGAAGCTTCGGGGAGTTACACCAGCATGTCGTGAGCAGAGGGTCACTTCGCCTGAAGCGCAGACCCACAAGGCTCTCCTGGCCCCACACACAGGAAGACCTCGGGGATGATAACGGAGGTCACAGCCTGTGAGGGGACCAGAGATGCAACTACCCACCTGACTCTGCAGGAAGTCCTTCACTTTCCAGAACTCTTCTTGGTGGTCATTCTTAAGGATGATTTGGCCCCATCTTAGCCGTAACTCAGCATTCTGAGCATTGGAAATCTTTGGGTATGTCTCCCCAAGTTTTTTCACGTTCCCTAGAAAAGATGAAGTGACAGGCTATTGGTGACCAGATAAGGCTCATTCTCAGGGGGCCGCTGAGTGTCTGTCCTCATTCCCTCCAAAAGCACTGGCGAGAACCTCCAGGCGCTTCCCTTACCATTCATTCATTGTCCCCATCCATTCTGCTCTTGTATCAGCACGATGATGCTGTAGTACCAGGTCCACCTTAATTCTAAGGCTCTCCCATAAAATGCCCTTAATTTTACTCCAGAGACTTTTCCTCATGTTCTCCCCTACCATTATTCTAATAAACGTGGACCCAGTTTTGAAATCCAAACATGTTCAGTTACTTATTCTCAGTATGAAAACTCCTATGTCCAGAGAGGTGACGACTATTTCTGACTGGACACCAGCAAAGCATCAGTGGGTCTGACAACGGAGCTGGGGAGATGGTTCAGTGGCTGGGAGCACTTGCTGCTTTTCCAGGGGACCTCAGCTCA
Organism: Rattus norvegicus; assembly: GCF_021556685.1. Taxonomy (NCBI): domain Eukaryota; kingdom Metazoa; phylum Chordata; class Mammalia; order Rodentia; family Muridae; genus Rattus; species Rattus norvegicus. The sequence continues at coordinate 49,273,270 of NC_141546.1, forward strand.
GTTCCCAGCATTCACATCAGATGGTTTTCAACCACCTGTAACCCCAACTCTAGGGGATTTAACACCCTCTTCTGGCTTCCGTGGGCACCCATACACACGGGACAGACATACAAGCATACTTCAATAAATCTTTAAAATAACTTTTGGGGCTGGAGAGAAGGCTCAGCGGTTAAGAGCACTGACTGCTCTTCCAGAGGTCCTGAGTTCAATTCCCAGCAACCACGTGGTGGCTCACAACCATCTGTAGTGGATTCCGATGCCCAATTCTGGTGTGTCTGAAGACAGCTACAGTGTACTCATATAAATAAAATAAATCTTTAAAAAAATAGAAAATTGGTTGGGGATTTAGCTCAGTGGTAGAGCGCTTGCCTAGCAAGCACAAGGCCCTGGGTTCGGTCCCCAGCTCCGAAAAAAAGAAAAGAAAAAAAAAATAGAAAATTTAAAAAAACCTTTTAAATAAAAAAGTTTGGGTGACTAGGTTCAGATCTTAGCCCGACCGTTTAGTAGTTGTTTCAGTTACTGGTGCCGTCCTGATATAATCTCTGTTACCTGGGGATTAAGATCATGCTATCCCGTCACAGAGTAATCATGGGGATTAAATGGCCTAACAGAAACAGTTTGCAGAGGGCCCTGCAGACCAGGGCTCTGATGACTGCCAGACTTTACTATTTGATCTCTGTGACACTTGTGTGTGTGACCTTCACCGCTCTGATGGCATAGTCTTGTGAAGTATCAGCCTTTCTTCTACCCTGGAGTCACTTAGAGGCCAAGTCACTTCTGAGTGTCCTCTGACCTCTGACACGAAGGTGTGCACCCAAGCAGCCCGGACGCACGGTGACAAGGAGGTGACCCACTGTGTTTACCAGGAGGGAGAGGAGACTTCTGCAGGATCTTATCTAGGAAGTAGACAAGCTGGTAGGTCTTCCAGGTAGAGATGGCCACAGCCTCGATGGCTTGCATGTCTGGCTCTGAGGCTGCCCACAGCTCCGCCAGCTCTTCAGCTGGCTTCATGAGTGAGTCCCCAGGGGAGAGGTCGGGGAGGTAGGGGGGCCAGCCAGGGGTGTTCAGCCATCGGTTGAACTCAAAACCTCATAGGTAAAAGAGAAGAGGACACTGTCAGGACCCTCCCACCAGTCAACATGTCCAGTTTCCTGAGCTTGCAAGTCCCATTTCCCCAGCTTCGAGGTCCTGGCTAGGGTGGCATCCTGGAGACGCTCACAGTGAGACTGGACAGTGCCTGTTTCTACTATGAGACTGGTTTTTGCTTTAAAATTCACACCTTGTCATCAGGTGGCAGACACAGGTATGGCTAAGCTCAACCCTGTTCCCCAAATCCTAATGGCATGGTGGGTAAGCACCAGGGACCCAAGCCTGTGCTGCCTAGCTGCCCACCGTAGCTCTTCCATAAGGCTCTGGAAGGCTGTGAGCATATTACTTTTTACCTCTTGGCGCCTCAGTTGTTTGTAAAACGGGGGTGCTAGGCCCTACCTTAGTTGACAGTTGTGGAGATTAAATGAGCAAATACACATTAAAAGCTTAGCGTACTGCCTGGTGCATAGTAAGCACTCAGTAATTATTAACTATTATTCCTTAGTCTCATGACCTTGAAATCCAGGCCTCCAACCAACTGCAGGACAAGGTGCTACCAAGCCGAAACTGACTTCACCAAACCAACCAGAGTGATTCAGAGTTCACATCCCGACGAGGGGTGTGTCTAACTAAGGCACTGTCTGAGCCACGTAGGGGACGTCTGTCTTCTCTGCTCTATGAGGAAGTAGCGCCTCCCTGTGCTGACATCACAGTGGTGGCCAGGATGTCCTTTTGCTCACAGCACCCAACAGACCTCACTGTGAGCTCAGGGCAGAGGTGATGGCCCTTTGCTGTCCTGCTTCTAATCTGGGCGACAGAGGTCACAGCAACCCTCTGAGAAGAGTCAAGAAGTTGGTCTGTCTCTGGGTCTCTGTCCTGAGACAAGGTCTCACGCAGCGCACGTACACTGGCCTTGAACTCACTGGAACTGAGGGTGGCTCCTCAACCTGATCCTCTTGTCCCCACCTCCCCAAGAGCTGCGGTTACAGTCACGCTCGAAGTTTTTTATTTTGTTTGTTTTGACTTGAATGCACCATATAACCCAGGTTGGTCTTAAAGATATGGTTATTGGCTGCCTCAGGCTCCAAAGTGCTTAAGTTCAACTTAAGAGATTTTTTTTCATTTGCTTTTATGTTTTTTTATTTTTTTGGGGGGGCGCGTCAAACCAGGTTCTCATATATGACAAGCAAGCGTTCTACCAACTAAACTACACTGCCAATCCAGGAAGTTGAAGTCTGTCTGTCTGTCTGTCCCTCTCTCTCTCTTTCTCCCTCCCTCCCTTCCTCCCCAGATTGAGTCCAGGGTCTTGTACACACTAGACATAGCCTGGCCCATGGAACTCCACCCCGGCCACCCCAGTCTTTCTACGGAACAGGGCCCGGGTCCTGGGCTGGCTCTCCAAATGGCAATTCACCAGGAATCTATGATGCCATGTTTTCCTGTCTTCTCTGAGTTCTTGGAAGCTAGCAGTCCAGTTTCTCTGCTTACCTGGGATGGAATCCACTCCCTTCTTCTTCAGCTCAGGGAAATACTCCAGGTAGAATTCCAGAAAGTCTTCAGCCAAGATACTTTGGAACTTAAACTCATCTACATAGGCCTGTGAGGAGGGAGGTGGTTGTGTCTCTGGCCACCTTGAGGAGCAGAGCCCCCACCATCTCTCAGGCCCTCTCTGACCCCTTACCTCTTTCGGTGGTCCCCCCTACCCTAGCATTCTGACCCAGCTGCTTTACCTGCTCCTTGTCCTTCTCCCCACTTGGAGAGTTGACTGTACCTTGAGAAACTTGTCAAACTGTTCCTGATCACCCACCAGATGGGCCAGGTATGAGACAAAGCAGTAACCTTTCTCGTAGGGGGTTTCATTGTAGGTGTCATCTGGGTCAACACCTGGAGAGGACAGAGCAGACAGGACTGAGTGGAGGCACCTTCTCTGCCTTCAGATTACAGACTGACTGCTGGGCGTTCAGACTACACCTTCCCTGGTATAGCCAAGGTTTCTAGGCCACCGATGGTCCCTCTCATGGCACGTCAAAGGTGATAGCAGAGGGTGGGAAACTACAGATCTAAGGCAGGGTCAGGGAGGCCAGTGGTTCAAAGGGGCTAGCACATTTCTTTGGGTGGGGCCTTAACTTACTCTTAGGGCTAAAAAAGCTCAGACTTTTAAGTCCTGTTGGTCACCATCTACACAGTCAACCTCCCAGGTGTTTTTACAACTGTCCTGGACTTAAGCTAATCCCCAATGTACAAGAAGTTCACTTTACAGTCAGTGGCACCAGAGGACACACGCTTCAGTTGCACAAAGGGGTTTTAGGTTAGTCACACGTGAAACTAAAGAAGAATGCTAGAAAGCAGGAAGTCTGGAGCTGACAGGTGCGTGACCTTGGGCAAGTCACTGCATTTGCCTTGTTCTGTAACTGGAGGCTAACACACTTTACAAGCTGCACTTCTGGGACAACGGTAAAAAGGAACGGGAGAGTGCCTGTACAAAGCAACGGCCAAGTCACTAAGAACTTAGTGGCCGAAATGGTTGTGTTCAGTCGGCCTACAGAACGGGAGATGACCAGAGCACTCTAGTGGCCTCTTATTCAAAGAAAGCATTCTGACACAAGGCTCGGACTAACTTGGGGGCTCCAAGCATAATTTACTGGAGGGGGGAAGACAGAGGAGCCTTCTGGACCTGGTTCAATCTTCACCCGAAGCTTGTTGAGTGGGTTTTCCTCTCCAGACACATCCATGTGCTGCCGTAGCAGAGCCCTCCCCGTTGCGGCCTCCAAGCAAGTGTAAGCAGCTCCTGGTCCAAAACAAACACAAACCCCAAGTTCAACACATCCATGTCCTCCCCAACAGAGGAGCTGTGCTGTCCCCTTGTGGTCTGAGGCTCAACAGCATTACCTCCCAGAGTGACACAGAACATGACTCATCCTCTCCCTAGCTCTGATTCTCTGAGATATAGAGGTTTGGTTAACCTGGCATGTGGGTCTCTTCCACAAAGGCTAGAGGAACCTTCCCTTGTCAACAGGAATGGATATATTTTCATTTTTAGGTAATAACTTGGTCTCTGTGAAACTTAAAATAGTTTTCCTCTGATGATCCTGTTGTACAAAAGAAACCATCACCTTCAAAAACGTCAAGCATCTAGCCTGGGCATGGCAGCACAGGCCTTTACTTATCCAGCTCCAGGGTCCCTGTGAGTTTAAAGTCAGTCTGGTCCACATAGGGAATTCCAGGCCTCTACATAGTGAGACCTTGCCTCAAAAATAGAAAAAAGGAAAAAAATTAACTGTCTTTTAAATTTCCTCCTGGCTTTAAAAACAGTACCTTGGGAGCTGGTGGCGTGCTTCAGTGGGTAAAGGAGGCTGCCACCAAGCCCTCATACCTCCAACCAAGATTATTAGAAAAGGAGAGAAGCCATTCCAGAAAACTGTCCTTTGACTTTCCTACAAACACTGGGGTATGCACACACACTTCGATTCCAGCGCTCACTGCATGTTCTGACTCTGAGCCTCCCTTGGCCTCAGTTTTTTCTTCTGAACAATGGGAAAATAAAAATGTACTATGGGATTCTCGTGTTTTAGCTCTGCTAAGCTAAACTCACTATGTAGTCCAGGCTAGCCCTGAAGTCAGTTCAGGCACCATGGCCAACCTACTTTTTTGGTTTTGTTGTTGTTACTGTTTTTCCTTTGTGTGTGTGTGTGTGTGTGTGTGTGTGTGTGTGTGTGTGTGTGTGTTTCAAGTGGGAGGACAGTGAGTGAGAGGAACTGAGAAGAAAAAAATGTGTAGCCTAGGCTGGCCTTGAACTCATAATCCTCCTGCCTCTGCCTCCCTCAGCAAATACTACGGAAGTGTGCTACCACAACTGGTTGTTTTTCCTTTTTAGGACAGCATCCTATATGACCCTGGCTGGATTCACACTCAAACTTGTGACCTTCCTTCTTTAGTCCCCCAGTGCTAAGGACTCACAACTGTGAGTCACCATGCCCTGTTTGCCATAGGATTCTTTATGGCTGATTAAGAGATTCACAAACAAAATCTTGCTCTGTGTACTTTGAGTAAGAGTACAGCACTGGTCAAACTTTTGGGGAAGTAAAGGACAGCACACACTGAAAGTCTTTACCCTGTTCAGACCTAGAGGTGATGTTTCTTTTTGTTTGTTTGGAACTCTTGCTCTGTAGACCAGGCTAGCCCCGAACTCACAGGCATCAGTCTTCCTCTGCCTCCTGGGTGCTGGGATCAAAGCTGTGTGCCACAACCGCCAGGGGGAGAGGCTATGTTTCTAACAGTCTTCCTTACTGAAATCTTCCGAGGTATGCACTGACAGGTGTGCATATAAAAATGGTTGTCGACATATTTCTTTTTTCTTTTGAGACAGGGTCTCCTGTAGCTTAGGCTGGCCTCACTAGCCTTGGCCTTCTGAGCATGAGGGTTATGGGCATGCACCATTGTGCCCAGATTTATGTCTGCAAGAGCACCCGGAGACTCATGCATGTTAGGCAAGGACTCAACCACTGAGCTAGTGAACTTTATCAATGTCCACACCCCGTGCCCTGGCCCTCAGTACTGAGGATCAAACTCCAGGCCTTATGCATGCCAGGCAATCACTCTACCAAATGGGCTACGTTACCAGCCCAAACCCTAGTGAAGGTCAAATGTAGTGAAAAGTTGTTTTTTGTTTTGTTTTGTTTTGTTTTTTCTTTTCTATTTTTCGGAGCTGGGGTCTGAACCCAGGGCCTTGCGCTTACTAGGCAGGCGCTCTACCACTGAGCTAAATCCCCAACCCCTAGTGAAAAGTTTTTAAACTCTTTTTTTTTTCTTTAATGCTTTGAATTATTTCTAAGAATTAAATTTTTTTTAAACATTATTCTCAAGCTAGTTTAAAACCATTGATGTGAGCAAGGAATAAGATAGCATATGACTTTAATCCCGGTACTCAGGAGGCAGAGGCAGGCGCATCTCTGGTCTATACAGTCAGTTCCCGGCTAGCCAGGGACGCACAGTAAGACCCTGTCTCAAAATAAAAATAAACCAAGCCTATAGACCTTTGATCTTTCATACTCACGTACAGAAATCGAGCCTTTAGGAGGTAGAGGCAGGAGGGAGGAGTCTGACCTGGTTTATTAGGGAGTCCAGACCAGAAGAGCCTACATAGCAAGAACTTGCCGGAACCCTGCCCTTCAGTACTGGAGGTTGGACCCAGGAAAGCTCTTTGCCAACTGAACAGATGGACTGTAATCCTCAGCCCAAGACCTGTCTCAAAACAGCCCCAAAGTGCTGGGCACGGGGGCTGCACAGCTTCTACCCCAGAACCCAAAGGGCAAAGGCAGGCAGACTGGTGATCTGTGTGACGTCAAGGCCAGCCTGGTCTACACACAGTAGCTTCTAGGGCAGCCTTCTGTGAGGTTTGTCTCAAGCAACACAAAAACGAGCAATATAAACAAAAAAATTAAAAGGGGTTGGAGAGATGCCTCAGAGGTTAAGAGCTCTGACTGCTCTTCCAGAGGACCTGGCTTCAATTCCAGCAACCACATGGTGGCTCACAGCACCTGTGACTCCTGTCCCAGGGGATCCGATGTCCTCTTCTGACCTCCATAAGGACCAGGCACACGTATGTTGAACATGCATGCATGCAGGCAGAGCGATCACACAATGAAAGTGAACAACGAAAAAGCCACAGTCTTCTTCGTAAGTCCCACTTCCCTTCACATCCACCCACACAGTGGGACCACAGGAGCAGGGGCTTGGAAGGATGGCTCCTTACCGAACAGGATGGTGGAGATCCTCCTCTGGGCATACATGGTGAAGCCTTCATTGAGCCAGAATTCCCCCCAGTTGGCATTGGTGACCAGGTTCCCAAACCAACTGTGGGAGATCTCGTGGATGATGACGTCGGCTAAGGAGCGGTCCCCTGCTAGCAGGCACGGGGTGACAAAGGTCAGGCAGGGATTCTCCATTCCTCCAAACGGGAAAGATGGTGGCATAAAGAGTAAATCATATCTGCCAAGAAACTGAAGTCAGGGGAGGCCCTGACTCTTCAGAGCAGACCTCACTTCCCCATCCTCCTCAGACCCAGAGCTGCAGCCACTAAACACACAGGCCTTGCTGAAAATGAAGCTTGGGCCTTGGGGTGCCTCCCTGGGAAGCACCCCTGCCTTCATGCTCGCTCATTCTCTGCAAGGCAGTGGAGCCCTGCTTTGCTCTCCTCCCAAACCAGCTGTGAGCATGCTCTCAGTGCCGTCACAACTACCACCCCAGAGGCCAGCTTCAGGTCATAAAGACCAGCCTGAGTCTCCAAGCCTGCAGCTTGAAGACTTTATAAAGTAACTTCCCACACAGAGGAAAGGCATGCTCACAAGGCCCTGGGCTTTCTCCACTCTCCCCACCTCTCTAGCCTGGCAGTGCGTTTTAATGACTTCAAAAACCGTTCCTCCCAGATCCCTTTAGCAGCCTCAAGGAGCCTGGCTCACCCCTTCCTCTTTGCTTCCTCCTCTCCTGCATTTCTGGGATGAGGTAGCCTTGCTCTAGGAGACAGAGGAAGGGAGAGAGCCCCAGGAGTGTGGAGAAACAGCTACTCGCTTTCACGAAACACATCCATTAATTGATACCACACCTTCCCCAAACATAGGGTCCGAAAAGCTTCTCTCCTGTTGCCAGAAATTCTTCTATGACCCCATTGTATTCCTCCTTGGCGGCTTCAATCAGGCAGGGCTCTGCCCACACCCGGCTCCTAAGCACAGAGAGGCAGAAGAGTGCTCAGACTGCTTCGGCCATGTGAACCACAAGTAGAACACTAGCCTTGGTCCCATATTTGAGCCAATGCGATGTGGCCATGTGGCCAGCCACTCACGCAGGAGAGACAAGATCAGACCCTTTGCTCAGCCCCAAGAGGCTGCCCGTCACACCTGGGTATGAGAACCCAAGATTGCCTTAGGGAGGGGCCACACACACACACACACACACACACACACACACACACACACACACATAAATGTGCATGTAATTATGTAATTTTAGAAATTTAAAAAATGGTCTAGAACAAACAGAAACAAGCCTGTGTATAAATAAAACTGGTGTGGCAAAACAGGTGTGTTTACAGGTGTTCAATGTATGGTCCCTTCAACTTTTTATAATTTGATTTTCTTCAGAAAAATTAAGAAATAGTGAACAAGGTGGCACACATCTATAATACCAGCATTAAAATTTTTTATTCTGGGGGTTGGGGATTTAGCTCAGTGGTAGAGCACTTGCCTAGCAAGCGCAAGGCCCTGGGTTCGGTCCCCAGCTCCGAAAAAAAAATTTTTTTTATTCTGTTTATTTATGTGAATGCATGATGTGCATGTGAAAACATGCACGGCACAATGTGTGTATGTGGAGGAGTCTAGTTTCACTGTGTATGATTCACTTTGATTGTCAGGCTTGGTGGCAAGTACTTTACCCAGTGAGCTGCCTTACTGGCCCTTATAATCCCAGCATTTGGAAGGCTGAGGCGTGAGGATTGAGAGTTGGAGGCCATTCTGGGCTCCACAGGAAGACCCTGTCTCAACCAACCAACCAACCAAAGAATAAAGACGGGAAATCAGAAGTGAAGAGAGAGAAACACCACCACCACCAGGAAGATATGGTCAAACAAAGTCAAAGCTGAGAGAGTCAGGATTCGGCCAAGGCCACGGACTCCAGGGATGAGCTGATACCGAGATTAGGGACTCCTGAAGCCAAGGCCTGCACCTGGGGTTTGCATAACTAGTTTATGTCATAGCTGGTCATCCCCAAGAGGATACAAATATTATCGACCTCACTGAGTCTGGGGAACGATTGGGAGGGATCATATACAAAAAACGGTCACTGGGTTCCACCCCTTGCCTTCTACCCAGTATGCTCTTGTGGTACCAGGACCTGGGATAGGAGGAACATTGTGCCAGAAACCTCGTGTGTTTAACGTACAGCACAAGGGATGTCCACCTGATGGGGGATAAAGAAGTCATCATCACTACTTTACTTCTTTTTGTTTTGTTGTTTTTGACACAGGGTTTTGTGTAACCCAGGTTGCCCTTCACCTCGCTGTGTAGCTGAGGAGGACCTTTAACTTGGGAATCCTCCTGCCTCCACTTTGTAAGTGCTGAGATTACAGCACTGTGCCACCACCCTTGGCTTATGCATCGCACAACCAGGGCTAACTAGTGCGTGCAAGGCAAGCATTTTATCAACTGAGCTACACCCCCCAAACCATCGTCAGCACCAGTTAAATGGACCACGTGACCGTGTTTGACATGCTTTTGAGTCAATTTCTTATGCAGGGTTCAAAAGAATATTTTACGGTATGCTTTCTGTCATGTGACATGGATTCTGACATCTTCCCACCGCCCTTATGACTAATTCATCCGCTGTCTTGTTTCATTTGAAGGTAAGGTCTCATTTTGTAGTTCTGGCTGGCCTCGAACTCACAGAGATGCTATTCATCTGTTCAGAGTGCTGAGATCCAAGGTGTACACCACCACACAGTCTGACTCACACTTTTATAAATAGAACGTTCGTTGGGACAAACACATCCTCAAACCACTGGTCTTTCCTTATCTTGCAGAGGAAAAGTCCTCTGGTGGCAAAGACGACCTCCCCGTCTAGGAATATGATAAGACCTTGTCTTTCGAGATTGGCATGGTTGTGTGGAGGATACAGCTCAGGGTAAGAGCGCCTGACTAGCATGCTTAAGGTCCTGGGTTTGACCCCAAGCACATCAAAGTAACAACAACCAGGGCTAGCGCTGCTGTAAATGTGTGTGCTGGAGGCAGGTCAACGGACGCCTGCTTATTATGCTACCTGACACCTAGGAGCTAACTTAACTCATGATTCCACTAGTTCTGCAGAGCCCTGCTGTACAACTTGAGCTAAGGAACAAACAAGAAAGGCAGCAAAGAGGCCTGTACAGTGCAATCCAAGCTTTGATCCTTCCACAGCAAGATTAAGCTGCAGAGAGAAATGATATGATGATCTGAAAAAAATCTATTCTTCTGGTTTTAGATAGGATTATTTATTCTATACAGCCCCCCTGGCTGACTTTGAACTTGAGACTTTCTCTCTCAGCATCCCTAGTAGCTGGGGTTGCAGATATGTGCCCCTGTGCCCAGCTCGTGGCCGACATCCTTGTCTCAACAAACTGTACGAAATACCCTTTTGCCTCCACTGAGTCCATCTAGCATCTTGACAGTCTATGTCTAGATTGAGGGATCTGCAGCGGACAGAGAGGATAGTCTTTCTCCCCTTAGAAGGATGCAATAAGGGCTGGAGAGATGGCTCAGCGGTTAAGAGCACCTGACTGCTCTTCCAGAGGTCCTGAGGTCCTGAGTTCAATTCCCAGCAACCACATGGTGGCTCACAACCATCTGTAAAGAGATCCGATGCCCTCTTCTGGTGTGTCTGAAGACAGCTACAGTGTATTTACATATAATAAATAAATAAATCTTTAAAAAAAAAAAAGAAGGATGCAATAAGATGCAAGTTGTTAATTTGCAGAACTCAGCGCTAGAGGAAACGGGTTTGGGCACAGAGGTATATACGGTGGCTAGAAGAAACTTAGTACTTAGTTACTAATCGAGATCAATCTTCTAGAACTTCCACCTGAGCGCCAATATCATGTGATTGAGCGGCTGCCTTCACCCACGAGACTCCACCTCAGCTCCAGCAGCTGCTGCTGTGCCAGCAGGACTGGGGGTCTCACCGCTTAGACACGGAAGAAAGGAAAAAGGAGGGGTAGGGAGGAGGAGGAGAGAAAAGCTAGAACCTCTAACAACCTACTTAGCACCTGAAGACAGCGGACACGGGATCCCACACCGCCCCAGGAGCCATTTTATCAGGACCACTGGGCCAGAGCGGCCCCCACCTCTGGGAGGGGGGGGGGTCAATCCAACCTTGCCTGTTTCTTACCTGGGTCCAACCTCAGCTGAAGCCAGATCTCCAATGGCCAAAGCTATCAGATAGGAGGGGATGGGCTGGCTCATCTGGAAGAAGAACTTATTTGGTCCTCTCCTCTCCCATGTGCTTGCACTCATCACAGCTGTGAAGCCATCTGGAACCTGGCAACAGAGAAGATGTAGGATACCTCACCCGGGGGGAAAGCTTCGCCCGGAAAGCCTTCTCTGCATGTTTGTCTATTGCTTTGTTCTTTCTGAGGCCAAGTGTTTCTATGCAGCCCTGACTAGCCTGGACCTTGCTGTGCACACCAGGCTGACCTGGAACTCTGGATGGTCCCCCTGCCTCTTTCTGGCTGCTTGAGTTACAAAACCATGCCCAGCAAAGAGGCCTCCTTTGTCTAACCTGAAGGATAGTATGATCAGAAACCCAAACAGTGACAGTGGTGACTCACTCAGTCCATCCTGGAGAACATGAAGACTTCAAAAGCTTACACTGATGGGATTTGAACTGCGTAAAATTTCTGTCAATGGACGAGGCCTGATAGCACATGCCTTTAACACCAGCAGCTCAGGATCTCTGATCATCTGCGGTTAGCCTGCTCTACACCTCGAGTTCCAGGCTAGCCAGGGCTACACGGTTCTTAAGAACCGTGTCTCAAATATCCGAAATGGGAAGCTTTACACGGAAAGACTTCAGAGATTCCACTGGATGGATGTAGTAAGTTGCCAGTCAAAATGGGACCTGATGGGTCCGAAGTTACATTCTGTCCCTATCTTTCTCTTAGACAGGGTTGGCATTGAACTCATGATTCTTGTGATTTTGCCTCCTAAGCTGAGATTATAGACCTGTACTATTGTGCCTGGCCTGTCTTTTTTTTTTTTTTTTAACATTAAAGAAACATTTATTTTAATATGATTTAATTATATGTAGGGATGTGTGTGTGTGTGTGTGTATATATAAATGAGGGTGAACATGAAGTGCTAGGCCTCCTGGACAAAGGTGTAAACCTCCTGATGTGGGTGCTAAGAGCTAAATTAGAGCTCATTCACAACCTCCAGAGCAAACATACTGAATTAAGTCACCTCACCTCAACAAGAGCCGAATACGTGCATTTCACGGCTGGGGTGTCGAAGCAAGGGAAAAAGGCTCGGTTTAAGACTGCCTGACCCTGGGTATACACAAAGGGTTTCTTCTTTCCTGCTGTCTGCTCAGGAGCTAACCAGCAAACCTAAGAGAGAACAGAGAGGCAGTTCAGAACAGACGGATCACGAATGGAGAAGAAAAGGAGCTGGCTGACACAACAGGACATTTCATAATCACTAAGACCTCCCAGCCGGCCAATCTATCCCTGACCGTCCTGTCTGAGTGTGTGTTTAATCTACTCTGGAATAGGCCATGGTCTCAGGCCCGTGTCACAGGGCAGACACTGCATTCCCACTGGATCCCATGGGTAGTTCAGGAATCCTATCAGAGCCTCAGACTGAGATCCGGTCCTCCCCTGCGTCCTTCTAGCTGAAGCAGTTTCCCATCTAACCAGAGTAAGATGTTGCTTGCTTGTTTGTTTTGACAGGGTCTTAATGTAGCACATGCCCGGCCCAGGTTTAATTTTACTCATGAATACTCATGAGGTGGTTAGCTCATTCCTGTATGCAGTCAGGTGACTCCTGTTCTCTCCCATGTCTGGGTATGGCATTTCTTCCAGTAATCCTTTAGAAAAGCAGGGCGACAGAGACCTTGTATTGATAGAGGGATGGTGAGATGTCTGATGCACTTCGTTTCTGGTAAACCGGAACAAACTATCTGCAGTGCAAGGATATTTAGTCACAGGCCGGCTTTCGACCACCAGTTGTTCCCAAGACACAACTGTAGTCTTCTCAGTTACTCCAGACCTCCTTTCTGAGTGCCCAGGGTTATGACCGACGTTGTAGTTGTCTATCAGTAAGAAAGTCAAGGCTTTATCACGAAAAGTGACCTATCTTACTTCTGCCCATAGCAAAAGGAAGCCATACACAACATAGGTAAAACTGTTTATGTGTGTTTGAATGAATGTGTGCCCATTTAAAACTGAAGGATGGATTACACTATCCCAGGAACGTTTCCTAGGTGAACTAAAGGTGTCTGATCAGACCTTTAAGGGCAAGCAAGAGTCAGATGTTGGAAGGAAAGGCAGAGGCCTGGATGCAGGTTCTGGAACTGCGCAGGCCCTGGGTAGACTGGTAGGAGGCAGGCCTGAGCAGGCAGAAGGGCTTTGAAAACAAGGGTCTAAGACACTTCAAAGATGCATAAGGAAGCCACACTGGATGTTGAGTATTTCTTTGCCTGCTTTTGCTCAAGTAAAATAAATGTAACTAGTCTTCCAATAAATACAGGGTAGTGTGGAAGAGAGGAAGTGACACACGAGAGAGCTGAGGAATACTAATGTAGTGGGACCAGTGAGGTAGACCCCCGACATTCAGATGACACAGTGTTGTTACTACACAGACTCAATACTGTGTGATCCCAGTGGCGCTTCATCTCTGGATTTCCCCGCCACAATGTACAATTCCAGTCTAATCATCTAGTCCTGGAGGAAAAAAATCTGAAAACTGTCAGTAGAAGACAGCTCTATAACATACCTGAGCAGCACTCCCCCAAACTGTTAAGATCATAAAAAAACAAGAAAGCCTGACAAACTCAAAGATGGGCAGCTGCACAGCCAGCTACAATGGGCTGCTCTGGCTGGGCTCATGAATCCGAAAAGGAAGTAGGTAAGAAACTAAGATCTGGGTAAAGCCTACAGAGACTTGCTAGTACTGACGGTTGGTGTGTGCTGGTGCTGACTGGTCAGATGCTAATAGGGAAATGGAAATTGTGGGAGACACCTGAGCAGCTGTGTACCATTTGCCCAGTGTGCTGTTAATCTGCTGTACTGGCTGGTTTCGTGTGTCAACTTGACACAAGCTGGAGTTATCACAGAGAAAGGAGCCTCAGTTGAGGAAATGCCTTCATGAGACCCAGCTTAAGGCATTTTCTCAACTAGTGATCAAGGCGGGAGGACCCAGCCCATTGTGGGTGGTGCCGTCCCTAGGCTGGTAGTCTTGGGTTCTATAAGAGAGCAAATTGAGCAAGCCAGGGGAAACAAACCAGTAAGTAACATCCCTCCATGGTTTCTGCATCAGCTCCTTCTTCCTGACCTGCTTGAGTTCCAGTCCTGACTTCCTTTGTGATAAACAGCAATGTGTAAGTATAAGCTAAATAAACCCTCTCCTCCCCAACTTGCTTCTTGGTCATGATGTTTGTACAGGAACAAAAACCCTAAGACATCTGCCTTCGGATGTTATTTTGAATTTGCAGTCCTCATGCCTCAGCTTCCTAAGTACTGGGACTCCTGGCAAAGTACCATCCATCATGCCTGGCGGGTATCGGAGCTTATAGATAGAAAGTTCACTGAATTGTATCAAGTGCCCTGCGCATCTTAGGACAATAACTGACTCTGCTGTTTGACTTAAAGATGGAGAAATAATGAACAGAGTTTCCTAAGACGCAAGGCACTTGACAAAATTCGGTGAACTTTCTATATAAAAGTACCTGATACCAGCCAGGCATCATGGCACCTTGCCAGAAGTCCCCAGTACTCAGGAAGCAGAGGCAGGAGGACAGCAAATTCAAAATGGATTCCGCTGTTAACTTTGCCACCTTTCGAGTGCGCAGATTTAGGGAGGGTTTAGTTTTCCAATCCTGTTTAATTTCTAGCTCCCGTTGAAAATTAGGACTCAAGATATAGCACAAAAAGCAAAAATGTTTCCCAATGTTACGCTTCCCTCCTGGCACCAAAGGGAACTTGACTTTGCCTTTGGTGCTAGGTTAAACCGCGGTGCTTTAGCCTTTCAGTTTCCCTAACAAGTTCCATCTCAAGGCTCATTTACTCCTCCAATCAAAGGAGGAAGTCAAGTGCTCTTTGGGTCAGTAAAGGGGAACTGTTAGCTGGATAGGCAAACTCAATTGTCTGCAAACAGCTTTGGTGAGCCTTGTAACCCAGCCTAAGGCTGTCACTCTTACAGATGTCCGCTACATAGTTACCTTAACTTCCAATGTTTGTTCTCTGAAAACCTTAAAACTTGAAAACCAACCAACAGTTACTGAGAAGACCAAATTATTATAAAGCCTAGAGTACTCATTACACATTCTCGTTCTTGCTCGGATTCTTTTAAGTCAAATACAGGATTTCAAAGGAGGAAACAAAAATGATTATTTAGGCTTCACGGGCTGTTTAAACCTGTGCAACCAAAAGGGCGTGCTTGCTTTCACAAGAAAGGATCCTGTCAGCAACCAGCTAATTAATCAACACTGTCCAGACTTCAAGGATTATAAAACAAAACAAAAAGCAAAGTTTGCGTATCCCGTTTCTCATCCTGAAAAGACACACAGGATAGCGGACGAGTTGATCTAACACGTGGATGACAGAAACAATGCGGGGCAATCTAAAGCAAATAATCCGGACAGAGGCCAGGGAGGCAGGAAGGAGCGGCAGGAGGAACACAGCACGGCTGGAGAGGTTCGAGCCCAGGAATGGGGAATAGGGAGCCAGAATTCAGAGCCGGCTGCTGGGGAGGGGAGTCTGCGCCCAGGGATGTCCCGTGGAAGCTGCAGGACCAGGTTTCCTGCTCTCTGGCTCTGGAGCGGCAGGCTGGCCAAGGGGGCTGGGAAAGGCCGGTGGCCCCGGCGCACAGCGCGCACTCACCCCTGGTCCCTCTCCGACGCGGTAGGTGAGCTCCAGCCGGAAGCGCTCGGCGGCACAGCAGGGCTTCGGAAAGACCACGCACAGGGCCTGGCCATAGTGCGAGAAGGGCTGTGTGTGGAAAGGCACGGGCTCCGTGAGCTGCTGCTGGTCTCCGGGCTGCCCCCGCAGCAGGGTCGCCGCCATCACCTCCAGGCAACTGTGCGAATCGAGCCGCAGCTCCGAGGCGCCCTCCGGCAGCAAGCAGCGCAGTTCCAGCGTCGCCTTGCCGTTCAGTCCGCGGCTCCCCGGACCCGGGCCCGGAGGCCCGAACTCGGCCCGCAGGTCCAGGTGCAGGTGCAGGATCTCGAAGGCGCGGAAACTGGAGGCCGAGGCCACGTCCACGGCTTGTGCCGAGTGAAGTGGCCGCCGGGCCGCGCTGTGGCAGCTGCTGGGTCCGCTGCTCTCCATGGCTCTTAGAGCGGTTGCTCACCCGCCAGGAAGGCCGGTCGCTCCTCGGGTCCTGGCAGGCTCCGCCTCGAGGCGACGCGCCACCATGCGCCCCGCCCCCGAGGAATGCAAGCGGCCACCGCTCCTAATCCCCTGGGGTTGTCTCCTCCCTTGTGGCGTGCAACCCTTCTTCCAGCTTCACACAGGTTCCCCCTCCCCCACCCCCTGCTGTGGTAGATCGCCCATCAGTCGAGGTCAGCCTTACGGATTCCCCATCCTCTAAGCAGTCAGCAGACTGCAAGGAGAACAGAACCTGGATGAAAGGGTTCTGGAAGGACCTTTTTTATTATACTTTTGTGTCAGGACCAGAGACATTTTGTTGTTCTGTCGTTATATATCTATAGGTTCCCACCCAGCTTAAATTTAGTTGTTTCTATTTAAAAAAAAAAAATGTGGATGGGTGTTCTCCAGCGTGTATGGATGCCCAGTGGCCGCAGATGCCAGAAGAAGAGAGTCAGAGTCTGACACTGGAGTTTCAGACCTTATAAGTTGTCATTTGGGTGCTGGGAACCAAACCAGGCCCTCTAGAAGAGCAGCAAAGTATTCTCAACCGCTGGGCCATCTCTCTACCCTAAAGTTTATATTTCTAAATGAGTTCATTAAGACTGGGCTAGTTAAGCTCACTAGTTTTTGAAATCATGTAACTTTTTTTTTATTATGTTACTATGTAGCCCAGGGTAGTCTCAAACTAGCCGTCCTCCATCAGCATGAGGAAGATTACACCCCTCCTAGATAATATTTATCAACGCTGGGGATCAAATCCAGGGTCTTACATACCCTAGGCAAGCACTCTGCCATTGAGCCACACCCTCATCCCTGCACTAAAATGCTTTGCGGCCCATGGCGTGTTCTTATTTCCCTTCCATGGCTCAGTTTGACTAGACACACCTCTACATTTTGTTTCTTTTCTGTGCCGGTGCCTTGCAGTGGCCACAGATGAAGACGTTAAATGTAGCCACTTCCTAGGGATGGAAACTTTTCAGTCCTAAAGAAGAGAGGTCATGCAACTTAGGTAGCTCAGAACGTGACAGGGTTCACAAGGTTACAGAAATAGGAACCAGGCAGGGAGAGGACACTCTTTCCTGTGGAGCTATGGGTAAGTTTGTTCGGTGGTCTGCAGTACCCCTAGCCATAGTGAACAGATGTTCGTTCATGTCTTTGGAGGATAACAACGCTTAGAATGTAGTATGTCTCTATCCAAAGATGAAATTTCCCCCAGGAACTGGGATGGAACCCACACACTCACTCATGCTAGGCAAATGATTTACCACTGAACTATAACCCAGGCCCTCTCCCTCTTCTCACCAATGCAGGCCTGACTGGCCTAGACTTGCAGCCTCAAACTCAGAGATCTATTTATCTCTGCCTCCTGACTGCTGTGATTAAAGTCTTAACTCATCATACGTGGACCTGGCTTTTTTTCTTTCTTTTTTTTTTTAAGATTTATTCATTTATTATATACAAGTACACTGTAGCTGTCTTCAGACACACCAGAAGAAGGCATCAGATCTCTTTACAGATGGTTGTGAGCCACCATGTGGTTGCTGGGAATTGAACTCAGGACCTCTGGAAGAGCAGTCGGGGCTCTCAACCACTGAGCCATCTCTCAAGCCCTGGCTTTTTTTCTTAATGCAGTAAAAATCATAGAACCAGGGACGTTCCCGTAACATGCTATGTAAGCTTACCAAGAAGCTGGCGCTGGAAACTTGACCTCTCCACTTCAAACCCAAACTTGTTTAAGATGTCCTCCGAATTCCCCATCCTGGGTCAGGCTGCCACAGCCCCACCTTCATCCCCCATTATATAAAGGGGAGAAAGAAAACAGTAAGCTGCTAAAGTTATTAAAAACACTGAGTTCCCGAACAGCTTGAAAGTAAGTTTCTTCCTATGGAAGTTACTATTGTTTATTCCATGGGATAAAAATTCCCGGGGTAGGGTGGGGTAGCTTTTCCATAAAAAGCTGTTAGACCGGGAATTCCAGCTGACCTCTGAGTTTCCCAGTCAGTTCCTGATGGATGTCTCTAAGCCCTCATTTGATGCTATCTTTGGTTCTGATTCCACTGCTCCAGTCACCTCTGCTGGCTTTGATCTGATGATTTGCTGTGTGTCTGCTGTGTGTCTGCTCCTGTCTATCCGCTACTTGCTATTGGTTCCTTTACTTTGCTTGCTACGTGTCTAATAAACTCACTCATCTGAAACTGAGAGAAAGTCCACATGATTCTCCAGACTGTACAGAACAGGGCGCCTAGATGATAGAATCTGTATTTATTTTCCAGTAAAAAGCAGATACTGGTTGTGCAGGTTGGTTCAGGAAACAAACAAAATGATCCTAGAGCAGTGGTTCTCAGCCTGTGGGTAGTGATTCCTTTTGTGGGGAGCGGGACCCTTTACAGGGATTGCACATCAGAGACCCTGCACATTAGCATTCAAAGCAGTAGCAAAATTACAGTTACAAAGTAGCAATGAAATACTCTTCTGGTTAGGGAGGGTCACCCCAACATGAGGAACTATCTTAAGTGGTTGCAGGGCTAGGAAAGTTGAGAAACACTGTCTTAGAGCATCTCCTGACTGAAAAGTAAGGAAGCTAGAAACCAAACTAATAACAATAGGTGACGGTTGGTGAGGTGGTGTGAATAAAAATGGCCCCTATAGGCTCATATACTTGGATGCTTAATCACCAGAGAATGGAACTCTTTGAAAGCATCAGAGAGATTAGGGGGTGTGACCTTGTAGGAGAAAGTGTGTCAAAAACTGGGGGTTGGGCTCTGAGATTTCAAAGTGGTCATGATGTCTGCTCACAGCAATGGAAACCCAAAGACAGACACCATGTGCACACCCCGTGCCTTCAGAGGCAGCTGGAAGACTGTCGTTCTCAGGGAACTAGGAAAAGCTCTTTTCCACAATGGATAGAGCCTGGGCAAAAGGAGGAGACTCCTCACAGTGACACACTTCCTCCAACAAGACCTCACCTCCTAACAGTGCCACTCCCTGTGGGCCAAGTACATTCAAACAACCATGTACTTCCATCCAGGCAAAATACTCATACATAGAAATTAAGAGTAAGCCTTTTAAAAAATAATGATTTAAATTTATCTTATGTGCATTCTTTTGCCTGCATATATTTTTATGAGATCTTGGAATTGTGAGCTGCTATGTGGGTGCTGGGAATTAGACCCTGGTGCTCTGGAAGAGAAGTCAGTGCTCTTAAAAGTTCAGCTATCGGGGTTGGGGATTTAGCTCAGTGGTAGAGCGCTTGCCTAGCAAACGCAAGGCCCTGGGTTCGGTCCCCAGCTCCGAAAAATAGAAAAAGAAAAGAAAAAAAAAGTTCAGCTATCTCCACAGTACCCATAAGCTTTTAAAAACATGTGCAAATACGAGGCTTGGGTTGATCTCACAGTGTTTATTTCTAGGTAAAATATTAAGGCCTAGATGGAATGTTAGGTTCTAGGTAAAATAGAAAGGCCTAGGTGTTGAGAGCTTTTACACCCCTCCATTTCTAGATGCCGTTTCTAGGAATTTGGCATTTGTCAGGTGGGGTGCGGACAAGGAAGTCGGCTCAGGTAAGAATGTTAGGAACAGTGACCATGGGGCTTTGTTTACTGCTGTGATTACTACCCTGTGCGATCTCCTTGTTCACTACTTTGCTTGATTACTTTGTCTTTGATCTGAGAACTGACCATATTCACTGAATGTACCTAGATTGATATAAAAGCAGACTGAGAAAAAACAAAGCTGTTTCAGCCTCAGCACTGGCTGGTGTCATGTTAGTTTTGTCTACTCGTCTTTTTCTTTTCAATCCTCACTCCTTCTCTTGAGACCCTGCTGTCTTACTGAGCTGGCTTGGTCACCTAGGTAACTGTTACTTGGCTAGCCTGCCATTTTGTTCTGTTACTGATATTAAAAGGAAACTTTCTCATCTGTTGTTTCTGCTGTTACTAGGAAACTTTCTCATGCCCAAGTTGATTATGTATTCTGTTATGTTCTGGGCCCTTGGAAACCAATTATGATTGAAGTCAGTAGAATTGCTTTGTATAGTTACCCACAATACGCTTGGACCCAAACCAACCACCCAATAGCACTTCCTGCACCTGTGTATAAGCTCTTATGGTACACGCTGCCCCTGGGATAGACCCCAATATAAGAGAGACACCTGCACCAGTATAAGAAACCAATTGTAATAAGACTTCCATTTTGAGTAACAGTCAAGTAAAGTTTAAGTCCCCAAGACCTCCCTGGGAACTGACATCCTACTTAGCAGGAAGAGACGTGTATGCGGGTAACTGACATCCTGGTTGGCAAGTTAAGGCATGAATGTTAGACAAGTCCCATCCTGGTAGACAAGTTAGGATATGAATGCTAGACAAGGCAAGTCCCCTGCCACAGTTGAATACCCTAACCAATGGGAGCAGGGTAAACATACGACAAAGACATGTTCCTAGGGACGTGTCTTATCCCTAAGTCCTGATTGGTAGAATAACTTGGTGCAGATGTTTGTGGATTTTAGGCTTAAAAATCCTGTCGGACCTTAACTCAATGTCACAGTTCAGTTCTAGAATCTGGACCGTGGCCCTGTGTTGTAGAAATTATTTAATTACTGGTCAGGAATAGGTTATTCCTTAGGTTACTGAATTCCCAGATAAAAAAAAGACATACACACGGCCTTATATTTACAATAAGCCCTCACCAGCACCGTAGCTGGGCAGCTGCCTACCCTCGTGCTGTTAGAATCTGCTTTCCTATCAAGAACTCTGAGCTATTACTATTCACTATCAATAACTCCGAGCTATTACTATTCACTATCAAGAACTCCGAGCTATTACTATTCACTATCAAGAACTCCGAGCTATTACTATTCACTATCAAGAACTCCGAGCTATTACTATTCACTATCAAGAACTCCGAGCTACAAAGGACCAGTAAATATCTTCAACAAAATCATAGAAGAAAACTTCCCTAACCTAAAAAAAGAGATACCCATAGGCATACAAGAAGCCTACAGAACTCCAAATAGATTGGACCAGAAAAGAAACACCTCCCGTCACATAATTGTCAAAACACCAAACGCACAAAATAAAGAAAGAATATTAAAAGCAGTAAGGGAAAAAGGTCAAGTAACATATAAAGGCAGACCTATCAGAATCACACCAGACTTTTCGCCAGAAACTATGAAGGCCAGAAGATCCTGGACAGATGTCATACAGACCCTAAGAGAACACAAGTGCCAGCCCAGGTTACTGTATCCTGCAAAACTCTCAATTAATATAGATGGAGAAACCAAGATATTCCATGACAAAACCAAATTTACACAATATCTTTCTACAAATCGAGCACTACAAAGGATAATAAAGGGTAAAGCCCAACATAAGGAGACAAGCTATACCCTAGAAGAAGCAAGAAACTAATCGTCTTGGCAACAAAACAAAGAGAAGAAAAGCACACAAACATAACATCACATCCAAATATGAATATAACAGGAAGCAATAATCACTATTCCTTAATATCTCTCAACATCAATGGCCTCAACTCCCCAATAAAAAGACATAGATTAACAAACTGGATACGCAATGAGGACCCTGCATTCTGCTGCCTACAGGAAACACACCTCAGAGACAAAGACAGACACTACCTCAGAGTGAAAGGCTGGAAAACAACTTTCCAAGCAAATGGTCAGAAGAAGCAAGCTGGAGTAGCCATTCTAATCACCTCACACCAGCGAGAATGGCTAAGATCAAAAACTCAGGTGACAGCAGATGCTGGCGAGGAAAATTGGACATTGAACTGCCTGAGGATCCAGCTATACCTCTCTTGGGCATATACCCAAAAGATGCCCCAACATATAAAAAAGACACGTGCTCCACTATGTTCATCGCAGCCTTATTTATAATAGCCAGAAGCTGGAAAGAACCCAGATGCCCTTCAACAGAGGAATGGATACAAAAAATGTGGTACATCTACACAATGGAATATTACTCAGCTATCAAAAACAACGGCTTTATGAAATTCGTAGGCAAATGGTTGGAACTGGAAAATATCATCCTGAGTGAGCTAACCCAATCACAGAAAGACATACATGGTATGCACTCACTGATAAGTGGCTATTAGCCCAAATGCTTGAATTACCCTAGATGCCTAGAACAAATGAAACTCAAGATGGATGATCAAAATGTGAATGCTTCACTCCTTCTCTAAAAGGGGAACAAGAATACCTTTGGCAGGGAAGAGAGAGGCAAAGATTAAAACAGAGACTGAAGGAACTCCCATTCAGAGCCTGCCCCACATGTGGCCCATACATATACAGCCACCCAATTAGACAAGATGGATGAAGCAAAGAAGTGCAGACCGACAGGAGCCGGATGTAGATCGCTCCTGAGAGACACAGCCAGAATACAGCAAATACATAGGCGAATGCCAGCAGCAAACCACTGAACTGAGAATAGGACCCCCGTTGAAGGAATCAGAGAAAGAACTGGAAGAGCTTGAAGGGGCTCGAGACCCCATATGTACAACAATGCCAAGCAACCAGAGCTTCCAGGGACTAAGCCACTACCTAAAGACTATACATGGACTGACCCTGGACTCTGACCTCATAGGTAGCAATGAATAGCCTAGTAAGAGCACCAGTGGAAGGGGAAGCCCTGGGTCCTGCTAAGACTGAACCCCCAGTGAACTAGACTGTTGGGGGGAGGGTGGCAATGGGGGGAGGGTTGGGAGGGGAACACCCATAAGAAAGGGGAGGGGGGAGGGGGATGTTTGCCCGGAAACCAAAGAATTATTATTAAGTATTAAATAAATAAAAAAAATTAAAAAAAAAAAGAACTCCGAGCTATTACTATTCACTATCAAGAACTCCGAGCTATTACTATTCACTATCAAGAACTCCGAGCTATTACTATTCACTATCAAGAACTCCGAGCTATTACTATTCACTATCAAGAACTCCGAGCTATTACTATTCACTATCAAGAACTCCGAGCTATTACTATTCACTATCAAGAACTCCGAGCTATTACTATTCACCATGTTCCATCTGAGCTGCTCTTAACTCCAACTGGGCAGCCCTTGGGGACATGCTCTCCTGACCTTTAACCCACAGTGGCTTCTCCTTTCTCCTCTTCTTCAGGGTTCTTCTTCCTCCCTCATGGTCCTCCTCTAACCCCAGGCCTGAAAAACCTAACCCCCACCTATGTCTCTTCCGCCCAGCCATTCGCTGTTGGCATCCTTATTCACCAATCAGAATTAACCTGGGGGCTATGAGGGTCACAGAGGCTATGTGCAGACTTCAGGTCTTGGGTACCTGCACTTAGCATTACAATAGACAGTAAAAGACGAAACCTCAACAACTTATCAATCAGTCCTCAATAAGCTATCTCTGTCTGTCATGTGGTTTGTGAGACGATCCCTGGACCCCAACACTATCCCTTGGCCTAAGCATGGACGCTTCTAGTCTCTGTGCAATCTGATCATCCAAGCTAATTCAATCTGGCTTCTTTCCACTTCTGCCTGAATTGTTCTGCTTGGTATGCTCTTAAGTAGCCTCTCTTTCCTGTTCTGTTCTTACGAGAGCAGGGCGAATCCTACCTGTGACTCATTTTGTTAAATCTTTCTGTGATTTGTGACTTTGTCTGCCCCTCAATTAGATGTCATTTTCTTTCTTTTTTTTTTTTTTTTGGAGCTGAGGACCAAACCCAGGGCCTTGCGATTGCTAGGCAAGCGCGCTCTACCACTGAGCTAAATCCCCAACCCCGTAGATGTCATTTTCAAACATGGCTGCTTCCTTCTAAAAACTTACCTTATGCCTGCAGTCGACCATTTTATGATGTTCCAAGGAAACTTCCTTATGTGCTGTTAGTAAGACACTTTCTCATGGCCAAGTTGATTATAT
The DNA here is from genome assembly GCF_021556685.1 of Rattus norvegicus. NCBI lineage: Eukaryota > Metazoa > Chordata > Mammalia > Rodentia > Muridae > Rattus > Rattus norvegicus. The sequence continues at coordinate 49,297,344 of NC_141546.1, forward strand.
ATTCTGTTATGTTCTATGCTTTGGTGATCTTGGAAGCTCCCCAAATCCTTGCCCTGATTTAGAATGAAACACAGTAAAGTTTAAGTTTCCAAGACCTCCCTGGGTAACTGACATCCTGCTTGGAAAGTTGAGACATGAATGCTAGGCAAATCGGCCTGCCACAACTGAATAGCCCAACCAATGAGAGCAGGATAAGTGTCCCACAAAGACATGTTCCTAAGGAAGTCCCCTTTTTCTAAATCCTGATTCATAGGATAACCCGGTACTGGGGTGGAGTTTAGGCTTAGAAACTCTGCAGCATTCTGGCTTGGGGTGCAGTCTTAACTCCCAAGTCTATGCTGGATCCCTGGTTGACCAGTCCTGGGGTATGTGTTCAATAAACTATTCCTTCTTAACTGAAACTCAGTTTGAGTGGTTTGTGCAGTGATTCCTAGACCCTGACAATGTGAATTTTGTTTTTGATTATTGCTTTATGGTTACATAAGATGTTGACACAAGAGAATCTGAATAACATATATACCCAAAGCCCTTAGCTTTACAGTGTTTAAGTGTACAGTTATCTAAAAATAATACTTCCTTAGAGTTCTGATCTCTTGTCAGCTTGGCAAACACACCACTGTTCAATTAGAACTTTCCTTTCTCATTTATCCCCAAGATGGCTCTAAGATGTAAATAACTTTAAAACTCCCACGGTCCTCACAAATTCAAACACATGGAAACTTCAGTCTTTTTAAAATAGACCATGTCTCCAAAAACCCAAAATCTCTCTTAAAAGTTCAAAGCCTTTCGACTGCGGGCTCCTGTAAAGATCAGAATTAAATTAAATACCTTTCTCACTCCAAGAGAAGAAGAACCAGGGCACAGTCACAATCTGAATAAAGCAAACCCAAACTCCATCCATGTGAATGACTTAATGTTCACTTCTTTGGCTCTGCCCTCTGTAGTACATAGCTTGTCTTCTGGGCTCGGTTCACTCCATTCCACAATGGCTGCTGTTCTTGGTGGTCATCCCATGGTACTGATATCTCCATAATGATGGGTGGGGTCTTCTGCAACTGGGCTGCACCTTCAGTAATAGCTTCTCATAGACTCTTCATGGTGCTAAGTCTAACTTCTCTGCATGACTCCTTCAATCCTGGGCCACCAACTGCCACTGAGGCTGCACCTTCACCAATGGCCTCTCCCAAGGACAAATGTCAGCTGCTTTTCATGACCCCTTTATGCCTTCAAAACCAGCACTACCTGGGTGACTCTTTATTACACTACCAGGTTCAGCAAGGTGGCAAGGTACAACTGTGGCCGCCTCTGAAACACAGCTTCTGTGTGCTCTCAGGAAACACCTTCCAGAAGACTTCACCTCAACAATACTGCTATTTTCTAAATCACTGCTAATTTCTCAGCTCCCATTGGCCAGCATCGAGTGTCCCAGCAAAGGTTCTACTTGAGTGGTTCTGGTATCTTGTTGATCACAGTTGATTCTTCAGCTCCAGCTATCAGAACCACAACATCTTAATTCCACATTAACAAAATGGTGCCACAGAGTCCTTAAACCTCGGAGACTTCACGAGCCAGGCAGGCCTCCTTCTGCACCGTCTTATCTTCTACAACATCCTTATCTTCTTAGCTCCTACAGAGAACTCATCAATGAATACTCAATGGCTTTTCTTGCACTAAATTCCAAAGTCCTTTCACAATCTTCCCCAAAACAGCATAGTCAGGTCTGTCACAATAGCCCTGTACCCTGGGACCAACATAAGAGTTATTCTTGCTATGATAAAACATCCACGTGCTTGCTTCTGATTGACTAATTAAAATGGTTTTGATGTTTTAGCTTTTATCTTGGGCTCTCTCCAAGACAGCGTTAAGAGTATCTATCAAAAATGTCATAGCAGTATTGTTTTAGAAAAAGGGTCTCATGTGCTCTAGGCTAGGCTTGAACTATGTAGCCCAGAAGACCCTGAACTCCTAATCCTCCTGCTTGTTCCAGATGTGTAACCCCAGGCTTTTCTACCCAAGCCCCAGTTCCCAAATAACGACTTGGAGGCTTGAGTAAATACCTAGGCCATAAGCTAGGTTAGTTCTCTGACTAGCTTGTAATGTATATTAACTCAGTTATACTATTCTGTCACATGGCTAGTTACTGCTCCTGAATTTCACAGAGCTGACTTCCTCTGAGTCCAGGCAGAGAATCTTTCCTTGCTTGACTATTTCCCAGAATTCTTATCTCCCACCTTTTAAGCCTGTCTCAGCTCATTGGCCATCAGCTTTTTATTGACAGGCAATGAATCCACCCAGTGCACAAGAGATCATCCCTACACAGATTCTGGAAGTGCAGGCATACAACACCATGCCCAGGTTTATGCGGTGCTCAGAACGAACCCTGGACTTCATGCCTGCTACCAGTCTTTTTAAAAGTAGGTAGAAGACTCTAAGCTCCCCATTCCCCTGGAGCACTGGGTTGGGAAGCCTCTGCTGACTACAGGATGAAAGAAGGGAGGCCATTTTCCAAGGTGAGCCACAAAGCCTTGGAAACAACACTGGAGAGGGTTCCCTTCAGTTTTCTATCTCATGCTCTGCATGTGGTAGAAGAAAACATAAATATCTTTCTTTTACCTCACCTACCCCACAATTATTTCCAGAAAATCTACTGGAACCAAGAATTGTCTCAGGGCAATGGATGGCTAAGTGGCAGAGTGGTGTCTCGGGATGAGCAAGGCCCTAGGCTGGATACCCAGTGCTGCAAAGGAACCCAGAGCTTAGTGCACTAGAGTGGGGTCCGTCTCCAACCTCAGCACTCAGGAAGTTGCGGCAGAAGGCTCACGAGTTCAAGGACATTCCAGGTTATGTAGCAAGACTGTCTCAGAACAAAAATAATTCAGATTTGCTAGATCGAAGACCCCAGCTACCCATTAAAATGGCAAAACCATAATAGCATTACAGGTGAGTCAGCATCAAAGAACTGGAATTTACTGCCGCCACGCAAAGGAGTTAGCGCACCTTAGGTGAGCTCGTCTTCTCCCTGTAACTGAACGTACTCTCTGGACACTCCCTGGTACACGTCTTTATTTTATGACTGAATGGAGCGGCACACACTTAACAGATTATTCCCAAACTCCATTTCATTAAAGTTTTAGGGAAAGGCAAACCAAAGTCAGTCTCAAAATCAGACAGTCTCAAAAAACCAACCAACCAACTGACCAAAAACCAGGTAACCTCAAACACAATGGCACAACACCTCATGTGTCAGGAGAGCTAGACAGTTTCTTCAAAGGACTGGGTCTACAGTTCGGTGATTGTAAGGTGATCGGCAGACAAGAGGGTTTAATCCTTGGCATGGGGGTGGGGAGGAGAAAGAGAAGTCTCTCATTTCTCCTGGGAAATAAAATGGCACGGCCTTTGTGGAAAACAATGTGGCAGTTTCTCAGAGTTAAGATAGAACTATCACGTGAGCCAGCGATCTTAGTCTCAGGTAGACATCTAAGAGAACTCAAAGTAGGGACTCAAATAGATATTTGCACACCAGGGTATAATTTTACCATAGCTAGACACTGGAGACAGCTGTCTCCATCAACAGTGGGATGAATTAATCCCAGTTGGTGTATAGGCTCAAAATTAAAGAATGTCCAGGATGAACAGACTTGCAAACATTATGCTAAGTGAATTAAGACAGGCACAGAATGAGTCTGTATGATTCCGTGTGTGATGGCTTGAATAGGGTTGACCCGTGAGTGGTACTATTAGGAGGTGTGGCCTTATCGGAGAAGATGTGACTTTGCTGGAGGAAGCCACTGTGGAGGCAAGCTTTGAAGTTTACATATATGCTTAATCTCTCCCCAGTTGGGAAGCCAGTCTTCTGCTGCTGCCTTTGGGTCAAGATGTAGAACTCTTGGTTCCTCCAGTACATGCCCCTCTAGTACCATGCCCATCTTGATGATAATGGACTTGACCTCTGTAAGCCTACCCCAATTAAGTGCTTTCCTTTCTAAGAGTTGTTTGGTCATGGTGTCTCTTCACAGCAGTAAAACCCTAAGACACCTGCAAATGAGGTAACTCAAATGCAGACAATGTTTTCCCAGCAGATGCGGGGAGGGATAAAGGGAAGTTACTGTTTAACAGGTGCTAACTTCCGTGTTTTAAGCCAGGGTGGCTGACACCGAGCTCACCATCCTCCTGCCTCTGCCTTCCAAGTATTGAGATTTTAACCATCAGGTTGTTAACGCTATGAACACACAGAACGCTGAGGGTTAAACATTCTGCTTGCCTTTCCAAGCACAAGTCCAAATGTCACAATGATAAATACTATTTTATACCTATCTTGTTGCAATTAAAAAACACCCTCAACTAGTAATTAAGCACTCACTACATGTCCAGGCCTGAGCTAAAGACAGGTGTGTGCACGACGTACCTTCTGAAGGCTGTGTCACCCTAACACAACCGTAACTGTACACTACTCTACGCAGTAGGACTGGGGAAATTCTAGTCCCATGGGGGTTCTCAAATCAGCTTTGGGGACCTGAAACAAACACAGCATGTACTTTCTTCTCTCTCTTTTGATTTTTTTTTGAGACTGTTGTCAATTTTGGCCTTGAACTTGGATCCTCAGCCTCCCAAGTGATGCAATTACAGGTGTGAACTTTCATGTCTATTTTCTGTATTTTCAAATAAATTATATTCCCCAAATTTCTTCTAGGAATTATTCTCATTTAGAATTGGGTTTATTAGGGCTGGAGAGATGGCTCAGCGGTTGAGAGCACTGACTGCTCTTCCAGACGTCCTGAGTTCGGTTCCCAGCAACCACATGGTGGCTCACAACCATCTGTCATAGGGTCTGATGCCCTCTTCCGCATGTCTGAAGACAGCCACAGTGTATCCATATAAATAAATAAATAAATAAATAAATAAATAAATAAATAAATAAATAAATAAATAAATCTTAGAATTGGGTTTATCAGAAGAAAGTTGTTTTGATGACCAGTAATCAAAAGAAGGCAAACGCAGCTCTAAAAGTTTTAAATCCGGGTTTGCTTTTTTCTTTTTCTTTTTTTTTTGGTTGTTGGTTTTTGTTTTTGTTTTTGTTTTTTGAGACAGGGTTTCTCCATATAACCCGGACTGGCCTGGAACTCAGAGAGATCCACCTGTCTCTGGCTCTGGGATTAAAGGTGTGCATTATGCCTGACTATCCAGCACCTGCTAAACCAAGACAGCAGTCTGCTTACAAAGCAAAGGATAAACACAAGGCACATCTTTCAATCCTTACAATCCCGTGTAATGATTCATGCTGATTACATAGTCCTCACATAATCCACTTCCCGTAAACTGCCGGATTGGCATAAGCATGCGCTATCTGAAGTCTGCTCAGTATGAAAGGCAGAACTATGACTTTAAAGGAAAGGTCAAGTCCCAGAAGCCTTTTATTGTCTGAACAACTGTACATAAACACCAGGCAGAGAAGTCCCGAAGGAAGGACAGTCGAGTTTCACTGTTATGTGGCCTTTGGTCCTTTATCTTCTAAGTTCATATACATTCTTTAAATGGTATTAGACATTTATTTTGATCACAGATGCAATCCAAGCATGAATAAATAAACTCGGTATCTTTTCCACACTCTGAGTCTCTTTTAAATAGAAAAATGTGCTAAATGTCTCTTGATGGCCTGCTTGGCCGCCGGTGTCCCACCTAAGGCTTTCAACAGACTGTAACTTGATCTTCTGAAACCCTACCAAACTGCAGTCCACCCAGGTCCAGGAATCCTGGGGACCAAGTCCTACTGATACTGTCGGTAGTCTCCAAATGGTGAGGACGGCAACTGGCTTGAAGGCAACTGGGAGTGGTCTTCAGCAAACTGAGGGCCTGCAAGGAAGATGGGAGAGGGATGTGTAAGAAAACAGCATCCGATTTAAAGTATAGATATGTAGAAAAGACATCAATCCATATAAAGATCTGCCCGATGCCCACCAGAGGCCTGGAGAGCCTTCAGATTTATCACAGGACAGACTGGCTCCCCAGGTATTTGAGAATGGACAGCCACATGGAGCTATCACAGAAAATTAATAGTTTTTATTGTTGTTTTGTTTGAGACTTTGTCCAGCTTAAAATCAGGCCGGCCTTGAACTGGTGATTCTCCTGCCTCCACGTGTGCACCATCCCAGTTGATTTGTTGCTTGAGAGGAACTCGGGGCTTTGTGCTGCTCAAATACTCTACCAACTAGACTATCCTCTCAGGCCTGAAGGCAGTAGTGTTTAAAGGAACTGCTATAAGTTTCCCTGGATCAAGACTAGAAAACAAAAACAAAACAAAAATCTCCTGTTTCTTAATACATTTTTAACATTATTATTTATTTTTTATGTGCCAAAGCATTTTTTCATTGTGGCTAGCTAAAGTGATAATTATAGGCCTGCTACTTTTAAAAACTTTATTTTTATTTATGTGAAGCATGTGCCTGCTTATGTGTGCCACACATGCGTTGTACCCGTGGAGGCCAAGAGGTCATGAGATCTGCTTGGAACTGGAGAGGAGTTACAGCTAGCTATGAACGACCAAAGTGGGTGCTGGGAACAGAAGCTGGATCCTCTGCAAAAGCAGCATGTACTCACGACTACTGAGCCATCTGTCTCTCTAGCCCCACCTACTACTTGTACACCAGCTTTTGAGGCCATCATAGACTCGAATATAGACAATATATTGATACCCAAAGTAAAACTCACAAACCACTCCATTTTACCAAATAAAATATTCTTTCTTAATGTCAGGGAACTGCTCCCATGTGTGTGAACTTAGAACATTGAAGAGAAAGAGGACTTACCATTAGGAAACTGTGCAGAGGCAAACCTGGTCAACAGGATACCAGCTCCTTCAATTAAAGCTAGGAGAATGCCGCCCATCGCAGCTGACCCAACCATGGCTACCGGTCCATCTGAAGACATTAATCACAAAGACTGCTTTAAAGAAAAGGGCTATCCATAGAGTTACGTTCTCTTGTTTCTCAAACTCTTTCACTGTTCAAGACCCACAGCCAGCAAACAATGGCTGAGGAGCCCACTCCAGCGACAGTCTATTGTTTAAACAAAGCTGAGATGGTTTGCACAAGATGGCCCCACATGCTTATATGCTTGAATCCTCCCAGGGGTAGAGCCCTTCGGGAAGGATTAGGTGGTGTGATCTGGTTGGAGCAGGCTCTGAAACTGTAAGCCCCAAATAAACTTTCTTCTATATATTGCTTTGATCGTGTCTTATCAAAGGAACAGAAAGAACCAATATAAAAGCTACTGCATTACAGCCATGTTGCATGTATGCAGTTCTGAGGCATGCTTGCATCCCTTATAGCACTGGATCACATAGTCCCTGGGCAGAACCCAGCACGGAGATACAGAGTCAGGCAGAACTCTACGCGTTTGAAGTCAGTCTGGTCTACATTCTAAGTTCCAGGAAAACCAAGGTTAAATGGTAAGACTGTCTCAAAAACCAATCAACCAACAAGATTACACAGTCCATAAGTTTAAAATATGTTTCTGGACCAGCCGGATGACTCAATAGGGAAAGATGTTTTTCTCCAAGCTGAATGACCTCAATTCAATCCTGGGACCCACTAGGGGGAAGGACAGAACTAATCCACAAGTTATTCTCTGATTTCCGTACGCTGGGCACATATATTCACACCAAATTAACCTACTCGAATACATCAGCTTACTACTAGTGCCTGGACCTTTATGAGCAAAGTGTAAACCTCTAGTCCAAGATCACAGGCGTTCTGGTTTGCACTCTATCCTTAAGGTCCAGAGGATTGTTACTCCTAACAGTTGTGTGGAGGAGAACTTACACAACTACACACAAAGTGTTTGGCATTCATCAGTCACATATGTAATAAATGGCCACTGCTCTAACTACTGTAACACATCAGTAGACATGTCACACTCTCCAAAGGGCATACACCTGTCATCCCAGAACGTGAGGACCAGAGGCAGAATAAGGTATTCAATGTCATTCTGAGCTATGGAAGAAGTTCAGGGCCTTTCTGGATTACAGGAGACCCTGTCAGCAGACAGACAGACAGACAGACAAACGGGCTAGGAGATGGACTCAGCAGGTACAGGCTCTGAATTCACTTCCTGGAATCTAAGTGGTGGAAGGAGAGTAGTAACTCTGACCAACTGTCCCCCGACCTCATTTGGAACATGTGCCCACACACAGACATGTAAATAATGTAATAATAATAAATTTTTAAAAACCCCACCAATCCTATACTTTTTTATTCTTACTAACTTTTCAGATCACCATGAATATTTATCCTATACAAAAAAAAAAAAAAAAAAAAAAAAACAAAACAAAAAACAATGCTCAGTCTCAGGTTTCATTTTTTGTTTGTGTCTGTGTAGCCCTAGCTGTTCTGAACTCAATTCTTAGACTAGGCTGGCCTTGAACTCATAGATCTACCTACCTCTGCCTCCTGACTGACAAGTTTCATTAATTAAAGGCAGATAGGTCATTCTAAGAAACTGGTTTAGTTAATAGGATGAGGATACAGTACAATGTAAGGCACCTGCCAACCATGTCCAAGGCCCCAGGCTCAACCCTCAAGCATCACAAAACCCAAAGCACACACAGAAAGCAATATGCACTTACTTCTTGCTGCCAGGATGGCTCCTGTTAAGGCACCGCTAGTGATGGAGTTCCAGGGGTCTTCTTTGCCTCTTATCTGAACCATACCACAGTCAATCGTGGAAAACAGGCCTCCCCAAACTGCAAAGCTACCTGTTTTATAAACAATACAAGCAAAAAACAACAAGCCTAAATTTCTTTTTTGCCTTATATTAAAATATTATACTCAAGTAAATTTGTTTTGGAACTAAGCCTGGGGTTATCTAATGAGCCCATCACAGAGAAGAGAGAGAAGAGGAAAAGCAATTAGGGAGCTCACACCCATACTCCTGGTGTGCCTCTTTTTACTAAACATTGTGCTTCATGCTTACATTAAAGTATCTTGGGGCAAGAAATGGCTCAGTGGTGAAAAGTGCTTGCTGCTCTTGCAGAAGACTTGAGTTCAGTTCCAGCACCCACATCCATGAGCTCACAACTGCCTGCCAGCCCAGCTGCAGGGGACCTGAAACTCTCTTCTGGCCTCCATGGACCTACATACACGTGGCAGAGACATCGGAATGCATGCAATACAAATGAATAAATATTAAAAAAATTAGTATGATCTCTAACTTGTCTGAAAAGGAGTGGGAGGTGGTTGGTAGGAAGGGGAAAAAACAAACTCCTGGGACTGGATTTAGCTTAGTCGTGGAGTTCTTGTGCAGCACATTCGAAGGCCTATGTTTAATACCCTGCACCATAAATCAAACTAAAATGAATAGATATATAAGCCTAAAAGAAGCTACAAAAGTCTAGTAACATTTAAACCACTTTTTCAGAAGAACACACCTTTCTTTAAACAACATTTCAGTATTCCAAACCAAAGGTTCCTTCTTGGAAGGTGTGCCTTCTTCCTTCCTTTCAAAATTTTACCTTTCTTCATTAAGTATCAGAGAGCATCTACTCTGGCACTCACTGATAGAACACAGAGAAAGCCAGCCCTTCTGGACCACTTTACAGCACATACTCAAGAAGCAGAGGAACATCCTATGTGGAATCAGGGAATACCAGGAAGTTAGACACAGAAGGCCTAGTCGATTTTTTATTTAAAAAAAAAAAAGTGGTGGTTCTCAACCTGTGGGTCATGACCCTGTAGGAACAGTTCTAATGCTAAGGTCCTGTTCCCCCAATTGGTTCTTGGTCTGTTAGTAAAGAAAGCAATGGGCCAACTGCTGGACAGAAGGTACAGGCAGGACTTCCTGGTCCCTGGAAGAGGAGGGAGAGACAAGGAAGGAGAGACAGAGTTCACCAGGTTTCTGGTGGAGAAAAGTTGACCAGTCATGTGAGCTCTCAAAACAAAAACAAAGTGGCCACACAGATCACTCCTATAGGCAGGTGTCAGAGATGTTTAGCAGGGATTAGATTCAACTGAACAACTCAAGTTAGGCCAGGTGAGGGAAACGGAACTAAGAGTAATGATAAGGGTACGTTTTCCAGGCGGGAAATAGTAGCGCCCAGCAATTGTACCAAGAAGGCAAGCTGAAAATGAGCATGGTGTATCTTTCATCCATGGATTCGAGGGAAGAAAGGAGAGCGGCTGGTACAGCGGCCCTTTCCAGGAATATAGGTGGCGTAGCCAAAAGCTATAGGCAACAGGACCCCTTATGTGAGGGGGTGTTGTTGAATGACTCACAGGGGTCACCTAAGACCACCGTAAATATCAGATATCTCCATTACAACTCATAACAGTAGCAAAATTATAGTTATGAGGTAGCCTTGAAAATAATTTTATGGCTGGGGGGTAACCACAACATGAAGAACTGTATTAAAGGGTTGCAGCATTAGGAAAACTGACAACCATTCTTAATAGGGTGGGAAACAGGATGTTAACAAGAGCAACAGACAGGGATTCGACAAATATCTGAACCACACCATTCCAGGTTTTTCCAGTTCTTATGTACCAGCTGAACACAGCAGACGCCCCCTCATCTTTGGCCCATCTCATACTTTGGCTGGAGAGATAGCTTAGGGGCTAAGAGCACTGGCCGCTCGTCCAGAGGACTTGGGCTCCGTTCCCAGCACCCACACGGCAGCTCAAGCCCATCTCTTCTTTTTTTTCTTTTTTTCTTTTTTTTCAGAGCTGGGGACCGAACCCAGGGCCTTGCGCTCTACCACTGAGCTAAATCCCCAACCCCTCAAGCCCATCTCTTAATTCAGCTCTAGAAGATCTAGCTCGGCTTCTAGCCTCTATGGGTGCCGGGCACATAAATGGTGTAATACACACATGCAAGCAAAACACAGATTAAAAACAAACAAACAAACCCCCCCCCCAAACAACCACAACCCAAAAAACCAAGACTTCTCATGTGAGTCAGAGTACTTGCTAAGACAACACTTGTTCTTAAGAAATCAGTGAGATGACCCAAGTGGTAGGACACCAAGTGCGATGACCTGAGAACCCACACCGGCAGAGAGAGAGAGAGAGAGAGAGAGAGAGAGAGAGAGAGAGAGAGAGAGAGAGAACGAACACAGAGTTGTTCTCTGTCCTCCACACCCCACCCAATTAAGTAAAAGTAAATAAACAAAGAAAGAAATGTACACATACATTTGTGTGTCTGGTGGCCAGAAGGAGGCCTAGCTCCTTAGAGGTGGAATTACAAACAGGTGTGAGCTGTCGTGTGGATGCTGGGAATCGAACCCACAGTCTCTGAAGGAGCAGCCAGTGTTCTTAAACCCCTAAGCCACATCACCCAAGCATTAGGTCTTTTTTTTTTTTTTTTGGTTCTTTTTTTTCGGAGCTGGGGACCGAACCCAGGGCCTTGCGCTTCCTAGGCAAGCGCTCTACCACTAAGCTAAATCCCCAACCCTGCAAGCATTAAGTCTTTACAATGACTTATGAAACAGTCAGCTCTGATTTGATATTATATTTTCACATGTAGATCATTCCCACACTTTTTTGGTCATCCCTTTTCTTCCGGCTTCTAGTTTTATAAATGTCATGTCTTTATAATCGCCTGATATTTTGCATTGGTTTCTGCACAATGTTTTAAAGTCAGCCATGGAGACCAACCTGCTTAACTGGTCTCTCTGATCCCTTACATTACATTTTCTTCAGCGTCATGTTACTGTAGAAACTATCATTTCTGCCTCTCCAAATCTGAGCTTTGAACATAGTCTTCCTTCTGGAAAAGAGGGAGGGGATGTTGACTCTTCTTATTATCAGTTTGACACAGCTAGAGTCATCTGAAAGGAGGGAACCTCTGCTGAGAAAATGCCTAAGACCCAGTTCTAATGCATTTTCTTTATTAGTAATTGACAAGGGTGGGTCCAGTCCATTGTAGGTAGGGCCATCCCTGGGCCTGATCCTGGGTTCTATAAGAAAGTAGGATAAAGGCCAAGTGCGGTGGCTCACACTTTTAATTTCAGCTCATAGGCAGAGGTAGGTGAATTTCTATGAGTTCAAGGCCCGCCTGGTCTACATTGTGAGTTTCAGGACAGGCAGGGCTACACAGTCTCAAAAGCAAAAGAAAACAACCCTCCCTCCCAAAAAATCCCTGCCTGGGTGTGTAGTGGCCCATGCTCTTATCTCAGCACTTGGGAGGCTAGGCAGGTCAATCTGAGTTCAAGGCCAGCCTGATCCAACCAGAGTTACACAGAAAAACCCTGTTTTGAAAAACACAAAACAAAACAAAAACAAAAGGGAAGCAGTCTGAGCAAGCCGTGGGGAGCAAGCCAGTAGGCAGCACCCCTCCATGGCCTCTGCATCAGCTCCTGTCTCCAGGTTCCTGCTGTTTGAGTTCCTGTCCTGGCTTCCTTCAGTGATGAACAATAATATGGAGGTATAAGCCAAATAAACCCTTTGCTTTGTGGCCATGGTGTTTTGTTGTAGCAACAGAAGCCCTAAGTTAAAATAAAACAAGCATTGGATACCTAAATGACAGAATTTTAAAAGTACAATAATCCAACTTAACTTTCCAAACAAAGCCATCAATCAAAAAGATCTTACAGGGATACTAGACAAGCAGAGCAAATCAAAATCACTAATATAAAAAGAGGAAACAATACAATTGACTGGCTAAACTCCTGTAATCTCAGCACTCAGGAAGGCGAGGCAGAAAGTTCTAGAGTTGAGTTCAGTCTGTGGACCAATGAAGAAGGGGACAGAGAGAGGGACAGGAGACAGACAGATAGAGCCCCATGTTCAGGAAAGCAGCAAAAATATAAATGAAAAGTATAAATGGAAACCTTCCTCTTACCTCCCAATTGTGGGGCCCTGGTTTTAATAGCTGTTAAACTCCCTCGGAGTCTGTGGTTTACTCCCTATAACAAAAACAAAAGGAAGTGGTTTAAAATGTAAATAGATCAGGGACTGGAGAGGTGGCTCAGTGGTTAAGAGCACTTGATGCTCTCCCAGAGGACCTAGGTTTTACTCCCAGTATCATGCTAATTCACAATAGTCTGTAACTCCAGTTCTTGAAGATCTAATGTCTTCTTCTGGCCTCTATGCACATGGTGCAGACAAACATGCAGACAAAACATCCCAATATATCATGAAAAAAAAAATAGAGCTGGAGAGATCGCTCAGAGGTTAAGAGCATTTACAGCCCTCCAAAGGACCCAGGTCCATTTCCTGGCACTCACTACTGTCTGTAATTCTAGTTCCAGGGGATCTGATCCATGGGCACCAGGCAGTAAGTACTGCATAGCAAAACATCCACATACACAAATAATAGTAATAGTAATAATAATAATAACATCAACTATGTAATAGATTGTAAGTGTAATCTATTTCTAATCCACTGATGTGGCCATCAGTAATATCAACAAGCCCCGGCTTCCAGTGAATATAAAATAAGACCAATCACTCACTCACCACTGGAGAATTTCGAAAACCTTTGAAGGCCTGGAAGATGCCACCACCTATGGTACCCATGGTAAAGGCACCGCCACAGTCATCCACAATTCTCCAGGGGCTAAAAACAGGAAGGAAGGAAGAAAAGATGACCTTATTTCTTAATCATAAGCCATAGACCTTCTTTTGCTTAATATAGGAAAGAATGCAGCAGGTTCCTACATGGAGCCCACTAACCAATAGACTTAGCTTGTAAAATAGGGGAAAGGAGACTGAACTCATCCACAGGTATTCAGCCTCAGGTTCCCAAAGCTAGACGGCTTTAACAGTCGCACTCTTCTTTAAAAGAACGGTATCATGGTGTGGGCCACGTCTTGTTAAACAGCCTGGCCCCCTCCCTATAGCTGCTGCCTGGTCCCCGAGTGTTGGCACTGTAAGTCCACACTACCACACTCACAAAAACTTATCTTAAGTCTGTTCCAAGAAGTACACTATAAAAAGCAAATAAAGAGAAATGAAAGAAAGAAAAGAACTGTAATCAACAATATTGATTCAGTTTCTAGAAACTAAGGCATGATCCTGTCTAAAGCTGGGACCCAATGAAGCAGAGTCTGAAGTCTTTTCAGGATAAGTAAATACAAAATAGCATTTTAAGCTTCAGTTTGCATCAGATCCGTTTAACACACTAGAATATTATTTGACAGTTAGAAGTTAACCCAATATCCAAATGCAGCTCCCTAACTTAGACAATACTGAAATCTGAGTAATCTGACCAGGAGAGTAAAACCACTCACTCCTCTAGGGATCTGGCTAATAAAAGTCTGTATAGAATCCAGGATCTGACACATCCAGCATCTCCAGCCTTGTTAAGGATTTATATAAACTTCTTTGTTATCACTCACACACACACACACACACACACACACACACACACACACACACACACACACACACGGTAAATTCTCTTTCAACCAACTCAATAGAGCTGTAATTCTTCCACCACCATCTCCTTCCAGTAAGAGGCTGGGAGTCTAGTCCACTGCTGGCACCCATTACTCACCGTGTTTCAAACCTAAATGAATTCTGTGAAACAAACACTAAGACTGTTGTTTCTATGTGAGTGCATGCTGCAGCCCAAGCTGGAGAACGTGAGGAAGTCACAGCTCTGGAGCACATAACCACTAGCATACCATGTGACACAAAATAGAGGACCCTAGCAAACTAGTAGGAATGGGCCCGAAATAGGGTAGTGGCTGCTTCCCACCTTTACAGAAGTCTCCTCAGGCTCTGGCAGCCTGGCACCTCCTCATGGTGACAGTGGGATGATTGGCTACTCCAGAGTTCCTGTCAATTCTCCATTAGTCCGAAGGCTGTATAAAATGCTTGCTGCTGTGCAATACAGTAGATCTGCACCTTGATGCAGGGATCTGGAGTCTCTTTTCCCAGCTTAGGGGCTCTACCTCCCTCACCCACTCCTGGATCCTGGTTCCCACACACATGCTTTTTGGGTAAGCCCGAGAGGCTTCCTCAGGCTTATAAACAGTTTCACAAAGTCTAAAGTTAGCAGCAACAACAACATAAAAGCGGTCTGTAAGTAGCACATCCATTAGAAGTAGAAGAAATTCTCAGTGTGTCAGTCTCAAGAGATAGGCACTTGGGAGAAAGGCAGGAGGATCAAGACTCAGAGACCAGCCCAGGCTACATAGTAAAACCCTGTCTTAACCTCCAATCTATGATCCTTCCCTACAAAAGACAAGCACTATAGTGCACAGACCCTGGCAATCGCTATAAAAACAGTATGCTTTTAAACTTACCATTATTGCTTACTAGAATCTGAATAATAAACTATTTTGTGGTTTAGAATTCATAGTCTTTTACCTTGACAAAAAGTCTGTGACTATCTCCTCTGCGTTTTACAAATGAACAAAGACTCAGACAGAAATTAAGCAGCCTGCCCAAAATCAACTGAGTGAGTAGTACAGCCAACTTAAGCACAAAATTTGGTACTCTAAACGCCCTAAACTCTTTCCACTATATTTATATAGTCTAAAGACAACAAATGATAAAAGAAGTATTATGACAATGATTAAACCCATTTACTGTTTCAGACAGTGCAGGCTTCAGGACATACTAAGAAAAGGAATGTCCAGCGACTTTATTAAACACTAAGACACGGTCTTGCAATGTATCCTGGGCTGGCCTGGAACCGGCAACCCTCTTGCCTAAGTGCTGAGATTACATGCACTCCTACTGCTGAAAATATGTGTGAAACAAGGTCTAACCTGGCTGGCCTAGAACCTGCCCAAGCTGTCCTTAAACTTGCTGGTTCTCCTGCTTCTACCTCATGAAGTGTGGGTTACAGGCCTGTGCCACCTGACCTGGGGAAAAACTCAGCAACTTATAAAATCTTTAATGCAACAAAATTACCCTCTCCTACCAATCTGTGTCATTATATGGTATCCAATACCAATTTACAGTCCAGCTAAACCCTGCATATCCAACCTCAACACATGGAGATAACCTTCTCTGGAGGACAGAGGGTTCAAACATACTTTTGGGGGTGCCACCAAATAATAATTTAAAATCCTGGGCAGATCCACTATTTGAGGATAATACCCTGACTCTCATTACAAACAAATACAAACCCAGAATAACCTAAATATCAAGATCTAAATCTGCTTGTGACCCCTGAGGCTTTATTCAAAAAAACTTGAGAGACTCAACAGCTATTACACTAACTTTCTATCTTGCTATGCCTGATTTACTCTTGTTTACTCCTTGAGCCAAGCACACAGCCCTCACTTAATAAACGCTTAATGGATGAATTTATTTCCGTTCGTGGCTTTTCGGAGAACATACACAGCTCATCTCCTTCTATTTTCCACAAACTGATTTATCTCTTTTTGTCCGGGAATTCCACGCAGGAAAAGCCGCTCCAACCCACAAGAGCTCATCCAGACCCCTTGGACTGTGGATGAAATTCGTGGTCTACTCATTTGAAATGCTTCATCATGGAAACACTTATGACCATACACACAAGGCCTCAAGTATGGCACTCGGAGATCTACATTCCCTTCGTCGAAGCTAGAACTGAGCAGAGCGAGGCCCAGGGACGTGTTCAAGGTCCTCAGCCGGCAGAGGGGAGCATTATTGTCCCCACACAAGGTCGACAGCACCTGCCCTAGGGAGGAGGTTCCAAAGCTCCACCAAGCCGGGCACCGGACCTCCTCCCTATGCACAAGGTCATCGGGGTGCTGAGTTCCCGCACACTGCATTAAAAAGCCACCTTGGTCACGCTCATTCGCGCCACCCACAGCTGCCCAGCTCTCGGAGCCATGCGGCGCGGACCTCCGCTTGCACTTCGAACTCCGACCACAGCGGGCGGAGGGGGTAAGGGACAAGGGCGACGGCGGCAGCTCACCACGGCTCTCTCGCGTACTCCTCCATCTTGGCTCCAACCCGCGCGAGAGTGTAGGGCACGCTAGGCGGAAATTGATCCCCGCGACGGAAGTGATCCCAGGCGGAGGCGTGTTACTGGACGAGGATTGGGTCATCATTCCCCTCCGCAGCCAATAGCAATCGAGCTCCGCTCCCCCGCCAGGCTGTGGAAGGTTTGAGGGTTCGGAGTACAGCGACGGAGTTCAGGTTACCCCCGTGGCCTGGGATAAACATTTATTGTTCTTTTTTCCCCCCTTTAATCCCTGAGACAGAGTTTCTCTGTGTAACTCTGGCTGTCCTGGAACTCGCTTATGTAGATCAGGCTAGCTTCGGACTTAGAGGTGAGCTAACCTCAGCCTCCCGAGTGCTGGGATTAAAGGTGTGTGTCACCACTCCCCACACGCTGTTTTTTGTTGTTTTTGGATTGTTTGTTTTTTTTTTAAGTACTTTTGCTGTTTATTAATATTCCTACTTAATTTGCCGTGAATAGTGACTCTTTTTTTTTTTTTTGAATAGTGACTCTTTAGAAAATATATGAAGCTCTTGTAGGGGAGAACTGTTTGGTCATAGCGTCTGGAATGTAATATATAACTTTTTTAATAAAAATTCTTTTTATTACATTTATTTATGGATTTATATCCAGGATCTGGTGGATGCATAGAGGTCTGAGGAGAACCTACAGAACTGGAGTTATCAGGGTTGACAGCGAGCACTTTACCACTGAGCCAACTCACCAGGACGAAAATAAGTGTGCCTCTTACAGAGCTACTTGGACCATTTCAGGGGCCGTGACCAATTTGCGACCATTGATTTTGGGAGTTATTGATGCAGGACCCTCTTCCATGCCTCTCTACAAAGGATACCCAGAAAGCACGAGCTATGTTTAGCCCAGAGAAAAGAGACTAAAAATAGGGCTAAAGTCATACTTAAATTGGTAAAAGGTTTGCCTAGCAGGCACAAAACCCTGAGTCAGATCTCCAGCGTCACATACTCGGGTATGGTGGTACAAAGTGAAGGCATCGGTTCAGTGTTATATCCTCAGTTGCACGTGGAGTTCAATGCCAGCCTGAGATGTGAGACCTCCCTGGTTAAGGAAAAAACACTAAAAGCATGAAATTCTATCAGCCTAATTTTAACTACTATCAGGAAAACTTAGTCACTGTGCCAGCTGTGAAGGGAGTTTCTATCCATTCCACCTTTTCTTTTTCTTTCTTTCTTCTTTTTTTTTTTTAACTGTAGATATTTGAGGCTAGAAAGATGGCAATGACTGCTTTTCTAGAAGACTGGGGTTCAATTCCTGGCACAAATATGGCAGCTCCCAATTGTCTCTGGCTCCAGGGATCTAACACCCTCTTCTGGCCTCTGCAGGCACCAGGCCCACTTGTGCTACACAGACATAATACCCATTTTAAAGTTTTTTTTAAAAAAATATAGATACACACACACATACTTATTTTATGGAAAGGCCAATTGAATACTTAATAGACTGCAATGACAAATGAGGTGTTTTCCAGACTTTTGGAAGTAAGTGTCAACCAGCCAGATAGCTACAGCATAGAGACAAAATGTTTCTAGCCACAGAATAGCAACAAAATGTCAAGTCATCTTAAGCCCGGGTAGTGCACACCTGTAATCCCAGCAGAGAAGGGGGAGACAAGAGGATCCCAAATTCAAGCTCATCCCCACTTACAGAGCAAGTTCCAGGCCATCCTGGGCAAAAGAAAAAAGAAAGAAAAGGAAAAGTAGGGGTTGGGGATTTAGCTCAGTGGTAGAGCGCTTGCCTAGGAAGCGCAAGGCCCTGGGTTCGGTCCCCAGCTCCAGAAAAAAAAGAACCAAAAAAAAGAAAAGAAAAGAAAAAGAAAAGAAAAAAAAAGAAAAGAAGAAAAGGAAAAGTAAAAAAAAAAAAAAAAAAAAAAACCACTATCTGGCTAACTGTCCTGAGTTCAGTCAGAATCCACCGGGTGGAAGGAAGGAACCAGCTCCTATGTTCTATGACCTCCACATTCCATGTTGCCATGGTATTCAGGTAAACACACATGTGAACATGTTAATGAACTCTGATACTTGGAGTCCTTTAACATTTGAGGTTAGCTTCAAACAAACGGGACTGGAGAGGAAGCTCAAGATGCTTCACAATTTTAAGGACAGGAGTTTGTATCATAGCACCCATCAAACAAGCCCGGTGTCCTGCAAATGCCTAGAACTTGGATTCTAGAAGATCCAACACCCTCCACTGGCCTCCACATGCCTGCAGGTGTGCACACCCTACACACACTTGAGCATACAACCACACAGGCACATACACATAAATGTATTGTTTTGAGACAGGGTTTTTCTGTGTAGCCCTTGCTGTCCTGTGTAAATAAATCTTTAAAGAAACAAGTTATTGAATATACATATATATATATATACATACACACACATACACACACATATTTCTGTTCTGTGTGGCTGTAATCAAGAATAGTTTAATTAGTTGTACAAGCTGAATAGGGAATGTGAGAGGGACAGCATGTAGCGTAAGAGGAGGAGCTCAAAGAGCAAGGATTTGATGTTTAGTTTGTGTTCTAGACCTGTTAGGCACAACAGGCATGCACTCTTCTGGGTTAAGATATATTTTCTGGCTTTATGAGGTCCTAGAAATACCCTGAGGCCTGAGTATGTTCTTCTGCTTCCTACAGGAACTAAGAGCTTCTCAAGTGTTTGCTAAGAGCTTCGTAGCTCACGGTGCCACAGCATCAGTGAGGGAGAGCTTTTTCTTGGAGCTCTCTCTACCTCCTTGTCCTCAAGACCCTGTGTTATCCCAGCTTTTATTTCACACTCCCTGGGCGCTCTTCAGGTTGTTTGTTAGCTTCTGGGTAGATTCCCATGTCGGAATGAGCGCTCTGTCCTTTGCTTGTGACTGTTCTTCTCTACCTTGGAGTTAGGTATGCATCTCTCTCTCATGTGCTTGATTCTTTTGATTCGATCGCTAGCAATAATCAGGTTCTGCAGAGAAACAGAACTAATAGTAGGTAGGTATGTAGACAGATAAGTAGATTACTTGTGGTTAGCTAGGTAGATAGATGATAGAAAGATAGGTAAGAAGATGATAGATAGGTAGATGATAGATGGATGGATAGATAGATATGATAGGTAGAGTGGATGAATGCAGTTGTGGACATGTGATCGCAGAGGCTAGGAGGGACCATCATCTATATATCTGAAAAATGGAGACCCTGGGAAGCTGGTATTGTAATTCTATCTGAAGACAGAGGCCTAAGAAGCAGGAGAGCCACAGTGTAAACTCCCATCTGAAACAGGAATAGACTAGTTTAAATGACTAAGCAATGAGGAGAAACAGGAAGAATTCCTCTTTCTCCATCTTTTGTTCCGGGCCTAGACCACTTAACTTGGATATGAAGTTAACCAAGTGTTTGTATCTGCCTCCGGTGGGATTAAAGGCTTTCTTCTTCTTCTTTTTTTTTTTTTTTTTTGGGGGGGGGGTTCTTTTTTTTTTCGGAGCTGGGGACCGAACCCAGGGCCTTGCGCTTTCTAGGTAAGCGCTCTACCACTGAGCTAAATCCCCAGCCCCAAGGCTTTCTTCTTGAATCTTGTAAGTCTTTCTCTTCCTTGTAAGAAGTAATGTTTCAATTCAGAAGAAATGACTACACGGTGTAAGTGCATGCCACACTCAGATTACTCATCCTGTGAGAAAGTATTAAGTGCTTCCTGCATGTCTGATGCTGTTACATTTTCCATACATTATTTTCCTTATCATGTTTAATTCCATATCTAATGCCACAGACATGCAATCCCAGCGATCTGAGAGGCTGAATCCAGGGGATCCCAGGTTCAAGGGTGGCCTGAGCAACTTAGTAAGACCTTGTCTTAAAATTTTTAAAGTGACCAGGTGTGGTGCTGCTTGCTTTTAATCCCAGCACTTGAAAGGCAGAAGCAAATGGATTCACTGTGAGCTCAAGGCCAATCAATATATAGATATTGAATACCAGGCCAAGCCAGGGCTACATAGGAAGACCAAGTCTCAAAAAAGAAACAAACAAATACAAACAAAACCCCACCTACCCACAAATGTAAAAAGGCCAGGTGTGATGTCACACACTAACAGAAAACTTGAGGTAAGTCTGGACTACATGACACTCTGTCGCACCAACACCAGCTAGAGTTGAAATGGCCCAGATGGCAGTTTTCAGCAGCCACATCAAGCATTTTATCACCAGATGTAACTTTCGCTCCAAGAGGTCCAGTGACCTCTGGCCTCCTTAGGCACTTACGTGCTCTTGGTACAGGTAAATGTATGCAGACATGACTAAAATAGGGCCAGCAAGATGGCTCAGAGAGTAAAGGCTCCTGCGGCCAAGTCTGACAACCTGAGTTTGATCCCCAGAACCCACATGGTGGAAGGAGAGAACTGAGTCCTGCAAGTTCTGACCTCCACACATGTGCAATACTGTATACGTACTCATACACACAAACAAGACGGATAAATAGGTTTTAAAAACTGATGAGGATCCAGGGACTAAGCCACTACCCAAAGACTATACATGGACTGACCCTGGGCTCCAGCCTCATAGGTAGCAATGAATAGCCTAGTAAGAGCACCAGTGGAAGGGGAAGCCCTTGGTCCTGCCAAGACTGAACCCCCAGTGAACGTGATTGTTGGGGGGAGGGCGGTAATGGGGGGAGGATGGGGAGGGGAACACCCATTAGAAGGGGAGGGAGAGGGGTTGGGGGATGTTGGCCCGGAAACCGGGAAGGGGAATAACAATCGAAATGTAAATAAGAAATACTCAAGTTAATAAAGATCAAATAAAAAAAAAAACCTGATGAGGAGGGGGGAAATGGAATGAAATGGGGGCTTTCGGAGGGGAAACCAGGAAGGAGGGTAAGATTTGAAATGTAAATAAAATAACCAATAAAAAATAAAATAAATGATAATCTTAAGAGAAAAGAATAGTGAAATCACAAAAAAAGAATAATAATAGTAATAATAATAATAGTAATAATGGGGCTAGAGATACAGATCAGTGGTAGAGCCTTTGCCTCCCATACACAAAGCCCCAAATTCACTTCTCAGTACCACAGGAAGGAACAAGGCATCAAACCCTCACTCCCTATCTGTGAGGTCGGTCCTTGTTTTCTTCTTCCCCCTTAAAGGAAAAAGGTAAATACTTTTGACACCTACATTTTCCATTTCCAGAGGCTCAGAGAGGTTGAACAAGTTACACAGGTTACAGTCTCAGATTTGAGTCCAGTGTCATTTGACTCCAGAGCCTGCCATCTTACCTGCCACACTACACTGCCACTCTGTATTCATGGGAAGATGGCCGTTTGGGGTCATCCACCCTCTTCAAAAGCCGCTTAAAGGACCTTGTGCTCGCTCGGTGGTGGACATCTTTAATATCAGCGCTAAAGAGGCAGAGGCAGGTGGATCTCTGAGGGGTTTTTGTTTGCTTTTCTTTTTCTTCTTTAATGATTTATTCTTATTTCATGTGCATTGGAGTTTTGCCTGTAAGAGGGTGTCAGATCCCCTGGAACTGGAGTTACAGACAGTTATGGGTTGCCAAGTAATTGCTGGGAATTGAACCTGGGTTTTCTGGAAGAAAACCCACTGCTCTTAACATCTGAGACATCTCCCAGCCCTGCGTATTTTTTCATTGTTGTTGGATTTTGTTGTTCCTGTTTTCTTTGTTTTTTGTTGTTTTGTTTTTCAAGACAAGATTTCTCTGTGTAGCCTTGGCTGTAACATACTCAGTCTGGAACTCACTCTGTAGACTAGGTTAGCCTTGAACTCTGAATCCTCTGATGGATTTCTGAGTTTAAAGCCAGCCTGGCTAGCAAGTTGCAGGTAGACCAGGGCTATATAATGAGAGTTTTCTCAATTAAAAAAAATTTTTTTTTGAGACAGGCTGTCTTTGTGCAACAACCCTTGCTCTCCTGGAACTTGGTATGTAGACCAGGCTGGCCTCGAACTCACAGAGATCCACCTGCCTCTGCCTCCTGAATGCTGGGATTAAAGGCACATCATTGCTCTCAATAAAAAATTAGTTTTTAAAAAGTCATTAAAGCATTGGTTAAATTGGTTCTGAATAGTTAGTGTACCTTGATCTCATCACATTTTTTTTAAAGATGTATTTATTATATTTATGTGAGTACACTGTCGCTGTCTTCAGACACACCAGAAGAGGGCATCAGATCTCATTATGGATGGTTGTGAGCCACCATGTGCTTGCTGGGAATTGAACTCAGGACCTCTGGAAGAGCAGTCAGTGCTCCTAACCTCTGAGCCTTCTCTTCAACCCTCATCACATTTTGACCTTGAAGCCTCTCCTCCCCCACCCCCTCTGCCTCTCTCTCATCTAGCCACAGCAATGCTCACCTTCTGAGGACTCAGACAAGACAGAACACTCTGGTGCCCGAATGAATTGTTTTAACTAGAAGTAGATTCTCAGCTTGGACAACAATTGTGTCTTACAGTGTCCTTGACTTCAGAGTCTGAGCTACAGAATCTGCAGCTGTGGGTTCCAACATCCTCTGACCACAGCTGGGGCATCTTTCAAGAAAATATTCTCAATCCACGAGCAGTTTCCAGGGTTACAAAGATTTCAGTTTGAGTCAGAGTTGGAAGCTGTGGAACTGGAGGCAGAGAAGTTACAGGGGTTTGGGTGTAGACCCACCATTAGGATGCTGTACGTCCTGCTATTTGGGTTTGTAAACTGTGAGTTTAGAATGAATATATGTACTTTAGTGTACTCCTAGAGCAAAGGCAGAGCTCAGAAGTGACGGTCACTCAACCAATGCACTGAGGCTGGCCTTGGAGCTGAAGGGAGTTATTTGCATCAGGCCTGACCTCCTCAGGTAACAGCAAACATTTTGGTCACAAAGAGTCCCAGGAAGCTGGAGAGGGGTTCTTTCAGATTACAGATGGGCAGGTTGGGGATGGCTGAGGGGCCTTCAGAGTCTGGTGTCCCAGAAGGTTCTCTTCTAGGCAACAGTGAGAATGAGAACTGACCTGGGGGGATGTCAGGGGATCAAGAGACTTGGTGACAGGGCTGGCCTGGTGGCACACCTTTAATCCTAGCACTTGGAGGGCAGGAGTTCTCTGTGAGCTCCAGGCCATCCATGTCCACATAGCAAGCTCAGGTTCCAAGGCTGCATTGTGAGACCTGGTCTCAAATAAGGGACAAAAAGGAGAGAGGGAGGGAGGGAAGGAGGGACAGAGAGAGGAGCTTAGTAGGAACAGGGAGCAAGGAGCAAGGAATACTTGCTTGTCTACTAACAAGTTTAGCTAAACACAGACTCCAGCCCATATGAGTCTTTGTTGTGCCTCTGGAAGGAACCCACTGCCTCCTCCCCACACATAATGTGTCTTCTGCTGTCTCCTAACAGTCCGTTTGCCCTTTAAGTTTTCCTTACAGTAGAATTTTACAAACACCATTAAATGATAGATTTTCAAGAGGAGAACAATAATTTTCTTTACATAATACCCAACCAAGCACCTAAATGAGTTTTCCAACAAATAAGAATCCGGTAAGAGGGAATAAGTATGCTTTTATTTAAGTCATTTGCTGCTGGAGGAAAGAGAACAGAAGAGTAGACTAGAGAGAGAAGAACGCAGAATAAAGATAAGAATAACACAGGCCTGGGGTTGTATCCTTCCAGTTCCAGCTTCTCAAGGGTCCAAGGCAGAAGGATCGCAAATTCACAATTCACGGCCTGCCTGGGCCATAGAGTGAGTCAAGGCCAGTCTGGGCAACAGAGTGAGATCAACTTCAGAATAAAAAGTAAAGAGAAGGCCTGAGAGATGTCTAAGTGGCTAAGAGCTTGTGCTGCTCTTGCAGAGGACCTGAGTCTTGTTCCCAGCAACCATGTTGGGTGACTCATGACCACCTATAACTTCAGATCCAGTGGGTCCAACACCCCTAACCAATGTGGTCTCTGCTTTCATATGTTCACACACATGTAAACATGTATAACAATACACATAATTAAAAATAAATCTTTTAGGAAGGAAAAAGTAATTGAAATAAAGGTAGTTAGAGTAGCACTCCCCTTTAATTCCAGCATCTCAGACGCAGAGGCAGGATCTCTGTGAGTTCAAGGCCAGCCTGATTTACATAGTTACAGGCTAGCCATAGCTACATAGTGAGACCCTCTGGAAAAAGAGAGAGAGAGAGAGAGAGAGAGAGAGAGGAAAGAAGGAAGGAAAGAAAAGAAAAGAAATGGGCTGGAGAGATGGCTCAGCGGTTAAGAGCACTGACTGCTCTTCCAGAGGTCCTGAGTTCAATTCCCAGCAACCACATGGTGGCTCACAACCATCTGTAATGGGGTCTGGTGCCCTCTTCTGGCCTGCAGTCACATATGCAGGCAGAATGCTGTACATAAAATAAATAAATAAATCTTAAAAAAAAAAAAAAGAAAGAAAAGAAAAGAAATATGATAGTGTATGTCCCTTTATTCCCAACAGTCAGGAGGCAAAGGCAAGTGGATCTTCATGATTTTTGAGACCTGTCTGGTCTACAGAGTGAGTTCCAAACTTGCCAAGGATACATAGTGAGACCTCGTCTCAAAAACAAACAGGCAAACAAGGGAAAAAAAAAACCACCTTAACCTTTCCCCCAAAACTGTTAAAAATGGTCAGGGAGTGTATCTTAGCCATAGAAAGCTTACTTAGTACATACAAAGTCCTGGGTTCAAGCTTGGTTTTAACTCCATCATTGAAAAAAAAAGGTGCAAATATGGAGCTGGAGCAGTGGTTCAGAGGTTAAAAGCCCTGGCTATCTTCCAGGGGTGTAGGTTCAGTTCAGTTCCCAGCACCCACAAGGCAGCTCGAAACTCTGCAACTGCAGTCCCAGGGCACCAGCACAGGTGTGCACATACATAATCCAGTCAACCTGCTCATGTGCATAAAATTTAAAAAAATGTTTTTTAAAGGGAAATATAAGTAGTTGTAAGAGCTGCTAATGACTACTGTGCTCACGTGCTTCAGGTAAATGTCTTCTTGTATCTTGCAACTTAATGTTCACCTTACTTTGCCTTAGAATAGACTTTGTAAAAACTCCATTAATTGATCCATCTTAAGTTTTCAAAACTGCATTTATGTGCTATGGTGGAGGTGCACACACATACCTCAGAAAGAGTGAAGGTCAGAGGAGAGCCTGTCACATGCAACCACAGCTGATGAGCTCTGCTATACCCGCCCTGCCATGCTGGGTTAAGACCCCCTGAAACTGTGAGTCAGAATAACCCGTTCTCCCCACGGCTGACCTGTCAGGGGTTTGTGACGGTGACAAGAGAGTAAGCAACACAGGCAGATATGGCTGCCGTTCTTACTTTATAGGTAGAGAAGCCACTGCTCAAGAAGGGAGTTACTCAGGGTCATGTGGTCAGCCGGTGACAGTAACAGGACCTAAGGAGGGTCTTTTAGCCTAAAGAGCATAAGGCCTTGTCCATCTGTGTTGTTTTATTTCCTCAGAGCCCTGCACACACACAATCCTCTCTTTGAGACAGGGTTTCCCTGTGTAGCTCTGGCTGTCACTGTAGACCCTTTGATTGTGCTGCTTCCAGCTCAGAGATCCACCTGCCTCTGCCTCCTGAGTGCTTGGATTAAAGGTGTGTGTCGCCACGTCCAGCTTCTACACATCTCTTTTGAAGTGCTTTGCAAACTTATCTGAAACCATCTGTTTAATATCAGCCCTGTTGTTCTGCCTTTATGTCATGTGGCATACAGACTCAAAGGGAGGAGGCATTTATGTTGGCTCACAGGGACTCCAGACAACGGTTCCTGGCTTCTTTGCTTTGGAGCTTGCAGTGAGACAGGAGCATGGTGGCGGTGGGAACATGTGGCAGGGGCTGCTCCCTTCATGACTACCAGGAAGCAGAGAGAGGGCATGGGACCTGCAACGAGTTAGAATTTTTAAAAGCTTACCCCTGGCGACCTACTCCCTCCAGCTAGGCCCCATGCCCTAAAGTTTCTAGAACATCTCAAATTGAGCTACTAGCTAGGGACCTAATGTGGAATATGTGTGGCTGTGAGTGACATTTCGTCGTCAGACACAACAGTTATTGTTACTGACTGTGGGCTCCACAATGACAGGCTCACACTAGACGGTATCTTTAGTTACATCACCTGCTCTCTCGGCAGAGTGTGACAAGTGCTATTCACTGATGGGCATGTGACTGGAATTCAACTGCCAGGGTTCTCCAGCCCCTCCTCCATTCACCCTCCCGGGTTTGCCTGCCTCATTTCTGCCTTCCAGCCCCACCAGGCAGCATCAGCCCCTCTCCCGGCCTTAAACTAAAGCTGAGTTAGTGGGCATTAAATGCCATGGCTAAGTCTTAGTCCTAGATGATCTTTGGACTCAGCAAATGCTGATCAAGTGACTGGCTCTCTCTGGCTTAGGATGGAGAGATGCCAGGAAAGATCGAAGCATCTACCCTGATGGGTTACACCAGAGCTTCTAGAAGGGATTTTGTGGCAGGAAGGAGGGGGGCAGGAGATTGAATGTCTCTGAGACTTGCACAGGGCAGCATGATGGATGAGTAGTGGAAAGCCCTTCTATGAAAGAAACCAGACCTGTTGCAACAGTATCTCCCAGTGGCCCAGAACTGCATTTCCCTTAAGACAAGCTAAACTGTGCTCTGGATTTGTGGCTGGTGCCTGCTGGCTCCTCGTCTGTGCACCCAGAGAAGGTTGTCTATAGATGCCCCTGCAGAGGCGGGAACCTAGGAAGGTCACAATCCTCTTCCCAAGAGCCTTGGAAACAGAGCCCTTTAAGAGTTTCTTCCTCCTGCAGATCCCACCTCTTCCGCAAACACCTTCACATTTTCAGTTTGTATGCACAGTGAGGATGCCACCCCCACCCCTCCTCCCGCCCCTCCCCCCACCCACGCCCCACCCCACCCCCACCCCGTCGCCCATCCTCTTTTTCTCTTCAGAGGTGGTGAACACGCATTAGGGTAACTGATGCTCCGCTTTCAGGTGGGATGGTTATGAGAGCTGCCCCTCATCTTGAATTTGTGTCTTTCTGGAATTGTAAACGCCGGGGACTCCCCAGCCCGCCCCCGAACATTACCAAATACAGTAGAAAGGTGGCTGTGGCCACCCAGTGACCGAAAATGCGTTCTCAAACAGAGTTTGCTTCAGGCTGGCGAGGTAGCGAACCTCACGGCCCCAGTCCCTGCTACCCTGGCTTCCAGTGTCCGGCGGCTTCTGCCAGCCTTCGCATTTTTCTCTCTTTTTCTCATTGCGTGGCCCCCTTGTCTTTAAAAGGCTAAACTGCTCTGTACTAAATTTGGTCACGCAGCGCTCCAAGATTCCCTGGAATGTCCTCAAGTTTCAAACAGCTCTGACAGTGAGGCAGGCCCGCCCCCTGGCTTGGGGATTGGCTTCTCCTCTCTGGCTGGGCAGCTGTCAGGTTTTATTGGTTGCTGGTTAGATCAAGCAGGGTCCACTAGCCTTGGGCTGCAGGGAGGCTGCTGTGTCCCCCGGAACACCTGTAGTACAGCAGGGCCCACGGAGCTGCAGTGCTCACCTAGCTGGGGCTTTGCACTCAAGCCCGCTCAGTTCTAACCAGACTAGCGCTCCCTGTCCCTTCCCTGCCTACCACCAGCAAGCCCGCCAGACCTGGTAGGAGCAACTGCTCACTTTGCCAAGATGTCCAAGGTAGCTAAGTATCGGCGGCAGGTGAGTGAAGACCCCGACATCGACAGCCTGCTGTCTACCCTCTCCCCTGAAGAAATGGAAGAGCTGGAGAAGGAGCTGGATGTGGTGGACCCTGATGGGAGCATTCCCGTGGGGCTGCGGCAGAGGAATCAAACGGACAAACAGCCCTCCGGCTCGTTCAACCGGGAAGCCATGCTCAACTTCTGTGAAAAGGAGAGCAAGAAAATTATTCAGAGGGAGATGTCTGTGGATGTGAGTGACACACCCTGGAGGAAAGTAGGGTGGGGAGGGAGGGCGGGGCCCCTAACTCCAGGACTAGAACCCCTCTTTCTTAGAAAAACAGCTCTTACTGGCAGGGTACCAGATGCTTCAGAATAGGCTATTACGTGTTAAACTGACAGTGTGAACCTTTGCCCTTAATCTGCATGGTAAGCAGAAGTTGGATATGTTGGAGAGACATGGCACTTCAAAAATCAAGTAGGAAAAGGGAGCTGAGGCTGGAGGTGTCCTTGAAGGATGTGTCTGAGCTGATGCCGTCCTGCTCTCAGTATTCTTTCTTCACCTCCATCCTGTGCTAGGAGGGAGGGAGAGAGACTAGGATGGTGTTTGTGTCTTCAAGCACTCAAGAAGAGAAAGCCGAGCTGATGAGATTGGCCCAACTCCTAAGAATAGGAATGTAGGGAGACACAGTGGGAGGGTGGGTCACTGTCTCTGTCCCTGCCATCTATCCCCCAGGCCATGTTCATGGCTTTACCAAGGGGCTCAGGAGTTCTTACCCTGTGGGTAGGGTGGTTATTTCTTCTACAGCTTTGATAATGATGACTAAATATCAATACAAGTATGGGGGAATGAGGGGCTGGTGACCCAGAGCAGGAAACAGAGAAATGAAACTCAGTCAAGCTCTTGACACTTTTGTGACCATCCCCATCCCCACCCTCATCTCCACCCCCATCCCCACTCCCCCCTCCCCCTAAGCATTCACTCTGGAGTTTGGCTTTGCTCTTCTCTTCCATCCCCTGGGCTCTGGGCCCAATGACTGACTTGTGTCTGTGGCTTCTGGAGACTGAGGTCAAACAGAACTGTTTTCAGCCCTGGAACCAAACCCAGGGCCTCTCACATGCCGTGTAAGGGTGTTACCCTCCAGCTATGCAATTCTAAAACTAAAGCCCTTATTTAATTATAAAGCAAGAGGTTTAGGTCAAAGAGCACGGAAGGACTCTAGCCCTCCTGGGACTTTGATTCTCCAATGTTTCTGCTCTTAGTAATACTGCACCCTGACTCTCTCTCCTCTCTTGCCCGGTTTCCTGGCTTTGCCCAGGGATGGACTTACTTCTCCAGATGGAGCCAAGTCAAGCAATAGAGGGTGGGAGAGTAGGCATCTTTGGTCGGATTGCTGCCTTTAGGGCCATTCTTGCCTTGTAGAGATACTCTGTTACAGTCCGCTCCTTGCTCCCAGTGCAGGCAAAGGGCATGTGTCAGCACAGTGGGCAGCTAGGCTTTGGAATGTACAGAGTAGTGGGCCGAAGTCTCTGGCAACCTGGGGGAATGTGAGTGAACCATAACATGTAGCCTCTTTAGTGTTACTCTCAAAAGAATGATGGTGAAGTTAATTAAGGCCTCGTATTTAAATTCCAGAAAACCCTGCATGAGTACTAGCAACCCTTGCTGCCCTGTCTATGTGACTGAGCCACTCCCGAGCTACCTAGACCTCAAGGACAGCAGTACCTGCCTCAGAGGCTGTTGAGGCAGCTAAGAGGGTGATGGAGAGTGCCCGGCACTGTGCCTGGCACATTAGCACTCAATAAGTGGCAGCAACTGCCCTTGTCCAGCCCTGCCCACCCCTCAGTCTAGGCACTTGTCCCTTTAATTAGTGGCCAGAACAAAACAGCAAAGCTTGGGTGATCAGGTAGAGTGTCAGCTCCAGGCTGGGGAACTAACTCCAGCTCTCGCTGCCTGGGCCTTCGCTCTTCATGAAGACATAGCAATCCAATCGATTCGATAGCAAGCCAACCAATTAGCCCAGCCTGTGGAAGCAAGGTGGGCTCCAGAGAACCTTCTACATGCCCACCACAAGATCCTTCTTTTTCATAAGCCTTAACAGTCTTAGGAGATAACTTTTATCCTCGTCATAAAAAAAAAAAAAAAGTCCCAAAGAGGCTAAATGCCTGTCCCAGAGCGACACAGCTAAGAGGTGACCTCCCTCTTAGTTGAAGTTTGTACTTCCTCCCTTCACAGGATATCAGAGTAAAGGAAGGAAGACAATGTCAGCCCTTGCTTTTTTATGTTTTAGATAAGTTCTCATGTGGCTCAGGCTTGGTCAAACTGGACAGCTAGTGAGGATGACTTTGAACTCCCGATCGTCCAGTTTCTACCTCCAAAGCAATGGGGTTGCCGGTGTGAGCCACCACTGTGCCCACTTATACAGTTGAACACGCGGGGTCTTGGTGCATGCTAGACCAGCTCTGTGCTAACTGAGCTCCATTAGGATCATATAGTAGCTACATGTGAGAGCCCAGAGAGGTGTGACCCAGTGTGCTTGTATGTTGTCAGACAAGCAGTGACTGTGACAGTCTG
Organism: Rattus norvegicus; assembly: GCF_021556685.1. Lineage (NCBI taxonomy): Eukaryota > Metazoa > Chordata > Mammalia > Rodentia > Muridae > Rattus > Rattus norvegicus. The sequence continues at coordinate 49,328,445 of NC_141546.1, forward strand.
GATAGTCTCCCCACTTTCTGAGGAATACCATTAACCACTAAACCAACCGTTGGCTAGGAAAAGTTATGGGGCGGTTTCAAGGAATTTTAGCTGATTCCTGGAGATGGGATGATGGCATTATGAACATTCTTTCAAAAGGATGCTTGTGTTTTAGACATAAGTAATGAAATATTCTTAGGACAACTGATCGAATTGGGGGATTTGCTTTAAAAGGATGGGGATAGGGATATGGGTCCACATAATCATTACAGTGAGCCCTACTTTTGTTTGAAACTAACCATACTAAGAGTCCAATAGGAATGAAGAGTGGTAAGCAGGCCCCTTCGACTTCTCCTGGGAGGGAAACTCTAAGACACTGTGGCTGGAGTGCTAGGGTGGGGACCCTGAAAGGGATCGGGGTTACCTCACCTTCACTGGGCTAGAATAGTCCAGGGATCCTTTGGATTGTTTAGAGATAGTTTTCATGAATATTCCTCCCATACCTCTTCCAGGTCTCCACCTCCAGGTAGTTGTCCCAGATTCTTAGCCAAAGCTGGGCACGTTGATTGAACATTCCCGTATCCTAACATTCTATCCTTTAGAGTATTTGTCATTAAGGAAGGGGGAGCGCGTGTGTCGTGGTGTGCGTGTGGAAGTCACAGGACAGTTTTCAAGAGTCAGCTCTCTACTCCCACTGTAGGTTCCAAAGATGTAACTCATGTTGTCAGGTTTGCCCGGCAAGGAGTTTTTCTCTTGCTGACCCACAGTCTTTTTCATGATGATGGAGATCGAACCCAGGGCCTTGAGTGCAGCTAACATCCCTGCTGTGGTGCCATATACCCCTGCCCCTCTCTTTTTGCATTTTGCTTTCTTGGCTGTTTCCCTCACCAGCATATATGATTCAGGAGGTAAATACTTACATAAGACCTCCCTACAGAAGATCCCAGGCTGCTTATGAAACGAATTTTTGTTAGCAGGAGATTCAGGGAAGGCTGGAGGCGGACTCCGTCCCTGCCTGTAAATGGGGTGGATCTGGCAGCCAAGCTCCTCTCTGGTCCTCTGGGAGTTCTCCCTTAGCCCAGGTGGAAGACAGAGCCCTCCCCAGTGCATGAGCCAGCTGTGGAGTGAAGCAGTCCTTGTCTCATGTTTCAGGGACCTGATCACCACAGGTCAACTCTTATTCTCTTCCCTTCCCAAGTGGTAGTGGTGGTGGGTGACCCCCTCAGCCAGCCTCCCCTGTCCTCCCTAGGGTGACAGGGACCCAGGATTATCACCTGCATGAAACTGGGGTCAGGGGCCAGAGCAGCTGGGCTCGGGGGTAGAGGAAGCTCTTTTAGGTTTTCCCTAGAGGTTAACCTGAGACTCTGAGCAACCCACTGCTGTCCTCAGCCTCCCGCTGCCTGTTAGCCTCCACAGTCCCTTCCTCCCCGTCTTCATTCAACTCCAGGCCCCTCTGGCTCCCTTCAGGAATGGGAATCCCTGAGGCCTCAGCAACCCTCAGAGTGCCCTTAGCAGATAGCTGGGTTAGTCAGGAGCATAGCAGGCAGCACGGCTCACCGATTAAGGAGATTAACCCCAACTGGTGCACACTCAAAATAGCCCTGGAGGTCAGGGTAGAGAGGGCAGGAGAGGTGATGGGGGCCTGGTGAGCTAGGTAGGCACAAGCACACCCCTAGACAAGGCTAGCCACGTTTAAAACCCACCTCCATCTGTAGTTGGAAAAGCAGCTGACTTGATCTCCAGCTGGGTGGCGGCAGCTGTAGGTGTTTGTCTCGGTGTGTTGTTTTTAAATCTTTCATTGGTAGTGCGTTTAATAATATTTAAAGAACTTTGTGGCCCGACTATGGAGGCACACATTTTTAACGCTCGCACTTGGAAGGTAGAGGCAGGCAGATCTCTATGAGTCCAAGGCCAGCCTGGTCTATGGAGAGGTTCCAGGACAGATAAGGATAACAACAACAAAAACAATACAAAACAAAACACAACCTAGATCCCATCTGTAGCATGGCTTCTGATGCTCTCCCCTTCTTGGGACAGCAGATCTGAGAACTTGAGAGCTTGGCAGAATAGGAAACATGAGAGAGAGGTGGGCAAGCCAGATGGATGATGGACAGGAATGAGGAAGATTTCCAACAACGAGAGGAACATGGGATGTTTTCAAAGTGGTCTGGATGCTGTCGATCAAGGAAGGCTGTCAACAGCAACCTGGGGAGTTGGAAGCATCAGGGCTTCAGGGACTTCATGGTCCCAGGCCTGGATAAAACAAGGAAGACAAAGCTTTCATCAAGTCTATCTGCCTTCCCAGCCTCTTTCCCTCCTCCAAGAGACTGTGGAATTATGGGTGTCAGCTCGTGCCAGCATGTCCGTAGCTGGCTCAGACTAGGCAAGCCTTGAGTGATAGATAGGTACTAAGAGATTTGCAGCGTGTGTGTGTGTGTGTGTGTGTGTGTGTGTGTGTGTGTGTGTACTCAAAACAAGAAGGACCACAAGGTACAGAGGTAGCGGGAGGAAGAAGCTGATATTCATGGGCCTGCCACATTGGATAAACAGGAATATCCTGATTCACAGGGTAAGGTCCAGCTTAGGTTGTATTGTGGTAATTGAACAACAGCACTAGGCATAACCAGCAGAAAGCGGTGGTTGACAGCCAGGGTTTAAGTCCCTGTTCAAGACTTCACTCTCTGCAGCCGGGCCAGGAGTGAGCTAGAAAACCATAGGCATCTGGACTCAGTTAGGTCTAGATTTGGGTTCTGCTTCTGCCCCTTACAGTGTCAATGAAGCTGAGTACCTTAGGGGAAGGGGAGAGGGAGGGGAAGGGGGGAGAGAGGGAGAGAGAGAGAGAGAGGACATTAACTTATTTAGCACGTGCTGGTCCCAAGGGCAATACCAATACCCTCATTGGCTTAGCTTCTTCTGCTCCATTACTTGTCAAGTAGGAATGATAAATACCAGCCTCGAAGGGCTATTGGAGGATTAAAGAGGACCAAGTATTGAGAGTTTACTTCATCAAGGGAGAGACTGTCTTCGCTCTAAATTCTCCAGGCTTTGTACCTGTCCAGATGCCAAAACGACATTAAAAAAAAAAAAAGTTCTCACAAGGCTAAAAACATTCTGTTGGCAGGAGTGAGGCAATGACAAAAGGGGGTGAGGGGAAAGGAGAAAAGCAAGGAAGTGATTTAGGGAAGAAAGCGAGGGTTATTTGTCACTTACTGCCTGACTCCAGTCACCTGATGTCACAGAACTACCTTTATTTCACCTCCTCCTCATGCCAGGCCCAGGGACCCATGCTAGTTTACTGGTTCTGAAACCTGGCGGGAAAGAGAAAGCTGAGGGGCTGTTCGGGCACGGAGAACTAACTCTCCTCGCCAGCCCTGTTCCATCCCAGCATGATCTCAGAAAAGCCAGGGCTGCTTTGGGAGTTTTGGCTTCAGCCATCTCTGGGGTCCACTGCAGAGGCCAGGCCAGGTTGTCAGGACACTGTGTACAAACAGCTAGGAATAGAAAGGCCTCCTGCTCCTCGCTCCACCCTCTCCTGCCCTCACTTCTTCCCTGCTCAGGATCCTTAGGCTCCACTATCTCACCAGCCCCTGGCTCCAGAGCAGGGGGCAGGGACAGCAGAAGGCAACTCCTACCTCCTGCACTGAGGTGCACAGGCCTCGGAGCAGGGCTCCAGAAGGCACGGAGGGTGCTGGGTGTGTCTAGTGGTTGGAATAGTCCCTTCAGAGTCCAAGCAGATCTGGGCTCCCATCGTACTGTGCATGGTAGCAGCCAGAGTGTCTGTCAGTGGAAGCTGAAGTGCCTGGTCCTGGGGAAGGGGAAAGGCTTGATATCTCCAAAGGGCTCCAAGAAGTGTGCTGGGTTGGAGATCTGGTACTGAAGGCTCATGAATGTTTGTTTCTTGCCTTTCCTTCGCGCCACCTCAGCCCACTCGTTCCCCTTCCCACTACGTATGCTTCCCTCTCCCCACCCCTTCTCCCTCGAGCACCCAGAGCCTCATACATTTCAAGCCTAGGCTCTGACCCACACCCCTGGCTCCCCACTCCCTTTATACACAGAATTCACAAATCATGTCTTATGCTTACAAGGACAAGGAGGAGTCTACTAAATCATTAATTTGTTAAGTATTCGTTGAGCTTCTGCTCTATTGGGCATGTTCTAAATGCTAGGACAGAGTGTGTAGCATAGAGACTGTCCTTGCCAACCCAGAGATTACATTTATTGTTTGCATAATTCTCATGGTCAGGGCAGATATTGTACTTTGCTTTCTACTGTCATAGGCAATGGTCTTTAGACCATGACCCAAAGCAACCTGGAGGGTTTACTTGATTTGGATCTCCAGATCACAGTCCACTTACAGTCCGTCCTTAATGGAAGCCAAGGTGAAAACTTAAGCAGGGCAGGGACCTGGAGGCAGGAGCTGAAGCAGAGACTGTGGAGGGACGCTGCTCACTGCTTGCTTTCCAAAGCCTGTTCTGCCCGCTTACTTATGCAACCCTGGACCACCTGCCCAGGGGTGGCACTACCTACAGCGTGCTGGGCCTTCCACAGCCATCATTGGTCAAGAAAATCACCCCACAGACCAATCTGATGATGATTTTTTTTTTCAGCTGAGGTTCCCTGTTCCCAGAGAACCTTAGCTTGTGTGTCAAGTTAACAAAACTAACCATCATGCTGGACTACACACACACACACACACACACACACACGGGGGGGGGCAGGAAGAGAGAGAGAGAGAGAGAGAGAGAGAGAGAGAGAGAGAGAGAGAGAGAGAGAACATAATCCCAACACTTGAGATACAGAATCAGGCAGACCTCTGAGTTCAAGGCCAGCCTGGTCTACAAAGCTAGTCCCAGGACAGCTAGAGGTACACAGAGAAAACAAGCCCAAAGCAAACCAAAAGAAAAGCCTATTTCCTATTTATTTGTTTTATGTTTGTGCACCGTGTGTGTGCCTGGTTCCCACAGTGGCCAGAAGAAGGGGTTAGATTCCCTGAAACTGAGGTAATGAATGATCATGAGCTGGGTGTCGGGAGCTGCTCTCTGCAAGAGCAGCAGGTGCTCTTGACCACTGAGACATCTTCCCAGCCTTTGAATAAGATTTAAAACCATGAGCCTAGAAGGGATCAATTAGGAGTGTGGTGTGTGGGTGGAGAAGAAGAGCAGACATTGGGCATTGGTAGAGGAGAGAGAATTAGTAGACTGAGGTGGGGAGGAACCTGGTGATCTCGTAAAAGCAAGTAGAAAAAAAGGAGTCAGGGAAAAGAGAGCTCTGCTCTCCACCTTGACCTTATTGCTAAGAGGTTTAAGAAGGCCAGGGGTCAGCCACAGTACCTGGAACATGGAAGCCACCGGAATAATGGAGTTATTTCACTATAGTGAGGAGTACACTCAGCAGTGTACACAGATTCAAGGAAGAATATAGGAGGTGTGTGTGTGTGTGTGTGTGTGTGTGTGTGTGTGTGTGTGTGTGTGTAACACAACCAAGAGATCCGAGGTAAATTTGGCATCGGAGAGGACTTTTATGAGACAGAGAACATTGTTGCCTATCTGTATGCTGTTGGGAATAAGTCGGCAAAAAGAAACACTTTGATGACACTGGGAAAGGAGTGAGGAAGAGACGGAGCTCACATGCAGAGGGCCACATGCCAGGCAGAGTCTCACCTCTGTGTGGAGGGAGAGCAAAGGAGATATCAAAGGAGTGATGCAGCCGGATTGAAAAATGTGGGGAGGGGGTTAGCGAAGCTGTTCTCTGATGCATTGACACGTGCACAGAGCGAGCTGGGAAGACACCACGGCAGCCATATATAGGCTGGATTGAAGCAGGGAGAATTTTAGGACGCCGAACAATAGTCAGAGGTCAAGGCCTAGGTCACCAGAAGAATGCTCCGTGCTCCCTGGGAGAGGTAGAGAAAACAGGAAAACACTTCTAGTCAAGATATCTGGCCTGCAAGCTGTCACCAGACTACAGCCAGGGCCAGCATTGCTTAAAATTCCAGTAGACTTTCTATTTCGTGTGCATCTGTCTGTTCTCAAGGCCACCCATGCTCAGGCATGAGGGATACACCATTCCTTCTCAGTACCTAGCTGACACCTGAGAGGTGGGACCTGAGCAGATTTCCAAGTCAAGTCAGGGAACATGGGGACTTTCCTGCTGACTCCTGACACTGTGTGGCTTCAGACAAGTGCCTAGCATCCATAGAAGCACTACCTTCTTTTGTTTTTTATTCTTTTTCGTACTGGATTTGTACTTCGCAAAGTGAGCCTTCCCCCATACAGCTTTTACAGCAACAAAAGCCATGCAGACGTGTGCACAGTACATACGTGTAGACAGAGTTGGGTGACTGACCAGAGTGATCAGGACATTGAACACATTGACAGTACCACAGCACCCAGCCAAGCTTCCTCCCCAGGGCTAACACCTACCTCAACTCCCAACCTCAGAGTTTAGTTTCATCTGGTTTTATAGAGTCCTATGGGAAGAGTTCTCTGTCTAGAGACGTTCACTCCACTGTAGGTAAAACCAAGGGTGGTGTCATCCATAGCATTTGGTTTTGTTTTGGTTTTGTTTTCTGAGATAGGGTTTCTCTGTGTAGCCCTATCTGTTCTGGAACTTGCTCTGTAGACCAGACTGGCCTCGAACTCAGAGATGTGCCCGCCTCTGCCTTCAGAGTGCTGGGATTAAAGATATGTTCCACCACACTTTTATACCTCCATCCTGTGCAATATTCCACAGCCTGAGTATATCATAGCTTATTTAATCCATCTTCCTGTTAACGGGAATGTGGGTGGTCTCCAGTCCAGGGCTATTACAAACCATGATGCTAACAAGGACATGGCTCTCCCACTTGCGACTTCCTTTCTGTTTGGTGTGTGTCTAAGTATGGAATTTATGATTCAAAACCACTTGACTTACTTCAAGGGATGACGCTACTGATTTGAAGAGTCTTTATGAAGATGAGATTTAAAAAGATGGAGTTAGTCTGACCCCATGCTTTGCAAATAATGGGTGCTTGGCAGATGGCTGTCTTGGTCATTTCCAGGCGAGCCCATCTTTGAGAGCAGCCAGGGTGCAGGCACGATCTTTGGATATAGTCTGTACCCATCTTCTTTCTAACATAGTCTTCTAAGAGTCAGACACTTTCCTAAAGCTGAGGCTAGGTTCTTTTACTCCGGACTCTCTAGCTTTCCAAACCGCGTGGACAGGAACAGTGTCTTCTAGCAGAGCCTGGTGGCAGAAGCAGGTGGATCTCCGTGAGTTCAAGGCCAGCCCCGTCCATAAATCAAGTTCTTTGACAACAAGAGCTATGTAGTAGGGAAACCCTGTCTCAAAAAAAAAAAAAAAAAAAAGCCACAAGTAGGAGCTGGAGAGATGACTACTCTTCTAGAAAACCGGGGTTCAAATCCCAGCACCCACATGGCAGTTCACACCAAGATCGAATAACCTCACACAGAAAAAATACATGCAAAACAAAATGTGCACATTTTTTTAAAAGAAAAAGGTAAATAAATAAAAGAAAGAAAAAGGAGGGGTTTTCTACTTGACACCTCCTCCCCTCCTCTTTGCTTGCTCCCATGCGGCAGCCCACTGCCTCTTCAGCTAAGTTCCAGGCCCCTCTTGGCTTAGTTTCCTCTTATGTCTGCGTTTCGAGTCGCTCTAAACATTGTTCTCAGCGCTCAGATTCAATCTTCTCCAGCCTGTTGTCTCCTCAGTGTGGTAGGACTGTCAGCATTTCCAAGCCACATCTGAACCCCAGTCACACCTGGAGAGAACGTCCCTGCCATCCATACCGGGCCTCTGTGAACTGAAAGCCCATTCCTCAGCTGTCCCTCAGAGCCACCCAGGACGTCTTGCCCTGACCCTCACACTCCCCAAAGGCAGCCGTGCTCTATGAACCATTTCTTTTCACCCTGAACAGATGACCTAGCCCACATTTCACAGAGAAACGTGAAGCCTGCACGGAAGATGCTTGAAAGCCTGTGAGCACCCAATGCAAACCCTCTTCTCTCTCTGCCCATGGAAAGGGCTTCTTTTCTCCTGCCCACCTTGGGATTTCACTCCCTCCTGGCTCCACAAGGACCTTTGCTACTTTGCACCCCTCCCTTCGGCTGCAGCATCCTCTGCCCTCAGGTCTCAGCTCAGCTCTTTTGCCTCCTAACCAGGCTACAGAAAAACCATCACCGCTGAGCATCTGCCTCTCCACAATGCCCTCAGCTTCGATGGGGCAGCCTGGGACCTCCCATTGCTGGGTCTAGGGCACATGCCTTGGTTTTTTGGAGACAGAGTTTCTTTGTGTAGCCTAGCCCTGCTATCCTGGAACTCACTCTGCGGATCAGACTGGCCTTGATCTCACAGAGATTTACCTGCTTCTGCTTCCTGACTGCTGGGATTAAAGGCTTGTGCCACCACCGTCTGGCCATTCTCTTGTTTTTTGTTTTGTTTTTACTTTTTAAAAAGTTACTTATTTAGTTTATGTACATTGTTGATTTGCCTGCATGCATGTCTGTGTGAGGGTGCTGGGTCTCCTGGAACAGGAGCTATAGACAGTTGGGAGCTACCATGAGGGTGCTAGGAATTGAACCCAGGTCCTCAGAAAGAGCAGCCAATGCGCTTAATCTCTGAGCCATCTCTCCAGCCCCTCTCTTGTTCTTTTTTTTTTTTTTAAGTTTTTTAAAAAGATGTATTTATTTACTATATATAAGTACACTGTAGTCATCTTCAGACACACCAGAAGAGGGCATCCGATCTCATTACAGATGGTTGTGAGCCACCATGTGGTTGCTGGGATTTGAACTCAGGACCTCTAGAAGAGCAGCCAATGCGCTTAATCTCTGAGCCATCTCTCCAGTCCCTCCCTTGTTCTTAAAACACTCACTTCTGCGGCACCAAGACACCATCCATGTCCACCTGGCTCTCCTTTTTTTCCCCCTAGTTACTCCTTCCCGCCTGCAGAGGGACATGGTGCCCTCTGTAATGGCCGGCTGGCCACACATCCTCTGCAGTCTCCCCAGGTGCCTTCTGCCCCACAGCCACAGCTACCACCCTATGCTCAGCCTCTATCTGTGGCCTAGATCTCTATTTTGGGTTCTAGATCATTCAGTTGCCTCTTGGATACCTCAAGTGTCTCAAATTCAACCCGTCTAAAAATAAATTAGTCATCGACACCCCAACTTCTTCCTGAACCTGCTTTTCCTCTACCTTCTGCACTTTGGCGCTAGAAATACCATCTAACCCAGAACCAAGGACACAACCCTGGAGGTTAGGCAGCCCTCTTGTCTCCCCTGGTTTCCAGGCTTGATGAGTGATAGAATCCTGCCTGTGACCCCTGTGATCTCTTAGCTCCTCTCTCTCTTACACATCCACCGCCTCCACCCATGTCATCAGACTCATGTCCTCCCGGCTCCCCGTCTCTCGACATTGCAACCTTTCCTGGCCTTGCCTGCCAGTCTTATTATAAGATGAAACCATGATCTTGCCCCTCCCTGCAGAAAAGCCTTCAGTTGCTCAACAGAGCTTCCATGATCAAATTTACCCTCCTTAGCATGGCTTAGGAGGTCCTTGGCGAGCCAGCGCCTGTCACTCTCAAGCCTCTAATACCCTTCTCCTTCACCTCTACCCTTTTCTGTAGTTGGAGTCCATTTGTTGGTTCTTCATAGCTGCCAAGCCTTCTCCTGCTCGAGCCCTCAGTGCCTTTGAAAGTTCTGTCACCTGAGTGGGACGCTAGGTCTCGAGAGACCTTGCTTCATTGACATCCTCTTTAGAAAGATGTCATGGCCGAGTGGTGGTACTCACCTTTAACTTCAGCACTTGGTAGGCAGAGACAAAATGGATCTCTGAGTTCAAGGCTAGCCTGGTCTACAAAGTGAGTTTCAGGACAGCCAGGGCTACACAGAGAAAAAAAAATTAAAACTGAAAACAAACAAACAAAAAAACCAACAACAAAAAACAACCAACCAACAAACCACACAAACCAGCAGAATTTTCCTGACCTCCAGTCTAGACCTGTATGCTCCGTTCCTGGGTTCACAGCAGCATCTGCGATGTCTGGCACTTTGCACCGCACCTAACACATCATTTTAGCATCTCCCTCTGTTCCTCCCCAAGCTCCTCCTCCTTCCTTTCCCTCCTCTTCTTCCTCTTCCTCCATTCCTACTTCCTCCTCTTTAATTTCAGAAGACTTATTATTGCGTGTGTATGATGTGTTTGTATATGTGAGTGTGGGTGGGTGAGTCATATCACCTGTGTGGACGTCAGAGGACAATTTTGGGGTGTCTTTTCTCTTCTACCACGGATTGTGGTTGAATGGGGTAACCAGGCTCCAGGGCTAAACGTGTTTGCTTTGCAAGCCTGAGGAGGAAGAGGACAAGGAAAGGTTGTAAATGTCATTTTTTACTTTATTTTACTTATGATTAGGGTGGGGTTTTACTTGGTACAGCACACTTGTGGAGGTCAAAGGAGAGTTTGCAGAAGTTGGTCCTCTCTTTCTACCATGTGGACTTAAGAATTGAACTCATGCCTAGCAAGCGCAAGGCCCTGGGTTCGGTCCCCAGCTCCGGAAAAAAAAAAAAAAAAAAAAAGAATCGAACTCAGGTTGTCAGTCTTTTTTTTTTTTTTCCGGAGCTGGGGACCGAACCCAGGGCCTTGCGCTTGCTAGGCAAGCACTCTACCACTGAGCTAAATCCCCAACCCAGGTTGTCAGTCTTAGTACAGGCCCCTACCCACAGATTCATCTTGCTGGTCTCAAGTATTAGAAAATTGAGCTTAACTCTTCTGAGAATTTTTTTTTTTTTTTTTTTGGCTTTTCGAGACTAGGTTTCTCTTCATTCCCCTATTGTCCTGGAACTCGCTCTGTAGACCAGGCTGGTCTTGAACTCAGAGACTTGCCTGCCTCTGCCTCCTGAGTGCTTGGATTATAGACATGAGCCACCACCACCAGACTTTCTTCTGAGGCTCTGAAAATACGGTTTTGTGCAAATTGTCAAAGGAAGAGGCCTTTGGCAGTGGTGTGCCACCGTATCCCAGTTTCTGTGAACAAAGAAATAAGCCCAAGCCTCATGTTCTTGGATAGGCAGATGTCTGGCAAGACATTCATACATCCCATTCTCTTCCTCGTCTTGTCTCTCTTTCTGAGCTCTGTAGGGATGTGAAATCACAGACGGACACTTGGACACTTCCTAGGAAACATGGTCAAATCCACCCAGGGCCCATGAACCGCTCAGGGCCCCTGAAGATGGAGTGAGCCTCCCATCATTTAGGTTCCCCCTTAAGCCTCCAGGAGCTTTGCCTGTAGAGCCAGGACAAACAGCATAGCTTCCCTAGAGAACTTGCTACAAGCAGTGTCCCTCTGGACCCTCCCATTCCCCTGCAGAGAGTCAGGAAGGGAGCTACCGTTCTCACAGCACTCACAGGACCTCCTCTCTGGGAGCCTGGGGCCTAGATATGTAGATTTGGAACCTAGAAAGGTCTGGGTAACCTGCTGCTGCAGCTATGGAAACATGTCTACTGGACAGGGCAGAGCTAAGATTAGGTCCTTATACAATAGACAATCCTCTGTCTTTCTTAGTCAGACTTCCACAAGAGAATTAAACCCTATGAGAGAGAGAGAGAGAGAGAGAGAGAGAGAGAGAGAGAGAGAGATCAAATGACTATTTTCTCAGTTCCCCTGGTGTTTCTATAACAGAAGACCAGTCTGGGAAATTATTACTTCTTTTACTTTTTTTTTTTCCCCCGGAGCTGGAGACCGAACCCAGGGCCTCGCGCTTGCTAGGCAAGCGCTCTACCGCTGAGCTAAATCCCCAACCCCGGCTTCTTTTTTTTAAATTGGATATTTTTATTTACATTTCAAATGTTATTCCCTTTTCTGGTTTCCGGTCCATAAGCCCTCCTATCCCATCCCCCTCCCCCTTCTTCTATAAGGGTGTTCCCCCTCCCCAACCACCCCCCTAGGAAGCCCATTTCAACTGTAACTCTCACAAAGATGTGGGACAGCTAGCCCTGTTCTCAATCCATAAGAAGGAAATAGATTCATTATTTGTAATGGATGCTTTGAGGAATTAGTGGTTGGTATTTCCTGCTAGAGTTCCATCTGCCTCAGGCTGGCGTTAGGACATTTTGCTTCTACCAAGTTTTCTGAGAACGGGCCATTTCACCTATCCCAATGGGAGCGCATCTGCCACTGAGCGATGACACGCCCGTCCCCTGTCCCCTGTCACAGCTAGGCTTAACTCAATCTCAGAATCGCTGGAAGGATGTTGGCAGTGACCATAAAGTACTGGAGATGCAACTGTTTCTGTGGTCAAGGGGGTTAGGCTGAAGTCTTCAGACTGGCTTCCAGGTCTGACAGTTCTTGCTTTAAAGAGCGGTGTGAGCAGGCCTGGTAGCGCACGTCTCTTTTGTTCGTTTGCTTTTGTTCTTTTCATAACTGCATTTCACTCTGTAGCCCTGGGTGTCCTAGAGCTTGGAGATCCACCTGCCTCTGCCTCCTCGGTGTGGTGCTAAAGGTGTGTCATGCCTGTTAGGTGGCACAGTCTTTTTTTTTTTTTTTTTTCCCGGAGCCGGGGACCGAACCCAGGGCCTTGCACTTGCTAGGCAAGTGCTCTACCACTGAGCTAAATCCCCAACCCCTAAAGTGGCACAGTCTTTAATCCCAGTAGAGGCAGACTAATCTCTGTGAGTTAGAGGCCAGCCTGGTCTACTACTAAATTCCAGTTTAGCTAAGGCAGCATAGTGAGACCCGGTCTCAACAAAACAAGAACGAAAAAGAGCAGCGTGCTACTTGTGGCTGGCTTTCTTTAAAATATAACTTATAACAGGAAGCGCTGGTGCATGGCTTTAGACCCAGCACTCAGGGGGCAGAGGCAGGTGGATCTCTGACTTCGAGGCCAGCCTGGTCTACAGAGATCATTTCAGGACAGCCAGGGCTCCACAGAGAACTCCTGTCTTGAAAAAGGAAGAAAAAAATTATATATAATTTATATATAATACATATATAATTTATAATGTATTATAGAAGTGTGACCTTCCCTGTCTTTCTGTCTTTTAAAAGTTAGCGTAATTATAATGTGTTTCTTTATGGCATTTTGGGGAGCAATTCATCCTTCCCCTTTGTCCTTACATATTTTTCTCCAGCATGGCTCTCCTGTGGAGAGGATGGCTCCAACTGCCCCCAGAGGGCTCTCCCTCTCTGGCCGCTTTCCTGTCACAGCCCCCATGCTCTCTTCCTCCCGATTACAGAGCTCCCTCCTCAGCAGAGGCCTCTCTCTGTGCTTTCCCGTTTGTGCCTGAGACCTTTCTGTGCACATGTACGTTCCATTAAGTTTTCTCTCCTGCTCATCCCATTCGTCCTTTCTTCATTTCACTAAAACTTCTTCCTAAACACCACTTTCAGTGGGCGTCATCACAGCCCACTGTACGGCAGTATGGAACCACTTGCCTATATTTGGACATTTACATGGTTCTCAATAAATATACTTTCCAAGGCCCCAAACAGATCTCTAGAGCCTCAACACAAGCTCTTTCCCTTGGCCCCTGGCGCTCATCCCCAGAGCTGAGGCCAGCCGAACCAGATGATAAATAGACCCATTATCGCATTTGTCTCCCAGCTGAGTCTCTGATGAAACGAAAGTCCCCGAGGAGAGCAAAGACTCCCTGATGCTGGAAACGCAGGACTGATGGGCAGCTTACAGGGCAGACATCCCATAGTGTGGGGAAACATGAGGTCACAAATGTTATTTTTCAGGGGATCATGTTCCCAGTGTTGGCTCATCTGCCAAGCAGAGCGCTTTTCCTCTTTCTCAGCTCCCTGGGCTATGCCAGGGTGTATGCACCCTGAGAGAGCAGATGCACCAAGGTTCCCTCTGTTTTGGAAAGAAGACTTATTGCTACTTAAAAATAACCAGAGGCTGGGGTGTGTGGCACAGTTGGTATAGGGCTTCCCTCTGGTACGTGAAGCCCTGGGTTTGATCCCAAGTGCTGCAAAACAAAACAAAACAAACAAACAAACAAATAAGGCAAAACAAAAGAAACCTACCAGCAGCAACACAAATGCAATAAAACCAGAATGCAGTCAAGACTCCAGCCTTGGGCAATATCAAGTAAGTCCAGAGAGAATATCAGGAAGGGGGAGTAACTGGTCCCTCCCTCTACTATGCCAGATGCACACAACACCAAGGGAAGCAGTAATTTCTCTTGGTGAAAACCACAGAGAAGCACCACACATACGGAGTAGCTAGAATCTGGACATGCATCTGGACCTGCCAGATTCATTCAGCCACAGTGAGTCTAATACCTCCTGTCTGTGTCAACCTTTGTGGGTTCCACATGTGTCACATGTGAACCTCCTGTGTGCTTGGTATGGCTAGATGACCTTTAACCTACCTGACAGATGAGAAAACTGAGTCTTCCTGAGGCCACGCAGCTGGCACCCAAGAAAGGTCTCAATTCTTCCTTTTGTCTTTAACTTGAAACAAATCACGTATAATTTGAAAGAAAAACAAACAACAATACTTTCCTATTATCTGTGTATGTGTGTGTGCATATGATGTGTGTGCATATGAAGTGTGTGCATATGATGTGTGTGCATATGAAGTGTGTGCATATGATGATGTGTGCATATGATACGTGTGCATATGAAGTGTGTGCATATGATGTGTGCATATGATATGTGTGCATATGAAGTGTGTGCATATGATGTGTGCATATGATATGTGTGCATATGAAGTGTGTGCATATGATGTGTGCATATGATATGTGTACATATGAAGTGTGTGCATATGATGTGTGTGCATATGAAGTGTGTGCATATGAAGTGTGTGCATATGATGTGTGCATATGATATGTGTGCATATGAAGTGTGTGCATATGAAGTGTGTGCATATGATGTGTGTGCATATGAAGTGTGTGCATATGAAGTGTGTGCATATGAAGTGTGTGCATATGATGTGTGTGCATATGAAGTGTGTGCATATGATGTGTGTGCATATGATGTGTGTGCAGAAGACAATTTTGCAGAGTCGTTTCTTTCTGTCCACTTTTATGTGGGGGCTGATGCTCTAACCCAGGTCATTAGGGTTACCCGGCAAGCACCTTTACCCACTGAACCATATTGCTGGTTCAAACTGTGTGTGACTTAATGGAAAACAAAAACCCAACCAACCTTGTTCCTCTGCTAGAACAGAGAGTGCATTTGTTCATTTGCATGTTTAAGGCTAAGGACTGTTGAGTCCTGGTGGCTGCCTGGCCCTGGGCAAACCCTGAAAACCCACTCTAAGATGGGCTCTGGTGGGAAGAATGGCTGCTGAGAAGCACGTTGGGCCTTTCTGTCCTGATTCCTTCTTCTGCTGGCCCAGCAGGGCCTGGTGTCCTGACTCCCTTTCCCACCCTTCTCCCTTACCACAGACTTTATTTAACTCGTGAAACTTCTGTCCTCTCTTCAAAACTGTCTCATCTCTTTCTTAAAGCTTTTGTCCCCAAACTTTGCTCTGGAAGAGGCCATGATTTCCCGCTTGCCTCTACGGACACTGCAGCAACCATACAAGCCTAGAGGTTTTCTAGTTAATCAGAGACAAAAATAAACTTAAAGAAAAGAAAAGAAAAGAAATGGGTCCCAGGGGAAGTGACAGACATTCTAGGCTTAAATTGTCCCCTACAGCCACCATTGGCCACATACTCAGTGATGGTTTGCTGTACAAGGGAGAGGACTTGAGTTCAGGCCTCAGAGCCCACATAGAAGCCCAGGCACAGTGGCATGTGCTCACACTCCACGGGCTGAGGAGGCAGAGCCAGGTGACCCCTGGAGTTTGTTTGTGGCCAGAATTTGGCTTCCAGTTCCAGAGAGACAAGAGTTGATCATGGGGTGAGAGAGTGGCAGAAACAGGAAGCCGGGAGATCACATCTTTAACTGAAAGCAGGAAGCAGAGAGATGGACCTTGTTGCAGGGTCAGAGTTTAAGCTTTCAAAGGCCACTCCCAGCAATGAACTCCTCTAGCACGGTTACACTTCCTCACGACTGCATCAAATAGTGACGCCAACTGAGGACTAAATATTCAATGCCTGAGCCTACAGGAGACATGTCTCTTTCAAACCACCCCCCCCCACAAAGCACAATTTTATTATACAGCTATATATGTATTATATGATAGATTAGTATACAATATGATATATTTGTATGTTGAAATGGTACCATTTGAATTGTTAAACTTAATTTTATCTTTTATGGTTTTTTCTGTGATGTGACTACCAAAAACATTTTGAGTTTATACACACACACACACACACACACACACACACACACACACAAACATGTATATATATATTATATATATATTATATATATTTCACATTATATTTCCTTCAGGATGTACAATATAAGATGGTTATTGTTTAAATATCCTTATAAGTCAGAGAAAATAGAAACATCGCTCTTCTGTAGTCTTAAGTGGAATTGGAAGACGGAGCGTGTCCTTTGCTTAAATAGCATTTATTAAGATGAAATTTCAAGCCGGGCACAGTGGTGCATGCTTTTTGTCCCAGCACTCAAGAGATCGAGGCAGGAGGATCTCTGTGAGTTTGAGGCCAGCCTGGTCTACAGAAGAAGTTCCAAGACAGTCATGGCTACACAGAGAAGCCCTGTTTGAAACACCAAAATAAAACAAAACAAAACAAAACAGCAACAACAACAAAAACAGTGAAAAATAAGTTTAGTCCTGGGGCTGGAGAGATGGCTCAGTGGTTAGGAGCACTGACTGCTTTTCCAGAGGTCCTGAGATCAAATCCCAGCAACCACATGGTAGCTCACAACCATCTGTAATGAGATCTGGTGCCCTTTTCTAATGTGTTTGGGGACAGTGACAGTGTACTCACTTACATAAAATAAATAAAATCTAAAAAAAAAAAGTTTAGTCCTATCGCTTGAGAGGCAGAAGCAGGTAGATCTCTGAGTTCAAAGCCAGCCTGGTCTACAGAGTGAGTTCCAAAACAGGCAGGAACCCCTGTCTTGAAAAGCCATAACGAATGAATGAATGAATGAATGAATGAATGAATGAATGAATAAATACATAAATAAATAAATGTTTGAGCAATATAAGATAAGAAATGAATCCAGCATGGTGGCTTTGTGCCCGTAATCCCAGCACCTAGCATGCTGAGGCAGGAGCATCACCATTAGTTCGAGGACAGCATAGCTCCAAAACCTAAATAGGACGAAACAAAGGAGGGAAAGACACAAGAAGGCAGGAAGAGTGGGACCGAGGAACGGAAGGAAGGAAGAGTAAACAGAAAGGTTGTGGGTTTTTTTTTTTTTTTTTTTTTTTTGGTTCTTTTTTTTTGGAGCTGGGGACCAAACCCAGGGCCTTGCGCTTCCTAGGCAAGCGCTCTACCACTGAGCTAAATCCCCAACCCCAAGGTTGTGGTTTTGTTTGCTGTAATTTTTCTATTATTTGTACACATATAAGGCCAAGATGCTTTCAGTTGTCTTTTCTTTCCATTGAGATACAACTCATATACTGTAAGACTTGCCCTTCTGCAGTATGTAGTTCAGGCCTGGGGCTGCAGCCCAGTGGTACAGCACCTGCCTCGTTCCTGTGAGGCCCTAGACTCATTCCCCAGTACTGCCCCAAAGGGGCGTGGCTCGATAGACTGGGTGTAACTATATTCAAAGTATTGTACAATCAACAATACTACCGAATTCCAAACTATTTTTTGATACCCTCCAAACCCTTTAGCAAGATGACAAGATGACTCAACTCATAAAGGCACAGACTTCCAAGCCTCTTGACCTGAATTTGATCCCCGACTCTCACAAGTTGTCTTCTGATCTCCGCGTGTGCACCATGACACATGTGCCTTGTGTCTACCACCAATCACTTATATTACTACTACTACTACTACTACTACTATTACTACTACTACTACTATTATTACTACTACTACTGCTACTACCACCACCACCACCACCACCACCACCACCACCACCACCACCACTACTATTCTGGATCCTTCCTGTAAGTGCAATCATACCATATGTAGTCCTTGGGTTCTGATTTCTTTAAACTATGTGACTTTGAGTTTCCATAATTTGCAATGGCACTTTGTTCTATTTTACGGCTGAATAGTTTTTCATTGTGTGGCTAACACACATTTCATTTGTATCCACTTTGAGGCTGTTGTGAATGATGCTGTTCTGGGCATCGGTAGGTAAGTTTTCTGGTGGATTCTTCTAGTTCTAGTTCTCTTGGGGTAAAACTACTGGTTCTGTGGTAGTTTTGTGTGTAGCTTTCTGAGCTCCACACTACTTTCCAATATGGCAGTACTTGTCTGCAGTATGTGAGCATTTCAGCTTCTCCGCCTCCTTACTGATGGTTATTATTGTCTGACACATCTAGTGGGTGTGATTAACACCCAGAGATCTGATTGTTGCTCCCCGGTTGTTACGCTTCTCTCTTGACTCTACTTCTAAACGGCTTCCACGAAAGAGGTTACCTCTGACTCTTTGGTCGAGTTCCTGCTTCCCCTGAGCATTCACACCGTGTTGAGGCCACTTAGCACCGGAGAGCAGGCCCCTTAGCCTGTTCCTTCCCCCTCAATCTTGACTTCATAACACGCATGCCTCTGCCAAGGGCTGGAGGCTGGCACCCATTGGTTCATGTGGGTAGAACAGCAAAAGGAATTACTATTATTACCTGTTTAAGTGTGATATGGATTCTGCACGCTTTTTTTTTTAAGTTTTTTTTTTTTTTTTTTTTGGAGCTGGGGACCGAACCCAGGGCCTTGCGTTTGCTTGGCAAGCGCTCTACCACTGAGCTAAATCCCCAACCCCCACTCCTGTCCTTTTAATCCACCCCTCTCCCAATCAGGCTTTAGGCTGGCCACAGTATTTGCGGGACCCAATGTAAAATGAGACTTGTTCAGAATTAAGACTTTCAAGGGGAAGCAGGAAAGAGTTCAAGGTTGAGGTTGGCTTGGGCCAGGACAGAGAAGCAAATAGGGCAAAGAATGAAGACTTGCAAGGCAGTCAAAGGAGAGCATTAAAAGAAGGCAGTCTGAATATTACTCAGCTATCAAAAACAACGAGTTTATGAAATTCGTAGGCAAATGGTTGGAACTGGAAAATATCATCCTGAGTGAGCTAACCCAATCACAGAAAGACATACATGGTATGCACTCATTGATAAGTGGCTATTAGCCCAAATGCTTGAATTACCCTAGATCCCTAGAACAAACGAAACTCAAGACGGATGATCAAAATGTGAATGCTTCACTCCTTCTTTAAATGAGGAAGAAGAATACCCTTGGCAGGGAAGGGAGAGGCAAAGATTAAAACAGAGACTGAAGGAACACCCATTCAGAGCCTGCCCCACATGTGGCCCATACATATACAGCCACCCAATTAGACAAGATGGATGAAGCAAAGAAGTGCAGACCGACAGGAGCCGGATGTAGATCGCTCCTGAGAGACACAGCCAGAATACAGCAAATATAGAGGCGAATGCCAGCAGCAAACCACTGAACTGAGAATAGGTCCCCTATTGAAGGAATCAGAGAAAGAACTGGAAGAGCTTGAAGGGGCTCGAGACCCCAAAAGTACAACAATGCCAAGCAACCAGAGCTTCCAGGGACTAAGCCACTACCTAAAGACTATACATGGACTGACCCTGGACTCTGACCCCATAGGTAGCAATGAATATCCTAGTAAGAGCACCAGTGGAAGGGGAAGCCCTGGGTCCTGCTAAGACTGAACCCACAGTGAACTAGTCTATGGGGGGAGGGCGGCAATGGGGGGAGGGTTGGGAGGGGAACACCCATAAGGAAGGGGAGGGGGGAGGGGGATGTTTGCCCGGAAACCGGGAAAGGGAATAACACTCGAAATGTATATAAGAAATACTCAAGTTAATAAAAAAAAAAAAAAAAAAAAAAAAAAGAAGGCAGTCCTTTCTGAGCCCATAGGAGAGCATTAAAAGAAGGCAGTCCTTTCTGAGCCCAAAGGAGAGCATTAAAAGAAGGCAGTCCTTTCTGAGCCCGGACCCTGTAGTGCTGCAGAGGCCAAGTGCTGGTCCCAATTAGGCCATTGTAGCGGCTTTGTTTAGAAAAGGCAGGAGGGTGGCTGGGTGGGAGCCAGGGCTCTGCTCAAACAGCTCCAGGCAGCAAGAGGACAGCATGTTCCTCCTGCCAACCCCCTCTCCCCAACCCCCCAGTACTCCAGAGGGACCCAGCATGCTGAGACAAATAGCTTACTTTTAAGTAAATCTTTACAATGTTTCCAAGCTTGCTGAGCTTCCTATCTCCGCTGAATGATAAGGCAGAAAGTAGCAGGCAAGCTTTTTCGAGTGCAGAGCGCTGAAGTGGCTTGTTTGTCTCTCCAAAGAGATTTCCTGGTTTCTCCAAAAATGGGGCTTGCTACAAGCTTCCCAGTGTGAGTCACCAGACCAGTTGGCAAAACAATGGAGCTGCCCCTCCAAGGACATAGAAAGTCTGCCCCATAGACGGCAGGCCCAGGCTGTAGCCCTCAGGAATCTCAAAGGGAACCCAGAACAGCTGGCTTGAAAGGTTGCCAGCCCAGCCGTGCCTCACCTTGCACCTCTCACTAGCCCTAGAATGCAGGGGTTCTGTGGAAGGAGGAGGCCAGGGGGAGAGCTCTCTCTCCCACCTGCTCTCTTCTGGTGCCTCTGGCAGAACTGCTCCTCCAAGCCAGGTCACCGCCTCCATTCAACACTCCCTGATTGGAAATCCTGACTCTTCAAGACTCAAGCAGTCAAGGGTCCCCAACCCCTTTAGTAGAATGAGCTGACAGATGACACGTTTTAGGAGTGTAGCCACCCAAGCTTGTACATCACTCCTGTTCTCTCGGAAGCTGCTTCTGATCCCATCACTTCCAGAGGCAAGGCAGGCACATCTGTGCGTGCATATCTGGTTTCTTGCCCATGTGGCCAACAAAGACCATTTTTCTCAGGATCCCCCAGCATCACCAGGAGATTACCTGGAAGGCGAAAGCAAGTTGAGGTTATGTTTACATCAACTCCAATTCTTGGATTTTTGGGTTTGGGGTGTGTGTGTGTGTGTGTGTGTGTGTGTGTGTGTGTGTGTGTGTGTGTGTGTTTGAGACAGGGGCATCTATGTAGTCCAGGCTAGCCCAGATTTGTGATCCTCCTGCCTCTTAAGTACTGAGATTTAAGTACATACTATCACGCCTAGCAGGCTTTGGTTTTTAGATTTATGTTTACTATTTTTTTTTTTTTTGGTTCTTTTTTTTCCGGAGCTGGGGACCGAACCCAGGGCCTTGCACTTCCTAGGCAAGCGCTCTACCACTGAGCTAAATCCCCAACCCCTATGTTTACTATTTTTAATTATGTGTGTATGTGTGGGTCTGCCCACGTGAGCTCAGGTGCCTTTAAATGTAACTATCCCTGAACTGGAATTACAGACAGGTGTGAACTAGCAGCCTAACGTGAGTTCTGGGAACTGAACTTTTAACCCACTGAGCCATCCCTCCAGCTCCTGAATTTTATTTTTGTTCTATGGATTAAGCGATTCAATGATAATTTTCTGTTTTAGTGAATAACTCTACTTTCTGTGGACAAGATTCCCCCATCATAAAAGCACTTCAGATATTAAACATCCGTTGGAAAAGAAACAGTGACATTGTTACCTTGTGTATATTCCAAAGTACTGCCCTGAATGACAAGTCTAGACTGACCCTCTCTCCTCCTCAGCCAGAGCTCACCAGGAAGAAAAGGGAAGAGCTTGGGAAAGGGTGGGGACAGCCCTGCAAAGGCCTAGCACCTCCAAGCTTCGGCCAGAGCAGAGCTGAGGAATTATGGGTGCAGGGAGGAAGAACCCCAGGCTGGGAGGAGGCTGGGTGTCTACATCTGACCCTGAAGGCAGCCAGGGAGCCATTGGCATGCTTAGGCAAAGATCTGAGAGGTGTGTGCCTCAGAAAGGCCTAGTGGCTGCAGGGCCCTGTTACTGGGAACATGGTTAACACTGGGGACAAGGCTGTTAGCCTAACCCTGTGAGGGGAAGGAGAGCCTGGACCAAGAGAAGTGTTATGGAATGTAGGACCTATATGGTGGAGACGAATAAAGAGCTCCTGTGTGAAATAGGATAGTTTGGGGTTGGGGATTTGGCTCAGTGGTAGAGTGCTTGCCTAGCAACCGCAAGGCCCTGGGTTCGGTCCCCAGCTCCGAAAAAAAGAAAAAAAAAAAAAAAGAAAAGAAATAGGATAGTTTTCCAGCCTCCTACTTTGGGCCACTGGTTGGACAGAAGGGAAAAGTGAGTACAGAAGGACCCATGTGACCACCATGTCTCCTCTCCTTCTCCAGCAGAGCCAACACTGGGTGTATAGGGAACCCTACACCTACTGTGTGACGCACACAGTAGATAGGAGGCAAGAGTTGATGGGCCCACATTTTGAGGTACTTAGAGTACACAGACCAAGAAGGTTACTAAACCTTAAGTACAAGGTTCTGGATCTGTAGTGTTGTGTGGCCCAGAGACAGAGCTTTGAGAGGCATTGAAACTGAATACGAGTGAACTGGGGCTGGAGAGATGGCTCAGGGATTAAGAGCACTTATTGCTTTTGCAGGGGACCTAGATTCTGTTCCCAGCACACTATGGTGGTACACAACCATTTGTAACTACGTTCCAGGGGATTCAGAAGCCCTCTTCTGATCTCCCAGAGATGTTGTGCATCCATACATGCAGGTGAAACATTCATGAACAAAAAATGAAATTAATATTTTTTAAAAAATAAAGACATAAAATCAATACACACACACACACACACACACACACACACACACACACACACACGAATGGCCCGAGGGTGGCTAAGTTACCAGGAAAGAGGGTGGGAATGTGAAAGCAAGGTTTGAGATTTGATCAGACAACACTGCTGGTCCTGTGTCTAGCGGAGGAAAAGGCACCTTGAGGACGGTTGAAGAAGATGCTAAAGCAAAAGAAAACCATGGCTGGAGACTGAGGGAAGGATGTGTGCTACAGGAGGCTCTGGTCGCCCCCAAGTGCTCCCTAGGCAGTTAAGGAAGGCAAGGAACAAGGAACAGAGATGCTGGGGTCATCGAGAGGGCTCAGCAGGCAAAGGTACTTGCCAGGGGACCCTGGCGACTGAATCCCATACGTAAAGGTGGAAGGAGAAAAACAGCTCCTGAAAGGTGTGTCTGCCCTGCACCGGTGCGCCGTGGCACAGGAGCCCACACACAGCGTTCGGATGTGCGCACACTATCAATAGCATTTAAGTAAGTAAAAGAAAATGTAAAAGACGGAAACCTGCTTTGGCAACAAGGGGTGGTAGGGAGCGATCTGGACGGAACTAACTTCTGTGGTGTGCTGAGAGGGAGGCAGGATTGTGTTGGTCCGAGGTGAAAACGTGGGACTCTCTGAGGAAGCTAGAGGTGGGCGAATCCTGGATACTAATGCCGGTTGGAGATAGAATCCTGATTTACAGGGGTGTATGAGCAAGTGAGAGGAGGAGCTGGAGAGAGGCAGTAAGCTTAGCCTGCGTCTCAGGACAGGGAGTGGGAAGGGAGGGGAGGAAGAGGAGAGTTTGTAGGTGTGACACAGGACAGTAGAATACCCTACAGCTGGGTTTTTGATCCTTTCTGGAATGTAGAGGAGATTCTTTGCAGAGGATAGAATAGAATGGGATTAAAGAGGCAATTGGGGGGGTGGTGGAGAGATGGCTCAGTGGTTAAGAGCACTGACTGCTCTTCCAGAGGTCCTGAGTTCAAATCCCAGCAACCACATGGTGGCTCAAAACCATCTGTAATGGGATCTGATGTCCTCTTCTGGTGTATCTGAAGACAGCTACAGTGTACTCATATACATAAAATAAATAAATCTTTAAAAAAAAAAAAAAGAGGCAATGGGGGAGAGGAATCCAGCAACTGTGCAGAGATGTGGAAACCGGACCGGAAGTAACAGTTGACTTATCCTGTAGGTGCCTCACTGAAGCCCTAGCAAATGGTCCGGCCAACAAGATGGTTTAATACAGCCAG
The DNA here is from genome assembly GCF_021556685.1 of Rattus norvegicus. Taxonomy (NCBI): domain Eukaryota; kingdom Metazoa; phylum Chordata; class Mammalia; order Rodentia; family Muridae; genus Rattus; species Rattus norvegicus. The sequence goes on from NC_141546.1 coordinate 49,352,426, forward strand.
TAGGATGTTTTTCTGTCCTGAAAGAGAAAGGAAGTGATGAGCAGACATTTATGAGATGTTTTCATTTCCTGGGTGGTCTCCTCCATTTAGCAGAACTTACGTGTCCTTTCTGTTTGGGTCTTAGAGACAGGGTCCTACTGTGTAGCCCTGCTGACCCAACACTTGCTACACAGACCAGGCTGGCCTTGAACTTACACTGATCCTCCTCCTTCCCCAGTGTTGGGATTACAGCTGTGTGCATGGCTTTTAAGTATTGTTCCAGCCTACATATTCCTCGACATCTAGAGTATTGGTAATGAGCTGGGTGTGAATTTAAGACTGAGAAAAGTCGGGGTTGGGGATTTAGCTCAGTGGTAGAGCGCTTGCCTAGCAAGCGCAAGGCCCTGGGTTCAGTCCTCAGCTCTGAAAAAAGGAAAAAAAAAAAGAAAAGACTGAGAAAAGTCAGCCTTCTTTGGAAAGATGATATTTATAGAGTGGTGGCCCGGAGGAAAGCCACTAGAAAGTCACTAATGGAGGACAGAGCTTGGACAATGTGGTGTGTTATATGTGTTTGGCCCAGGGTGTGGCACTATTAGAAGGTGTGGCCTTGTTGGAGTATGTGTGTCATTGTGGGTGTGGGCTTTAAGACCCTCACTCTAGCTGTCTTCCACTAGCAGCCTTCAGATGAAGATGTAGAACTCTCAGCTTCTCCTGCACCATGCCTACCTGGGTGCTGCCATGTTCTTGCCTTGATGATAATTAACTGAACCTCTGAACCTGTGAGCCAACCCCAATTATATGTTATCCTTATAAGAGTTGCCTTGGTCATGGTGTCTGTTCACAGAGCAGTAAAACCCTAAGACAGACAAAGATCTTAGTCTGACACTGAAAAACCTTTGCTTTAGAAAACAAACTTGGTTTCTTTCCAGCTACACAGTCCTTTGGGATAAAGTGGTAAAAATGGAGAATAAAATGGCCGTCAGCCCCTCCCAGTCTCCCACTTCTGGCCCAGTGAGGCAGGCTTCCTTGTTTATTGCATTCTTTTAAGGAACATCAGTGGTGGGCAGTCTCTGGGGACTGGACTGGCTGGCTTAGCTACTTCTTGGCTTCAACACCCTTCCTCTGCTTGAGCCGTCTTCAAGGTTACAGGAGAGGGAAGAAAAGACGCCACAGAAGATTTTGTGGATTCCAGAAAGTCTTAACTCATGGATATGCTCTAGCCTTCCACCTGGCATTGGGCTAGCCTAGTCCAAACCTAGACCCAATAGTTCAGCTGAGGGTACAAACTGATCAGGGGCTTTGAATGTACATCGTATGGACCTAAGCTTGTGGGAGAGTGAGGATCTCTCAGGATGGAGTGAGGGTGTGTGCATCCATTCTCTCCTGGCCCCTCTACTGGACGTCCTCCTATCTTACCCCTGGCTCGGATTGCCTGGGGCACATCCACTATACAAGCAGGTCACCTCCACTGGGCCTAACCAGTACCACAGTGAGGCTTGGGGACTGTGGCTCTGAGCCAGGACTGGCGGTGCACACTGTGTTCCCAGCATCTAGAAGGCTAAAGAAGGAGGATTTTGAATCCAAGGTTAGCTGGGGCTACATTTCAAGACTCTGAACCAGGCCGAGAGAGCCAGTGAATGTGTTTCTCAGATCTGCAGCCTCCCTAGACACAGAGTCGTTAGCATTCCATAGCTTCTGGTAGCCACTGACTTGTATTCTGGTTCCGATTTCAAAATTTGTTTATTTGTGTCAATTCTTTAAGAATTCCATTCAGTGAGTTTTGACCATATTCATCCTCCCGAGACTTCTGTCCATCCCCTTCCTTCCTACCCAACTTCCTGTCCTCTTTTTTCCTCCACCCTTAAAGTCTGATTTGGGCTGAAGACTCTGTGAATAGCTGCGTGGGTGTATGTGTACCATGTCTAAGGAAGCCAGAAGACAGTGTCGGATCCCCTGGAGCTGGAGTTACAGATGGCTGTGAGCCTCCATGTGGGTGCTGGGAACAGAACCGGGGTCCTTTGCAAAAGCAAACATCTAACCACTTAACTACTTAGCCATTTCTCCAACCTAAAACCTTAAAAAAAAATCTTTTACTACATTTTATTTGTGTTTTCCGTGTGAACAAGTGTGCTGTGTATGACACACATGGACACATAGGAACACATATGGACAACTTTCAGGAGTTCAGATCTCACCTTCTACCACATCCTGAAAATCTAACTCAGGTCCCCAGGGATGAATGTGAGCTCCTGTATCTACTGGGCCATCTGACTGGCTCCAGGGTCAGTCAGTCAGTCAGTCTGTCTGTCTGTCTGTCTGTCTGTCTTCTTTCTTTTTCCTTCTTTCTTCCTTTCTTCTTTCTTTCTTTCTTTCTATTTTATGTATGTGAGTACACTGTAGCTGTCTTCAGACACACCAGAAGAGGGTGTCAGACTCCATTACAGATGGTTCTGAGCCACCATGTGGTTGCTGGGAATTGAATTCAGGACCTCTGGAAGAGCAGTCAGTGCTCGTAACCACTGGGCCATCCATCTCTCCAACCCTTGTTTCTTCCTTTTATTTTGTTTTTATTTTGTCTCTGTATAGCCCTGGCTGTCCTGGAACTCACTCTGTAGACCAGGCAGGCCTCAAACTCATAGAGATCCTCCTGCCTCTGCCTCCCAAATGCTGGGATTAAAGGCATGCATCACCACTGTCTAGCCAGCACTGGCTTTAGTTTTTTGTTTATTTCTTTTTAAAGATTTATGTATTTATTTTATGTGGGTACACGTAGCTGTCTCAGACACACCAGAAGAGGGCATCAGATCCCATTACAGATGGTTGTGAGCCACCATGTGGTTGTTGGGAATTGAACTCAATCTTCCAAAGAGCAGTCAATGCTCTTAGCCTCTGAGCCATCTCTCCAGCCCTGGCTTTAGTTTTTTGGTGTACATTCTCTCTTTTCTCTGCTCTCTCTCTTCCCTTCCCCTTAAAACTGTCTCAAACAGCCCAGGTAACTAATGTAGAATGTGCTATGTAGCTGAGGCTGGCCTTGGATGTCTGATCCTTCTGTCTCTACTTCCCAAGTGCTGGGGTTTTAGGTGTGGGCCACTGTGTCTGGCCTACAGACTCTCTTGACCTTCATTCCCGACACGGACCTGGCTTCAGTTCGTGGACATCGTTCTCTCAGTGCGCCATTCACTTACTCCGAGTCAGAATAGATGCTGTGTGCGCCCCATGCTGTGTGCACCCCATGCTGTGTGTGCCCCATGCTGTGTGCTGGGCACCAGTAACTGGGAATGCATACTTGGTGGCCCTGATCCACTGAAAGAGACAGAGAGAATGAGAAAGACCAATGCAAGGAAGGGAAGAAAGGTATCTGTGGGGCAGTGGTACAGGGGGAAGAGCTTGACTTTTCCAAAGCAGACCTTGGTTTAGGCTTATACTAACTCTGGGTGATGGGAAGGCTGAGGCCCAGAGAAAGTGGGCTGAGAAATGCCCATGCCAAGGAGCAAAATGGTAGGGAGCGCAGAGAAGGAGCAAAATGCTAAGGCCCAAGAGGGACCCCCTCTCCACAGTGTGATCCGTTTACCAGGCCTCTTTCTCCTTCAGGAGTCAGCCCCGCATCCCTGGTGGCATGGAGCCTCCTCATCCTACTTATCCTTTCTCCCTCTCTGCTCCACGCGTGTCACTGCCTCGAAGGACTTTATCCGGCTTGTTTCCACCAGGAGCACTGCTGTCCGCCCAGCCTGTTCCTCAGCTCACTTGCGGGAACACCCATGTCTCCTTTGGGTCTCCTCTTGCAAGTCTGGTTTTCTCATTACTATGCCTTGCAATTTTAGCCTCAAAGTTTAGTGTCTCGTGGAGAAACAGTACGGAACAAACACAGGAACATGGCAGACTAAGGCAGCCTACAGTGAGGACCTCCGGCTGTGGTTCTGTTCCCGATGGTGGGGAGTTAGGAACACATGGATGTCCGATCTTGTTTTCCATCTCTGATGATGGCTGCTTCCTCCTCCTTTCCTCCTGGAAGGCCCCTCCTCTCACCTACATACGAAAGCTAAGGGAAGGCCGGTGTCCCTGCTAGAGCATCTGAGGCTGACACTCATGCAGCCTCCTGACTCTCTGCAGAGATCCAGGCCTCATCCATCTCCACCCACAGAGCCGAGACCACTGTTGCTCAAGTGTGCTGACCACAGCAGGACACTGGGGTGCCAGAAGGGTCACTGCTTTTCTCAACCCCATGACTGCCCTGTGGTGGTTTGATGGGGACTGGCATGGTAGCTCACTGATAAAGCTTTCCCTAGTATGTAAGTCCCTGGGTTCCATTCCCAGAACCTTAAAGAAGATGGCTAACACAGTCTTCTTACCACTCATTCCTCATATACCGAATCCATGCTTGGCCTCTCAGTTCAACATTTCCCAAGTAGGCAGGCTTCCCTGGGTGTCCAGCATGACCCTTCTGAAGCCCTGAGCTTTTGGGAAGCTGTGTACAATAGCCTGAAGCCTTTGGAGATAAGGGAGCCACCCTGCCCCCCACCCCCAAGTACATGTCTCCCGACCAGGTGCCAAGGGTGGGAACAGGCTGGCTAAGGCATAGCTAACCTCTGCTGCGGAAGGGTCTGCCTGAGCCTGACACCCCCATTTCTGGCAGTCTCCTGAGGGACTCTCTGAGGATAGTGCCCTGGGTTGTCAGCAGCAGCAAGCACTCAGAGAGCTCTTGGGCTGTGGAAAGGCCTCATCAAGGTATCTCATTACCCTTCCTCTCCCTTTCTTTCACCCTAGAGGCTGAAAGTTCCTTGGGCAAGGGAGTCCTCTGCAGGCTCATCAGAAAGTTCTGGGAGGGGCTGCTGGTATAGTTCAGTTGGTAGATAGAGTGCTTGCCTTCTATGTACAAGACCCTTTGATCTACAGCACACCCTGAGGCAGATGTGGCAAAGCACTCCGGAAGTAGAGGCAGGGGGATCAGAAGGTCAAGCTTATCCTCAGCCACACTGTGAGTTGAGATCAACCAGAACCTACATGAGACTCCTTTGAGAAGAAAACCTGTGAGAGGTGGCCCTGCAGCCCCACAGTAGATGATGACAGAGCCCACGTCAGTGTGAGGAATTGTTTTAGCCTTAATTCTCACAGGGTTTACTGTACAGTTGAGGTGTGATGGGGGCCAGAGTGGGAGACCCTTCCCAAAACCACCTGGTCTCATCCCAGCTTCCTATCCTCCAGGTAGGCTCCTGGCATCTGAGATGTCATTTCTTTTTCCATGGAAAAGTTCAAATTATAGTTCCCTTGGCCATTGAGTAAGTGTTCAATTTTTCGTACTATAAAAATTCTAAAATCCTTTTGAGCACGAACAGTCTCAAGTAGACAAGGGATTGGACCCTAATGATGTTATCATGGTTTCAGTGAGCATCTCTTGCTTTTTTCCTTCTTTCTTTCTTCCTTCCTTTCTTTCTTTCTTTCTTTCTCTCTTCCTTCCTTCCTTCCTTCCTCCTTTCTTTCTTTCTTTCTTTCTTTCTTTTTCTTTCTTTTTTCTAAATTTGAGACAGGGTTTCTCTGTGTAACCCTGGCTATCCTGGAACTCACTCTGTAAACCAGGCTGGCCTCGAACTCAGAGATGTGCCTGCCTCTGGCTCCCGAGTGCTGGGTTGAAGGCAGGCTCCACCACACCTGGCCCCAGTGAGCCTTTGTCCCAAGGCTTTCTGAACAGTCACACTGTGTCTCCTTTCCAGTCCTGCTTGGCAGCGAGCGAAGCTAGATCTGAGTCTGGCCCCAGCACACAGCCAGTTGAGAAACTAGGTGAAGAATCCCAGGGGACCAGCTCTGTTGTACGTGGGACAAGAGGTTAGAGGGCCACACAACTATGTAGAGACACATGTGGGGTTTGCACACAGGCCAACTGTAAGCAGAACATTTCTAGAACAATGTGAAATTCTCCCAACGGTGCTGATGGGAGGCGGAGGCTTTCCAGGACAGTAGCATTACCTCTTCTATCTATGTAAGGAACTGCCTCAGAGCAGGGGACATTACCCACAGGCTACCTAGGCACTACTGTGTGTCTGGAATGCTATAGTCTCCAAAGGGCAGGGGACCCCCCAGGAGAATCTGGAACCTTTACTGTCACTTCAGGTAGAATGAAGCAGGAGCCTGGGGGGAGTTCACTCCCTCTGTCCCCACCAGCCCTGGCTGTGTGTCTGTTTTGCCCTTCACACCAGCTTGAAAGGGAGCTATTCTCCCAGGGGATTTGTGGCCAGCTCCTCTCTGCCCTCCCTTGTGCAAACAGATGGCACTAGCAGCTTTGGAGACTGGGACTGGGGGCAGCGGGGGGGGGAGGGTTGGGGGAGGTACTAGAATTTGGGATTCTGAGAGAACGTATAGGACCAGGATGGAGAGGCAGCAAGGGGTTTGCCTTCTATAAGCAGGACCAGGAGACACCACCTTGTGCTTCTCTTGCTTTCCTGGTGAAAGAACAGCCTTGATCCTGGAGGAAGCAGCTGGCCAAGGCCAAAGGCAAGAGGAGACCTGCCAAGTTCTAGCTCTCCACACTGAGGCTGCCCATGCTGTGACACTCCACAGAGCACCAAGGTCAACACCAACATTGCTAAGGCCTAGAAAGAATACCCAGCAAAGACAGAATGGGGGACTCAGAGCCACTGCTCCAATCTAGAGCTCAGGCTGGGGCGATCTGGTTGCTTCCAGCTGGAGGGTCTTCCGGCGCCTCTCAGATCCTGGAAATGCAGTAAGAGTGGCTTTGAGCCTCTGAAGCAGAGTCACCTCAGACTTGCTGTGGGGAAGAAGCAAATGTGCCTGAAATGGAGGAGGCAGTGGGATCCCAGCTGAGGAGGGTGGTCACTGCTGCCTCCTAGGTAAGGTGCTGTCAACGTGGCTCAGAAGCAAAGGCAATTCCCTTCCAGCCTTCCTGTGACCAGCTTTGCAGGAACCACCTTCAAACTTGTTCTTCACAGCTGTGTGGGGCCAAGGAGACTCCTCATCATCAGGTGAAAAAGATAGTAGGATAGAGTTAGCCTGGGCTAACAGGGCTCCACTGTACAGAGCCTTAGTTCTTGCCTTCAGTGAGCTCTCGTGTCATGGACTTTCAAATAGACAAACCTCCCCTCTCCTGTCCTCTCCTGTCCTGTCCTCTCCTCCTCTCTCGGCACTGGAAATGTTGGCATGGTGGCTTCTCTGTAATCAGATATGACTTTACAGGAAGTAGCTTCAAGGGTATCTGGTGATGGGGACAATGCTGTGTTTTGTTCACCAGAGCCCTTGGGGCTTTTAGCAAACAAGACACCATCTCATGGCCATAGGCCTAGAGGAAACAGGTGAGGAGTTGTTTCTCACCTCTGACCCTGGGAGAGGTCCCTCCATGTGTCACAGGCCACCGGAGGTCCTCTACGGTCATAGTCTAGTGCATGACTCTAGTTAGACCCAGACCCACCCTCTGGGCTTCCTGTAACCTTCAAGCTTTTCCCAGAAAGAACAATCGCACTACCTAGATTCCCTCATCGGAAGGCTGACAGGCCTTAGTTCTCTTGAGTCCTTTGTTACATTTAACCTAAACTCGTTTTGCCATAAATGATGAAAAGTCTAGAGATAGCCAGCACCAGCAAAAAAAATAAATAAATAAATAAATAAATAAATAAATAAATAAATAAATAAATAACCTGTGGAGGGTGTCAGGATGCTCACCATTAATTCTGAAAACAAAAATCAAGCCACCAGCCCAAACTCCCTCTCAGATAAGCATAAAGGAGGAGGCTTGGCTGTGTGCAAGGAGCTGGACTCTGCAAAATCCCAGGCCTGGGAGCAGTCTGTGCTCCTTGTCCTTTTAAGGCAAGGTCTGAGATCCCAGGGCTGAGCTTGCTCCAACAAGCCACAGCCCCATTCATTCCTGGCTATTTGGAGGAAAGCAGTGATTAATCAACGTTTCCCCACCCCACCCCCCCACTCAGCCTGTTTTACATTTGGTTCTTTTTAAAGTGTTGGCTCACCTCTTGGTAGATCTCAGTCAACCTAGACGCCAGGTCAGGGGTATAACTGGAGGAGCAGCAGCTGATGTCTGAAAAGGTCAAAGGTCAGGATGTGAGAGATCTGGGAAGAGAAAGGGTTAAAATGTAAAGATCAAGACTTACTTACTTGGAGGTTCTGAATAGGGGTGGGAGTGGGGGTGATCTGTGAAGCTCTGGGGGTGGTGTGGCACTCAGGTAAGAGGAGTGTAGAGCAGGCAGGGCACGGAGCCTTGACCCCTAATAGGAAAGACCAGATGATACTCTCCTATTGACTTGATGGCTGCTAATGAGACAGTTGGGCCTGAGCTCCAGTTTTGTTTGCCTACGTCTGCCCAGTACACTTGGTGGTTATCTCAGCCTCCCTTGAAGGCAAGGCTGTGAGCTGAGCAGTCTGGGCGTTCTGGAGAGGTGTTTGAGCAATAAACAGTAAGCAGATGGCCATACCCGGGCAACAGAGAGAGAAGGGAAGGTAGCAGGCTCTGTCCCAAGCCGGACCTCCTCCAGAGCTATCGCTCTCCACCGTGCTCCTGCAATGAGAGGAAGGCGTTAAGGGCCCAATGAGATGGGATGGGAGAAGGGATTCCCAGGCTAGCTCGAGGAGGTCTTCTAAAGCAGCTGTAGATGGAAAGCTGCCCCAGGATCTCATGGGCCAGACCCAGCTCCTGGGAGCCAGTTAGAGAGTAAAGGGCTCTGCTCACCACACAGCTCCAGTGACACACAGTACAGCTGTTTTTTCTGGGCTTAAGATTGAAAGGGGCACAGTCCAAGGCCCAGTCTCCCAGGCCTCCAGCCCTTGCCTGCCTATGTGATCGTGGGAGAGAAGTCAAAAAACTCCAGGGCTGGTCCCTACTAGGGTGTTTGCAATTCAGGCCCAACCTCGTCTCTATCCCCTCTGGGAAGGGTCGTGGTAAGGAAGGGCTGCATGGCCAGAGGGTGCCATGGACTATTGCTCTTCCAAACCCTGACTCTCCATCTTCCTACACTCTGTTGGGCACACCTGAAAGAAAGAAGCTGTTCCTGGTCTCGTCATAGTAAAAAAGAAAAACTGCAGGAAAAGATCTCACACATCCCTTAGTGACGCAGTTGCTCCTGACTCTCCGTCCTATGTCTAGTCAAATGGCCTGCATCCTCTGAGGCAATCTACTGCTCCCTCTGCCTCTCCTGCAGCGATGAGAAGCAAGCACTGTGAAATGCCCATTCACACCTCTGCAGAGGAAGGAAGTGGGCTCTGTGGAGGTGCTGGGTGGCCTGTGCTGCCTGGAACACTCAAGCCTCTACTGACTGAAGTCGATTCCATCTCAGGGCCTCTCCAGACAACATCAGAGCATCTGTATTCAGAGTAGGCTGCCCTCAGTGGTTTCCAGGGCTCTGCACAGAGAGGAACTTGTCCCTGGCAAAGTGGTTTTTGTTTCTCCTCCTTCCTCTTCCTCCTCCTTCCTCCTCCTCCTCTTCCTCCTCCTCCTTCTTCTTCCTCACCTCTTTCTCCTCCTCCTCTTCCTCCTCCTCTTCCTCTTCATCCTCTTCCTTCCTCCTCCTCCTTCTTCCTCCTCCTTCCTCCTCCTTCTTCTTCTTCCTCGCCTCTTTCTCCTCCTCCTCCTCTTCCTCTTCCTCTTCCCCCTCGTTCTTTCTCCTCCTTCCTCTTCCCCTCCTCTCCCTCCTCATCTCCCTCCTCCTCATCTCCCTCCTCCTCTTCCTCCTCTTCTTCTTTGGATAGGATTTCACTACATAGCCCTAGTTAGCCTGGAACTCACTACATAGACCAAGCCAGTCTCAAACTCATATAGACTTGACTGCCTCTGTCTCCCTAATACTAAAACTAGAGGCGTTTGCCACCATGCTTGGCCCCATCAAAGTCCTTACTAAATAATAAAGATGACAAAACTGTGGACTGTTACAGAAGACACACACTCGATGGAACGGTTCAGCTCTATTATGTCTACCTAATTAATTAGTTCCTTTTTATTTCAAGGTGTGTCCATGTGTATATATATGCACACATATTCATTCAATGGTACAGAGAATAGAATTTAGAAATAACCTTGGTTGGTAAAATAAAATGTTAGCAACATTATCTTGATCATTCCAACATTTTCCCCTTTTGCAAATGTATTGGCTTCAGCTGAGGGTACAGCTCCATGGAAGGTGCACTTGCCTAGCATGTTTTGATCCTTAGTCACACACACACACACACACACACACACACACACACTTACAAAATTCATTATCCGAAGCCCTTGACTCCCTCAGGATTAGACTGAAGGATATTAAGCACTTACTATGAATGCAGAATGAATGCGAGGGGAGTCAGACACTCAAGGAGTCAGCCAACTGACACTTTATTGCAGTTAATGTATTATACTCAGTGTGTGTGCTTGTGAGTGCACACATCAGTATGCTCAGAGGACAACTTTTAGGAACTGGTTTTCTTCACCATGGGATCTAGGTGGTGAATAACTTTGCCTCTGAGTCATCTTACTGCCCTCTTTAATGTATATTACAACATAAACTTGGAGCTGGAGAAGTGGCTTAGTAGCTAAGCTCTCGGTGCTCTTGGTCAGGCATGGTGTTGCATGTCTTTAATTCTAAAACTTGGGAGGCGGAGGCAGGGGAATCTCTGTGAGTTTGAGGCCAGTCTGGCCTACATAGCAAGTTTCAGGACAGCTAAGGCTGTCTCAACATCCAACCTCCCACCCCTTTCCAAAACAACAGAACAGAAAACAAAACAAAAAAAGGGCAGGCTATTCTTGTAAAGTACCCAGGGTTCCCAGCACCCACATGGGTTCTCACAACCTTGTGTGACTCCAATTCCTAGGGAATCCAGTGCCCTCTTCTGCCCTCTGTGGGAACTGCAGGCATGTAGTATACATACAAGCATGCAGGCAAACACATAAAACACAAAATAAGTAAGTTTATTTGTTGTTTTGTTTTCTTCTTACTTGTGTTTATTTGTTTGTTTGCTTGTTTATTGAGACAAGGTTTCTCTGTATATCCCTCTGTAGACCAGGCTGGCTTCAGATTCAGAGATCCACCTGCCTCTGCCTCCCTAGTGCTGGGATTAAAGGTGTGAGCAACCACTGTCCAGCATAAATAAGTCTTTTAAAAATATTTTTTATGGTATCATTTGTATGGGCATTTTACCTGCATGTGTGTTCAGGGTACCACTTGCATGCCTGGTATCCAAGGAGGCCAATGGAAGGCATCTGAAGCAACACGTGGTTGTTAGGCTCCTCGTGGGTGCTGGGAATTGAACCTGGGTCTTTCTTGACCCCTGAGCCATCTTTCCAGCCCAACAATTAAATCTTTAAAAAAGAAAAAATAAATGCAAACAAATCTATGAACATTTAGCACTATAAACAAGACAGAGATTTTTCTGGCAAGAGTGGTTTTCCTTAGTTTACCATGTGTGTAGCAGGAAACTAAATTTTCACCCATGACTGGAAAGGCCTAAGGTACTCTGTGGAGGAACTGATCTCTCGGCATATTTTTTCCATTTACACATGGCCCAAACCCGAGGCCATGAGTCTGATGTCAGTCCTCTCTCTTGAGGCCAGAACCCAGTCCTGCCTCTACAGAACTCAACCGAGGCAGGCTGTCAACCTTCCCCAAATGTAACGTCCTTCAGAGATTCAAGGGCACTTATACAAGCCCTCCCTCTGGTCCGTACACGCTCTCTCTCCCTCCCTCTGGGGCCAGCTCTGTGTGCTTATTTTTCTTTTCTGAATTCTTAGGAAAGCAAGCAAGTGGGGAGGAAGACTGATGCCAAGAACGGAGAGGACAAGGGCAGCAATGCCAGCAGAAAGGCCCTAGGCCCCAGACAGGACTCAGACGTGGGCAAGGAGCCGAAGAAGGGCGTTTTAAAGAAAAGCTTCTCCAGGGATCGAGAGGAGGCCGACAGCAGAGGTAGTGAGAAGCCCAAGGAGGAGAAGGTCATCAGGGGCATTGACAAGGGCAGGGTCAGGGCTGCAGTGGACAGGAAGGAAGCCGGGAAAGATGGCAGAGAAGAAAGGGCAGCCGCCACCACGAAGAAGGAAGAGGAGAAGACAGGGAGTGTCAGGAACGCAGGCTTGAGCAGAGACAAAGACAAGAAGAGAGAGGAGGTAAAGGAGCCCAGCAAGAAAGAGGAGGTGAAGCTAACAGCAGAGAACAGGAGCACAGTTGGGAGACAGGAGGACGGGAAGCAGAAAGAGTCACGCGAAGATAGGGACAAGAAACCAGAGGTCAAGGGCATAGGATGTGGGAGCAGAGACTCGAGAAAGGAAGACGAAAAAGTGAAGAAGGAAGAAACCCAACCTGATAAAGGAGTCAGAGAAGAGGGCAAGACCAGAGAGAAGCAGCCCCCCAGCGGCCCCAGCAAGCCCTCTGATGGGCAAGCCAGGGCAGAAGAGGAAGCAGCTCCCAGTATATTTGACGAACCTCTGGAGAAAGTGAAGAACAATGACCCAGAGATGACCGAGGTGAACGTCAACAACTCAGACTGCATCACCAATGAAATCCTAGTCCGGTTTACCGAGGCCTTGGAGTTCAACACCGTGGTCAAGGTGTTTGCCTTGGCCAACACTCGGGCCGACGACCACGTGGCCTTTGCCATTGCCATCATGCTGAAGGCCAATAAGACCATCACCAGCCTCAACCTGGACTCCAATCACATCACTGGCAAAGGCATCCTGGCCATCTTCCGGGCCCTCCTCCAGAACAACACGCTGACGGAGCTGCGTTTTCACAACCAGAGGCACATCTGTGGAGGCAAGACGGAGATGGAGATTGCCAAGCTGCTCAAGGAGAACACCACCCTACTCAAGCTGGGCTACCATTTCGAGTTGGCTGGACCCCGGATGACTGTCACCAATCTGCTTAGCCGAAACATGGACAAGCAGCGACAGAAACGGCTGCAAGAGCAAAAGCAGGCCCAGGAAGCCAGTGGGGAGAAGAAGGACCGGCTGGAGGTACCCAAGGTCGGGGCTCTGCCCAAGGGCTCCCCCAAACCTTCACCCCAGCCATCCCCAAAGTCTGCTCCAAAGAACTCACCCAAGAAAGCGGGTGTCCCAGCAGCCCCGCCTCCCCCTCCCCCTCCACTGGCCCCACCCCTTATCATGGAGAACCTAAAGAACTCACTCTCACCAGCCACCCAGAGGAAGATGGGAGACAAAGTGCTCCCTGCCCAGGAGAAGAACTCACGCGACCAACTCCTGGCTGCCATCCGTTCCAGCAACCTTAAGCAGCTGAAGAAGGCAAGTGGTGGTGGGCGTGGCTATGGCGCCAGGACAGGTCTAGGCTTATTGGATAAGGCAGGGTACACAGGGAACGCACACGGAGGAGCCCGTGTCAGGCCACAGGGCCTCAGACTCCCAGGGCCTCTCAGCCATCCAGCCTCCAACAGGCCACATCATCTCTCTTAGAGGAAAGACCTTTCGCTCTTCCTCTGGACTCTGTTCTCTGCCTTCTCCACTTGTGGTGAAACCTGCTTCCCCTAGAAATGGAGAAGCGGCCCCTATATATACAAGGCTGCCATAGGTCCTGGCACGTGGCCTTTCTATGCTCTGGTTTTTCCAACAAAAGCCATCATTGTTCTATTTCGTTCACTCTCAGGATCAGCCCAAGTCCATGGGCCAGTCTATCCTAAAGGTCACCCCTAGGAGGGTATGCTTTTAACTCCCAGTGCCCTGGACACAGGACTGTCTCATTATCTCTCGATTCTCACATCCTTGCCTCCCTGCCAGTCCCACGTGAGTGACAGAGCCCAGAAACATTTGCCTTTCTGACTGGACACTTGGCTTTCCTCACCATCATTTGTGACTAAAGACCAAAACATAGAGGGGAAGGCAGCTGTGATCCAGAGGCTTCTTGCTGACATCTGTTTTGGTTTGTCTTTTAAAGATTTATTTATTTAATGTATATGAGTACGCTGTCGCTGTCTTCAGACACACCAGAAGAGGGTATCGGATCTCATAATGGTTGTGAGCCACCATGTGATTGCTGGGAATTGAACTCAGGACCTCTGGAAGAGCAGTCAGTGCTCTTAACTGCTGAGCCATCTCTCCAGCCCCAGCATATGGTTTTTGCAGAACATTCATCCCACAGACACATGCTGAGGTGTTTGCGTGGTGTCCTTTGGCAGGGAAGGAAAGTGAGTTAGACTCTAGGGTACGGTGTTGGATTCCTTGAGCTAACCCATCTCTGCTTTGCCTTACAGGTAGAGGTGCCCAAGCTGCTTCAATAGGACAGGCAGCCAGGCATTGGTACCAATGCCTGACTGCCTAGACTCTTGTTCCAGGGCTACACAGACCCCCGCCACCCCACCCTGGCTGAGCTGCTACAGCTGCCCCTGTCCACCATGGGAGAGCTCGAGACCTGGGCCGCGCTCGAGGGAGGACACCTCATCTCTTCTCCCTTTCCTTTTCTTGTCTCTGAGGCTCTTCAAAAATTGCTTTGAAACCTGGAGCTGGAGTGAAGTGTCGGGACAAGAGGAGTCCTTTAAGTACGTCACAGAGAAGATGTCTCCCAGGGACCACATATCCACCCCAGCCTCACTGCCTCCAGGGTCAGGATTCAGGCCTCTGAGGAGCCCTTGGGGCCAAGCGGCTGGGCCAGTGGCACTCCATGGGGCAGAGGTAGAAAGATGGAGGGCAAGGGAGTCGGAAGGCAGAGCAGGAGGGCTGGGAACACTATAAAGCCTCCATCTGATGTGCCTGGGCAGCGGACATGGTTGGACAGTACCTGAGAGAAGGTAGGCTCCAGCTGGGAGTAGACAGACAGACAGCAGCTGGACCTGAAGGGTTGATGCCAAAGCAGACGTTTCCTTCACACCACCTGCTGCTGTATAATAGCTATATATCTGTTTTTCCATAAGATTTTGATAATATATACAAACCTTTAGCTGCGAGTGGCTATACCTCACCTTTTCTTCATGTGTTAATGGTTCTAATGTTCACCCCGGGTTCCCTAGAAGGCCTCCAAAAGCTCAGGGTCCCTGCCAAACCATTCAAGGTGACCATAGACAGAGAGGGCAATATGGGGGAAAGCTTGAACTCTTGAGACAACCTCCCGACCTGGTGTTGCAGGTCTGTTCCTCGCCAGTCTCTTTGCCTCGTATCTGTGCCCAGAGCTGTTCTCAGGGGCAGAGAGTCACACAGGGCCCTGGCGATGGCTATATAAGGCACGTTCAGGGATGACCATTCCGTGACTCTTCCTACTGTAGGCTCAGGGCCAGTTCTTCACAGCAGTTACAGGCGAAGGAAGGCAGAGTGAGTCAGAGTGACTCAGGGAGGGACACCAGTGTGACTTAGGGCATGCTCCCACTGGAGGCAGGGCCACTACAGCTATCACTGGGGGTTTATGGAATACTGTTCCAACTAGGGATGAAGCCCAGCGTCAGCTCCCATGCCTAGCATGGAGGCCTTGGTTTCCATCTCCAACATGATCTCTTTCTGACTTACTGGCCTGAAGATTACTGTGCCACCATGAAATTACCACCTTGGTTCTGGGTCACAGACATCTGTCTGTCTGTCTGTCTGTCTGTCTGTCTGTCTGTCTCTCTCTCTAGAAGCAGAGAGGAAAGCAGTTGGAATATGGGTGGGGTCCCACCTCCCTAAGGAAGTAGGATAGCTGTTGTAGGTCTGGCTAAAATCAGAGAGGGCCTACTCATATCCCAGGGTACCTTCTGATTCCATTCCTTCCCCACCCCATTACTGCTTAAGTAATGGGCTGGCCCAGGGGAGGAGATATCCCAGCGCTGGCTCCCAGATCTCAAAGATCCTGATTTGGAGCCAAGCCCACGAGCTTGCATCTGATGGTGCAGGGCACTAGGTAGATCTTTACAGATGGTTGTGAGCCACCATGTGGTTACTGAGATTTGAACTCAGGACCTGTGGAAGAGCAGTCAGTGCTCTTAACCGCTGAGCCATCTCTCCAGCCCCCACTAGGTAGATCTTAAGGGTGCTTCTGCTTATCTTCCAACTCTGCGAGGTGGAAGCCAATAGCCTCACTGGTTTGCAGATAGAAATTAATCAGCTTCACATGGGTACATGGCTGATAAGAGGCAGGACCGAAGTCTTCACTCCTCTCTGCTGCTGAAAAATGGACCAGTGATAGTTTTTCACAATGACATTGGAAGCCAAACAGAAATATAGATAGGTAGATGATAGGTAGATAGATGTCGATGTAGATATAGATATCTTCCTCTTCTCTATGTAGTCCTGGCTGACTTAGAACTCCCTACATAAAGCAGGCTAACTTCGAACTCACAAACATCTGTTTGCCTCCACAGGGATTAAAGGTGTGTGCTACCACACCCGGCCAATCTCCAATCTTAAAGTCTCCTTTAGAACTTTTCACCTTTGCTTTCTTGTTTGTTTGTGTGTTTGTTTACTTAGCTGGAAACACGATTTAGGCGGGGTGGGGACTGGAGTCACACACACTCCCCAACCCTCTGCCTCCCAGAGCCCATTAAGCTTGGAATGATGTAATCACAGAATTCTAAGTGCCTTTAAACCTGATGTGGGGGCGCAGCGCCACCTCGAGGAGAACTGCGTCCCAGGCTCTTCTGCTCCAGAGAGCAGCCTAAAGCTTGGACCTGGAGCTGGCTGCGGAGGTCAGAGAAGACCAGAGATGGGGAAGGGAAGCTAGCCCCACCCTACGCGACTGTCGGTGCGGTACCGGACCCGCTCGAGGTGCGGGGCGGATGCTTGAGCTCAGGACACGCGGGATTCGCAGAAGCGTTTCTGTCGGCTCCGCGAGTTCTGCTGTCCGCCTGAGGATCCTGAACCCGGAGTCACGCGTCTAGCGGGTTTTTCCTTCCTAAAACCAAGGAAGGTCAGAACTAGCATTAGAAAAGATCTATCCCCATCTATCACCTACGTTTTACGCGGGGGAGGGGCGAACAGAGAGGTTCAAAGAAAGCAAATGGGGGTTGGGGATTTGGCTCAGTGGTAGAGCGCTTGCCTAGCAAACACAAGGCCCTGGGTTCGGTCCCCAGCTCCGGAAAAAAAAAAAAAAAAAAAAAAAAAAAAAGCAAATGATTCGTTCAAGTTAATGAATCCAGACTCAACTCCAGGTCGCTCCCCCAACCCCCACCCTGTGAGAGCAGGTCTTCTAGATCCAAGAGAAACCAACACCTGACCTCAGCCTTTTTTAGCATCCGTCCTGTTCTTTCTGAGGTTCCATTACATGCCTACTGCCCCCAAACCGAGAAGTTCCTCCTCCCGCTCTTCACTTTCCCTAGCCAGAGTGGGGGACTCGGGCGGGCCTAGGACAAGGGTCTGCCTGGCACGTGGGCACGGGCAGTTGGCTAGGCTTTTATATCATATCCCATATTGTCACTGGAGCTCAACATATGATGAGCTATGGCAATCAATGGGCTCCGGTCTCAGGGCCGAGCGTGGACTCCGCGCTTACTTGACCACTGTTGAGGCATAGATCTGGACGTGGGACACTCGCTCACGACCAAGCTTTTCTGGAAAACCAAGTTCTCTTGTCGCCATCTGGAGGACGGAGCACAACCCCCGCCCCTGATAGCAGATGCTATCCAGCTGAAATCAACCTGGAAGTCAGGCGCCAGGGGTGCTGCATTGGAAGTCCTGTCAGTGCCCCAAAAGCCTTCTCCTCTTCTGGAACTCCCCCTTCCAGGCCTGCCTCCCCATTTCCCCTCCAGGCCTCCTTCCCCTTCTTCCCTCTAGGCCAGAAGTGACTTTTTTGTTAAGGTGCACCTCCCTTCTAGTCAGCTACCCTGCTTCCTCCTCTTTCTCACTTAACTTTCCCTTGACCCCTGCGGTATTCTCATGTTGTCTTTGCTCTAACCCTCTCCCCTCACAGCACCCAAACCCCTTGGAGCTCTGTCACTCTACCCCTGACAAACAAACGCACCTGAACAGGTCCACGTTTGTCTAGGTTTGTGTGTGCTTCAGTTGAGAAGCAAGCCCAGGGCTGCATACAGTGTATAGACCATTCATTCATTCATTCATTCATTCATTCATTCATTCATTCATTTTATAAAAGCACACCTCCCCCACCCCCAACTAGATTCCTGCACCAGCCCTGAGGCTGTTCAATGTCTCCTCCTATCCTAGCAAGACCATGGTTCCATCACTGAGGTCTCCTAGTTCTTAACGGCCAATCTCCCCCCCCCCCCCAACCCCAGCGCTCCTCTTTCTGACCTGCCTGTGGTTTTTGGGACTGCTAAGTAATGGAAAGGGGCAAATATAGGCCTCTAGGCTCCCCCAGGTCTTGTCTTTTTTTTTTTTTTTTGTTTTGTTTTGTTCTTTTTTTTGGAGCTGGGGACCGAACCCAGGGCCTTGCGCTTCCTAGGCAAGCGCTCTACCACTGAGCTAAATCCCCAACCCCGGCTCCCCCAGGTCTTGCTGGGCTCTGTTTACTCTCCAATGAGACACACGCAGCAGGCTGGAAATTAAGAGTGTTTGAGGGAGATAGAATGTTATCCTCCATGAAGAAGCTCCAGTGTATGCTAGAAGTCTGCAACCCACTGCCCCCAGCACTGGAATGCTTCCTCTTTCTCCTTAGAATTCTTTTTTTTCGGAGTTGGGGACCGAACCCAGGGCCTTCCGCTTGCTAGGCAAGTGCTCTACCACTGAGCTAAATCCCCAACCCCTCTCCTTAGAATTCTTATTTCTGGTGCTTTGCTGTGTTAGCTGGAAATAGCCCTTCTCCACCTGCAGTTCTAGCTGGTGTAAACCTCCCATCCTACCCTACAAAGGTCCCAGATTGCTGACTCAAGGGCAATGAATTCCGTTATGTCATTCCCATTAACATCACCCCACCCCCACCTTCACCCCTCTCCCCCTCCCAGCTCCCCAGCAGAGATGGTCTTCTGAAGTCTAATGGAAGAAACAAGGTGTAACACCAGCTCCATCTCTTCCCTCTGCCCTCAAAGAGAGAGCGAATCTGCAGCTGTAGGCCAAGGCACGTCCCCAGGAGCATCAGCTGCCCCTCTGTGACAAGGTTCAGGCTCAGAGGATAAATTCAGGGACCCCTTGACTTCACTGAGGAGAGGAAAGCTGTGAACTCTGGGGCAGATCCTTGCTCTAGGGAGTCTATGACTCAGGCCCCAATGTTTCCACTTCTGGGCTATGTGATATGAGGTAGTGCCCCCTGGGTATGTGGCTACAGAGGGCTCTGGGGACATTGTGAGGACAATGGTCCTGCCTAGAACCTATAAAGGCTGCTGGAAGCCAGAAACTTGAGGCTGCACTGGGCTAGATTTCCTGAAGGTGGTTATAAAAATAAAAAAAAAGCTGAACTTAAAGAAATGGGAGTAGGGGACACTGGATAACTTGGCATTTTCCCTACTTGACCCAAAACTATTAAAAATGGTCTCAGGGTGAGTCCTAGTAGCAGGGCACTTAGTTATCATGACTGAGGCTCTCACAGCCCATACCAGCATCCCCAAACCTCAGAACTTCCTGCATCTGTCACCAGTTGTCCCGAGAGCACAAAGACTATGACTTTAAGGATCCAAGCAAGGGAAGATGGGCAGACAGCTCTGTGCATCCACTGATACCCCCCGGTCACCTCTTCTAGGTAGCCTTCACAGACCTTATACCTAGCTTCTGTGGACCGGGACATTGGCCTGTAGGACCTGACACCTTAGCATCTCGTGAGGATCAAGCAGTCCAGTACCTTACACCAGTGTGTTAGGGGACCACATCTCTGTACTTGGCTCTGAGTCCTGGGCCTCTCTGATCAGGAGGAAAGGACGGATTTATAGTTTCAATGCCAGTGTGTATCCTCCTGACAACTGTTATCCCCATTCAATACATGAAGATGTTCAGAGGCATGTTCAAGGTCAGGCAGTGAAGAGACCCACATTCGAATAGAGAGGTGCCTTTATATAGCTGGTAATGCCTTGGATGTCTCAGAGGCCTGGCCCTGAGAAGCACATGAGCACCCTCTTTTTGGCTGCCACAAATCTGCCCCGACAGCATTGGAAAACAGTTCAGGGATCCTCAGGGGTTTTCCCCGGGATGGGGCTGATGGCAGGGCTCTTCTCCCACTGGCGCTGCCCTCCCCTGCCGTGGAATGTGGAGCGGCGGGCAGCAGTCTGGGTTCAGCAGAAGGCAGGGTTAGGAGAAGGGGCCAATGATTCCACTGACGAGTGATATCGTTACAGCTTTAATCCAGGAGGCCTGAGCTCTGGCCAGTCGGGCAGCCAGAGGGAAGGGCTGTGGCCAGCTGTTGATAGAGCCCACCCCCCCCACCGGTCTCCACCTCTGCCCAAACTGGGCAAATAGGAGGGGCCCCACCTTTCTGATTGGGATCCTGGGAGGAGGGACTACTTGAAAACAGAGACTGTGACCCAGGCTCTCATCTTACTCCCAGTGAAAATAGCTCATGAATCCCAAGCCCTCCCTACCCACCCCTCATCCACGGCCTGGTTCCAGCTCAGCTCACGTTCCACTTCTCTGGGCTCTGTCCTCAGCAGGGCCCAAGGCTTGGCTTGACCTGGGGCCTGGTGACCAGAAGACCCATGCCCACCCTCAGGGCTAGATGCAGGTACAGGATGGGGACTCTCCCAACAAAACGGCGTCATGGAAGGGACAGCAGAGCCACAGCTGTTTCTTCAGGCTCCTGGGTAAGAGGGCTGTGGTGGCATATAGGGTGGAGGAGCTGAAAACCAAGGAGACAGGATGAGGGTCAGTGGGACACAGGAAGACAGGAAGTACTCCCCCCAACCCCCTTCATGGTGTGCAGATTCCACGGGAAAATGCCTAGAAGTTTCCAAGGAGACACGGAAGGAGCCTGGGAAAGGCACTCTACCAGGGAAAGAGGTAAGGGAGGTTGTGGAGCAAGGAGTGGGGACGAGAAGGAGCGAGGATTCCAGGCTGTGCATTTACCTGCAGGGTTGTAGATTGGGGGCCCAGCTGGATAGAGAGGATACTGAGGAGCAGGACCACTAGGTGGGTACATGAAACCAGGCTGTGGGGGTCCAGGTCCAGCTTTGGGGTCCGGGGGGTACTGGTATACTGGCTGCATTGGGATGCCTGTCATCGGAATCTCTTGGCCTAGAAGAGGGACAGGGGTCAGCATTTAAATACCCGGCTGGCTTTTGGTACCGAACGAGCCAGGGTTTCCCACTGTGCTTCCCAGATATTTTCTACCTGGTGTACTTGGGGTATATATTTGGTGAATAAAGTTACAGGAGGCCCTTCCTCTTCTGGCTTGACACGAAAAAATAAATAAATAAATAAATACCCGGCTGCTATGCAAACCTTCTCCCATCCAGGGAACCAAGATAAGTACTCTGGCGACTGCCTGGCAGGCTACTGGGTGGCCACTTGTGGCCTTTGCCTCCAAAGCCTGCTTGCCCCGAGTTGAGCAGGGAGCTATGTATGAAGCTAAGCAGGTCCGTCTGTGTTGACCAAGTTTGTTCCCCCAAGCAGCTTTGAGAGCCCTCTGGAGGCGGTCTAGCCTGGGGAAGCGCCACTTGGGTAGAAAATGGGCAGCTCCAGATGCTGGTATCTTGTCATCCAACACAGCTGCCGCTAAGGGGGTCCTCTCCCAGTCCTCCCCTCACACTGATCTCCCATATGGTACCATCACCCCATGTTTATCAGGCTTGGGCAGTTACACACAACACTCAAATATACATCCGGAGGTACTGAGACACACCCAATTACTGTCCACCACTGTGGACCCCACCTCATATACTCGGCCACAGGCAGGCTTATGCCTACAGCTTACTTGCCACCAACCGATGCATTCCCGCACATGACTGTATGTGCATGTGCACGCACACACGAGGGCACAGTAACTATGTGCATGTGCACGCACACACGAGGGCACAGTAGCCTGCTCCCATACATTCCTGGACAGACGCAGTCTAATGCTCAAGGGTTCACCTGCATGCATTTCTGGGTGGCGGTGTCCGGGCATACGGAAACTCACCACTGCAGAATTCACCAATCCTTGACCCCTTTGGTGCCCAGTGCAGGAATCAATCCCAGCCCATTTCAGACTCATCTTGCCTGACTCTGTGCATACCTTCAAATGTGCTCTGGAGCTGCTGGCGCCTTCGGTATAGGTAACAACAGGAACAGAGGAAGCAGCAGATGGTGGTGGCAACCACGGCAACAAAGAGGATTACAGCAGAGGCGATGCCTGCTATGGTCTTGGGACTTTAGACAAAAAAACAGGTCCTCTCACCTTCTGACACTCACAGAGGGACTCCTCACTGTGCCGGCTCCAACTCTTGGCCAGCAGGGAGCCACAGCATGCTAAGACTTGGGGTTCCCTGTGGGATTAACTCTGCCCACCCGGTTTAGTAGATCTAAGAGATCTCTACTTCCCAGGAGGCTATGCTGTCTGGCTAGTTAGTATGAGGCATGCTGGGATTTGTAGTGTGCCCACCTACTCCTGCTTTTACATCTACCATTTAATTGGTTAGGTTTACAACATGTTGGCCTCAATGGAGCCTTTGAAATAATGTAGGGCCATTATCACCAAATCTCACAAGAACTTGTAATTCTCTTATATCAATGTTATATGCTTGCTGCTCCCTTTAAAAAAGTTTGAAACCACTAATTTGGGGGCTAGGAGTGTAGCTTACCAGTAGCATGTCCGCTTGCCTGAGAACCTACCCTCAGCCCTGGGCTGGATAGGGGAAGGACCAGCAAAACCTTTAATTTTGGCAACTCTGTTTCTCTTCTTTTCTTTTCTTCTTTTTTTTCTTTCTTTCTTTCTTTCTTTTTTCTTTTTTTTTTTTTTTTTTTTTTTTTTTTTTTTTTTTTTTTTTTTTTTTTTTGGCGGTAGCATTATTTTTGAGATAGTCTCACTTTGTAGCCCAGACTGGTCTGGAACTCCTTAGTGATCCTCCTGCCTCAGCCTTCTGAGTGCTGGGATTACAGGTGTGAACCGCCAGGCCAGGTTAGCAACTTCCATATTATTCAAAAAGGTAACAACGATCTATAGAGGGCAAGTGTCACAGTGGATCACAGTGCTAGTAAGAAGCCAGCCTGGAAACAAACCCCAAGTCTTCCTGTCCTCTCACCAACTGCCTACCAAGCCACTTTGCTGTTTGAGTGTTAACTCAGCAAACTCCCTCCCAAGACCTATCAGGATCCAGAAAGCCCCTGGAGACAGCTCGGGCAAGCCCATGGTAACTAACACCAACCACCCGGCTCTGTCACCACTTGGAGTACTGGTGACTCCTTCAGTTAAGAATGTGGAGGTGGGCATTGGAGCCAGCAGGAGGCCTCTTAAGAGGGGGTGGAGTGGGAGTCCGCAGCCCACCTGAAGGCCAGGCAGTGTTTCTGCTGTCTCTCGGTGATGAGTAAGGTCAGGTCCCTGCAGCAGTACCGCTGGTAGCAGGTCCCGCAGCAGAAGGTGAAAAACTCGCAGTCAAATCCCGGATGCCAGGAGCCATTCCGGTCCAGATACCACAAGCAGTCTTCACTCGCCAGTGCTGCGGGCAGGGGTGGGGGTTGCCCAGTAGATACCAGTCCCGTTCAGTTCTGGACACCCTCAACCCCACTGCCTTGGGAAGCTGAAAGCTCACTTTTGTTTCCACCCTGAGGGGCTCAGCCCTAGAAGCCCCCCTCTCCCTGAAGTCACCCCGCGCCTGGCCGGGGTTAGGTTCCCACCGCCTGACCTCTCAGCGCCATTTCTTCTTGCTCCAAGAACAACCGTAAGCATCTGGGGCACATGGACAGCCGGAGGATAGCCTCTGAGGACACGGCTGGTCCCTTTAACCTCTCCCTGATCCCGCCCCACCCCACCCATCTCGTGTCGCTCTCCATCCCTTACCCAGAGGAGCCCCAAGCACCAGCAGGACGACGGCAGCGAGTGGCGCGACCCCGCGGGGCCCCGCGGGCGGCATGGCCGGAGGGGGCTGGGCGCGGCCAGGACGGCCTTGAAAAGGGGCCGCAGGACAAAGCTGGACGAAGCCGGCCGGCGGGAGCTGCAGCACCGCCCAGCCCTCCGCCAGGCTCTGGCTCCTCTCCCGCCTTTTGGGGGCGGGACTAACGCCCCGCCTGCAGTAACCCTGCCTGGGCTCCGCCCAGGAGTCTGCCCACCAGTGACGCCCACCAGCCTCAGCACCAGCCTTGTGCCCCTCACCCCAAGGCACAGCCCTGCTCTCCCTGTCCACAACAGTGCGGTGACTCCTTCAGTCTGAGCCCTTAAGGGCACAGCCAACAGCTGGTCACTGCGGTCAGGGAGGCCTGGCAGTACCCTGTGCCCGCCCCTCTCCTGAGACCAATCATTATCCCAGACCCCAGAAACACTGATCCTGGTGCCACCTCCTAATGACCAGCTCATGGGCCAACTCTGGAGGGGCAGAGCCGCACCTTCCCTTGTGTGGAACCTCCTCTGCTCTGGTGTCCAGTCTTGGACATCCTGCAGGGGGAGGATGGGGCAGCGTCACCCTGCCCCCATTCCTAGAAACAGGCGTCCATTGAGAGGAAGTTCAGAGAAGCTTTGTCCCCATCGGTGCCCACAGGCCTGGGCCCTGGCAGCTGCACTGGCTCCCTGAGATGGCCCCTTCTCCCTCTGAATGGACAGCTCCAACTATAGCCTCACTCCTCACCGGTAGGGGTGGCCCAGGCCACTTGAGACACAGCCAGCTAATCTCTTTACAGTGGAAGCTCTTTTTTTCTTCATGGAGCAAGCCTGCAAAAATACTACATAAGCTATCAGAGTCGACAGTTAGTTACAGGTGGAAAGTCTCAGGGTAGAGAGAGAGCCAATGTACCTTCACAAACTCATGTGGAGTTGATACAGGACTTAGAGTCACAGCCTGGGCTCCAACAAGCCAGGTTTAGCCACTCATCCTCGATAAGACAACTAAAATAACCAAGTTAATACTGAAAAACAACAAGGAAATTTATTCAATATGGCCACATTGGAAAGAGGAACAAGGAAATCCAGCGATTCCTTTCCAAGCTCTAATACAGTGAGTCTCAGTCTCCCTACCGTGGCAACCCTTTAACACAGTTCCTCACGCTGTGGTGATCCCCAATCATAACGTTATTTTTGTTGCTACTTCATAATTGCACTTTTGCTACTGATATGAACGTAATGTAAATATCTGTTTTCTGATGGTCTTAGGCTCTTGTGTAAAAGGGTGCTTCTAACCCCAAGAGGGGTCTGGGCACACAGGTCTAGTCCATCTTCAGGATCCTCAAGTAAGGGTAAAGTTTCAATAGAGGGTAAGCAGTCAAGGGAAAATGTGATTCCCCTGGCCATCACTGCCTTAGCTCCTAGTCTCCCCTGCAAGGTTACTGACAAACTGTAAATCTCTTACCAGGACACCAGTTCCTCCTCTGGATGCCCCTGGGCTTTAACCGATTCCTCACCCAGTTGGAAGTTCCTGGGAAAAGTCTAAATTTCTTGGGGTCCATTCTTTCAATAATCTGGCAGCTAAAGAGGGAGCCAAAGGGGTTGGGGATTCAGCTCAGTGGTACAGTGCTTGCCTAGCAAATGCAAGGCCCTGGGTTCGGTCCTCAGCTCTGGGATCGGGATGGGGGTGGGGGTGGGGGGTTTGAGGGGTTGGGTGGGGGGAGAAATAACAAGAGGGAGCCAAAGTTTCTAATCATATTTTCACTGCTGCCAGACAGGTAGTTACAGAATGTCAGTGGTCATGCTTCACCCTGCAGGCAACACCCCGACCAGGACTACCAATCAACTAAGGCAGAGTAATGATGACTTTCGTCTCCTGCCATGGACACTTAAACATATTCATGTGTATGATTATTTGCCTGCTTGTGCATGTGTGCACTACATGCATGCCTGTTGCCCTCAAGAGCATCTGATACTCTGGAGCGAGACTCATGGGCAGTTGCGAGCCACTGCATGGGCGCTGGGAACCAAACCTGTGTCTTCTTCAGCAAGAGCACCAAGTGCTCTGAACTGCTGAGCCATCTTTGACGCCCATCCCAAAATGGTAAATATTTTTATCATTATGTTACCAACACAGACTATAACCCAAATGTTAAAGGATTAGGGTAAAAGAGTACATGGGAAAGAAAATGGTAGGACCCATGATTTCTAGACAGGTGGATCTTTACTCACAGCTACAGATGGTGGCTGATGGCAAACGTTTCTGGTGTTCAGGGAGAGGGAATCAGAGGTCACGGGCGGCAAAGTTGAACGTTGGTGAGTTAGGAAAAGGAAATCACAGAAGGGTGGTCATAAACCGGGTCTTGTAGGTGCCTTCCAGAGAGGGAACAAGGAAGCTGCCAGCCACAGATGGGCTGGCAGGAGTGCCTACTTCAGTCGGACAGTCACTGCTGAGGACATGTCTTGACTCAGTACCCCCTATGCCTGCCATTGCTGTCCTTCTTCCTCCTTTATCCTGAGCTCTATGGAAGCAAGGGCTACGGTCACCAAGCTCGGGCCACAGGTGCTCAGCAAAAGGCTGTCCTTCCTGTTCTGCGAGTGTGCTTTAGGTCCTGCCTCGCCTGTCTCTGCATTATTCGGTATCTTTAGTTTTGTTTTTTGTTTTTTGTTTTTGTTTTTTTTTTTGAACATTCTTTATTTGTGTGACACAAAGTGAGAGGACAGCTTGTAAGCATTGGTTCTCTCCTCTCATCATGTAGGTTCCAGGGATTTAACTCAGGTCTTCGGGCTTGACAATAATTGCATTTTTCAGCTGATTCATCTCACTAGACCAAACTCCCTCCCCCCAACCCCCTTTTTGAGACAGATTCTCCTGTGTAGCCCTAGCTGGCCCGGAGCTTGAAGGCTGGCCTCTGACTCATAGAGACCCAACTGCCTCTGCCTCCCAAGCACTGGGATTAAAGGCATGAACCACCATGCCCAGCTACACCCGTGGTTTTCTGTTTGAGAAATTCTAGGACGGAGGATTAGGAGGAGTTAGTGGTTAGGGTGCCCATGCAGGTTGGGACACTCATGTAGGAACGTGCCCGCAGACATGGACAAAGGGTAGCCTTGCCTCAAAACTCCTAATCCTTGTGCCCCGGCCTTCTGGGTTCTGGCGGAAGCAATGACCCACCACTTCCCAACTGGCACTCTTTGACAGGGGATGGGGAAGCACAGAATGGAATGGTTACCATGAGCTATAGTTCCACAACGAACTAGACCCGCGTCCTGAGGGGGCCATGGAGCAAAGACTGAAGAGTGGATGTGAAGACTTGCTGCAAAAAATAGCGTTCTCGGGGCTGGGGATTTAGCTCAGTGGTAGAGCGCTTGCTTAGCAACCGCAAGGCCCTGGGTTCAGTCCCCAGCTCCGAAAAAAAGAAAAAAAAATAGCGTTCTCGGGGTTGGGGATTTGGCTCAGTGGTAGAGCGCTTGCCTAGCAACCGCAAGGCCCTGGGTTCAGTCCCCAGCTCCGAAAAAAAGAAAAAAAAAAAAATAGCGTTCTCGGGGTTGGGGATTTAGCTCAGTGGTAGAGCACTTGCCTAGCAAGAGCAAGGCCCTGGGTTTGGTCTCCAGCTCCGAAAAAAAGAATTAAAAAAAAAAAAAAAAGTAGCGTTCTCTGTATTTGTTCTTGTAGCAGGAGGCAGCACCTTTGCGGGGAGGTCAAAGGTATTGGCCAGTGTAGGGCGTCATCCTGCCTCCCAGCCACTGGTAGGAAGGGGTACTCTTTAAAATGTCTTTTAGGAGCACCTCTCAGAACGCCAAGGTCCTGCTTGTCTGCAGCGTTCTCAGCGATCTGAGCAAAGCTTCCGCAGCGTGGACTCCAAGATGAAGGGTGAAGCGGGCGGATGTGCTGGCGTGAGTGGAAGGGGAAGGGGCGGCCGCCTTCTTAGGCAGCCTCAGTCTGCTCTTAGGAGCTGGCCCAGGCAGTAGGGTGTGTGGAGAGTGCCAGGTTATCTTTAAATGGCAGTTTACTCAGCCTGCAGCTCTGCCAGCTGGGCAGGGTGGAGGCAGACAAGTTATTTTGAGACCTGAGAGTGAGTGGCGAAGGCTGTTTACAGCTCTCCTGTCTGTCCCCTCTCCTGGGAAGAGCTTCGGGCCAGAGCCTTGTCTCAAAACTCAGCTGCCGTTTTGTTTGCAGCCTTCCTAGCACAGATGGGAACTGTTGAATTCGGATGCACAGGACCTTTCTTAACAGGTTTAGGTGATGATAATTCCATTAGATTCCAGATCACACTAACAAGCTAAATCTAATACTGTAAGCTTCACTTCAAAGGACTTTGTATTATACAGACTTTATTGATCCTTACAGTCCCCTGTGGTACAGAGACCAGCATACCTATTGTGTGGATTTGGAAATGTGGATATAAAATTTTAAGTACAGCTTGCTCCAAATTACCAAAGCTGGTATGTGGTCCTGCAGATACTCAAATTCTAGCCTGGCTTCAGAGCCCACGCTGTGAATCACCAACTATGTCTGTGTCCTGCTCTGCCACTTCCTGACTGCCACTGAAAGCCACCTGAGCCCTCTGGTCTGGCTGGCTTCTCTCTTGTAGAAACTCCACCCTCTCTTTGTCTGATCGGGAGAGGGCTTAAGGTAAGGTAAAGTAAAGGTAAGGTGAAGGTCACTGTCACTGGCCTGGCTTCTCTGCAGTTGCTAGTTAACCTTCCTGCCAGGCACGAGGAAAGAGGCTATCGAGGGAAATGAGAGTTAAGAATCTGCAGCAACGGACTGGAGAGATGGCTCAGTGGTTAAAAGCACGGACTAGGGGTTGGGGATTTAGCTCAGTGGTAGAGCGCTTGCCTAGGAAGCACAAGGCCCTGGGTTCGGTCCCCAGCTCCGGAAAAAAAAAAAAAGAAAAAAAAAAAAAAAAAAAAAAGCACTGACTGCTCTTCCAGAGGTCCTGAGTTCAAATCCCAGCAACCACATGGTGGCTCAAAACCATCTGTAATGAGATCTGATGCCCTCTTCTGGTGTGTCTGAAGGCAGGAACAGTGGACTTATAAGTAGAAAAAAAAGGAATCTGCAATTACAAAGTCAGAAAAATTCTTTTTTCTTTTTGGAATATAGTTTTCTGTGTAGCCCTAGCTGTCCTGGAACTCACTATATAGACCAAGTTGGCCTTGAAATCAGAGGTCAGCCTGCCCGCCAGTCTCTGCCTCCTAAGTACTGGGATTAAAGGTGTGCACACCACCACCTGGTTGAAATTTTTTTTTTTTTAAATATTGAAATAAATCAGACTGAGTCTATCCTACCACCTAGCGGGGGAATTTAGTGCCAAACTCTGGGGTAAGCATTCCAGGCCTGTTTCCTCTGGTTTTAACACATGCTCACGATATGCAGGAAGTTCTGGTCTGTGTACAGAGCTCTTCAGGTATCCCATTCGGCCTTCTCCCAAAGTCTTTCTGTCACCTGACCGAGGCTCCATGGACTTCCTACTGTGGGATTCTAGGTCCCTCCTTTTACCCTCCCCCTCCCCCCAGGCTCTGCACTTGACCTCAGCTGAGCTTCCCCCTTCAGATTTAGAAATGTGGCTATCCTCAAGCCGTGGATTTCCACCTTTCAGAACCCACTAAGGTGATGAATTACAAAGAACTTAATTATGTTCGGAGAATGAGAGGTGGTGGTGGGGGGATAGGGAAAGCAAACCAATATACCAGCGATTTGTCATAGATAACCACAGAGCAACTGCATAGTGGGTGGTGGGTGGGAGCTGGGGCCACCACCTGTTCCCACCCTGTTCCTCAGGCAGGTCCACAGAGCTGTCCTCCTAGAGGCTCACCAAGCCTTTGGTTTAGCAGCAGCACTGGCATCTGTGAGGCTGATTTGAGTCACAGTCAAATCCAACCAGGCAAGAGCAGCCAGATACAGCTAGTTCCTGCTCTGTGGTGGGGGCTAGGATGGGGCTCTTCTCATATCCCGGTGAGATGGGCACCAGTCCCACTTTACAGACTGGGAAACCAAGGTCCCAGCCCCCTTCCAGCTACATTGTTATGCCAAGACTTGAAGGGCTTTCTGGGCCTTCTAGTCAGGCCAGTGACTGTTTTCCTTCTCATTGCCTGCTTGCCACATGGGCATGAGAAACCTTTTGTAATCATCTAAAAACAAAACAAAAAATGAGATCATTAGCTGGCTGGTGCCAACCTGCGTTATCCTCACAGAAAGGCAAATGGGTCACTGATTTCATAATTTTATTAACACGTACTTTCAGCTGCTTGCTGCTGGAATCTTCAAAAAGCACTGAGATTTAGTGTCAGTCTGTGTGAGTGGGGCTTTGGCCATGACTAACAGAATGCTTGACCCCTCTGATGCAGAGGACCTGGTAACATTGAGAAGACACAGTTGACACTTGTCCTTTTGGGGAAACTCTCCCAGGGGGTCACCAAACCTTCATGAGGCTTCACCGATTCATCTCTTCTCCCCGGGTTACGGTCTCGGCACACGCTGCAGCTCTTCCACCCAGATCTGCTGCCAGATGGCATTCCTACCTTCCATGGCCTCCCACTTCAGCTCAGGCTCCAAACTACTTTTAGTTTCTCTTAGGTGGGGAGTTCCTCTAGAGGAAGCAGGCCTTGTTGGAGCCTTTACCATTTGGCTCTACTTATCTTTACAGCTTTATTTCTGGCCTAGACTCCAGGAATCACAACCCCTTAATGTTTTTCTCTAGCTGGGCTGCTGATGTGGAGAGTAGAACCCTGGGCCTCGTGAATGCTAATTGGATGCTCTACCCCTGGGCTATATATGGCTCAGGATCCATTCTTTTTTTTTTTTTTTTTTTTTTTTTTTTTCTTTTTAAAGACATGGGCTCACAATGTAGCCCTGCTTGGCCTGAAATTTAGTGAGTTCTGTCCACTGTCCTCCACAGTATGTCACCTTCTATCCCTCTAGAATACCCTAACCAACTTTGACTGGCAAATACACAGGAGAGGTAAGAGTGTCCTAAGGACGGGATTTTGGATGGTAATCTCACACTAGCAGGCAACATTCAGCATCCACTCTCCTCAATCTATAAAAGGGTCAAGGAAAAGGACCTGCTTTGCAAGGTTAGCAGGTGTGAGGTCATTCACAGACCTGTTCAACAGCTCTAGCATTTCAGTGCTCACATTTTAGCAAGACGCTTTACTGAAGGGTCGTCATCTTCATGCCAGCGACTCACCTTCAATTACTGCTATCCCAGTCTTTCTTTGGGGGTGGAGGTGACAGTACACAGTACCCATTTTTCCTATAGCACTTGCCTCATTTGTTATTGATTTCCTATCTCATAATCAGCTTCCCCTGCCCCACTCCAAGACAAGGTCTTGTGGGCCTAGAACTTGCTATGTAGGCCAGGCTGACCATGGACTCAGAGATTTGCCTGTCAATAAGTGCTAGGATTTAGGGTGGGCACCACCATGGAGCCCTAGCCTAGCTTCTTGAGAAAAGCCTAAGGCATTGGCCTTCTGTACCTGACAGAAGCTAAATATTCACTGAAACTGACAAGAGGCAGAAATGCATCTTTTATTACGTTCTTGGGCACAGCTGGCCTGGCTGGTGGGCTGGAGCAGCACTTGTTGAACAAGCCCACACCGTGCTGAAGTGCTGTCCTGAGCCCAGCCTGTTCAGCCACGTCACTGCTTTCCCTCAACAGTGTAGGCCTTGGTTGTCCTTTTACAGAGTACTGTCATTGGTCAGGATCACTGAGAGGGATGGGGGTGGAGGAAAACCTGCAGTATTCTAACCTGGGCCCACACTGGAACTATATGGACTCCTAACACTCAGTACTTTTAATGAGGTACACAGTACTCTGATCTTCAATCTTCCTGATAAATACTGTTGCCAATCTCCTTTTCTTATGACTTGATCTCCTTGGATCCTAAATGTCACCCTTCCTAGGTTTCCCGTCATCTAAACTTTGATACGCACTCTTTCCTTGTTTAGGTCAGTTTCTTTTGCAAATGGCTTCAAACTTGTTAGCATGAATAAGCCCCCTCATCTCCACAGCAAAGACCCAGCCTGATTCTTCCACCAAGGGTTGACTTGTGGCTTGGTTACTTAGTGCTCACTCTACCTCTCCGGGGTGTGTTGGAGAGGCTAGTTTCCATTAGCTTACCACTTTAGCTCTTTGGCTCACAATGGCCACCTCAGCCCTGGTCGTCCCTTTCTCCACAGATATTCATCTGCTTTTGAACCATTTGCTTCTTAGTGACTTGCAGAACAGTTCCCTTTCTTGGAATTTTATCTGCTTTTCAGCTTTCCAGTGTTTCACCCACAAACTGGAAACCCTTCACACAGGGAGCTCACACCGCTCTCATGAGCTTGCTGATCTTAGTCTTTCAACAGTCCGCCTCGCCCCTTTCCCAAATGAAGTTGCCTTTCGTAGGAGACAAAATAGGAGCCAGAGGTCAACTTTGTCACACCAAGTCACCAACAGAACTTTCGCCTCGATCTTGGGAACAGTCTCTCAGCAGGATGGGAGATTCCACTGTTCCAGGAGGCAAATGCTCTGAAAACACAAGAATCTGTCCATCAAGGTGCATAAGACCCTCCACCTCCAATCACTTATGTACGTTGGCCAGGATGGCTTCCTAGGAACCTGTTTTTCAAGTTTCCCTAAGGCAGGAGCTTAGCCTTCCTATCAAGTGAAGCACTCGAACGGGACAGGCCCTTTGGACTAATTTTGGCACTACACATTGGGAACTGTTCAAACGTGCAGGCTTAGAATAGATATATGTCACTGTCAGCATATGAACTGGGGTCCCCAAGCTTCCTCAAATTCAGCAGGCCAATGCTTCTAACCTGGTACCAGTCTAACATGCTGAATCCACTGGACGCCTAAATCATGTGGAATGGTCTACTGTTTTTAGCACCAAATCCAGTTGGCTTTGAGGTCAACTGTGGAATGAGGTTCTAAAGTTTCTGCTGTGGTTCTCTGGGGACCACTGGGCAGGTATGCTATCATTTCTCTTTATCAGGAAATTCAACTTTAGGAGGAAAAGCAGCAAGGGCAGAGGACATACTGGTCTCCACTGCCAGGCAGAAGACAACTATACACACTTTCCTAGGCTTTTACAGTTGGTGCCTCTGACTCCAGGCCGAGCACTAAGGCATCAGGTGGTGTAGGCAACAAGCTGCCAAGTCCTTAGGCTCCAGAAAGGCCTCGTGCAGGATACACCCTGACCCTTCCGCTCAAGTTACCACTACATTCCCCTTCCTTTGTTAGCGCATCACCCCAAAGAAATAGCTCTGGCTATGTAAAATGGACATCAGACCTGGGCACTACCAAACAGAGGGAACACTGCTCTTAATCTTCACCCATTCTCAATTCGTAATACAAAGAAAACCCATTGAGGGATCTCCCTTGTTTTTTAGTACTGGGGCCTGAACTCAGGGCCATCCACATGCTGTACCACTGACTCTTAAACATATCTGGATGAAAAATATCAGTTCTCTAAGATTTCTGAGTTGCTTGCCAAATCACAGTAGGATGCCAAAATATGTTATGCTTTTTTCTGTTTTTACTTTGCTTCTAGAGGGAATAAACAGAAGGTAGAGGTGTTGAGATACCTTAGAGTATGCAGACTAAATTCATTTGTAAAGATTGCTTTACTGTCCTAGAAAAATACATGTTGCAAATTCGAGGGCTACAACTCAACCACTTTAGAGGATTCCTGAGGGAGAGGGATAACCTTTGAATATCAGACTCTGTGGTTATGTGCAGAAGAGGCATATTAAATATAGATGGGTCAGGCAGATTTAGAAATAAAAATCCTTTTCCTGATTTTTTTCCCTAAAAAAACAAAAAAACACAAAAAAACCAAAACAAGTTGCCATCCATCTGGCTTGCTCTCTCTCTCTCTGTGTGTGTGTGTGTGTGTGTGTGTAACAGCCTGGGGGAGGGGCTGTGGCATGCAAAGATGGGAAGATGGAACCTTTGACAAGGACCCTTAGTGTTGCATGAGGAAAGCATGAAGGTGAGGTTACTGGAAATGGCTTAGTATGTGGCTGCTCCAGCTTCTTACTGAAAACCGAGAGCATCACTGGCCGAGGGCAGAAAGCATAATGACCTCCCAAGGGGTTCCTATCTGAACACATCAGATGTCCTATGAAAGCAAACAGGTATGTTTCTGAAGAGTAATGGCAGTAACTTCCTGTGCTCCTGAAGTGGGGCAAAATGAGGAACCCACATCCGGGTCAATGTTTCTGGTCTGGCCAACAGAGGATGCTAGGAATGAAGGGGGTCAGAGCTGGGGAGAAAGTTCCAGATTTGGGGTATCTTCACAGGACTTTGATAAATGTTCTTTGCTTTAGCTTTTAAAATGCCAGCCCTGGTAAACAAGGGCTGAGTGTCAGTGTCACTGTCGAGGCTAAGGGCCAGAAGCCACTCCAGGCTGAGAAAAAGTGCATCTCAAGGCTGGAGAGGACTGTAGAATGGTCTGTGGCTGGGCCAGGAGGGAGCACACAGGCTGAAGAAGACTCTCCTTGTTAGATGCCGATAGTCTGTAGGACCCGCCTCTCGGTGTCGTTAAGGTGGCATGAAAACATTATGTAACAGGGCTGCTGAGCAAACTGGCAAAGGAAGTCTGTGAGATATGCCTGCAGGGAGGAGAGGAAGGAGAGAGCATCAGCAAACTTCCCCAAGGCCAACAGTGTGCAGCAAGAGGTACAGGAATGCTGGCTTTCAGACACATGCCAGCTTCCTAAGGGGTAGGTTTTCACACTGTGGACCTGCTGGACATTCAACCCAGTGACAGAAGTCCATAGGGAATCCAAAAACATTTCCAAAACTCCATCTCCTATTTCACCTGGAGAATTTCACAAAGTAGACGTAAAAGACGGATTATTGCTGGTATAGACAACTGGATAAAAATCCCAGTACCCCTCTCTACCCCAGGGCCCTGAGAACTCAAATAGACACTACCCACCCCCACTTTCTTGCAGTTCTAATGACGAACCATGAGTGGATTTGAACCCATAATATTGCTCCCATGCCTTTGAAAGCCATTGTAACTTGTATGTAATTGTCATCTATGGATGCCTCACCTGCAGATCGATCTGGTAGAGAGGGTCCTTCAGGGCATCGGGGTCATCTTCTTCATCGTCTTCATAGTAATCCTCCTCTGTTAGACACAGCCAACACAGGCAAGTCAGGACAGAGGCCACCATCAGGCCTAAGGTGGCACTCACTGCACAGCTGAGGCAGAAGGGGCAAAAGCCCAAGGAGCACCCCTTATGAGCCCACATCTCCTTTTTCCTGGGTACTCCATTCTTGGCACCAATGTGCAAAGAAAAGGTATTTACCATGTTGTCTTGTCTTTTCTCAAATAGCTTACCATATTTACTTGTAGCAAGAATGTCAGATAAAAGCTGGCCAGCTAAACCATCCTCTTCCTCCTCTTCCTCTTCCTCCTGGTCCTCCCACATATCATTGGAATCATCTATTTGAAGACAAAAAGCAGCTCAAACAATCATGCAGTTTACCTCCCCAAACCTTACTAGGACAGAACAGAAGGCCCCGAGGGTTTCTGCAATGTGGCCTACAGTCCCCAAATGTGACAGCACAAAGACTGGCCAAACCCTCCCGGGTGTCTGAATAGAAAAACTAAAGCTTTAAGGAGGAAGAAGGTAGCTGCTTCCTGGCTGCCCTCACCATCAACACTGAGATTTGAGTAAATCTGCCAGCGTCAGCCATGACACAGCTGCTTAGTAACACTCCGCACCACACCCTTAAACCTGTTCCTGGATAAACCTAATTGCCATCTGACAACATGGAACTTCACTCTCCCAGTGAGAAGTCTCCTGGGAGTAAGGGTCTGGTGCACCTTGGTTCCACTCGGCGGGAGTGGCCTGGCGAGCAGCGTTGGCCTCCATGACGTTGGAAAGCTCATTGATAATCAGCTTTAGGATCTTGACCAACAAAGGAATGTTTGTCCAGCGCTCAGGGTCTAGGAAGGAAGCAGAAACCCTCCAGTTAGACTGTCAGTGGGCTCAATATGGCAGCACCTCCATCCTTCTTCCGGCTCTACAGCAGGGTTCACATTCTCCCAGGTGCCTTCTGCCGCCCCTGATTACATCCTGCAAGGAATGAGGTACATTTAATTCTGCTGGTTCAGGAAAAGGGAGATGTAAAAGCGTTCCGGGATTAGAGATCAGTTCCTACTAGTGACAAAGCTGTGAAGCCAGCATGGGGTGCCAGTCCCTGCCAGAACTTTAACTTCTGAGACAGGGCAGACAATCACAGACTTCCAGTTAAGGCAGCAACTCGGTACAGTCCACTGCAGCCACAAGCCAGAGGTGACCAGAGAGCCAAGACATACTGAGCATGTGCCAGAGCCCCAAGGTGAAGCTGGAAGCTGGGAGCATTGTCCCAAGATTATTTTTGTCAATTTTCAACAACAAGGACCCACACATTCTGATTCATTATTGTTTAGTTTTCCGATTCTCCTTTATGAAACCCAGCAATAGAAACCCAGAACACAGTGTAGCCCTTCCCTATCCCAGGTCTGGAGCCCCTACAGATTGGACGCATGACTCACTTTTGGCTGACTTAGAGCGGGTGCGGATGCCCTCATCCATGCTGTAGATTTCTTCTCCCTTCACACGAATGTCTTGTAGCCGCTTGTCATCTGCATTGATGCCATGCTGAAGCAGTTTACATAGTGCCACAGAGCTGGCAAGGGCCAGGAAATATCATCAGCTCCCATCTAGAGCTTTCACTAAGTAGATTAGCTCACCCTCAGAAAACGAAGACCCTCTCTTTGATGGTGTAACTTCTTTTTACTACTAATTAGAAGAGGTAGCAGAGTTCAGTTAAGAATGGGGTTTGGTGTACACAAGGTGGTCTACTGATATTTGCTCATCTTGAACAAAGTTAGGGTGGGCAAGTGCACTGGACAGTGTATTTGGGTGATAAGACCTAGTGGAATACGCCCAGGCTAGAGAGTTGGGGATTTAGCCCAGGAGTAGAGGCTTGTCTATCAGACTCAAGGCCTGGGCACCAGAAAAAATAGAAGATAGAAGTGTAGGCTATGGAGTTGCAAAGGTTGGGTTGGTCAGTCATCTGTCTGTCTGTCTATCTAAAGAAGGATTTCTGTATGTATGTATGTATGTATGTATGTATGTATGTATGTATGTATGTATGTATGTATCTATCTATCTATCTATCTATCTATCTAAAGAAAGATTTCTCTGTATAGCCCTGGCTGCCTTCGAGCTAGCTCTGTAGACCAGGCTGGCCTTGAACTCACAGAGATCCACCTGCCTCTGCTTCCTGTGTGATGGGATTAAAGATGAACACTACGAATGCCAGGGTTAGGTTTGGGTTTATAAGGAAGGATAAGACACTAATCTGTACTTAACCAAGTAAAGTCTGTTCAAGAGGAGGGTCTTAGCAGAAATCAGAAATACACCTACTATGCTGATTGTTTTATTGGGAATTTCAACATGGAGATATTAAATTATATGGTTATCAAGAGAGACAGAACAGAGACTACAGGGACAGCTTGGTATGTTAAACCAGGGAAGAAAGATTTAACTATGAGCAGAAGTAGAAGGCCCAGAGCAGATATACGGCAGGGCCTTACCTAACTTTGCCTTCATACTGTCCATAGAACAGGTGCTGCCGACTCGTCCACTCAGCCATCACAAACTCCAGGGCAGGTTTCCCAGTTGGTCCTGGGAGGCTACACAGGAACTCCAACAGAGGTTCCAGCTGAGTGTGCACCAGATGAGCAAACACCATGATGAGCGACTAGAAGGGAACAGAAGGTACCTTTTTTTAGGAAAAGAGATTTCATAGACATAGGAAAGAGGGAATGGGCTGGTCAGTCAGGAAACAGACTCTGACGCTGGGCGTGGTAGCACATACCTTTAATCCAATACTCATGAAGTACAGGCAGACAGATCACTGAGTTTGTGGTTAGCCTGGTCTATACAGAGGATTCCAGGCTAGCCAGAGTTACACACTGAGACCATCTCAAATAAAACCAAAACCAAAACCAAAACCAAAACCAAAACCAAACTAGAAACAGAGTCTGGGGAGAGATGGCTCGGTGGTTAGGGCACTGCTGTTCTTGCTGAGAAGCTATGCTCGGTTCCTGGAATCCAAACCGGTGGCTCCCAAACATTTCTAACTACAGCTCCAAGAAGCTGGACTCCAGGTACGTGGTGCATATAGATGCATACAAGCAAAACACTTATAATGTGACATAAGTCTGTCTATATAGAGCAGAGTCCACTCATAGGACAGAACATGGGGCTTTCCCTCTCCATGTCTCTCTAGCCAGAGCAGATCCAATTTTACTGAGCTGTTGCACAAGCACAGGGAGAGAGTAAGACAGCCTGGGACCCACACACTCATGTGACCCCATGCACTAGTGCCCCACTGTCCTTACCTGCATGACACTGAGTGTCTCTGCCTGCTGCATCTTACTGAGGATGGCACGAAGAATCTGATCCAGATTCTCCCCAAGCTCCCGCCCTGCCTTGGAGATGAGGGTGGAGACCAGGCGGCCCACAAAGGCTGCAGTGAACTCTGAGGTTCGTGGGTCAAGGAGCTGGCTCACTACTTGCATCACGTACCATAGTCCATTGTGGCCTTGCTCATCATGCCACTGGGCTACCTGTTCCAGTGTCACTGACACATAGGCCCGCAAACACTCACCACCATTCTATGGAGACAGAAATGACAAGCAAGATTAGCCACTGGAGAACAGATGCAAGGAGACCCTCAAACTGTTACCGACAGACGTCTATACCTCCCGGGAGCAACAGGCTTACAGGGCTCGTGTGTCACTAGACACAGGAATTTACTGTCTATGGATAAAGACGGGCACTAACATGATCCTTCTTTTACCCAAATATCTATCTCAAAACTGCTTACTTCTCATTTCAGTGACCAATGACCAAGAAACCTGAGGTTTAGCAGTAAAGATTTACCTTTGGAATTGAAAAACCCTCTTAGATGTAGCCCTAATTAGGAGCATGGAAGGTCTTCATGGGATGCAGATGGACCTCACGCAAATCACCGTCTGGCTAGGGATCTCTACTCTGACCAGATCTACTATCTCTTCCCTACAGCCTTTACAAACAGAATAAAGACCCGAGAGTACCAGCGCCCTTCACTTCTCCAGGTCTATCACTCTGTTGACTATCAACTAAATATTCAGAAAGGTCTCAAATCTGGACCTCTATAGAGGCAATCTATAGGCTCCTCCATAGCATCAGTAATCAAATACAGATAGCCAGATGTCTGGTATTCACACTTTTCAAGACCATTAACAGACTTATATTTCAAAAGCATAATCACACGTCACATTTCCTGTCCTACTATATGGCTATGGCGGGGAAACTGTCTTCTCTCCAGTCTCTGAGTCTCAGATACCTGCATGGTGGCATTATCATCCGTGTGAAGGGTGCACTGTGCCACAGCAGGGAAAGCTTGACAGATGAGGAGCTGGGAAAGGGGAGGCTTTGTATTTCGAACTACTGTAGTCAAGATATCAATGGCTGTCTGAAAAAAGAAAAGTAAAAGTTACTTCTGGGGCGGGAGGCATCCAACAACCAAGATGCTTGCCAGGTATGTGGAGCTCTTAGCTTCACTGAAGCACTTATGATTTCAATAGCCATGGGGGTAGGTGGCATTGACAGGTAGGGTGACACGTGTGTTTATAATCCTGGGGCTGGGGAGGCAGAGGAAGGAGGCTTCCTAGGGCTTCCTGGCTGGTCAGCATACCTTACTTACTTGGCAAGATTCAAGCCAATGAGAAGTCTTGTTTCAAAGGAGGTAGATTGTGCTCTTGAGTATGACCAGAGTTTGTCCTCCTGTCCCCACGTGCATATATAGACACACATTGGTAGCAGTGGGGGAAAATGGCACCAGGCATGGTGGAGCATGCCTATAATTCCAGAGTTGGGCAGACAGAGGCAGGCGGCATATTTCTGTGAGTCCAAGGTCAGCCCTATAGCTAGTCCACATAGTGAGACCACGCCTCACACCACATACACTTCCTCTCTTACTACCCAGCCCCGCACTCCTCCACCTTTCCAAGACTGGTTTCTTTGTGTAGCCATGGCTGTCATGGACTCACTCGATAGACCAGGCTACCCTCAAACTCATAGATCTACCTGCCTCTGCCTCTCAAGTGCTGGGATTAAAGAGGTATGCTGCCAAACTCCCCACCCCTTTTTACAAAATCCTTAGGCAGTCAACCACTGTCCTCATGGACAGAGTAGCTCGTATGAAATACCACTCTGAACCTTCAAGTTCTGACTGATGTCCTGACCACAGGTGGGATCTGTGGGTGGTACCTGCTCTTTCCTTCTCTTACGCACTCACAAACTTGTAATCACTTACCGCACAGAGCCCTGCAGGGATCTTGTCTGCTGGGGCCTGCATTATGCTGACCAGAGTGGGAATCAGCCTCATCTGCATTGGACCTTGGCAGGCTTCAATCTGGGACAGTTCCTTGAAGATGTCCTGAGCCAGCGAGGCAACCACAGGGTCTGAGGTGGACAAGGTAACATGAAACCCATCTACCTCAGGTCAGATGGTGCTTGCTTCTTGCTCTAAGTCTAACATGAGTCAGACATTTCTGCATACAGTAAAACCTCACACACTTGGGAAATGGGAAGTGGAACAGCTACCTACAAGAGTCACCTCAAGAACAAGGGATGCTAAGTCTTCAAAAGATACATGTTTTCTTCAGGGCACAGACTCTTAAATAGCTACCCCTAAAATTAAAGGGCTTTTAGGGGTAAAAGTTAAAGGGGCTTTTAGGCTTTTCTTCTGGCGCAAAATTTTTTTCTTTTCTTTTTTTTGGAGCTGGGGACCAAATCCAGGGCCTTGTGCTTGCTAGGCAAGTTCTGGCGCAAATTTTAAGGTCTTTGTTTTCCTGAAACCTGGAATGATAATGAAACCCAATGATAAAAGACTCCAAACCAAAAAGCAAACAAACTTCCCTGCTACTTTGTTAAGAAGAAAGGGGCTGGAGAGATGGCTCAGTGGTTAAGAGCACTGACTGCTCTTCCAGAGGTCCTGAGTTCAAATCCCAGCAACCACATGGTGGCTCAGCCATCTGTTATGAGATCTGATGCCCTCTTCTGGTGTGTCTGGAGACAGCTATAGTGTACTCATATACATAAAGTGAAAAAAGAACAGAAGAATGTATAATCTTAGAGGAAGAGGAAGAACAGGAGGAGGAGGATGAGGAAGAGGAGGAAGAGGAGGAGGAGAAAGCTGGGATTGGTGGCCCATGTCTTTAATTCCGGCACTTGGGAGGCAGAGGAAGAAGGATCTACATGAGTTTCAGACTTTGAGGCCAGCCTGGTCTACAGGGTGAATTTTAGGTAGGACAGCCAGGGCTACATAAAGAGACCCTGTCTCAAAACAACAATAATAATAAGATATGAAATTTAAAATACTATTGTCCCCAGCCTCTCACATATTTAAAAAAATTTTTTTTATTTTGTATATGGGTATCTTACCTGTATACATGTCTGTGTACCCACGTGTGTAGTGCCCAAGGAGACTAGAAGAGGGGTGTCCCTTAGAACTGGAGTTGCAGAACAGTGTGGGCCACCATATGGGTAACTGGAAGAGCGGCCAATGCGCGCCCTTTCCTGCCCCTCTTACACCTTTTCAAGAAGTTGCGCATATTTCTTAGGGAGTAGTCATGTGACTGACAGGAGGGACTCCTGGGGCCCTACTTGTAGCCAAAGGTTCAGACCTCAGAAAGCAGAGCTTTACAAAGAGATGGAGCTTCTTTCTGGTGTGTTCTGAGAAAAGGTCTTATTATATAGCCTTGAATCTGTAATCCTCCAGCCTCAGCCCCTGGCTGAGAGATGGAACTTCATGTTAATCTGCTTTACCCTCGGAATAAAAGTACCTCTGTCATGTAGCATGAAAGGATACCTGTAGTGCACACTGAAGTGCATGCTAAAAGTAACTATAGCATTGTTTGTAAGAAAAAAACAGGCCACCCTAGCTCTCCAGAACAGAATGGGTAAGTAAAGCCATAGACAGCCACTTCACAGACAGTGCAGCCCAGCAGAGTGGGAGAGCAACAGGCATGCTCTGCAGAACCCATGTCAAACAGAAACCAAACACCCCCAAAGCAAATTAAATAACATGTTTAGTATGGTATCATATTAATAACTAACATTCCTGTATGACTTTTAGCTTCATTTTTTAAAACAGATATCTTTAATATTCTTCTGGTCTATTTACTATAAAAACTTAAAATGCTGAAAAGTATTACAGGAAAGAACAGACTGTGTCTCTCCCACCCAGAGACACCTTTGATATTCAATTATTTTCTTCTGGCAGAGCACTCGCCTCACGTGTGCAAGGTTTCTCGGCATGTTTCTTTCTTCAGTATCTTCTTCCCCAGTATTGGGATCAAACCCAGGGCCTTGGACATGCTAGGCAAGGGCTCTATCACTGAGCTGCACCTCCTGTCCCAGCACCTCCTTGTCCAATTCATTCTTAGGAAGTCACTTACTTTTCTACTCCATCTGAAGAGCTTTAGATTAGGTAGTTTTGCGTTAGTCGTTTACACTCTATCTTTCCTAGTCCTTATATGAATAAAATCATAGGAACTGGCATTCTACTTTACAATGCTGCTGTGTCTACAGGAGAACCAGTTCCTTTGTCAACTAGGGATAGCTCCTAAACCTCCAGTGACCACTTCTTTGGATGCTTCTCATCAACACACATATTCCTGGATGGCATACCATTACTGTACTTTAGGAAAATGGCGATGGTGAAGGGGCAGATTTTGCTTTCCACACTTGCTGTAAACTCTGGGTCAACAGTACAAACGATGCACAGGGTCTCCATCACCAGGTTGAGGACCTCGGAGCTGAACTGGGCTGCTAGGTGAATTAGGCCATCCAGGATGCTGGGGAGGAAGGGCTGAAGCACATGCGTACTCTCTGAGACTTTCAGCTGATCACAATAACTAGAGAGAGAGATACATAATTGAGAGTTACTCGTAAGCAGACCCTTCCATTTTTAGCCTTTCCAATCTTATGTGACACATGTATGCATACATAGCTTTATAAAGCTACTTCTTTAGTTAGCTATGTCTTCATATCTTTCTGTAGTATATTACATACATATCAGTGCCTCTACTTTCTTCAGAATTTCTCTTTGCCTGGGACAGAACCCAGGGTCTCTCAGACATGTTTAAGAAGGTGCTCTAACCGAAGCCACCCAGCTCTCCTATTTGCTATATTCTTTAAAATTTCATACAGTCACGTCATCACACCCAAATTATTAAGACACTAGTTAAATGCCTTAGGAGTTCTCAGACTACAGCATTAAATCACATCAAGATTTCGGTATAAAACGCTGGCAAGATAGCCGGGCAGTAAGAGTACTTGCCCCCAAACCTGATGAACCAGGCTGGATTGCTAGAGACTGCACGGTGGAAGTTATCCTCCAACGTCTACATGCTGTAGCTCATGACCAACCAGCAGACCTACAAAGCAATCCAGGCTGCAGGGGATCCACAGTGAGACCCTGTCTCAAAATCAAAACACAACCCACCAAAGGCAAAAACACCAAAGGCAGCCTTAAAACATCTCGTTATAATTGCATAATAGGAAATTATTTTTTAATTTCCATGTTACAAATTTTGTGTTTTGAGTGTCAAAATGAGTTTAATTTATATAACAGTCGATGAGACAGCTGGTGAGACGGCTCAATGATAAAGGTGCCCGAGGACAAACCTGATGCTCTCAGCTTGATCCCCAGGACCCTTGTGGGAGGAGAGAACTGAATGCCACAAGTTGTTCTTTATGTGCCACAGCAGACACACAAGCCCACACTACCTCCCACCATATACACATAAATGTAACTAAAAAATTACAATAGAATTGTTGGGAGTTGATCTAGTGCTGCTATCTATTCAAATGCTAAATACTGGCCTGCAAAATCTAGTTGCGTACCCCTCCCTCCCCAAGCAGATCCTCGAATAAACCGAGTGATGCCATATAAATCTTTTTCCCCAAACTTAAAGCTATTGGTTAAACAAAAGTGGCTATAGCCAATTACTAGGGAGAACAGTGGTAGATGGGGTTTCAGTTACCCAGCTGATCCCACGTAGGGTCCAAAATAGGGGAGGGAGGGGAGGAAGGAGGGAGGGAGGAAGGGAGGGAGAAGGAAGGAGGAAAAAGAAAACAGAGAGAACAGGAGGTCTTCATTAGACTAAATGGGCCAGGAGCACATGGCCGAGTGAAATGTCCCCCTAGAATGAACTGTTGGAGCAGAAATAACTCGTCAGACTCAAACAGCAAGTACTTGGGGAACTAACTGGAGAATTAACAGTCTAGTATACAGAAAAATAGATTAGTTATTGTGCTAAAGCTGATTTAAAAAATTCACAGCACTCTGCTTCGATTATTTGGGGGATAGCTGGGTCATATGAAAAACTAATAAAGTTATCAAATTAATATTTAAAATGCCATTCATATAGAATGGCAGTAATAAATAGAAAAAAGCGTGGTTTCTCTAAACAACACCTGTTAACAGGTACTCAATAACTTTTTTTAAAAGACGGGGTCTCCAAATGCCCTTCAACAGAGGAATGGATACAGAAAATGTGGTACATCTACACAATGTAATATTACTCAGCTATCAA
Source organism: Rattus norvegicus (assembly GCF_021556685.1). Lineage (NCBI taxonomy): Eukaryota > Metazoa > Chordata > Mammalia > Rodentia > Muridae > Rattus > Rattus norvegicus. The sequence goes on from NC_141546.1 coordinate 49,396,834, forward strand.
AAACAATGAGTTTATGAAATTCATAGGCAAATGGAGGGAACTGGAAAATATCCTGAGTGAGGTAACCCAATCACAGAAAAACACACATGGTATGCACCCATTGGTAAGTGGATATTAGCCCAAATGCTTGAATTACCCTAGATGCACAGAACACATGAAACTTAAGACGGATGATCAAAATGTGAATGCTTCACTCCTTCTTTAAAAGGGGAACAAGAATACCCTTGGCAGGGAATAGGGAGGCAAAGATTAAAACAGAGGCAGAAGGAACACCCATTCAGACCCTGCCCCACATGTGGCCCATGCATATACAGCCACCCAATTAGACAAGATGGATGAAGCAAAGAAGTGCAGACCGACAGGAGCCGGATGTAGATCGCTCCTGAGAGACACAGCCAGAATACAGCAAATACAGAGGCGAATGCCAGCAGCAAACCACTGAACTGAGAACGGGACCCCCTTGAAAGAATCAGAGAAAGGACTGGAAGAGCTTGAAGGGGCTTGAGATCCCATATGAACAACAATGCCAACCAACCAGAGCTTCCAGGGACTAAGCCACTACCCAAAGACATGGACTGACCCTGGGCTCCAACCTCATAGGTAGCAATGAATAGCCTAGTAAGAGCACCAGTGGAAGAGGAAGCCCTTGGTCCTGCTAAGACTGAACCCCCAGTGAATGTGATTGTTGGGGGGAGGATGGGGAAGGGAACACCCATATAAAGGGGGAGGGGGAGGAGTTAGGGGGATGTTGGCACGGAAACATCCCCCTAAAGGGGAAACGTTACTCCCTTTAGGGAACAACATTCAAAATGTAAATAAGAAATACTCAAGTTAATAAAGGAAAAAAAGGAAAAAGAAAAAAAAAGACGGGGTCTCACTATGTATCCTGTGACTGGTCTGGAACTTGCTATGCAGACAAAGCTGGACTTGAACTTACAGAGATCCTCCTGCCTCTGCCTCCACAGCTCAGTGTTGGGCTTAGAGTATGTGTCCCCTTACCCACTCTTGTTTATCTTTTTGTTTTTTTAAAAGAATTTATTTTATGTGTGTGAGTACACTGCAGCTGTCTTCAGACACACCAGAAGAGGGCATTGGATCCCATTACAGATGCTTGTGAGCCACCATGTGGTTGCTGGGAATTGAACTCAGGACCTCTGGAAGGGCATCAGTACTCTTAACCCCTAAGCCATCTCTCCAGCCCTTCTTGTTTGTTTTATAGCCAAATGACATGTACTAACTGTAAAACTCCACAACCAGCGAAACCGTGGTTTATGTACGGGCTTGGTTTTGCTGTAGGGTAGACTTGCTTTTTTGCTCAGACCTAACATTTCTTTTTAAATTTATTTTCGGATTCATTTATTTAGTTTTCTGTTTGTTTGTTTTTTGAGACAGGGTTTCTTGGGGTAGCCCTGGTTGTCCTGGAACTCAAGAGATGTAACTGCCTCTGTCTGTGTTCTGGGGTTAAATGTGAGAGCCACTCCCTGCCTGGCTGGATTTATCTAAGTTTCTATGCATAAGTATACATATGCCTAGTGCCCGAAGAGACCAGAGGGTGAGGTATCCTGGAATGGGAACTATGGGTAGTGTAAGCCACCACATAGTCACTGCTTACTGGCTCTACCAGTGTGTGTGTGTGTGTGTGTGTGTGTGTGTGTGTGTGTGCGCGTGCGTGCGTGTGTGTGTGTGTGTGTGTCTATAAAATCTTACAAATGACCGAAAGTCAAATGACTGACCGCTAAGCTTACTATTTATTGCCAAGTCTACAAGACTTTCTCTACTCTCTGCTTTAGTAATGGTAAAAAATGCTGTACCCTTAGATCTTGCACATCCTGGTTTTAGACCTTGGCTCCGTCCTTATCGCTTCCTTTTCGCCTTCTACTGATCACTGCAGTAGACCCTCGTCCTTAACCACGACAGCAACTTGTACATGAGCTTCAACTTCTCACCGTGTGTTGTTATAGTTTTCTGAGCTGATCAGAGCCAGGCACCACCTTAGTGTTCAGAAGTTAGGCCTGGGGTTGGGGCTGGAGGGCCAGAGCGATGGCTCAGGGGTTTAGAGCTCAGGGGTGGCTCTTGCAGAGGACTCAGGTTCAATTCCCAGCACACAGCCCGCTCACAGTTTCAGGGGACCTGATGTCTCTGCTGGACTCCCCAGTGCACAGACAAAACACCCACACACAGGAAACAAATACACAAATAAAAAATAAGTCAGTCATAAATATGACTAAATAAATCTGACACACAGATGTATAATTATGCATCAATAAATATCTTGTTTCAGAAATCATTTAAGGTGATTACATTGAAATATAAGCCACTGCATGGAGGAATAAATTAAAGCTGGTACAAAAGATAAAAGCAGGGGCTGGGGAGATGGCTCAGTGGTTAAGAGCACTGACTGCTCTTAACCACTGAGTTCAAATCCCAGCAACCACATGGTGGCTCACAACCATCTGTAATGGGATCTGATGCTCTCTTCTGGTGTGTCTGAAGAAAGTGACAGTGTACTCATATACATAAAATAAATAAAAATATTAAAAAAAAAGATAAAAGCAAAGGCACCATGACGAACTGAAATGTTACAGTGTTAGAAATTTCAGGGACTGGAGAGGTTTCAGTGGTTAAAAAGCACAGACTGCTCTTTTTTTTTTTTTCTTCTGGAGCTGAGGACTGAACCCAGGGCCTTGTGCTTGGTAGGCAAGCGCTCTACCACTGAGCTAAATCCCCAACCCAAGACTGCGCTTTTAAAGGACCTGCATTTTTAGTATCCACTTGGGCAGCTCACAACCACCTGTAAGTCCAGGGCCATCAAAGTTACCCACGCTCCCTTGCACGTAACTGCATACACATTAATTAAATAAAATTAAACTTGGAAACAAAGAACTCTACAGTTTTAGTAATAAGGACTTAGGTGGCTAGAAAACCAAATAGGAAATGACTAAATTGAACATTTTGGCCAAGAAGAAAAGATGGCTAAGAATTTTTCATAGGGTAGCTCTTAAACATTTGTTATTTTACTTCTGTATGTGCGTGCATATGTGATATATGTATTTGCACATGTGTTTGAGTGCCCATGAAGGACAGAAGAGGGTACTGGATCCCCTGGAGCTGGAGTTACAGGAGGTTATGAACTTGGGCCTGGGACTTAAATTCAGGTCCTCTGCAAGAACAGCAAGCACTCTTTTTTTTTTTTTTTTAAAGATTTATTTATTTATTATATATAAGTACACTGTAGCTGTCTTCAGATACACCAGAAGAGGGCATCGGATCTCTTTACAGATGGTTGTGAGTTGGGCTGGGGATTTAGCTCAGTGGTAGAGCGCTTGCCTAGGAAGCGCAAGGCCCTGGGTTCGGTCCCCAGCTCTGAAAAAAAAAAAAAAGAACCAAAAAAAAAAAAAAAAAAAAAAAAAGAACACTTTGGTTATATTTGGGGTTGGGGATTTAGCTCAGTGGTAGAGCGCTTGCCTAGGAAGCGCAAGGCCCTGGGTTCAATCCCCAGCTCCGAAAAAAAGAACCAAAAAAAAAAAAAAAAAAAAAAAAAAAGTAAAAGCAGATGGTTGTGAGCCACCATGTGGTTGCTGGGAATTGAACTCATGACCTCTGGAAGAGCAGTCGGGTGCTCTTAACCGCTGAGCCATCTCTCCAGCCACAGCAAGCACTCTTAACCACTGGGCCATCTCTCCAACCCAAACATTTGTTTTTATTAATTGTTATTTAAAACATTTCTATGCTTGTGGGTATGTGTAAGGACGCAGGTGCTTATGGAGACCAGAAGTGCTGAGGCAAAGTCTCTCCCTGAGCTTGGGGCTTGTTTTTTCCTGGAAGATGGAAGTCAGCAAGCCCCAGCGGGTCTCCTGTCTCTCAACTCTCCCGGAGCTGGGGTTACAGAAGTGTGTCAGGATGGCAGCTTGTCACGGGGGGGTGGGGGTGGTGGGGGTGGTGGGGGTGGTGGGGGTGGTGGTGGCTAGGATTTAATGCAGGTCCTCATGACTTACACCAATGCTTTCAACTGCTCAGCCAGCTCTACAGCCCCTCAGTGGTTTTTTCTGACTATAAAATTTAAGCTTATTGTAAACAACCTCATTTACAACAATAAATGAAAGGTCGCTTTTGTTTTTTGTTTTTTGAATCCTATTCTTTCCTGTGAGAATCAATGTAAATAAGTTATGCCTGACAGGTACTAGTGTCTAAAATGTCCCAGAAGACGAGAGGCATTTACCTGAGCATTTATAAACTCACAAACTCTTCTCAGTTTGCAACTTTGCACACTCTGTAAAGTCACAATACAAAGCAGTCCTCGTACCAACAATCTGTTTAAATTTATTATCATCCTGATTTTATTCCTGGACCATTTTTTTTAAAAAGTTTTAAGTAATATACACAGGTTTTAATGGTTATTAGTTGGCAAAGGCTTTAAACTTTTTTCTTTAAAATGTTGTTGTTGTTATAATTATTTATTTACGTGTACATGTCCATGTGTGCAGATGTCTGGGTGTTTCAGGTCTCCGGAAGTTGGAGTTACAGGTAGCTGTGACCTGCCCGATGTGGGTGCTAGGAATCAAACTTGGGTCCTCTCTGAAGAGAGAGTTTGTTCTCTTAACTGCTGAGCTACTCTCCAACTCCTGCTTTTAATCTTATACTGACACTTGATATAAGGGATGTTTAATGCCTCAGGGACTAACTGATGCACGCATATAAAAATCAAGTTTTCCGAAGGTCAGAAGCAATGCAGGCAAGGTTAACCAGGTTAGGCTCCCTCCTCAGTCATTTAGGAGCTTCTGAAAAGCTGTACTTGGTTTCTCTTAGCACAGGGAAATTTTAAATTCATTCAGAGCCAAAGACTGGCTTTACTAAAAATACACAGGAAAAGCTGGGTCTTTGTTTGTCAATGTATGCAGGCAGAACAGGTGATTCCTCAACGTTCCCGAAGGATCCCCCCGACCCACATGCATGGATTCACAGTCACTATCTCAAATGTTAGGACAGGAACATAAACTTTGTAAATGTCATGCATAGAATTTAATTGAGATGCTTAAATTTGGATCCTTCAAATAGCAATGATTAGCTAGAGAGAGGGCTCAGCAGTTAGGAACACTTGCTACTATTGAGGACCTGGGCTCAATTCCTCGAACTCACAAGGGGGCTTACAACTGTTCTCTTCTGACTTCTGTAAGCACCAAACATGCACATGGTACAGACATGCACAAGCAAGACACTCATACACATAAAATAAAATTATAAATCTAAAAGAAAAAGATTTTCATATATCAATGTGTCCTCTGGTCTGAGCACGAACATAAATCATGACTACGAAGCTTTTTACCTATGAAAAAGAAAAATGAAACTGGGAGAAATGAGCGTGTTTTACATCATATTCTCCCAAATTTGGTTTCTAATACATAGACTACCAATGTGGCTGCTAATCAGATTTGTGTCCTTCACAACTACGCAAACATTATGCAAATTACCCCGGGCCTTGGTTAAGTGCCTTCACTGAAGAAAGGAACTGCTCCTTGAACGAAAGGGAACACCTGGAGTCACCTGCGGAGCTGCTTTCCCTTTCCCTCCAGTGCTCTTCCTGAAGAGGCAGGTCTTCAGGAGAAATCTCTAGGCACCATAATGCACGGGACAGCTGTGATGTTCTCTACCTCAGCCATTTTCCCTTCAAGCAGTTCTTACCACTCTAGAGTAGTGTACTTACCCCCAGATGGCTCTCACGGCAGAGATGCGAACTGACGGAGGCTGTGTCTCATGAAGACCACTAACTGTTGCCTGTAGGAACTGCTGAATCAGTTCAGGGGACATAGCGACAGTGAAGCGACTGGCAGCCCACAGTGCCCGGCCCAAGAGGAAAGGAGATGCTAGGAGGAAGAGCAGTCACAGGCTGGATGATGAAAAGTTCCTTTCCTGCCCAAGTCCATTTCTCAAATGTTAACAAATACTGGATGCTACATGACCTAAGTGACTTATTTGAAAGAAAAAGCACAATTTCACACGGTAAAAGCATCTGTGCACAAATGGCACATAATCCATTTCTCAACTCTACCTCTGACTATGACCATTTGGAGACCGAAGCCCTCGTTACTGCTTACCTACACTAGTCCATTTCTAAAGCCTTCTCCACTGCTGCTTCCTTCCTATTACCGTCTCAACACTAGAACATAAACTATAGCTGTTATCCCTCTATTAATAACCTGACAAATAATTTTATAGCCCCCCAAATACGCTCAATACGAGTGCTGACATTCAAGGCTCCCTTGATGGCTATGAAGCTCAGGCCCACATCCGGACTCAGAAACCACATCTCCCTTCATCAACTCTGAACTTTGTTTAAATCACAAGTCAACACATTCCTTTCTTGTTTTTTTGTTTTTTGTTTTTTGTTTTTTCAGAGCTGGGGACCGAACCCAGGGCCTTGTGCTTGCTAGGCGAGTGCTCTACCACTGAGCTAAATCCCCAACCCCAACACGTTCCTTTCATACTGTGTCCATGACCACTCAGTCTGCAGTAATCTCAAATATCAGAGCCACTCACGGCTCTGTGTGTTCAGCTTTCTCATATGCTTCTTTTGTTGATATTCTAACCTACTGGTGTAAGCATTACTACCTCCTGGCAAGAATAAGCTGTTTAAGGATACTGAACTTGGTCGGCTTGTCAGAGAGCTCAGCTTAGTTGCTCACACTAAAATGTCTAATGGAGGAATTATTGAACAGCTCGTAACAAAGCAGGAAATAATTACTAACACTTTAGATACAGAGGTAGTAACTGCCAAAGTATGGCTTAGGTATCTCTGAAAGCCCTTAAAGCTAAAACCATCACTTTTTGATTTAAACATTTTTAATTTTATGTGTATGGGAGTTTTGTTTGCATGTATGTGTGTATACTGCATGTGTGCCTGGTGCCCAGAAGAGGACATGGGACCCCTCTGGAACTGGAGCTATACACAGCTGTGGGCTACCATATGGGTGCTGGGAACCAAACCCAGGTTCTCTGAAAGAACAAGTGCTCTAAACCATGGCACTATCTTGCCAGCCCCTAAAATAATTTTTAAAGGAATACCAACGCAGTAACTTTTTATTCTCATTCCTTCCCAAAGATCAACAGCACTTTCCAGACATCATGGCTATTCTAACTACAGAAGAGATATAAGCCACATTCTTGTGGGGATTTTGTTTAAAGATTTTAATCTTATTTATTTATTTTTTTTAAGATTTTTTATTTATTATATAAGTACGCTGTAGCTGTCCTCAGACACACCAGAAGAGGGCATCAGATCTCGTTACAGATGGTTGTGAGCCACCACGTGGTTGCTGGGATTTGAACTCAGGACCTCTGGAAGAGCAGTCAGTGCTCTTAACCACTGAGCGATCTCTCCAGCCCCTAATCTCATTTATGAATATATATGTATGTGATGTGTGCCCATTACATACAGTGCCAGTGGTTGCCAGAAGAGGGCATCGGATCCCTTGGAATTTGAGGTACAAGAAGTTGTGAGCTACATCTCTTGGGGTATTAAGAACTCAACTCGATCGTTACACACACACACACACACACACACACACACACACACACACACTGAGAAAGTCAGAGACATAGCCAGACAGCCAGACAGACACACACACACAACTGAGAAAGTCAGAGATGCAGGCAGGCAGGCAGGCAGGCAGGCAGGCAGGCAGGCAGGCAGACAGACAGACAGACACACACACACACACACACACACACACACACACACACACACACACACACACTGGGGAGTGGGGGTGGCGCTAAGAGAAAAGATGGCTCAGGGGTTAAGAATGCTTTCTCTATAATCACATGGCTAGGAGTTTCAACCACAGCACCCATGCAACAAGCCAGAAGGCCCAGCAAATGTCTGTGATTGCAGCCCTGACAGTAGTGGAGACAGTAGGTCTGATGGGGTTTGCTGGATTCTGTCTAGCCAAGATGTGAACCCCAAGTCCAAGGAGAGATTCCGCCTCAAAGGACTAGGCAAAGAGTGATATAGGATACTTGACAACCTCTTCTGGCCTATGATGTGCATAGATCATACTCACACAGACTGAGTTAATAGCAGTTCCCAAGATCTTCTAGAATCCTGGTGTGTATTCAAACATACCTGACAGGTTGAGGTCTGCAAGAATGACGTTAGTCAGGAACCCATGCATATCAAAATGGATCCTGCCATTTTTCACACTGTCAGTGATGATAGATTTCACAGAGCCTAGAGCAAGCATGCAGGCTTCGTGGATCTTCCACCTGTAACAGGGATACTGCAGTTGGTAAAGCATATTACACTTCCAAAATAAGTAAGGCCACTCAAGAGTATTCCAAAGTGACTTGATCCCAAAATAATTTGTCAGTATTTCTAATTAGTCTATTTAAAAGTATATTTCTACTACCTATCAATCATCTATCTATCTATCTATCTATCTATCTATCTATCTATCTATCTATCTATCAATCAATCATCTATCATGTGGGAGCACTATCCATCCGTCCGTCCGTCTGTCCGTCCATCTACATCCATGTGTGGGAGCAACAGCAATGGTGTGGGTGCGGAGTCAGAGGACACCTTTCTAAAGTTCCTCACTTCTATGCTGTAGGCTCTGGAGACTGAACTCAGTTTGCCAAGCTTGACATCCAGCATCATCGCCTGCTGAGCCACCTCATCTGCCCTTGTTCTTTAACAAGATTTATTTATTTATTTAATGTGAGTACACTGTCGCTGTCCAGACACACCAGAAGAGGGCATCGGATCCCATTACAGATGGTTGTGAGCCACCATGTGGTTGCTGGGATTTGAACTCAGGACCTCTGGAAGAGCAGTCAGTGCTCCTAACCGCTGAGCCATCTCTCCAGCTCTAGCCTTTATTTGTTTTTATTTTTTTGAGACAGGGTCTCACACGGGCCAGGCTCGCCTCAAACTTGCTATGTATCAATGAAGATGGTTTTGGACTTCTAAATCTCTTGCTTCTACCTCCCAAATGCTAGGACAGAAGTCATGTACCACATCTAGGCTCATCCTTTCAACTTAAACACTATTAAATGTCACAGAAAACATGGAAGTATAATAGCAGAGTCTTCTAATTAAAAACAAAAGTCCCCCTTTCGAAGCTGTTTAAAAAGGGCTAGAACGAGCTCATTTTCCCTCAGATGTAGTGCTTCAGACAAGACTGTAAGCAGAGCTGCTGCTCCCCTTACCAGTGCTCAGTGCCACTGGCTTTCGTCTGCTCAGCTTCTTGTAAGTGCCGAGTGGCTGCAGTAGCCAGGGCCACTGCACTCTCATTCTGGAAATCTGTGGCCACAGCCTAGGAGAGAAGATTGAAACATAAATCTATGTGTGTGTATGGTTTAAACTCTGACGCACCCATTCTAGAGTCTCATCAGGTGTACTAAAAGTAACCCCGTTAGTTCCGGGTCTCTGATGAAATTAAGGTAACACTCGCAACTGTACAGTGTTCAGGCATTATAAGGCTAAATAGCTCTACATAGCTGATCTCTCTGGCTCTAGCATAAATGAAAAAATGATAGTTAGCTTTGGACAACAATGGACCAGATATTTATTGTCTTTGAAGCTGACTGATCATGAGAGTAAAAGGCTGCTCTAGTAGTGTATAATATTTTTCTGTTCTACTTTTATTGTTTGGTGCTGGCAGTTCAACTGAGCTCACTTTGCACATGCTAGCCGAATGCTCTAGTGCTGAGCTACACGACCAGCTCCTCCTGTAACCGTCACAGGCGCCTTAGGAACACTAAATACCAAGACACAATGTACCATAAACCCAACAGGAACTGGCAGGTTCTTCACAGCACTCAACCTAGAGGCAACCCTATGCCCTAGTTGAAGGAGCCAGAAAGTTCATGAGCTCACTTCCCAACAACCTTTTAAGTTTGTCAACTTCTTATTTGTGCCATGGAGGCCTGTTGAAGATTAAACTGAAATGTTCCTGATTCAGTGAGCCAGGTGCAAAAACTTTGCTATTTCTCAGTCTCAAATTTCATGAGCTACTTTCTCATGTTCTCAAAATGGTCTGAGGTGAAGCTGCCCCACAGCACCGCTGACCTGGGTTAGGTGTCTGGGAAGAAGAACTCTCCAGAGACTGGAGGGTTATTTGGTTGAAGTAGCAAGGTAATTCTTACCAGCAACAGGTCCTGAGCTGCAATTCTAACAGTGTAGGAGAACGTGTCGTCATCCTCGTCTTCTACAAACTGCTGTGGGTTAGCCGTCCACACTTTAATCTGCGAAGGGGAGCAAGTCGGCTCGTTCTGATCAGTCTCGTCTCCTGGTCAAAACTCTAAAGTCTTTTTCTTTTTGAGGCAGGGTCTCACTGTGTAGCTCTGGCTGGTCTTGAACTAAGAGAGATCCACCTACCTCCTAGTACTTTAAAGATTTTTTTGTAGAGAAACAAATCATTATCCAAATATATAGGACTGGTTATCTGCAGCGGAATCGTTCTCTGCTGCTGCCACCAGCGTGCTAATCTGATAAACAGACATACTGAATACATCAGGGATTTACTGTAAAAACACCAACTTCTGTGCTGGTATGTGTGGAAGACATTGCCATGTTATTTTCTTTGGGTAGCACTGGCTGTTCTGGAATGTACTTCATAGACCAGGCTGGCTTTGAACTCAGATCTGCCTATTTCTGCCTCCCGAGGGCTGCAATTTAAGGCATGCTCCACCACGTGGCATTATTTATATTATTTTTTAAAAAAATTACATTTATGCTTATGAGGGGGTCAGAGAGCAATTATCAGGAGTCAGTTCTCTCCTACCACATGGATCAGAGGATTGAACCCACGCTGTTAGGCTTGGTAGCAAATGTTTTACCTGCCAAGCCATCTCAATGGTCTAAGCTGATGCATTTTCTTTTAGTACTTTAAAAATACAGTGTTTTTATTACTCCTTTGAGAACTTCCCACAATGTGTTCTGAACATTTTCACTGCTTTGCTCATTCTGCAACTGTTCCCAGATCTGGAAAAATTAACTTATTTTCATTCTTCTTTTTCTTTCTTTATTTGAAAAAGGTTTCTCTCTGTAGCCCTTACTGTCCTGGCTTCCCTCTGTAGATCAGGCTGGCTTCAAACTCAGAAATCCACTTGCCTCTACCTCTTGAGTGCTAGCATTAAAGGTGTGTGCCACCATGCCTGGCTGGGAAAATGTTTTAAAAACCTAGTTGTTTCTTTCTTTTGTTCCTCTTCTAAGTGAAAATCAGAGAAGCCATGGAGGCTTCAACATGGCAAAGAACAGATGCTGATCAAACAATACTGACAAGTGTGGCAGCAGGGACAGGAGCAAACTGAAATAAAAGTCTATCAATATACCGCCTGCACTCCAGACTAGGCTAAGAAAATGTGACTCAGATTCAAACTCTACATTTTGATGATATGGATCACTTCATATTGGGCTTTGTAGATGGGATAAATCATGGGAACTCCCAGGGGTTCTTACACATTCCCACTAAGATCTCAGGGATCCCTAGTCTGAGCGGCTGCAGTCTGATGGCTGGCAGGTGATAAGGCCTAACCTCACTGCTTACAGGAAGTGCTGGATTGGTTCTCCTACAGACTATGATCTCTGCTCAGTAGTTTCACAGAGATTTTCCTAGTGAAAAAAATGTTCTGAAAGTCTAACATTAGAATTGATAAAAACAATACCATAACTTCTCTAGGATTTCACATAAAGTTAGTCTCTCAGTGTCTGTTTTATAGAAATGAGATGCTTACTTGACCAAGGTTTCACGTTCTTTAAGTTTCCAGTACGACTTAGTAACTGTCTCCCAAATACCAGTTACCTGCTCCTCGGTGATCTGCATGTACAGGATGATATAGTAAATGAGCTCAGGCAACGCTTTCTTAACGGTGCTTTTGAATTTGCTGTTTTCCAGTAGTGCATGGACAAATTCAAAAATGCTAAAGACGAGGTTTTCAAAGCCCAGGACTTCTCCTACAGGGATACATGAGAGTAGGAATCAATGCCATGGGAACAAAAGGAAAGCATCCATTCTGGAAACAAACTACATCGTCTTTGTGAATCAATGAACACGTAAAGTACTTGCTAATTGTCCCTGAAGGGTTGGGAGAAGAGACTAAAGAGTCAATGGAAGGAGATTAAATACGTTCAAGAGTAACACATTTCCCAGCATGTCTACTTCTGGTCACAGAAATGAAGGCTATCATCAGTGGGATTCCGAGTTAAATGAGACAGAGCGGCACAGGCGGCTTAGCTGATCAGACACCTGTTACACAGTTCTCAGCAGCTCTGCAATGTCCCTAGGATGACGTGGAAGATGGTGAATTCTCAATGGCTCACACACAATGCACTGAAAAGACACTTTCACTGCTTTTCTGTTTTCTGCCTCTGACTTGTCTGTGTCAAGATCCTTTCCCCTCAGAACTGGTATTTCCTTTACTACGTACCGTCAGAGTCCACAGGGTCTTCCACTTCTTCCGTGTAATTCACTTCTGTCCTCACATAAGTATGATGCAGAGTAAAGGAAGACAATCTGGAGTCTGCTTTACATAGTCTACACGGGAGTGCTATAAACCCCAACAAGGACAGACACATACTTAGACGTGGACACACATGACTGAGGCCCGGGCTGGATTCCCAATGTTAGGCAGTGGCGCAGCAGGACCTCTGGGTTCTCAGGAAAGGATATAAGGCAGCACTTTCAGTCAGAGTGTTCCAGACAATGGGCAGGATCTGTTGCATGGAGGATACCATGTGCTTTGGGAAGTTTTTCACCAAGGCTGTCACTGCCTGAGAGCAGAAAACACTACTAAGTAACACAAGAGCACACGGTGATCTCTGACTTCCTCAGCTCTCAGCCTACTGATAGTGTCTTTACCTTCAGAACCTCCATCTTAAAGCCACTGTCCGACGTGGGGCCGTCTGGCATCTGCAGCGCCTGAACAAAGGCCTCTGTGAACTGCTGCACCACGGGGAAGATCAGGACTTTGGCTGCACCCTGACAACAGAAACCACAGTCAATGCTGGACAAACCCTCAGAGCTTCAGCACACACTCTAAATCTCAGTTTTGAAGCATCTTTTAGGGACAGGTCCTAATCAAAGGGCACAGCTATAGTCACTGCGTGAGTTTCTCAGGCTTTCAGCCCTCAGCTCCGACCTGAGATCCTTCACTATAGTCTTCTGAAACCTAGCCCATGAGGCCACTCTCAGAACAGCATCCGGATCGCCGGGATCAGCATTCCCAGCTAGATCTCCTTCACACGAGAGGGTAGAAAGGCTTGAGATAGCCAATGTAAAAGGAACCAGGAACACTTGGAATATAGCTCAGTGACAGAGTGCTTGTCTGGAATGTGTGAGCTCCTAGGTTTAATTCCAAGCATGGAAAAAAAAACCCAAACCAAAGCAACCTCCACCCCCAAACCCCCACAAACAACAACGCCCAACCACAGAACAAAATATACAAAACAAAGCTAAAATATAGGCATTATATATGCTAAAATTTTAGTGAAAAATGCTAAATCTCTAAGACTGGCTAGCATGCTTTCTGATGGTTATGGAGTGGGTCTTTGGCAATGTAAAGTATAATAAACACTCTGAAGCACACACTCTGTTATTCCTCACCAAAGGCTCACCCACCTTTTCCAGTTCCTCCATGTTACAGATCATATGAGCACAAGTAGTAAAAATCTCCACTGCCCGGGAACGCGTTCGAATACCATACACCTGGAAAAAGATCATGGCTCAGCCACGGGACTGGAGCGCATATGTGTGTACATGCGACTAGAAGTAAACCAGGACTAACCAATCAATCCTCACAGTTAATTCCCTAAAGCGACACAGATGCAATCCACGCATCTGTATAAAAAAATGGGTTTCTGTAATTAAGAGAGCATAAGGTGGTTGATACCTTTAATCCCATCACTCGGGAGGTAGAGGCAGGCAGATCTCTGTGAGTAGAAGGCCAGCCTGGTCTACAAAGTGAGTCCGGTACAGCCAGGGATACACAGAGACCATATCTGTGTACTCAAAATACAAACAAAACAAAAACAAAAACACAAAAGAGAGAGAGGGAGAGCATAAGGCAGCAGAATGCTAAACTTAACTAGAACCAGCCTTTGATATACAGGCCTCTGTGACTTTAAAAACAGGTCCCATAACACTTAAAATCCTAACAGAGCTTGCCTCTGCCCACTGAGCGCGGTTTAGAGACGCCCTCCACCATGTCTGCCTTGGCTAATAGATGTTTTTCCTTTTGTGGAGATGGGGTTATGAGGTGCCCAGCTGCTGCTCTGTCTCTATTGTGTGATGAACCCAGGGCCTTAGAGCACATGCTCCATACTGAGCTGAATCCCTACTTCTCAATGCACTTCCTTTACAGTGGAGCACTCACTGGGGCAAGGGACCCCAGAGATTGGATACCTATTAAGTATTCCTATACTACTGTGTGCAGATCACTACTTATGTACATACTAGCAAGTACATATACAACACATTAAGATTCTATCTATTCTGGGCTGGAGGGATGGCTCAGTGGTTAAGAGCACTGACTGCTCTTCCAGAGGTCCTGAGTTCAAATCCCAGCAACCACATGGTGGCTCACAACATCTGTAATGAGATCCGATGCCCTCTTCTGAAGTGACTGAAGACAGCTACAGTGTACTTAAATATAATAAATAAATCTGAACAACAACAAAAAAAGATTCTATCCATTCTTGCAGTGAAGTAACAGATGATTTTAAATCCCTGGCTGAGTAGGTAAGGGTAGGAATGGCACTTGGGACAATAGGTGCAAAGCTCTGAGTGGTTGAGACATTTAGTTATTTCATCAAGTGCTTCCCTTGTTGTCATGAGTTCAAAGACTACGGTTAATTCAATTTCTGCTCTAGATCACACTCAGTTCTAGTGTCTTGGCATGGGCACGAGTGACAATAACCATCACTATACACCTGCAAGGTGGTACTGAGACTCCATACCTCGGCCATGGTGAATATCTTATACATCTCTGGGAGAATGACGGGAGCAACAAGTGGCATCTGTGTGTCTGTCACTTCCCGAGTAAACTCTGCAAAGACAAGAAGTAAAAGATGCTTCATAAAGACAAAGTGTAAAAACCACTTTAGTGTAAGCCACCTAGGTAGCAGTTCCCAGTCAGCACATAGGAATGGCCACTGGTCTAGCAAGCTCACTCTGAGAAAGAAAAAGGAGTCAGAAGTATCATTCATCAGAAGGGGAGAGAGATTAGGAACACAAATGAAGGTACAAGAAATGAAAAAGAAAACCACACAGATTGTAGCCATCTACAAAACAACTGCATACAAGTAAGACAAATGGGGACCCTTCTAGGTTTGTGTCATGTCAGCATTTGGGCACACTCTTGAGATCTCTCAACTGTCACTCTGGTTTCTGTCAGTTCTGTCCCCTGACAAGTTACATCGATGTAAATAACAAAACAAGATAATCATGGCATAGTGGCACTCGCCTTTAATCCCAGCACTCTGGAGGCAGAGACAACAGGCAGATTTCTGAGTTCAAGGTCAGCCTGGTCTACAGGGAGAGTTCCAGGACAGCCTGGTGAGATACTGGTCTTGAGAAAAACCAATCAACCAACCAATTAACCAATTCTCCACCCACCCATCCATCCAAAAATGTATTAAGTATTAAGCATCGACTCCGTTTATCAATGTGTAATTCTGGAGTTGCTGTTAACTGAACAGGAAGGGGATTCCTAAGTGAAGGTGTTTAACCCATGTGCAGATTTGAAAGAAGTGAGAATAGACAGGTCACATCTTCTTGTGCCTGGAAAAACTAAAATAAGAAAATGATATGCAAAGCATATAAAGACCCTGTGTCAATCCCCACAGGTCAAATACAGATCAAATACTGACTGTTCTTTAGGAATATGGCTTCCTTCTAAAAGATAAATTCCAAGCTTTATTTTAATAAAAGTGTGTCAAATTCCATTTTGATTGAAGTCAGTTGGGCTGGAGAGATGGCTCAGCAGTTAAGAGTTAAGTCTGGGGGCTGGGGATTTAGCTCAGTGGTAAGAGCGCTTACCTAGGAAGCGCAAGGCCCTGGGTTCGGTCCCCAGCTCCAAAAAAAAAGAACCAAAAAAAAAAAAAAAAAAAAAAAAAAAAGAGTTAAGTCTGTTCTTCCAGAGGTCCCGAGTTCAATTCCCAGCAACCACATGGTGGCTCACAACCATCTGTAATGGGATTAGATGCCCTCTTCTGGTGTGTCTGAAGACAGCGATAGTGTACTCGCATATATAAAATAAATAACTAATTCTTTAAAGATTGAAGACAGTCCAAATAAAATACACTGGATAGCATATTATCACGTCTGGGCCTTTGGCCTAAGATTAAGCATAGCCCGCATTTAGGAATAAAAGCTTTATGAACAAACACAGCATAGAGCTTGGGTGTAGCTGAGCACGTACAAGGGTCTGGTCAAATCCCCAGTGTCACTGCCACCATCACCACCACTACAAAGAAAAGACAGATAGAGGAGTCATTATTGAAGTGACTAACTGTACTTTTTATCTTTCCTATAATCATTCTGAGTAGTCTCAATTTGTTCATACTTTTTTTTTTTAATTTGTTTACTTATTATATGTAAGTACACTGTCGCTGTCTTCAGACACACCAGAAGAAGGCATCAGATCTCATTACAGATGGTTGTGAGCCACCATGTGGTTGCTGGGATTTGAACTCGGGACCTCTGGAAGAGCAGTCCATTCTCTTAACCACTGAGCCATCTCTACAGCCCCCAATTTGTTCATACTTTATAGGTTTAAATTCAAAGTATGTTTTCTGAGTTCATCAAGTCAGAAAAGTTTGGGACATTAATACCTAAATTTACAAAACTATAAGACAGAAGTAAAAGATTTATCTATTAGATCAAATATTTAAATTCTTAGCATATATTTCCTTTATATCATGAGATCAAGTTCTCTTTTATAAACAGAAAAATAACTCGAAAGGTCAAGAACAGTATCTTCCTCCAAAGTCTCAAAGGCCCTGGGCACAGTTGGCCAGGGCACAGTTGGCCAGCCTGCTTTCCCAACTATTCAGGGAGCTGAGGCAGGAGTTAGAAGTCAACCTGGGCAACACAGTGACCTCCATCTCAAAATACAAAGAAAACCCTACAGAACCGGTCCCATGTGTCTCACAAGGTTTATTCACACACTAATCCTTTTCTGTCCTCACGTACACCCCAGTTCCTGTGGGGTGAAGCTGAGAATCTGCCCTCTTACAAGTACACCGCAGTTCCTGTGGGGTGAGCTGAGCGTCCGCCCCCTTTTGAAATCGACTGGGTAGTCATTTGTGAATGGAGGTTGGCTGCCGTCCACCTCATGCCTGATGACTCATTACAAAGGATACAGACTTCTTCACCAGTTCCTTCTCTTGGCTGACAGAAACGTGACCTCACTGTATAGTAATTTCCTTAGTTAAGTACAAAGACTCTTCTGCATTCCAACCAGAGTAACTGTAGAACCATCCTTTCTTTCCAGCTCTGTCAGAGAGAAGCTGAACTCTGTACCTGAAGATTAGGACTTCCTCTCCGTTGCTAGATATCCTGGCACTATGAGAGCGTAAGTAAAGGATCTTGGAAGTTCAATTCCACAGAGCAGTCACCTCACTCATACAGAGGCAGGGAGGTGAAAGGTTAATCAAGGAGCACCTCAGCCTTTTTGATGTTTCTGAGCTAAAAGTCCACCAATAGGAACACAGTAGGTACTCTAACCTACTATTAATACTGAATGGGCATGTAAAACGCAGCGTAGATGCCAGGTAAACAGATTCAGTGGCTACACCTAGAAGTGCTGCTCCTCACACGCCTGTGCATAGGAAGGAGCACGGCACGCCACAGCAGGCCACATCACGCCACCCCATGCCACACAGTATGCAGGATGCAGGGAATTATTAGGAAAGGACTTTTGTTTTTGTTTGTTTTGTTTG
This sequence comes from Rattus norvegicus, assembly GCF_021556685.1. Taxonomy (NCBI): domain Eukaryota; kingdom Metazoa; phylum Chordata; class Mammalia; order Rodentia; family Muridae; genus Rattus; species Rattus norvegicus. The sequence continues at coordinate 49,414,772 of NC_141546.1, forward strand.
GGACAGGGTTCCTCTGTGTATCCTTGTGTGTCCTGGAACTCACTCTAGATCAGGCTGGCCTCAAACTTAAGAGATCCACCTGCCTCTCTCTCGAATGGTGGGATTAAAGGCATGCAACACCATGCCTAGCAGGAAAGGACTTTCAATCTCCCCTCTTTCATATGCCAGAGCCCCAAGAACACAGAGGCTTCAGAGATCAAAGGCTCCTCTATCACACAACACCATGCAGAACCTATAGAGCCAGAGACTTGAGAATTAACTTGCAACTAAGTGCAGCTGAGCTAACAATTTATTCCATAACTATTCTTTTAAAAATATATATCTTATTTTTTAAATTATAAATGTGTGTGTGAGTGAGTGCAGATGTCCTCAGAGGCCAGAGACATTGGATCCCCTGAAGCTGGAGTTAAATAAAGGCAGCTATGAGCTGCTTAATGTGGGTACACAGGATTTAACTCAGGTCATCTGCAAATGCAGTATGCATGCTTCACTGCCGAGTCATCTCTCCAGCACTGTACATATTCCTTTTTTCCCCCTTTTGTTGTTTTGGAGATAGATCTCATTATGTAGACCAAGCTGGCCTCACACTCCTAAGATCTGCCTGCCCCTGCCTCTCAAGCACAAGAATCAATCTATCTACCTATCTACCTAATCTATCTATCTATCTCCACTTACTTACCTAACTACCTATGTATTCATCCATCCATTTATTATGTATTTTGGTGTTCTGCCCTAATGTATGTCTATGTGAGGGTGTTAGATCCCTTGGAACTGGAATTAGACAGTTGTGAGCTGCCATTTAGGTGCTGGGAATTCAACATGGATCCTTTGGAAGTATAGCCAGAGTGTTCCCAACTGCTGAGCCCAGAAGTGAGCAGGTTTTTGTATTTTTGCTTTGTTTCTATTTACTTACTTACTTAGATTTTTTGGCTTTCATACATGTTTGTACAGCACAGGCATGCATGGTGCCTGTGGAAGTCAGAAGAGCACATGGACGCCCTAGAACTGAAGCTACTTAACTACCTTTCCCCTTCCAGCTACACTTCACTAACCTCACACTGATCAATGCTACCTCCTCTTTCTTACCCATCCTACTTCCTATTTCTATTTCTCTTACCAATAAGAATCTGAGTCTACTCTACACTACTTCTTTTTTCATCTTTATTAACTTGGGTATTTCTTATTTACATTTCGATTGTTATTCCCTTTCCCGGTTTCCGGGCCAACATCCCCCTAACCCCTCCCCCTCCCCCTCTCTATGGGTGTTCCCCTCCCCATCCTCCCCCCCATTCCCCCCATTACTGCCCTCAATTACATTCACTGGGGGTTCAGTCTTGACGGGACCAGGGCTTCCCCTTCCACTGGTGCTCTTACTAGGCTATTCATTGCTACTTATGAGGTTGGAGCCCAGGGTCAGTCCATGGGTCTTTGGGTAGTGGCTTAGTCCCTGGAAGCTCTGGTTGGTTGGCATTGTTGTTCATATGGGGTCTCGAGCCCCTTCAAGCTCTTTCAGTCCTTTCTCTGATTCCTTCAACGGGGGTCCCGTTCTCAGTTCAGTGGTTTAATGATGGCATTCGCCCATGTATTTGCTGTATTCTGGCTGTGTCTCTCAGGAGAGATCTATATCTGGTTCCTGTCAGCCTGCACTTCTTTGCTTCATCCATCTTACCTAGTTTGGTGGCTGTATATGTATGGGCCACATGTGGGGCAGGTTCTGAATGGGCGTTCCTTCTGTCTCTGTTCTAAACTTTGCTTCCCTATTCCCTGCCAAGGGTATTCTTGTTCCCCTTTTAAAGAAGGAGTGAAGCATTCACATTTTGGTCATTCTTCTTGAGTTTCATGTGTTCTGTGCATCTAGGGTAATTCAAGCATTTGGGCTAATATCCACTTATCAATGAGTGTATACCATGTGTGTTTTTCTGAGATTGGGTTACCTCACTCAGGATGATATTTTCCAGTTCCATCCATTTTGCCTATGAATTTCATAAAGTCATTGTTTTGTTTTTTTTAATTTTTTAAGATTTATTTATTATATATAAGTACACTGTAGTTGTCTTCAGACACACCAGAAGAGGGCATTGGATCTCATTACAGATGGTTGTGAACTACCATGTGGTTGCTGGGATTTGAACTCAGGACCTCTGGGAGAGCAGTCGATGCTCTTAACCACTGAGCCATCTCTCCAACCCAAAGTCATTGTTTTTGATAGCTGAGTAATTACTCTACACTACTTAAACCTATTGTTTGTCCTCCAACAGTCTTTGACAATTGTTCAGTGGGGATATCAGGCAGCTGTGGCTGCTTTCACAGCTAATGTGGAATTCAGGGAGTAAGACAGACTATACACCAGGTCCCCAGAGCTGCTCCTGGCCCAAGGAATTATTTTCTGAACTACACATTCAATATCACCACATTCAAGTCCCATTTGAGCACTTCAAACATGCCATCTGAGATGTAACTGACAAAAAATAAATCAAGCAAAGAAAAAATATCAGATGTATAAATCCCAATGCAGTAATATAAAAAATTAGGAATAACCAAAGCAAACTAGGTCCTTCAAAATTACTAAAACTATAGCAAAGATCTCTAGTGAATCAGATTAAGTCTCTGAGAGAGAACCCAGTGTAACAAGCACATTTCAAGATACAAATAAACACCTGAATGAAATAAGGAAGACTAGGATGATTCAAAAGAATTCAAAAGAAATCAAAATACTAAAGAAAAGACAGGCACAAATGCTGGAATTAAAAGACACAGTTAAATAAATTCTGTGGGGGCTGGAGGGATGGTTTAGTGGATAAGAGCACTGACTGCCCTTCTAGAACGTCTGAGTTCAATTCCCAGCAACCACATGGTGGCACACAACCAACTATAATAGAATCTGATTCCCTCCTCTAGTGTACATGAAAACAGAACACTCGTATACATTAAATAAATAAATCTTTAAAAATCAATCAGTTAATTAATCAATCAATCAATCAATCAATCAATTAATTAATTAATTCTGTGGACAGTCTCAGCACAGAACGAATAAAGGAGAGGACTGCACCTGAAAGGTGCAGAGAGTCTGCACCTGAAAACAGGATGGAGGAACTGGAACAAGGACAAAGATAAAACATTAAGAGGGTCCGAGAGGGAATCCCAAGATAGACAAGACACTCTGAAAAGACTAAGTTGAAGGGGAGCAGGCAGAGGAAAATCTCATTGTAAAGGCATAGAAAATACTTCCTTTTATTTTATTGTTGGTTTTTAAAGGCAGGATTACTATGTGTAGCTATGGCTGTCCTAGAACTCCATCTGAGACCATGCTAGCCTCACTTCAACAGAGATCCACTTGCCTCTGCTGTCTAGCCAGAAAATATTTTCAAAAGAATCATAACAGAAACATTGCCAAAGTCAGAAAAGGAGATATCAACCCAGATTCAGGAGATAACACAAAGACAAGACCAGAAAAGAACTTTCCTTTGTTAGAATTTAACCAAAACCCTTTTTCCAGTTTACTTTTTGACACTGTAATAAAACACTGACCAAAAATAACTTGGGCAAGAAACTGCTTATTTTGGCTTACAGGTAATAATCAATTATCAAGGGAAGTCGAAGCAAGAAATGAAACCTGGGCCACAGAGGAACACTGCTACAGACTTGCTCCCTGGCTTGGTCTGCTGCCTTCTTATACAGCCCAGGTCTACCAGCCTAGGGATGGCACCGCCCACAGTGGGCTTGGCCTTCCCACATCAATTAGCAATTAAGAAAAAAAAAAAAAGTCCTCAAAGACTTTCCCACAGGCCAGTCTCATGGAACAAATTCCTCAGTTGAGGGTCTCTCTTCCCTGGTGTGTTGACAACACTAAAATACACAGAAGAAAAAAGCATAGTAAAAGAGGCAAGAGAGAAACACTGAGTCACACAACAGGCAAGCCCACTGGCCTAACTCCAGATCATTCAACTGAAGCTTTAGAAGCCAGCAGGGCTTGGAGTGATGTATTTCAAGTTCTGAAGAAGAACTATTGCCAATCCAGAGCACTGTGCCAGCAAAGCTACTTGTCATAACTAAGGGGAAGATAAAAGCTTTCTGTGATAAAAATAGACTAAAGGAATCCCTCACAGTGAAGAGAAAAACAAATCCACGAAAGAGCCACAGAAAATAAACCATGCTAGAAAAATAGCAGGCAAAAGAGGAAATGCACACCTTTCAATAATAACCAAATTGAATATAACTGAAGCACACAATCAAATGACACGGCAGGAAAATGGACGAAAACCACAATGTTAAGTGAGTGTAATCCAAGCCCAGAAGGATAAGCACATATTCTTTCTCATATGTAGATACTAGCTTTGAAATTTTAGATTTATATGCTTAATTTGGAGTATCTGAGGACAGAAGGAGTGAGGGACCAGAACCCACCTGATATGAGCATAGAGAATGCTGCAAGTTAAAGGTGAGAGGCAGGGGAGAAGAGGGAGTGAGGGCAACCAGAATCTAAAGATACTTGAAAACCCCAGATTTTAGGTCTCCTCAAAGGAGGAATTCATGTTTGTCCTGTTCTGTAAGAGACCATGGTTTGGGAGGTTCTAAGTCTTGGGGAAACATTACTTTTGTTAAGCAACTTATTCTCAAACTGCCTTCTAAATACCTGTGCTTAAACCCATGGATTAGTACTGCCCCCAACCTTGGCTAGAAAAGCCTGCTGGCCAGCAGACACTCCCTGCTGGTCAATGTGCTGAGAGTAAGTCGTGTTTATTAAGGATTAGCCCAAAAGGGAGTATCTGTATCAAGCCTCCACCTCACCACGGTTCAGGGAAACCGCAGAAGATGGGGCAGAAAGACTACAAGAGCAGTAGGATGGGTGTGCAGTGTTGTCTTCTGGACATGACAGGCCATGGAACTCACGACCTCACAGTGCTGCAATTACCTGTACAGGACTAAGCCAATAATTCTGCAGTGAGCAATGATTAGACTCAAAAAGGTGGGTGGCAGGGGCAGGGGAATGAGGACATGTTGGGGGCACTGGAAAGAGTAGAGTGGGGACTTGGGGGTAGTTATGAATAAAATACATTTTTAACATGTTTGAAACTGTCAAAAGATGCATAGGAGCTATTCTGTTAAAAAGGAGAAAAGCCAGGCAGTGACAGCACACACTTTTAATCCCAGCAAAGGAGAGGTATCTCTGAGTTCAAGGCCAGTCTGGCCTATATAATGAATTGCAGAGCAGAGAGGGAGAGAGAGTACACTTCATGATTTCATGTAAACTGGCAGGTCTCATAAGATAACTGTATGTGATTTTCATAAACCTACATGAACAGACGGGAAAGATGATTTTGAAAGAACCAGCACAAAATGGTTTGCCCAGCAGTATTATTATTATCACTATTATTTTCATTTAACATTCTGTTTGATATCTACTTAAAATTATTTTTATTATTTTTAATTACACATATGTATGTGCATGAGGGTATGTTGTCATGTAACCATTTTCTCTGAGATTAAAACATCCCATCCTGCAAGGAAGCTCCTTAAGCAGGAAGGTAAACAATTCAAAGTAGCTTCAGGAAGTCCCTGAAACTTAATGGATTCACTGGGCCCCTCCCTGCCAGAGTAAGCTATAAAAGCCACAAATTCCCTCACATGTAGCAGAGTCAAGATGCAAAAGAGAATCTCAGACTAGATCGGCTGCCTGGAAGAAGCAGAAACCAGGCAAGCTTCCTCAAAGAGGTTTAGACCAACTGAGACACCTGGAAAGGACAAGTTCCAACCTGCTGAGCCGCCTGTGCAGTATGCTCCAGGTTCCCAGCTTTGGGAGCCGTCACCTATGCTGGGGTGGGTTCAGGAAAGGTTTTGTCACACACCATATGTATATGTGACACAAGCCCATGGAAGTCAGAAGTGTCAGATCTCCTGCAGCTGGAGTTACATGTGACTATGAATTGCCCCACATTGGTGCTGGGAATTGAACCTGTGTACTATGTAAGAAGCAGTATGTGTCCATAATTGCTGAGTCATTTCTTCAGCCTCAGATCAGTATTTTTTAAAGACTTATTTTTATTTTATATGTACGAGTGCTTGTCTACATGTACATCTATGTACCACGTGTGTGTCCAAAATCCACAGAAATCCAGAAGAGATTATCAGATCCCTTGGAACTGAACTTGAATTATAACTGTGAGCTACCTTTGGGGTGCTGGGAACTGAACCCAGGTCTTCTACAAGACTGACAAGTGCTCCTATTTACTGAGGCATCTTTCCAGCAGCTCCAAATCAGGATTCGTGGAAGAATTTCCTACTGACTTTATCTAAGAGAATGAATATATGACAGAACTTTCAAAGGACCAGAAAACTTGGGCCAGACCTATGGATATATGAAAGAAAATTCCAGAAGGACTGATAAGTTAATCAGCCTTATAAGAGATATCTATCAAAACTCCTTTGAGCTGACTGTATTATGGTTGGTCAGGGTTGCATAGATTCTTTTTTTCCTTTTTTTCGGAGCTGGGGACCGAACCCAGGGCCTTGCGCTCGCTAGGCAAGCGCTCTACCACTGAGCTAAATCCCCAACCCCTCATAGATTCTTTTTATTCTTATTTCTACAGAAACTTTCATCTGACTGTGACCACTTTTGTTTTGGTTGTTTTGAGTACAGAAGACTGTACTACTCGGGGCTTTACACATACTAGACAAGTACTTCTATAACTCAAGACACACCCCCAGCCCAATCTCACTAGGCTTAAATTTTTTTGTATGTATATCTGTATGCTACATATGTGCTGGTTCCTTCAGAGGGTAAAAGATGGCATAAGATCCCCAAGAGCTGGAGTCACTGACAACTGTGAGCCACCTGATTTGGGTTCTGGGAACTGAGCTCAGGTCCTCTGGAAGAGCAGCCAGTGCTCTTAACCAAAGCTATCTCTCCAGTCCTTTAATTAAAAAAAAAAATTAATTAATCTGCATGTGAGTGAGGTCAGGAGACACATGCATGTGAGTGAAGGAGCCTGTTGAGAGGTAGGGGTCTAGAGCTGGAGTTACAACAGCAAACTGATGGAGTTAGAGGCAGCTAACAGCACATGTGCTGGGAACCTAACTTGAGTCTTCTGGAAGGGCAGCAAGCATTCTTTTTTTTTTTTTTTTTTTTTTTGGTTCTTTTTTTCCGGAGCTGGGGACCGAACCCAGGGCCTTGCGCTTCCTAGGTAAGCGCTCTACCACTGAGCTAAATCCCCAGCCCCGGCAGCAAGCATTCTTAACCAGTCTTTTTAGCCCTGACTATTCTTTTGTTCTATCTTTAAGACGGGGTTTTACTGGATAGCTCTGGCTGGCCTTGAACTCCCAGAGATTTCTGCCTTCTGAGTGCTGGGTTTAAAGGTGTGTGCTACCACCCTTAGCTGAACACTGACTACTCTTAATTTTCCCCTGGTTGAACTAAGAAGTGGAATACAAGTCTTTGAAATTAATCACTTTACACTTCCTTCATGTATTTACACATTATCATTTAAAGACGGAACTATCGAGACATTTTCTCAATAGGAAAGAATACCCCGGAATTATGTTAAGCCTAATAACTAACGCTTACTCAGAGTCTGCTATTACATGTCAGCTATTACGCTCAACACTTTACACGGGTTAGCATAGGTCAACTTCCAAAACCTCCTCCCTGGTGGTTTGAATGAGAATGGCCCTCATAGGCTCATATATTTGGGCGCTTATTTACCAGGGAATAGAACTGTTTGAGGAGGTATGGCCTTGCTGGAGTAGATGTAGCCTTTGAGAAGGAGTATGTCACTGGGGATGGGCTTTGAGGTTCCAAAGGCTTATGCCAGTTCCAGTGTCTGTCTCTCCGCTGGCAGAACAAGACATAAAGCTCTCAGCTACTGCTCTAGCACCATACCTGTCGCTTCCCGTCATGATGATCCCGGGCTCAGTCCCTAGAACTGTAGCAAGCCTCAATTTTATCAGAGTTATACTGGTCATGGTGTCTCTTTATAGCAACAGAACAGAAATAAGATTAACATTTTAAGACAGCATCTTAGAAACTAAGGCTCAAAGAGACAAAGTAAAGTTCTAAGGTGCATTCAGAATTCAAACCAAAACTCTTGAGTGCTATTCGCTATGGCACTCATGTATCTTTATATATGTGTGGTTTGGAGGCTTGAACTCAGGGACTTGGGCATGCTCTGCCGCTGAATCATACCCTCAGCCTATGGTACTGCTCTATAAAAATTTGGAAGAATCAGTAGTGCTATGCTAACTCAATTCCCAGGAAAGAATCAATAGCACTTCCGCTGGCTATAGATAAAAACTAGGAGAAAAACATTTACAAAAACCTGAGAGAGAGGAGAAACACTTAATAGATCCTTGGCCCAGGCCACATTACCACATAGCTTCTAATTGTTTCGCTCTCACTTAAGGCCCAAGAACAACACCAAGGAAAGGTTTCTAGTACCTGTCAACACACGCATGGCTCCATGGACAGCATTTAAGTCTCCGCTCACCAACATCTCCATAAGCAGGTTGAAGAGCTGGGGCCAGGCTTCGGGCCAGTCCCAGTGGGCAATGGCGGACACAGCATAGGCCACACTGGAGCGCACTTTGCTTATTGATTCTCTCAACCCGTTGGGTAATAGCTCTCGGATAACAATTTTTGCCTGTGGAGGAGGAAAGGGCACTTGTCATTGATCAGAGTGTAAGCAGCAGGCCTTGGGACGATCTTCACTGCTCAGTTACAGTAGCCACATTTCAAGAGTTCACCAGCCACAGTGGTGCTCTCTCATTGAACATCACGCATACAAAACACCCCCACAGTTGTACAAGGTTCTAACTTACAGTTCTAGACCTTTGTATCTCATCCTATCTTGGGTTTTCAGAGTGGTTGCTTAGTAATCGTACTAAGAAGAATTTTATTTAATTCTCAAGCCCTTTGAAGTTAGTAATTTTAATTCTAATTTTGGAAACTAAAGTAATTGAGTGTTCACAGCTAAATGTATCAAATGCTCTCGTGGCCTGCAGAAGGGCAGAACTGGATCTGAACACAGCCCATCCTGATGCTCACTTGTACCACAGCACTCATAATGCCACCCACCAATCCATTTTCTTCCTAGTCTTGTTTTCTGGGATCAGGAAGTGTTATATTGGTGCTGAGTGTCTTAAGGCTGTCTCTCCCATCTTTGTAGGTAGATTAACTATCAGCCTTTACCCTTTCTGTAGTTTCCGGAGGTCTGAACTTCTCTGATTGGGCACACCAGTGAGTTTCCACATACTGTTTCAAGATGACTGACGCCAGCTGGGAAGACAATAAGCCGTCATGTGCAACAAGAGATAGGACTTATTTTCACATATAAAAACTACACGTATGGCTTGATACATTGCATCTAATTCTGTACAAAAATCATGTTTTATACATTGTCCTTATTTCTTCTCCTTCCCCTAAGAAAGTTTCTGAGTTATTAAGTGAAGAGAAAGTCCTTATCAATTGAATGGACTTACCTGACGGATGGCCAGTGCCCCCTGAGGATCTACAGTCAGCTCTGCCAGGTGAACACCAAATTCTGAAAAAGAAAGTTTCCTGTGAATCTAAGGGTATTCATGAAAGCCACAGCACACCTCTGAGCTCTAGCCTTGAAGCGACAAGGGAAGAGCTCAAGAAGAAACCTGGCCCACTGCTCCTACAGCGCAGCAACTTCATTAACTATGACATTAGATTCAAGAAAACCTGGCTCAACAGGCTTACCCTAAAAAACAAAACAAAACAAAACACCAGGATTTTGCCTGGCTAGTCCTGAACAGGATCTTCCTGCCTGCCCCAGCTTTCCAAGTGCTGGGATCATGGGTATGAGTCAAACACTTAACTAACAGTCTTGAACTGCTTATTGAAAGTGTGTTATAAACTCTCACTACCAAATGAAAACAGACCCACTTACATTTGCAAAGTAATCAGTGTTTTATCGAGAATATAAGGTCAGGGCTGGAGAGATGGCTCAGTGGTCAAGAGCACTGACTGCTCTTCTAGAGGTCCTGAGTTCAATTCCCAGCAACCACCTGGTGGCTCAGAACCATCTGTAATGGGATCACAACCGTCTGTAACGCCCTATTTTGGTGTGTCTGAAGGCAGCTGTAGCACACACATATACATAAAATAAATAATTATTTAAAAAAAAGAATGTGGGCCAGAGAGATGGCTCAGAGGTTAAGAGCTGACTGCTCTTCCATTGATCCTGAGTTCAATTCCAGCAACCACATGGTGGCTCACAACCATCTGTAATGAGATCCAATGCCCTCTTCTGGTGTGTCTGAAGACAGCTACGGTGTATTAATAAAATAAACAAATCTTTAAAGAAAAAAATGTAAGATCATAATTTTATATCTCACAATCTAGGATTGCAAGCCAATATAGTTGCCGTCAGTCACAAACACTGAGATGGTTGTAAATGTAAACAATACCCTACAATTCTAATTTAGCATGAAAAACAAACATCTTTTTTTTTTTTGGTTCTTTTTTTCGGAGCTAGGGACCGAACCCAGGGCCTTGCGCTTCCTAGGTAAGCGCTCTACCACTGAGCTAAATCCCCAGCCCCGAAAAACAAACAACTTAATAATGGTTTTCTTTGCGACAAGAGTTTCACTGCACAGCCCTGGCTAGGGCTCATACAGAGCTCTCAGCCTGCTTCCTGACTGCCAGGATTAAAGGCATGTACAACCCTATCAGTCTTAACAAAACAAAAAATTGATTATACATGGGAACATCTGACATATGCCAGGTTAAATAAGTACAGTATTTAATTCATTAGCTAATTTTTAATTAATTAAATCATTTTTTTATTAATTCATTTTCTAGACAAGGCCTGGAACTCATTAAGTAAATCACGTTAACCTCTGCCTCCAGAGTGCTGGGACTAAAGGAGTGTGCCACCATGACCAGCCAGTATTAAAGCTATTACTCAGATTTCTCTCCATGCATATTGATCTGAATGAATGTATGCGGCCACATGTATACACATACCAGTGGGAGCTAGAAGGAGGCATTGGATCATAAGATTCCTGAAGCTAGAGTTACAGGCAACGTGGGTGCTGGGAACCAAACTTAGATGTGGTTCTGAAAGAGCAGCAAGTGCTCTTAACCACTGTGCTATCTCTAGCCTTAAGCATTAAAATTATTTTTACTCATTTCTTTTTTTTAAAAACCTCTTTAATATGGTTGGTAGAAAATTTAAAATTTTATGTCACCCAAACCACACACTACTGCCCCTGCCCCTCTAAACAAAGCAAACAACCCAGCAAGGTCTCTAGATTTAGGCAAGTTTCAGTTCAAATACTGAAGTCACCACACCTGTCCTTGGGTAAGTTATTTATCCTTTAAAGCCTGGTTTCCAAATCCACAAAGAAAGAATGTGGTGTCAATATAACAAACAATCCTATGGAAATTGATTTAACACACACATGTGGTTAGCATGAACCTCTCACATTGTAAAGACTGTACGATTTTGTTACTTATTTTTATTGCCCAGCTTTCTGTAGGGTTAAAGGGAACTCACCTTGTTTCTTCTAGTAGTTCTAGGACTTTGTTTTTTACATTTAGGCTCTTAAGTCACTGGGGCTTGTTTTTCTATATGATACAAATGGTTATACAGTTGTCCCAGCCCCATTTAAAAAGTCCCACCAATGGGCTGGAGAGATGGCTCAGCAGTTAAGAGCACCCGACTACTCTTCCAGAGGTTCTGAGTTCAATTCCCAGCAACCACATGGTGGCTCACAACCATCTGTAAAGAGATCCGATGCCCTCTTCTGGTGTGTCTGAAGTCAGCTACAGTGTACTTATATATAATAAATGAATAAAATATAAAAAAAAAAAAGATGTGTTTAAAAAAAAAAAAAGTCCCACCAAGCCAAGTGTGGTGGCTCACACCTTTAACCCCAGCACAGAGGCGGAGGCAGAGGCAGGTGGGTCTCTGAGTTCCAGGAGAGCTGGGCTACACAGAGAGACTATTTCCTCTCCTTTTCACACACTGCCTTTAGTGAGACGGTGTCTTACATTGGCCATGAATTGGCAACACTTCTCCTGCCTTGGCCTCTTAAGAGTTGGGATCACAAGCTACCAAGCCCAGACCATTTGTTTCTTTTTCTTTTGAACAGTATCTAACTGTGTAGTTCACGGTGGCCTTGAACTCAAGAGTCTCTTGCCTCTGGCTTCTTACCAGCTTAATACTATAAGTGTGGAGTAGCAAGCCATCAGTGTTCTTGCATTTTGACTGGCCTATCACATAATGCCAGATGCAATCTTCCATTTGCAGATTCATGCCAGTATACAAAAATTGTACCATATTTTGAAGTATATAATATTTGCAGAACAGGGATGCTCTTGTTTTACTCAGTTTCCATAGGTACTTGTGTAGAATTTTAAGACTTTCTGTCCTATAACTGCCTTTCTAGTTATGTGTCTGTGCTATAGTGTTAATTATAGAAACTTTATGCAATGTTTAAATGTCTGTAGAGCGTATCCCTTTTCTGGGAGTTCTTCTTTTCTTTTTCTTTTCTTTTTTTTTTTTTTTTTGGTTCTTTTTTTCGGAGCTGGGGACCGAACCCAGGGCCTTGCACTTCCTAGGCAAGCGCTCTACCACTGAGCTAAATCCCCAACCCGGAGTTCTTCTTTTCAATGCTATTATTAGTTACTCTTCATCCCATGTCTTTCTATACAATCCCTACAATCACCCTGTCTAGTTTATCTATGCTGTCCTATTGTTTGAGCTAATTACAGTATCTTTCCAGTTTGTTCACATGTAATGCAGACTGGAGAGATGGCTAGGCAGTTAAGAGCACTTACTGTTCTTCCAGAGGACCCAGTTTTGATTCCCAGAACTCACAGAGCAGCTCATAACCTGCTTTAATTTAGTCTTAGGGATTCAGTGCCCTTTTCTGGTGACTGATGGTACTTCATACACATGGTGGACAGCCATACATGTAGGCAAAACATCCCCCAGCACACACACAGAAAACCCACAGTGTCATCTAGAGGAATGACTCTCACAGTATCCTGTAACAACAGATTCTTACAGTTCCTGTTTGTTTTATTCCAAGTTATCTTTTTTTGTTTTTCGTTTGTTTGTTTGTTTTAGTTTTTCAAGACAGGATTCCTCAGTGTAGCCCTGGCTGTCCTATACTTGCTTTATAGACCATGCTGGCCTCAAACTCACAGAGATCCACCTTCCTCTGCCTCCTATGTGCTGGGATTAAAGGTATGCACCACCACCTCAATACCTTAGATGGAAGCTGGGCTTCTTGCCCGGCAAGTATTCTTTTGGAGAGTTAGCCCCCAGCCTCTCTAAGCTGCAGCTTTTGGTCCTTTTCTATGGCTCCCATCCTGTCACTCATGAAGAATGAGACTGTCTATAAAACCATGATAAAATGAGCTTTTCGATTAATACATGTATTAAATGTTTAAAGCACAAACACTTAAAACCTTCAGAATCATCTCTATGGATACTGAAATTCACTCTGATTCCTATGATTATTTTGGTTAGTTCAGATCCTGGGAAAATATAAAAGCCCTCTTCTTGCAATAGAAGAAACAGGTGTATAAACCCTAACATGTATGAGTCAGCTTTTAGAATGGACTTTATCAAACACACACAGGTCATTTACCATCTAAGAAGACCCTTGTTTTGTTTTTGAGATGAGGGTCTCACTACTTCTCACTCTGTAGGCCAGGCTGGCTTCCAACTCAAGAGATCTACCTGTAGTGCCTCCTGAGTGCTGGGATCGAAGGTGTGCACATCCTCGCCCAGATGTTTTGAGACCTCTTAAGTGCTAATGTTTAGGTTTAATCTAATGTGAACTATCTCACTGGAACAAAGTAAAATCCACTTTTAAAAGAACAGGTAGCCAATAAGACAGTTCAGCCAGCTAAGGCACTAGCATTAAATCTGATGCCTGAATGTGACCCCTGGAACCCACATGGTTAGGAGAACCAACCCCAACGAGTTCTCTTCTGATCTCCATACCCGTGCCATGGCACAAGCCCCATCTCCATAAATAAATGAATAAGATAGAAGGAATACTTCTAGTAAAGTTGCAATTCAGATACTCAGTGTGATAAGAGACATTAACCTGACGCCTTGAACCTGAACAGTCTTGGTCTCCTGGGACAGGGTGAATCAGTTCTAGTATGCCACGAGCAACGTCCTTCAGAGTGACCTACAAACATATTCATAAGCTACTTGGAACACACCGGACTTTCTTTTAAGGTGCTATTTAAATAAAAAATTTATGTGGGTATTAAAAGTTCCTGGCAAGAGCTTAATTTTTGCATCATTCCCATAAGGACAAGCTAGATTGAGGCAAAAAATAAGCAAAATACTCAATCATACAGCATGAAAAAGATACTGAGGAGTGGGGGGTTGGGGATTTAGCTCAGTGGTAGAGCGCTTGCCTAGGAAGCGCAAGGCCCTAGGTTCGGTCCCCAGCTCCGGAAAAAAAAAGAAAAAAAAAAAAAAAAAAGATACTGAGGAGTAAGACTTTTTGAGAAGGTTTGGAAATTTGAGTTTAAACCTAAAGCTTGAATAAATTTGAAGGAGCATTTTTGCAATGAGAACATCCGTGTTCATGGTTCTAGGTGATAACAAGGCTTAGGAAGGGAAAGGGTATGCATGTCTCTCATACCCAGGAACATTGCACACAGGTCTGGGACCACTGAGGTCCCTGACACTGAATGGAGATTGTCAAGACTACTTTCCAGAGAAACTTCTGTGGAAGGATTTTTGGTGTCTGTGCCAGGAGGAAGCAGCACTCAGTGAAGATCACAGCGCTGAGAACTTCTCCTCCACTGTCCTAAGGTAACTGTGTTTGGGAACCTAGCAAATACACAACTCACACTCCGCTCAGCAGCTAGACATAGAGGATGTGGAGAGCAGAGATTAGCCTTAGGTTAAGATCTATATAGAGTGCCTAAGAGCAAGTCAGCCAAGAGTCTCCACCTACACGTATTTTAAGATGAATTTTCCATAAAAGTTTATTTCCTTCACCTAAGAGAGAAGGTTGAAAGTTCAACTAATATGAATGTCTGTTTAAGAGTCTCCTGGGAAAGATGAGCAGACTAACTTGGCTAATTAAGACAAGATTTAAAGAAGAGCAGACAGAACAGCTTCACATTTTGGAGGAAATAGCAGATTAAAGAAAGGGAATTTCTGTGGAAACTGCATAGCTCTGAGGAAAGCATCTTACCTAAAACTGTAACTTACACCAAAGTTGACGAAGGCCTGTGTCCAATGATGATGGCGGTATGCTACTGACAATGGAGTCTGCTAGAAGGCTAATGCAGAGAAGGAAGACAGACTGTGATCAAAGAGCAAACAAATAACCAGCTGTTGAGCTCACTGGCAGAACCACAATCAACACAGTTGTTTCTTCAGAGGGCTGATGTCTAACCCAGGGCAGAGAACCCCATCTAAGGTATGGAACCTCACTTGAAGACCGGTACTGACAGAATCTATACCGTTAACTTCTGAGAAAAAAAACAAAACAGAAACAAAAACCACAACTAAGTATGTCTGTTTAAAAAAAAACAAAAAAGCAACCAACACTTTAATGAAAGCAGGGAAAACACAAGAGACACATACACTGGACTTTTGTTTTGCTTAGAAGAGTCTGATTCAGATTAAACTAAGATTCAATCTAAGATATTGAACCAAAGAACACTGTTATGGGAGCTATAGGAATTCCTAGAGCCGTTTTGTCAGGAAACATATTTCTCTTAGCTCCCTCTCCGAGGTGAAATAGGCACAGCCTTCTTTGGTTAATCGAGACTTTACTGGGTGCCTCTACTACAAACAGACATCCTTTGAGCTTTCTAAGGAACCCTTTGCCTTCTCTGACTTTCTAGTCTCATTTTCAACATTAGACTCATTTTCTAGTCTTTTGGGTGTTTGTTCTCTCTTTCTGGTGATCTTGGCCCCACTTCTCTTATCCTATTTGGCAACTAACATCTGCGTAAACTTTGACTTAGAAGGAAAAATGTAAGAGGGTAGGGAGGATAAAGGATAAGTTAAGAAATGCACACTACTGTTCTTAAGGGTCTATGAGAGAGACAAGAAACCTAAGGGAGATCTGGGAATGGAGACATCTGTCGGAAAGAGTTTTAAGCAGCACTCTGGCGAAGCCCCTATCTCTCATGGGGATAGGTAACCACCACAAAACCATTACTTAAAGGGAAAAGAAAACTCTACCACTGGCCTTTTTCCGAGCGTGGCCGCCTTCCGCTCGGTTCAGTGCCCGCCACATGCCCAGGAGTGCGTCTGGATCCTTTCGGGGTGCCCTTCGCAGGTGGACAGTGCTTATGCTATACTGTAAGAAAGCCAGAAAAGTGCCCATGAGAACCAGAAAGCATTTCCAGCCAGCAGGATCTTCTGTCTAGGCATCTAAGATGGGGAAACCATCAAACATAACCAAGCAGCATCTGAATGCCAGGGAGTCATCCATAGCCTCTGGTCAGTGCAATGGTGGGAGATGAAAAGATACCATGTATTCTCTGAGAAGGAAGGCAAAAAGACTGGGCTGGGGCTATAGCTCAGTGATAGAATGCCTCCCTGGCTAGAATGCATAAGGTTCTGGGTTCAACCCTATGCACAGAAAAGAAAAAGAAAGAAAAAGGAGAAAATATAAAAACACTTAGTTGAGGGTAAATGGTGTGTGCATGTGAGGCTGCGTGTGCATTCATTTCTAACAGATAAAAATAAATAGCAAGAGAGAAAAAAGACTAGGTCTGAACCTAATTATTTTTACAAAAATCTCAGCGGTGCTAGCTAGAGAACATAGGACTGTACATGGAAGTTACTCATCCCAACACTTAGGATGTTCTTCTTAAAGAGAAGTCAGAAAGTAAAAGAGGAAAGAATTCCATCCTGAAATATAAGAAGATATTAAATGATTAAGAAGTAATTAATATGCCAGAAGCAAAGAGGTGACATTCTGAAAGCAGTCTTACCATAAGCTGAATTAAAAAAGATGAGAAGGGAGGAGGAGGAAAAGGAAGAAGAGGAGGGGGAGGAGGAGGAGGAGGAGGAGGAAGAGGAGGAAGAGGAAGTTGTTGTTGACAGACATTAAGATTCGAGTCTCTCATCTATGCCCATGTTAGTGAATGCTTGCTACTAATGAAACAATTACAAGAACATGCTAATAAATAAAAAACCTTTTACTTTTACCCTATGTGGATAGAAGTAAATTTTCACAAACTCTCCTCATCAAACTCAAACTCTCAATCCTCTTGAGAAAAGGGGACAATCATCTGCTCAATACCACACGACACAGGAACTCCAGACTTTCCAGTACTGTCCCACTCAGCTCAGGGCTACAGCAACACCGGTAAGGTCGTAAATGGCATCATCTCTGTGGCATTTCCTCCTCCATGACTGATAAGGAGGCTTTCTAGGTAGCAGGATACTTGCCTAGTATACACAAGGCCTTAGATTCAACCCTCGACACTAGAGGGAAAATTCTATTTCTGATATAATTTGGCCAGAACTCCTTCCTTGCCCTTCCCTCTAAGAGGTAACAAGTGATGTGCCTTTCCCCCACAAGTTAGAGAGCCTTGCAAGTAATGTTCAGCTGGCAGCTAAGAAAGGCACACACCAGACATTAATGAAAAATAACAAGGCACACAACTAGCAGTGACAGTGTACACCTTTAGTCCCAGCACTCAGGAGGCCAAGGCAGGGGGATCTCTGAGTTTAAGGACAGCCTGGTCAACAGATTGAGTTCAAGGACAGCTAGGAAAAACAAAAAAGCAAAAACCTAAAATTTTATAATCCATGTGGGTCCAGTGTCTGATGTTTATGTGAGGCAATAGCAAATGGCTCACAGCGGGAGGGTAGAGGGACTAGATCTGATAAGTTACTTGACCCTGTGCTCTATTGACATAGAAAATTACCAAAACACAAAAATAAGACACCAACTCTCATAAACTTCAGATTGTAAGGAAGATGTTTTAAATGATCAGAAAGCAAGGCTCATCCTTCTGGGATAAAACTAGAACTGAAAGGCAATTCCAAGGGCGCAAATCATTTCTTCAGTCATTTGTAAGAAAGGCTCCTTATTGGGGTTGAGGATTTAGCTCAGTGGTAGAGCGCTTGCCTAGCAAACACAAGGCCCTGGGTTCGGTCCCCAGCTCTGAAAAAAAAGAAAAAGGAAAAAAAAAAAAAGAAAAAAGAAAAAGAAAGGCTCCTTATTTTTTGTCCCACTGAGATTTTCATTACAGGGACAATTCCCTGACACTCTAAGAAGCTCGTGAACTCCTCCTAGGAGACCAGATGCTGTTGTTTCATGTACAGAAGGGCCACAGCTAAGGAAGCTGTTAGCTTACGTTTAGAAGGTATCTCAGAGAGCTAGCCAGTATGTACAACTGGAGATGCCTGTGACCCAATGGGAGAGATTACTGTTGAAGACCACTCCTGGAAAAGTCTTAAGGAATGAACCACTATCCTCTAACTAAAAACAGGTACAGAGGGGGACAAGACTATTTTAAAGCCACTGAAGAGTCCAATATACTATATTCAACTCCAGGTTTGATCTAACTCTAACCGCATTCTATACTTGAGTCATATGCCTCACTACTAGGCCACCATTCCTGTTATTCTATCAGAGCTTACCCCCTGCCTCACAGCATGCCACTCAGCACATTATCAGTAGGTTATGGGGACAGGAAGAATTGAGGTGGCCTTTACCAGATTATTCACCAGTGGACTAGTTCAAAATTCTGTACTTTTGATCTCAAGACCCCAAAGGACAACAAGAGTAGGCGACAAGAACTTCAAAATGATTTCAAGAAGTTTATAACTGATTTTGCCGTAGAGGAGGCCATAGCATCTGGCCAGAGCTGGAAGAAGTCAGAGCTACTGTACAGTTTAAACATAAGCCCGCCTTTCACAGCAAGGTGTCAATTTGGGAGTTAGCTCAAACACTGGGTATTACTCATAGAAGGTTTGATTAAGGATCGGTTTGCATCAGATCCAGCAACTAAATGCAAGTAACAAGTTTAGTAAGGTTTCTGCCTATCAGCTTTCTTTCCTTATACTGAGGGAGCAGAGGTATGAACTGTAAAGTCAAGGAACATGACCGGGAAACCTCAGGTCAAGTTATGTGTTGCTTTCCAATGGCTTTCTCCCATCCACGGCTCCTTCTCTTAAGAGAGTCTGGTATGTTATAAAACTACACCTGGCCTTTGAAAAGTCTTTAACCTATTAGATCCCGAATCCCAATAGTTCCAACAGAAGGGAACTTTCCTTCAATGGTTGGGTCATATAAAAGAATATAAAAACTAAGTTCAAAGGAGGTCCCCCCACCACATCCATTTCTTTTCAATAAAAATAAGTCCCGTAGGAGCATTAATTCAAGGTTTTGGGGTTGGTTGGTCAAATATGGAAACAATCTCCCATATTTCTGAAGAAGCCTAAGTTTAAGGAGCAGTGAAAATATTCCCTTGAACTTGGGGAATCTGAGGATCTGGAATTCCAAATCAGATAGGTTTCTTACATAAAGACCAAGGAGATTTTACCCTTTTTCTTTGTAAAAAAAAAAAAAAAAAAAAAAAAGGCCTGCTGAAAGCCCACTAAACAGGAAATTAAAAGAAAACGTCAAATAGTTTCTTCTCTAACACTTTAAAAGGACATAATGGAAGGATGAGAACAAAGAATCTAAAACAAAGGAAAAACCGTTCCTGTACATAGAAATGCACAGTACTCAATAATTGCCAGTAAGTCTTTAAAAGAAAAATAAAACGGAAAGGATGGTCGGGAAAGTGATGCATCGTATGCATCGAACTGAGTTGATTTCTAGGAAAACAAGAGGTGTCTGAACAACTAGCCAGATTTAAAACTCTGATACGGAAACTTGTTTGATGGTGGCCGCCTTCTTAAGGGCCTTACCTCTCGCACTTCTCTAGCTCCCTTCCTTGATCCCACTAGAACCGAGTTGGAGAAGAAAACGGCAAAAGATCTTGTCTTGGTCTCAAATATCCAGATTGCGCGACATCGACAGCACCACGTCGAACTCCATTTCTGTCCTCTGCAGAACCCAGCCACTATCTATCTTTTCAAGTCTTCACCCACCCCATCCCCGCTAAGGCTCCACCTCCCCGGACCCTCTCGTTTCAGACGCGCCACCCTTCTTCTAGGACTTTCACGGCCGCCAGCGGCACCCCCACCCCCGTTTCCTAACCCACTCCTGACGCCCACCTCTCTCCTGGCTAAGGATCCCCAAATCCCTGTGGTCAGCGGACTGTGCGGCCGGCCCTGGTCCGAGCCATCCTCGTGACGGTCCCGCCTCACTCACCCTCTGTCACCTCCAGCACCTTAATCTGCTCCTCTGCAGCCGCCCGCACCTCCTGCACCGGGGACAGGATCCCGGTGAGGGTATCCACCAACGCCTCCTTCAATCCCTGTGCCACTGGACCCGGCAGCCCAGAAGCCGCACCAGCTGCCGCCGCCGCCGCCATCTTTCCTCCCCTCAGCCCGCCAGCCCCGCGGCCGGGACCCGCCACCGAATGACGGCTCCCGCTGACGGCCAATCCGCGAAGCCGCGCCTGCGCATCTAAGTAGGCGGGAGCGGGCGGGGGGCGGGGATAGGTCGCAGCCTCCCGAGACAGCGCCTTCTGCTGCCGGAACCGAACGGCGCTTTGCGGGCCAGCACGCTTCGGACGTATATGCACACAGAATTCCCATAACGGTTTGTAGTCCTGAAGTCGCACGCGCTGTTAGCAAACGCGCTTGGAATAAAGGCGTTTAACCTTTATTCCAACTGGGCAGCTCAGTAGAGCTGACCCCGATGGCAAGGGAGCCGGGTAAGGTACCCCCGAGGGCGTGGGCACAGAAGGCCCTGCCCCTTGTCTGCAATGGATTGTAGTGGGCACGGAAGAGATGCCTTTTCCCCCGCTCCCATCACCCCTTTCCTCCAGCGTTATTCTAGGCTCAGATTTAAGACGTGTTAGGACAGAGGTCCAGCTTTAAAGGAAGGGGATCAGAATAGCATCTTCCTTAAACCAACACCCCTCCTCTCAATTAAAAACTGCAATGATTCAATTGGGTCCGTTCATACGTTTTAGCTTTAGAGATCCAAAGACGCTGAGGGAGAGGACAGGGAAAAGGGGACATGCAGAAAAACTTAAGTGAAATTGGCAATGGGGAGTGGTCACTTTAGAAAAAGCCAGTTTTCTAGCTTTTTAGCTTAGATGGACCCAATGTCAAAAAGTGGCTGTCTAGGAGAGAGTGCCTACATGTAAAGCAGCCTTTCTCTAGAATGATTTAAGAAAAAAAAATCTACCTATTTGTCGTTATCTTGTTTTTGAGACAAGATCACATGTGGCTCAAACTGTCCTCAAACTTGCTCGGTAGCTGGCACTGACCTTGAATTCCCGGATTTTGATCTTCCTGTTTTCACCTGCCCCACTGCTGAGATTACAGGTGTATATATGTGCCACCACACACGGCTCTAGACTGATTCTCTATGTGACTACTCAGTGAATCCCGCAAATATATAACATTACTTAATTTTAAAAAAGTGTTGGGGGGGGGCTGGGGATTTAGCTCAGTGGTAGAGCGCTTACCTAGGAAGCACAAGGCCCTGGGTTCGGTCCCCAGCTCTGAAAAAAAGAACCAAAAAAAAAAAAAAAAAAGTGTTGGGGGAGGCCAGAAGAAAGACAGTCAAGCACCTGTGGTGGGTGGCACTATGATGAATGAATGTGTGATGGGAAAGAGAGAGAATGTGGTGCAGATGGAGGAGAAACCAAGCTGAGGGGTTCATACACTGTAAAGAGAGGTAGAACTAGGCTCTACCTCTAAAGGCTGTGAGGAATAGGGGGATATGAGGAGGCCATGCTGAGGTCCTGGCCCCGGCTGCTTCCAAGGGCCATGTCTGGGTTCCTGGTCCTGCTGCAGCTGCCGTCTGTGTCAATGTCTGTGACCTGAATTACCATCAAAGGCAAAGCAGATGTCAGTGATCTGGCCTGCCACCAGAAACTGTGTCAATATCTGAGGGTCGTGCTGCCAGGGGGAGGGGAGACATGCTAATCTGAATGACTGCACTGTCACTTGATGCCATGGGGACATCTGGACCCATGCTGCTGCCAGGGTCCACATGTCTGGGTCTGTGGTCCTATGGCAGCCAGATCTATGTTGACGTCCCAGACCTGTGTTACCACCAAAGGTCATGGAGATGTCCCTGGTCTGGACTGCTACCTGAGGCACTGTGCTGAGCTGACCCTGCCCCTTGCCTGGGCAGCAGAATAGAACTGACCATGATGGCAAGGGAGTGGGTTAAGCTAGCCCTGAGGGCGTGAGCACAGAGGGCCCTGCCCCTTGTCTGCTGTGGATTGTATTGGTCACGGAAGAGATGCCCTTCCCCCTACCCCCCACCCTTACCCCTCTCTCCTGCAGCAGGGGGAGAGCTGGCCCTGTCCTTCACCAGCTGTAGCACTTAGGGCCCTGTACTTTGCCTAGGCAGCACAGTAGAGCTAGCCATGGTGGTGAAGGCACAGGTGAGTCATTTGTGAGGCTATGAGAAGAGAGCTGAGGTCACTCTTGGCTGTGGCATTGGGAGAGCTACCTGAGACAGTACTGGAGCGCTTACCCTGGTGGTGCAGGTGAAGGACAGCTGGGAGGCTGACCTACTCAGCTACTTCTGGGCCCAGATCCAGGGCTTTTAATTGGCTCACCCTAACATCTACTCCATCTATGATCTGCTGGAGCCATGAAAGGCCTGTCCTGCAGATCCAGAGCTGCAGGATCTCCTTGACACAGGGCAACAACAGGATATCTGAGAGGTAGATCCAGTATTGATGGTGTAGCAGAAGCCAGAGGCCTGGAACCAGACCCAGTGACTCATTGCAAAGAACGTTTGCAAGTAAAGATTTGTAGACAAAAGGGTGTACTGTGTGACCCACTATTTCCATGACTAGATGTTTGGGTTTTTCTTGGTTTTCTTTTTTATTCTATTTTATTGGGGGTGGGGAGGTTGCAAGGGCAGAGGGCAGATATGAAGGGATGGGGAGATGAGTGGGATTGGGGTGCATGATGGGAAATTCACAAAGAAACCAATAAAAGTTTTTAAACAGTTTGTGTGTGTGTGTGTGTGTGTGTGTGTGTGTGTGTGTGTGTGTGGTGTGTGTGCGTGTGTGTATGTGTATGTGTGTATGTGTGCACATGTACACGCAGTACACTCATGCACGGGCATATTCCTTGGGATACCTGTAGAGGTCAGAGAACGACTGAGTGTGAAGTTTATCTTTGGTCCCCTTTATTTCAGAGTGAACTCGGGTTGTCAGATGTGGTATTTTACTGCCCCCTGAGCCATCTAGTTAGTCCAGCATTCTTCCCATCACCACCCCTCAGGGAAATTATAACTGGAGGGCTAAGGGAGAAAGAGTACTTTAATATGGCTAACAAGGGTAGTCACAGGAAATGGCCACAACAAAGACTCTACCCAGTAGAGCAAGTGGAGGAGATTAGAGCCAGGGATTACAATGCAGGCCACGCGTTGCCGGAACTCAGAGCAGGTATTTCTTGATAAGCTGCTAAGATTTAGTGTCTTAGATGTGCATACTTTGTAGGAACATTTCTCTTATTCACAAATGGTAAAGGAAACTAGCAATTCCAAAAACAGCCCAAGACTGTGGTTGCTAAACTGGTGACGACTGTAGTTTAAGTTGCCTAATCTGAAAATTCTTTAAAAGAACATTTGCAAGGAGTGCTCTAAACCCATCTGTCACCTCCTGTATCAAAGGGGGCCAAGGTAGCCTGTGTTACCATGGTGCTTTCAGAGGAAGAGTGCCTCTTGATTCTGCAACTCCATAGTGGAGAACAGTGAGGCTTATTTTCTGCCTTACAGTGGCCAGAGAAACTCAACTCCATTACAATAACTGTCCTTTTAGGTAAGTTCACTTTTGCCCCCCAAAAGAAAATGTTTCTCAACCTTCCTAATGCTGTGACCCTTTAATAGTTACCTTGTGGTGATCCCCAATTATATTTTTGTTGCTACTTCATAACTGTAATTTCACTTACTGTTATAAATTGTAAATATCTGATATGTAGAATATCTGGTACTTGACCCTTGGTGAAAGGGTTATTCAACCCCCAAAGGGGTCTTGGCCCACAGATTGAGAACTGTTGGTCTAGAGGATGGTGCATTTTCAACGTTTGCAGTGGATGGAGGACTCAAGACACACACACCCCTGCCCCCAGAAGTTGGAAGCCTTGATTTCTGGTGAGAGAAGCTGTCATAGTACCTGACATAAACTAGAATTACCTGGGAAGGAAGAACCTTAATGTAAGAATTATCTGCATCAGACTGGCCTGTAGCCAAGTTTGGGACCCACTTCTTAATTGCGAATTGCCACAGTGGGAGCCGGCCTACTGTAGTTAGTACCATTCCCCAGGCAGGTGGGCCTAGGCTAAGGCCAAAGGGGGCAGTCCAGTAAGCAGCACTCCTAAGTGGCTGTGGCTTCAACCCGCCTCCTAGAATTTCTGCCTTGGCTTCCCTTTATAATGGACCTGTAAGATGAAATAAAAACCCTTTCCTCCCCACGTTGCTTTTGTTCATGTTATCTGCGGCCTGAATAAAGTAAGCAACTGTCCACAATGTACAAGGTGGGCTTCTCTCCTGCCCACAAAACAGAAGTAAAAAGACTCCTGCTTATTAGCATTTGGTCAGGCGTTGACAAGCAGGTGGGGTTTGCTTCTGAGTTAGGCAAGTGGCCACAAGCTATCTGTCACTGTATACCAAGCGTTAAGATAAACGAACACAGAAACCAAGCAGAGAGTGGGCTAGAAAACCAGAGAACAGTACAGGAGATAACTTTATTGAAACGCAAATGGCAGCGAACAGATGAATTTTGCTGGATAGAGACATGCCTCGTAGACAGAGGACCCAAGGAAGGGTGGCCTCTGTGGCGATGGAGGAAGGCCATTTTCGGCTGGCCAAGGCATGGATTTAATTTTCAACCGATTTTCTTTTTCATTTAAAATGAATTACTGAGGGGACAGCCCAGCTCTCTTCATGATTGTTACCGCAACTATATACAACAATTTGCTTTTCGGATTCAGTTCTGCCTTTTCTACATCAGGTATAAAAGGGGACAGATTGGAATAGGCGAGGGTCAAATGAGAAGAAAATAAGACAAAACACACAGACACACACACATATCCTGGATTGGGATTTTTCTACCCAGTAAGTTTTAAAAAGTGATCATTCTTGCCCATCCTCCACCTGAGGAATGCCATGCATTTGAGAAACAGACTCTTACATGAGCAGTGCTGCGTAAAACAGGATAGGGAGGGGGAGGAAAGGAAGCCAGCAGGGCCTGGAACTCGCTATAAATTTGTTTTGTTAAGAGCAATAAACAGAACAGCACTAGGAAGTGGGGGTGGGGGGTGCAGCAGAGCAGTACCGGAAACTGGCAGCAGTGTGGGAGTTTGCTCTTTTTTATCTTCCTTCTTAGAGAAATGCCATGGAAGCAGGATGAGGCCACAGGAGCTAAGCAGGACGAGGCCACAGGAGCTGGGATGCAGGGAAGCAGGATGAGGCCACAGGAGCTGGGATGCAGGGAAGCAGGATGAGGCCACAGGAGCTGGGATGCAGGGAAGCAGGATGAGGCCACAGGAGCTGGGATGCAGGGAAGCAGGATGAGGCCACAGGAGCTGGGATGCAGGGAAGCAGGATGAGGCCACAGGAGCTGGGATGCAGGGAGGCAGGATGATTGTAGAGAGGATGATGTAGAGA
The DNA here is from genome assembly GCF_021556685.1 of Rattus norvegicus. Lineage (NCBI taxonomy): Eukaryota > Metazoa > Chordata > Mammalia > Rodentia > Muridae > Rattus > Rattus norvegicus. The sequence continues at coordinate 49,440,509 of NC_141546.1, forward strand.
AACAGGATGGTGCCACAAGAGCTGGATGGATGGTAAGGAGGGTGATTTTAGTTAAATGTTTTACTCTTGTTTTCCTTGGACTTTAGTCCTTCCTTTCAGTGCTTAGTCCCTGGGCTCTGGAGACCCAGTACCAGTGATCTTTAATACTCTACACAAAAGTGCTTTTATAGAAGGGAAACTGAAAATTTTGAAACAAAACTGCTTCTAACAGTCTCAGCTCTTCATGGCCACATCAGCTAGTTTATGAGTTTGGAAATCTATGAAGCTCTTTTGGGAAAAAAATTTTTTTAAATAGAGGATTTTATTTTGTTCTATTTGCTGAGTACTATATTTAGGTCCTGGTGTGGGAAAAGGCAAGGTTGAACCCAAGTACGCAGATACTATATTTTCACCATGCAGAGCTCTCTCCTGTGGGCTGAGCGCAGACATGGCTTCTGGCATAACTAGAGCCCCACAGCTGTCTACCGCTCTAGGCAAGGAGGGTCTGGCTAGTTTCTCTGGCTAGGCTCTCACACTCATCAGAACTCTTAGCCACTTAAAGAAGGGAGAGGGTTGTTGCCAGGAGAACATTTCATCATAGAAATGCAAATTAGATTTTTATTTTACTCTTCTTACACTATAATCAGAAAAAGAATCCTTCAGAACAGCAATTTGGATGAGACCTCCAACATGATTCCCCCCTTGAAGCCCGGTAGTTTGCCAGGTTGAAGTTTCAGAGGCAGGACGTCTCCTACTAGAGGCTGCACTCAAACAGGAAGCTGCAGAGCTTCCCTGACTTCCACCCCAAAGCACATATTTTCACTGTGAACTCCCAGAAACCTAAGTACGAGAAAAGTGACTTTGAAATGCTATCATTTGAATTAGACTGTACATGCTTCTTATTTGGGGTTTTCAAACATCAAACATCTTGGAGCAAGGGCTCTCATGCATTGGACTCACTAGGACTGTTAAAAGCATTGCCGGGCTCTGCCACAAAGATTTGACTTGGTAAGTCTACGTTAGAGCCTGGGAATTTTATTCCTAACACATTCCTATATGCTGCTGTTTCTCGCCTGAAAACATCCCTTTAGTGCCACTGCTGTATGGAACGAAAGGTTGAATCAAGAACCAGGGATTTCCCCTTTCAGGATCTCATGTCAGAGAATGTTCCCTGTGGCACAATCATTAAGGAAAACGGCCAGAACACCAAACCAGAATGAACTAACATAAATAGGTATACCTTTTAACGGTCGTTTTCTCCCTGCGGTTTCCAAAATCCAACTGCTCTTTCCTTCAAGGCTCTGCTGCTTTCCGGTTTACTCTGTCTTCCCTACATTGGCACGTGCTCCCAGGGCTAGAGTGTATACCAGTGTATCCTGGGCAGTGGGGAGAGCCAAGCTGGTGACCCGGTTATCCCTGAGCAGGTTGAGGATTGATAAGGCTGACTCAGTTATGAAGAACAGTGTCTTCAGGCTTTGGCCATTTGTAACATTTTCTGGGCCTCCTTGTTGGGAACTCTCACGAATAGTTCATACTACAGAGTGTATTACAGCTGAGCCTAGTGATGCAGGCTGAAATCCCAACTACTTGAGAGAAGCGTGTGTGTGTGTGTGTGTGTGTGTGTGTGTGTGTGTGTGTGTGTGTGTGTTCATCAGATTCAAAGCTTGCCTGAAATATTTAGTGAATTCAGAGCCATTATGGACAACTTAGTGAAACTTTGTCTTTAAAGCCAGAGTGAAGGCTAAAGATAGAGCTCAATGATGAAGTACTTGCCGAGTATACGAGAAACCCTAAATTCAATGGCCAATACTAGAAGAAAAAAAGGGCACCAACAACTGTTGGCACACCTATCTTATTCACCTCTATTAGCCAACCTGTTGGCACATCCATCTGATCCATCTCTATTAGCCAACCTGTCATACCAGCTATTTTAGTTCTTACCATGGGGTTGTTGGTTCGTGGAATCCATTTACTAGCTTCAGTTTAGCCACTGTGCAGGACTATGGGAAGAAAGGATAGAGAAAGATGCCGAGCTTTAACCATCTGAGTCACTTCAACACTTGAACCCTGGATTAGATTCATGATCAGCACAACTTCCTCTCCCAAACCCCTCTGCCATAAGAGATCACTAATGTCATTTGGATCACTGTAGCAGGCATGCACTCTCCGTGCACACACTGGCTGCTGTGAATGACTTCCATCTGGAATGATGGGAGGTACTGTGAGGGCCTGCTACTCCTTTCCCTGCTTTTCTGGAATAGGACAGGAAACAGTTCATCATCAGAGTCCCAGAAGGGGGTGGTACTCCTCTGAATAACGTGACTCATCTTTAAGAGCCATCAGGAAGGAGGTGGATATGTGAAGTCCACATAGACTCTTGCAAACTAGAAAAGCCACACAGCACAAAAGGAAACGGGGAGGGAAAGAAATCATTATTTTGATTTATGTCCATCAGTGTAGACAGATTAGAAGGTTGGTAACTCAAGACCCAAACGTTTACCAACCAAGAAAGGTTTTCTTGTGGGCTCTCTCTGTGGTCTTTTACCCCATTCTCCTTCCTTGCCAGCCTCTACCTTCCAAACGATTGGACTACATGAAAGACACTGGAATAAGGTTTTACGGAGACAGAAATAAGCACCAACGAGTTACCGGACAGCAGGTATCAAAAATAATAATGTTCCACAAAGCCCCAGAAGATACAAAAAACAAACTGCTCGTGTGTGAGAGGAGGACAGAGACGGAAAGATGCACAGACATCAGGTCCCATAGCAGCCTCCAATACCTAGTATTTTATTTTAGTGCTTAGGCAGGGACTGAGAAACAAACACACTGAACACAACTTATTGGTCTTCATCCCCAAGTTCAAGGGGCACTGGCGAGCCTCTCCTGGAGCTGGGGCTCTCCAAAGGTTGATGGTCTTCACTAGCCAACTTTGGTGAGGGATGGAATAGGGAGTTGGAAGGAAAGGGAATAGCAAAAAACTGCAGAATTAGATAGGTTGGGTTCTTCTGAAGGTGCCTGGAGATTGGGAATCTAGCTGTGGGACCCAGCTTTTCCTTTCTGAGGAGTCCCAGTAGTCTCAACCTAGAAGCAAGTGTGTAGGTTGGGAAGAATGCTGCGAATTTGCTCTTTGCCATGAATTCTCGGGCAGTGAGGGGGAGCTCAGGCTTTTTGCTTCTTAGAAGTCTGGGTGAGCATCCCAAGGGGTTATAGCACCATGAGGAGGCTCAACCTTCTGCAATTGCCACAGAACCATGAACCCTTTGTAGAGATGGTTGATCCTACTGTGAGGGGCCCAGATGTGCAACTGTAAACAGGGTCCCAGGCTCCAGAAGGAAAGTGGAGGCTTCAAAGAGCACTTCACTAGATGGCAACACACTTCCTGGAGGACAGCTATTTGAGGCCTGAACTAAATGCAGCAGTCAACTGAGAGAAGAGGGTGTTGGATCCCAGGAATAGAAATGAAGTTACAGTAGGAGAGGCCTCCAGACTCAACCTGCTGCAGACCCAAATAAAATTCTTGATGGTATCCATGGTCACCACAGAGACAATCCCTCCGGAGTCTGAGGCAATTGGAATGGAAGAAGGCATTTCTTACTTTCCTTCTTCTTAAGTGGCCAGTAACATCCATGTCAGAAGGCACTGACTGGGCAGCACCAGAAAAGAGAGTGAAAGGCTCAAGCGTTAGGATGTTAGCAAAAGTCCGAGCCTTGCCACGGTACTGGAGCTTTGGCTAGGGTTCAGAAGAGACCTATGTCCAAAGTAGGCCTATCCAGTCTTCCCTTCCTTTGAAGTTGGAACACCCAGCTCTGGGGGGCCTTCTCATTCTGCACAGCAGAGACCTTAAGGCAGTGACTTCAGCACCATCTTCGGACAGCCAGCCTCTTCCCACCACAGAATTGCATATTTTGCAGCTGAGTTGGGGATCTTCACAGCTCATGGAATTAGCAGCAGTAGCGACAATAGTGTCCAGAAGAGAGGACCCTGTTATTCCTGGGGCTACCAGAATATAGAAGCTTTTGCTGGGGGTGGAGGGGGCACAAGAGGGACAAGCTAGATCTTCTTCAGGATCGAAACAAAAATAGACTGTTAAAGAGTCAGATGCACGTAACTCCTTGGTGGGGTGGAATGTCGGTCCAGGTTTATTTGCCTACAGAATCTTGGTGTAGCTTACGCTAAGTCTGGTGCTACTTAGAAATCTGAAGAGCATACTCTTAGGTCCAGGCTATCATTATATATAGCCCTGAACTGCAGAGTGCTGACACATTAGCCCATGAGGAAGATTCAACCTGGAATCTGGTTTCCAGAAGCGACAAGTAATTTTCCCACTCAAGACAAGCAAGATTCCATAATTCTTCTGGCTTCACTTAAACTGATCCCCAATCTTCTGCCCACAACATATTGGAGATCTAATCAAAGGCTCCTTTTGACTCCTTGGGCTTCCCCTGCATTTCTCAGATGGTTTTCAAGGTCCAGATAATAAGGGGGTGGTTACTTAAAAGGAGGTTAACATTGCCTCCTAGACCTTGAACTTAAGGACCAAGTCCTGTCTTTTTTGTTTTAAAACATAGTGACTAGTATTCAGTTAAATACTCAGTAAGTGCTTGTCAAACGAAGGAGTGTGGGTTAGGAAGAGGGCAATTTCTGCAAGACGTAGATCTCTTTGGAAGGCAAATACTGGCCACCAAGTCGAACTCCTCGAGCCTTTTATTCTGACCTGAAGCAGCTCACATAGTTGCTTCACTTCTTGTGACTATTCACCTGTCAAAAAACAAATAATAAAGACTAGCTAGGGGATCTTGACTCAGTCAGGCAAAGTGGCTACCATCCAATAGTGCAGTGAGGGCCCTAACAGGCCATAAGACAGGCAGGTATTTCCAGTATTTTGGTTTTCCTCCCAGTCCACGGTGAAGCTCAGGGTAGGTCTATCATGCCGGAGGGTGGCAGTTGAGCTTCCAGGTAGAACATGTGCTTTCTCAAAACGAATCAAAGAGACTGAGTTCTTTTTCCCTTACTACTATGAGCCAATGTTTCTTGTCCCATATGAGCCCCAATGATGCCGGAGACAGTGGCATGGCAGGGGTCTGACTTGTACCAATAGTAATGGAATTAAATTCTCCAAAGAAAACCCACTTGGAAAGCAAAACTATCCCCTGGAAGGAAACCCGAGTATCTCATTGACGTGAGAAAACTGGAGGGAGGGGGGCAAATAAATAGGCAAACGGAAGGAAAAAAAATTAGAAATAAAATTTAAAAGTTAAAAAAATTAAAAAGTAGGGTTTATTGACTTTCATGCGCGTTCAATTAGAGGGCAGAAAGACAGCTCGTGGTCTTTCTCCGAAGGCTGTGATGTTACTCTTGTGGTTTGGTGACATTTTAGGTTGGCAGCCATCTTGCAATGTCCTCTATTGTCATCCAGAAGGCAAGATCTGGCAGCTGTCTTTCCATCTTGGCATCTGGGTCCCCTCCTTCCAGCATCATCTTTTCCACTGACGTTTTTTTACCTTCTACAGGTTGATTAACACATATATTTTTTTTTGTTTTGTTTCTGTTAAACCACATGCTTCTTTTTTCCGGGCTCTGGCCAGATCTCTGGGGGGGGAAGGTTGTTGGCAGTGTTGACAGGATTGGGAAAGATTTGCAAGAAAGTCTGTAGAGCTTCCTGCCTCCCTTAGATTTCCCCACACGTGACTGTCTTAGAGGTGTTCATGAGAACTGGCTTGAAACTGCTATAGTTGTTTTTGTTTGTTTGTTTGTTTTTATGTCTTCCAAATCCCTCCCCAGAAAGCCCAAGAGTTTGTAAGTAAAACAAAACTTGAAGAAAAGACCCAGAATCATCTTTTCTCCTAAGTCGTGAGAGGAGGCCAGCACATGTATTTAAGGGGCACGAGTTCCCAAACTCCACCCCTCCAATTCCTACTAGGAAGTTCTCAAAGGTTCAGCACCGAGAACCTATCCCTCCTCCTGCCCTCCTCTTCCCTCCTGTTCTCTTGGCGAGGCAGGTGAGCCAGAGCTATGAAAGAAGAGGGCAGAGGAGAGCTAATGACGCTGAAGCCAGCCTTCTGCCATCCAGGGTGACAGTGACTGCTGGGCCCTCAGAGTGTCGCCTGGAGGTTGGGGTCCAGGATAGTCTCTCGATCTGGCGACTCAATGTAGTTGGCAGCTTCTTGGAGCTTCAGTAGCATGGCCATCTGAAAAGAGGCAGACATGGGTGAATTCGAGAGGGGGATGCTGGGTCCTGCCTACAGGAGAACCCAACTCAAACCAACTAGCCTAAGCCTACCAGTCTATATCACACCTGATCCTCGGCGTGACTAAGAGCATGGAGTTTAGAGATGGTTCATAAAGAAGTGACAACCGCCTCGATCCGGATTGTAGCCCACGCACGTGGATGTGACCTGGGACACCTTGGCTATGGGAGCTGCCATGGGTGCAGAGGATACCAAAGAATAATACTTCACATGTTTCAAGATGCACTCCGGGGAATGAGAGAGGCCCCCACCTACCAGCTTAGACCAGGAGCAACGAGAGAAGTGCTGTAATTGGCCCTGGACTCTTGGAATTCCTTTGCAGTAGATTACACCGCAACAGCTAGGCTCTGTGCTACCCCCAGACGCTGTGTCAAGTCTACCACCACCTCAGTGTACGCCTCTGCTTTTCTGTTTTATGGTTCAGGCTTCAGCTACGTGAGAGCCTGGTTGGTGCTACTCATGCTACTGCCAGCCTCTTCTATCCATGTTATTAATCAGTCTTCCCATTAAGAGAGTATCTTGATGGAAAACGGCCATTTACAACCTTCAAAGTCCAAATTTAAGTAAAAATATATTACGACTTAACGGGAAATACTTCCTTCTGGAAAGGTGCAATGGCACACAACTGACCTGTGTGTTAAGTTTCACCGCATTCTGCTAACTTACCCTCCTCCAGCATGGTTTTAGTAACGAATATCCCCACAGTGGAGGATCAAAGTCTGCGCTTCAGACACTCTGCCCATTGCCAACGTAAAACAGTAGCTCCTTGATTTAATTTGCAGCTCAGCATTGTTAGATAGGCTGAGGATCCTACGTCTTAATGACAATCACATTTCCTCTAGTCAAATGCCTCTCCTGTCCTTCACTCAGTCTTTGGCTTTTAAGCTTATTTGTTTTCCATGTAATTTATTTTTCTTTCTTTTTTTATTGGTGTGTGTGTGTGTGTGTGTGTGTGTGTGTGTGTGTGTGAGAGAGAGAGAGAGAGAGAGAGAGAGAGAGAGAGAGATGCAGGTGTGCACATGCCATGGCATACATGTGGAGGTCAGAGGACAACTTTTGGGAGTCAATTCTGTCCTGAAACTGATTGTCTTCCACCTGTTGAGCCATTTTGCCAGCCCTGAAAGTGTCTTTTAACTTTATATATTGAAGATACTAATTGTTTTGGCTAGATCCATTGGAAATATTTTCCCCCTAGCTTACATTTTACAGAATCCATGTAGCTGATGAAGTCTCAGAAGAATAAATATCAGGGGAGGCAGAGAGGGAAGTGCTAACAGCCCTTTACTGTGCCATTTCCTTGGTTGATGAGAGGTTTTACATCTTTAATTTTATTATTTTTAACTGCGTGCGTCTGTATGTAGGTATGTCCACATGCGCACGGTGCCCCCACAGAACTGCGTCAGATCCCGTCAGAGCCGGAGTCCTAAGCTTAGATGGGTGCTGGAAGCTGAATCTGGGTTTTCTGGAATAGCAGCGAATGCTTGCAAGAGCCGAGCCATCTCTGTAGCCCTCCTCTGGTCTATCTCCTTATTGCCTGAAACTTGGTTCTTGGCTAGAATACATTTTCCTGAATATGTTATTTAGCTTCAGTTAGGATGCAGGCATGAGATCAAGGCAAGACTCCTGACGCTCAGAGTTCCTTGCTGGTCTCATTCTGGTCCTGGCTTTGCTGGAACCCTTCGATGCCTGAGTCCCATCAGCACATGCATGAAGAGTATATGAACTTAGTTCTGTTGTACTCTGTGACTTTTTTTTAGATGACTTTTACTCACCAGGGGGTCTGAATCGAGGGAGTTTGGGGTGCTGTCTTTGACTGTCCTATCCTCCGGAGGTGAGGCAATGCTGTGTGGGCCCACAGAAGGTGGGGGCAGGTGGTATAGCTTTGATTGGTCTTGCTGGGCTGATGGCCAGGGAAGAGTGTCCCGGACCCATTCCACTGGGTCTTCCCAAGCAGCTTTCTGTCCGTGAACCTGGAGAAGAAAAACGTGAACAATGAGAGGGGCAACAGAGTAGAGGTGTACTTATGTCGTCTCGTCTTTGTTTCATAAAAAAAAAAAAAAAAAAAAAAAATGGCCCCTGGAAGTATGTCCTTCCTTAAACAGAAAGATGAGGTTTTGATCTGTGAAGTTGAACTTCCCATGAAAGAAAAGAAGTAGGTATAAACTGCCAGAAAAATTAGGAATAATTTCTTATATTGTTTTAAAAGTTTGTCTAGAAGTAGGGTCTCGCTATAGCTCTTCCTAGTCTGGAATTCATTGCAAATACCAGGCTGGCCTTGAACTCACAGAGCTCATCTGTCTAAGCCTCCCAACTGCAAGTGCTGGGATTAAAGGCATGTGCCACCATAGGACTAGATAATTCAAAACAAAACAAAACAAAACAACAAAACAAAACACTGCAACTATGTGGTCCTGGCTGTCATGGTGCTTACTGTGTAGTTCAGGCTGGCCTCAAACGCAGAGCTTCCAGTCATGTGCTACAGAACTAGTTAAACCTTAAAAATTGTTCATTTTTTTCACTCTAGAGTGCAGGCTGGCCTCCAATCTGTGACACTCAGACCTTGTCCATTTATCCAAATGCTAGAATTAAAGGCATGTGACACACCAGGGCCTAGATTAAGTAAGAATATATTTAGTTAGTATCTGGGAATTGAGACTAGGGACTTAAGTCAAGTAGACAAGTGATCTACCACTGAGCTGTATTCCTGTGTTTATTTATTTTATTTAAAAATAGAAATTGCACTGAAGATAGGTGACAGGAAAGATAGGATGCGGGAAAGGAAACACGAATCACAAGAGAGGGTATAAACCTATGCTCTGTTCTAGTTTCAACTTTGCCATAGCTGCTGTTGCTGCTAGATGATGATGATGATGATGATGATGATGATGATGATGATGATGATGATTTTTGTCCATGTGGTAGATAAATGCATAAAAACGAAATCCAGGTAAAAGTGGAAAGCCATAGGTGACGCTCTATGGCTTCAGCACAGCCATTCTAACTGTATACGAGCTCACTGAGATGTGCAGACTTAGAGACTGGGCAAGCATTTAAGTGGCTCCTTAATCTAGCTGTGTGATGTTTCATTTGTGTCTTTGGGAAAACTCAATTAAAGCAATATAGAATTGTACACATTTATAAAGCCAGCATATTTAAGACACGAGTCAGATGTGGAATGGTTAAATCAGGCTAATGATACTCTATTTTGTGGTGAGAACACTTCAAGAAAACATATTTTCTTTAGAAATACACGGTAATCGACCTTAGTTGCCATGTCAGACAATATATCTCTTGAACTTACTCGCTCTGTCTGGATGAAACTCTGTCTCCTCCAGCTGACATCGACTCCACCTCTACCTCCCTAGCCCTGGCAACCACCTTCTCTGCTTCTCTGCTTCTGTGTGTTTGGCTTTGGTAAGCTCCACATATATATGAAAACATGCATTAGTATTCTTTTTTATTAGTATTCTCTGGCTTATTTCACTTAACATAATGTTCCGTAGGCTCATCTGACTAACAGGTTCTCCATTCCAGCTGACCCACATCCATGCTCACATTGCATTGAGCAAATGCATACATCTTCATTGTCTGTTCACCCATGGTGGGTGCCTGTGCTACACTAAAACTATATACAAATTTCATGACCTTGTAATTATACTGTCCAGGGAGTAATTCTTTACTTTAGTTATATAATATCTTTTAACATTTAATAATATATATATACACACACATTTTTTTTTTTTTGGATTTCAAGACAGGGTTTCTCTGAACTAAAAACTAAAGCCCTGGCTGTCCTGGACTCACTCTTGTAGACCAGGCTGGTCTTGAAATCAGAGATCCATCTGCCTCTGCCTCCGAAGGGCAGGCATTAGAGGCATGCACCACTGCCACCTGGCTAGATACTACCTCTTAAATTGAATTAACTACTAATTATACTGCAAAATTTTCTTAACAATATCACTCATTGATAAATAAAGTAATGACTGCATTTGCTAGAAAACACCTTTAGAAATTTAATACATCGTCCTAAAGATCTATCTCAATAAAATGGGGTTGGGGATTTAGCTCAGTGGTAGAGCGCTTGCCTAGCAACCACAAGGCCCTGGGTTCGGTCCCCAGCTCCGAAAAAAAAAAAAAAAAAAAGAAATGTGCATCAATAAAATTACTTTAATGGGTGATCCATCACTGAGAACTACCAGTCATTGAATCACAGGATGTCAGTGATCATTATGAGCTAATTACAGGTGATCAAATTTACCTAACTTCACAATAGACTGTAAGTAACTATTTCTCAAGAGAAGACATGAAGAGCCAAACAGTCGTTACAATTTTCTCAGGATCACTGATCACCAGGGTAATACCAATCAAAACCAAAATTAGTTGAGAGCCACCCCCCGCCCCAAAAGCTGGGGCAAATAGAAGCCTTGTACACTACTAGTGGGAATGTCAGTTAATATATCATGATGGAAAACAGTTCGAAGACACCTCAAAAAATTTAAAATAGAATCACTATATGATCCAGCAAGTATATATCTTTGCTACCATGCTGGTGCAGCACTGACACAGCCAAGTGACAGAAATTACCCGAGTGTCTACAACCAATGAATGGGACAAAGAAAATCTGTCTACATACATAGTACAACACGATTCAGTCATAGAAACTGAAGCCTTGTCAGTCACAGCAGACATGATTGCGAGTACAGAAACAGGCCGCACAGAGAAAGACAAGCATCAGAGAAAGACCAGTCCTACGTGTGTGGTACATAAAAACTCATCTTATAGATGTGTAAGAATAGTGGTTATCAGAGGCTGGGCAGCCCAGGAAGGGAAACCTGGGGAAGGCTGACCAGTGGGTAACAAGTCATAGTTAGAGCAAGCAGAAGCCTGAGTAGCAGCAGAAGGGGAGGCTGACCTTGATCCCATCCTTGGCTCCTTCCTGTAGATAGGGAATGATGGAATTGTTCCACAGGTCAATGAACCAGGTTCGGAAGTCCTCGATGCCAATGGGACAGGACAGAAAGAAGCAAGGGCCTAGAGAAAATGATGCAGCCGTGAAGAAACCTGAGAGCCTTGCCCTGCCCGGCCCTGCTTCCTTTACTCCTTACCACAAGTCACAGAGGTGTGGCATCCAGAGCATCGGAGAAAATTAAGAGGTCATTAAGAGTAATGGGTGCGGACTGTCCGGCAAACCAATGATATTTATAAGGTGGGAATGACACGAGAAAGAAGGGAAGTGTCTCAATTCCCTCCCGGATGCCTTCTCCCCCTTTTGCCATTAACCGTGAGGAGAAATGAGGGGGAGTGGCAGCTTTACTTTTTTAACCTGGGGCCTTGCACATGGTATATGCTCTACCACTGAGTGTGCACTATGCTCACAGCACATTTGTTTTAATTAACCTATCTACCTATTTTTAAGATTAGGGGAGGTTTCCATATATTGCTCAGGCTGGCCTTGAACTTGTAGTGGGTTCAAGCAATTCTGTTTCAGACGACTCAATAACTAGAACCACAGGTGCACAGCACACTGCCTGACATCTGAAGGGTTTTATCCGATCCACAGTGCTGTGTCACGAGGGCTTATTAAATACTCAAGTGGGTTGACTCCAGTAAGCAAAGAGCGCCTCCCTCCAGGAGGTAAGAGAAGGGAAACTGCTTGTAACCACTACCACCAACCACCCCCGCCCCACCGCCCCTGGGGAAGCAGCTGGACCCAGTACCAATGAGGAAGTCCGAGGTGCTGTGCTTCTCAAGGAAGGTATGGAGGTGGTACCACAGCTTGGGCACCCAGTCAAGCACCCGAAGCAGCTCTTCCTTGTTAGCGTTGACGTCGCTGTCTGACTCCACCAACTTCCTCCGCAGGTAACGGACCAGAAAGCCGTTGGCTGGCTCCACGTTGTTTGAGAAGGTTAGCATCCTGTCACCAGGGATAGGAAGAACCGAATCAGAGTGTCAGTGGGGACACTGCCAGGATCCATCCCGACAGTGTGGCCCTCTTCCTGCCTGTCTCCTGCTAATGCCCCCTTGACTTCTTCTCAAGCCACAGGGAGGTGATGATGGCACTTAGGTAGCAGCTCTGGGAATGACTTTCAATTCCGTCATCCTTCAAATAACTAACTGGCCTCACAGACTGACCAAGAGGAAAGCCCTCAGTATGACAGCCAGCCAGGGTCTCTTCTAGTCTTTTCCTTCCCTTAAAATCCTCTTCTTCGTCACTGTAACTGATATACAAGGCCATCTACTTCCTGATGTTCTACAGCCTGAAAGGGTCTGCCTGTTCTCCCTTGCTACTTACGGCTCCTCTGCCCACAAGTCCAGGATTTACTTATTATTATTATTTACAGATCCCTGGGGAAGGCCAGAAGGTTCATGCAGGGACATAGCTCTTACCTGAAGCTCAAATGTAAGCCATGGTTGGGTGTCATTTTTACAGGCTGGTTGGTGGTACCTATAATATAGGGACTGTGGGGAAAAAGGGAGGATTCACTTAGGTCACCTTAACGAGTGCTGTCTGCCACGTGCACACGGTTGGCAGCTCATAGGCTGCACCGGGCTGCATTCTCCTCCCTCTTCCCACGGTGCTAAATGGTCCTCCCCGATCTCACCATTTGTGATACTTGCAGGTGAGGGCCCCATTGACCAGCTCACTGATGGAGCCTGCTTCACTCAGATCATCCAGAAGGATCACCAAGGGCACATCCCCAATTCCTGTTTCCCGGTCTATCTGGTTGGCTAGGTTGGAGAGGTACAGTTGCAGATCCTGGAACAAACGAAGACAGTGGGTGAGCACTCAGGAATCAGCACTGGAAGAATTTGGAGAAGCTCTGTTAATTCCATATTACCTTGGGTCCCTCAATCCCTGTTGGATATATTTGTATATTGGATTGCAAAACCAGCTATCTGTCATCTATCTATCTATCTATCTATCTATCTATCTATCTATCTATCTATCTATCTATAACCTATTTGTATCAATCCATCATCCACCTATCTACATTTACCTATCATCTACCTAACTATATCTACCTACCGATATCCATCATCTGTCTGTCTGTCTATCTATCTATCATCTACTTATATCTATCAATCTATCATCTACTTATCTACACTTACCCATCATCTACCTATCTATCTCAATCTATCATCTACCTAACTATATCTACCTACCTATATCTATCATCTGTCTGTCTGTCTGTCTGTCTGTCTGTCTGTCTGTCTGTCTGTCTATCTATCTAAAGTCCTGGGAACTGAGCCTAGGACCTTGCACATGCCAGGCAAGCACTCTAACCACTAACCTAAAATACAAATCCTTTGAGCAACAATCCTAAATCCCCACAAAATATGGAGTATCTGTTCTGAAATGGCTTTTCATGGAATTGATGCCACAACCTTCTCAGTCGAGGCTTGTACCATTCCAGTTTTAGGTACACTCAAGATACATCTCTGGGGAAGATGAAATGTAATATTTAATTCTGAACACCTCCCCGCTATAGCCCACGGTCTGACGGTAAAACTGAAGAGCAAGGTGGTGGGAAGAAGATAAAACTGAATGGCCATGATTGACAGCACTGGCAGGGGGCAGAGAAGAGGCTGCAGTGAGAGAAACTACGCAGGAGGACAGTATGGGCAAAAGAAGCTAAGAGCAAGCTGGGGCTGGTGGCACAGCCTATAATCCTAGTTACTCGGGAGACTGAGGCAGGAGGATTGCAAATTCAGGCAACCTGGGAAACCATGGAGACCCTGTCTCAAAATAATAAGAGAGAGCTTGGGGATGTAGCTCAGTTTACAAAGTGCTTACCCAGCATGCACGAGGCCTTATGCTAAATACTCAACACCATACAAATTTAACTGGGGCAGAGGAGAGGATGGTGGGAGGACTGCTAGTTCCAGGCCAGTCTGGGCTACATAGCAAGACTCTGACTGGAAATAAAGAAAGGGGAGGAGGGGTGGGAAGGAGAGAAGAGATGACAAGAAAAGGGTCTCAGAGGAAGACAGGAGTGGGAAAGAACACTGGAGATTAAAAAAGTAAGGCAGAGCTGTGGGAAGGGAAAAGGACTAGGGGCAGGAAAGGGGCAGGGAAAGGCTTGCAGGAGGCTGAGGCCTGCACAGACTGGTAGGAGGTCTCAGGAGGAAGCCACCTTGCAAGACTGCTGGTGCATGTTGAAAGTGCTGACGATTCCATCCGTGACCTCGCGGCCTGAGCGCTCCACTAGATACTCGGCTAGCCGATTGGTCAGGTAGGTCTTGCCGGTGCCACTGGGGCCGGAGAGTACCAGGCGCCGGTGCTTGAGCAGAAGGCTTATGTAGTGCTGCATCATGGGCTTGGGGATGAGCGTCTCGAACACCAGGCTGTCCACACACTTCTCCTTCAGACCTGCACCCCACCCCAGAAAGCATGAGTCTTCACCAGCCCGGAGGGTGGCAAGACACCCAGTGAGCTTTCCCATCACCACCTAGGGGTCCACTGAAGAAAGTCAGAGATGCTTGTCTTACAGTTCCAGAGGAACCCCCCTCACCTCCAGCTTTGAAAACCTGGACCTCATTTTTAAGGGTACACTATGAGCTAGAAGAGAACGGGTAGAGAAAGAAGCCTGAGTTTGGCAAAAACATCTGACTGGATCTTACTAATCCTTTTACTTCCTAGATTACCCACGCTCCTTCATGTTAAGAATTTCTCATCCATTTCCTGTTACATGAATGTATGATGCGATCCTCTCCCGGCCGCCATGCTACACTATGTCACCCCAAGAGACAAAGACTGACCTTTGAGGGCGACCGATATGTTATTGACACCCCGGCGGCAAGGAGGCATCTCTGGGGGCTCAGCATCCAATACTCGTTTCACGTGGCTGAGACTATAGCCGTGTATGGACTCAGTGCTTAGTCCCAGGGTGGAAGCTGGGTCCATTTTAGAAATGTAGTCCTGATGGGAGAACAAGAGCAGTGAAAAGACGCAGCCACAGGTGGGAAAGCCGCAAGGAGGAACAACGATCATAGGCAGTAGGGGAGGCAAAGGAAGACCAGGTGGTGTGCATCCTCCTATGCTGCCCTCCTCAAGAAAGCACCGAAGGTTCCTAGGAGCCCAAGGCCTGGATGGCCAAAAGCCCCTTGGGAAGATGAGCAACGTCTGGGAGTGGGAGGAGCATCTTACCTTGAATACCTGGAAAACGGCTTCATCCAGCATCTTCCAGTCAACTTTACCACTGACCTTACTGCAACCCAGGAAGAACTCCTGCTGCTTTAAGTCCTGTAGGGTTAAAGTTGAATGAAGCATGTAAACCTCGGCAAGGCTGACACTAGAAGGGGAGGTTGTAGAACACCTCAGGAGCTGAGGACTCTGGCTGCCCAACTATTCGGAGCTCTCATTTTTCCGCACAAGTGTGATGGTACAGTTGCTCATCTCCCTTACGTGACAGCAACCCCCCAGAGGAGGATGCAGGAAGATCAGAATTTTAGGTCAGCCCCTGCTAACAGCGAGGTCGAGCTCAGCTTGAGCAGCATGAAAACCTGTCCTCCTTTCCCCAGCCCCAAAATCAAACCACTGAGTCAGAGCTGGAGAGACGGCTCAGTGGTTAAGAGCACTGACTGCTCTTCCATTGGTCCTGAGTTCAATTCCCAGCAACCACATGGTGGCTCACAACCATCTGTAATGGGATCAGATGCCCTCTTCTGGTGTGTCTGAAGACAGCGACAGTGTACTCATATCCATCCATAAAATAAATAAATCTTAAAAAATAAAAAACAAAAACAAAAAACTCAAACAGTTATGAGTTAAGATATGAGTTCAAAGTGCACTCAGCAAACTTAAGCCACAGGATCGTTTGCTGTTTAATCCCATGGCTGGGGGCTGGGGCTCACTGTCCTCATCCAGGGTCTTGGGTGTTTCAAATTACATACCATTAGCCCCAGGAACAGATTGAAACTCAAAATGGGAGTCGTTTCTGGTAAACACACATTGGTTTTGGACCAGTGTAATCTGGGGCCATCTGTATCACACTGGTTCCTACACTGGCCTTCCCTGAAGTCCCTTACCCCTTTGATGATATGCTGGGGCGGCATCCGTACCACCACCCGAAGCGTCACTTCTTCCTTCGGACCACAGGTGCTGATGCCATCCATGGGCGAAAGGTCTGTGGAGATTGAAAAGGACCGACTGGTTTTAAGGACCCAGCTTTACTTCAAGTTTGCAGTTATTTTCTTTTCCACATAATGATTCCATAGGTAGGACAGAGAGGAAGATGGGAGCATGGCTCAAAAGGCATGGAGGTAAAGTCCTAACAACTGCTACTGCCTATAGACAGCAGCATCTCCTGGACTTCAACGCCACTACCTCCTGGATGCCACAGGGCAGGTGGAAGGGTGCCGAGGAGCCCTTTCTCTTTCTACCCACACAGGCTCTTCTCAATTAAGTACCTGTGTCCGTGAGACTGGGACTGAAAGGGTGGCTGAGTGCAAGGCCCAGGGAACGGCGAGGGGACGACAGAGCAGACGACCCAGGGGCCTGCCCTGGAGTGGAGCCTGAGGAGGGGCCGGGGGCAACCTTCAGCCGGTCATTCTCTGCTTTCAGCAGGTCCACCTCCAACTGTGGGCAGAAGACACAGGGCAGGTGGCAGGGTGGCAGAGACGGTAGGCCCTGCCTCCCTCTTCTGCAGCTCTGCCCAGACACTGACCTGCATGTTGTGCATGGTCTCCCGAAGCTGGTCCAGCTGGTGGGCAGAGTTGAGGGCCTCCAACCGGATATCCGTAAGCTTCATCTCTTTCTCCCATAGTTCAGAGCGCAGTTCTGATACCTCCTTCTTCTCTGGCTCCTCCTCCTCGTTGGCTTGGAACAGTCTGGTATGCGGGGCTGAATGAGCAGGGGTCCTGTAAGAAAGCCAAGAGTCAGTCTGGATCCCACAGAAGCACTGGGTAGAAGGGGATACTGACATGCCTGGCCCATGTTTCCTTCTGGCTCCCAATTGGTCTGTCAGGAAGGGTCCCCCTCTGTGGGTCTCATATGCCCAGGGAAAGGGCATATTATGGTGGCACGTGTCAGGGTCTGTGGGCTTACTGCCAACTCCAGCCAGCAGTTTACCAGGGTGACCGGTGGGTAGAGCACTTACTCGGTGACCTCAGTGCCCACAGAGGACGAGTTGGAGGACTTGATGGAGGGGGATGCAGTCTCCGTGGAGCCATGCTGTAGTTTGGGGGATGACGGGGCTGAGGAGTCAGGAGTGGCGATCTCCTCAATATCAGAGTAGGAAGAGGCTGACTTGGGACCCTTTTTAATACTGAAGGCTTTGTTGAAGGAACTTCGAAGCTAGAAGAGAGCAGATTCCAGGGAGAGAGATGTCAAGGCTGTGTGCTGGGATGGAGAGAACAGCTTTAGGGCTGGGACAGGGACATAGAGGCAGAGGATTTACTTTTATTACACCCACTGTGTGAAGCGTTGCTTGATTGGTGACATATGGGCATAGGAGTTTATCTAGAAATCAGGACTGAGATAAAATTACAGGGCCGAGAAACTTGTTGAGTCCATGGAGGGAACTGTGTCCCTCATGTCAGAAAACAAAACAAAACAACCCAAGCCCCTCCCCAGGGGTCACATGGTGTCGCAAAAGTCCAATTTCACCTAACTTGGGCTCATTATGCAAGAACTTATTTGTCTCTTCACAAATCAATCAGAAATTGGCAATATTGTTCTGTGAAGATCCAGAGAATTAAGTGATAGCAAGTTTTGTTTAGTATTTCTTGTTCTCAGCACATAGTATAGTGGTTAAACCAACCAAATACGTGATCTCTTTCCCCTTTATTGTTTTAAAAGACCGGGTCTCTTGTAGACCAGGCTAGCCCTAAACTCTGTATGTAGCAGTGGGTGGTCTTGAACTCTGGATCCTCCTGCCTCTACCTCCCAGGTGCTTGGATGACAGGTGTTCACCCCCATGCCCACCTTGCATCACTGTCTACTGTGCCAAATGTCCTAGGACAAGAGCTATTTCCCAGCCAGTCTTCGGCTACGTGGGGCATTAAAATCTGAGCACGGCTTGTTTGATTCTGGTGTCGATGAGCTTTGGGTGTTAGGGATGTAAGCTAGATATGCAAGCCAAGGACCTGCCCCACACCCATTCACATGCCTCCATACAGCACGCACACACACACACACACACACACACACACACACACACACGGACACGGACACGGACATGGGATGGCAGCAAGAGACAGAGAGTAAAGGAGAGGTCGAAGGCTATAGGGGGCAAAGGTAAGCCAGATCTTTGGAGTGTGAGACGCGGGTGGCAGGATCTGGGTTTTATCTGCTTTCAAGGTATTTTTCCTTAGAACCCGTCTGAAGTTTCCCGGGAGCTTATGCAGCTAGTACGTGGTGTGTGTGGAACTTCCAGGTAAAATGTGAGGACCAAGCTGACTGGGCCAAATAGTTGAGTAAGAGTATGTGTTTAGTTGGCTTAGATGTATCATCATGGAGCACAGCACAGGGCTTTAAAATACCATAAAACTCAGCTCTCTGCAGAGATGAAGAGCTGAGAGCTGATTGACTGGACATTTGGGCTTCCTGATTTTCAACCCGGTGGAGTTTTCTCCACATCAGTCTCACGGGAGTCAGTCTTTTCTCTGTCTCCTTCCCTCTCTAGAGAGAAGTCCCAAGGGAACTGCTAGCCCACAGCATGAGCCCTCTGTCTGCGCTATACTTCGGACAGTGGTCCTGTAAGTGAACCTTAGCCTTCTGATAGTCAGGGCTGCAGGGAGCAGTTTGCTCTGTCCCTAATGCCTCAACCAGTGTACTTAGCCGAGAACCAGGATTCTTTGCTGAGGAGGGGGCGCCTTAGAACATTCCTGGTACAGATGTGCTAAGGAAAAATACAGTGCTCCTCAGAGGTGGGTGATGAGATCTCCACCTTCTAAGGAACATCCCAGTGGATTGGGGATCTGCGCAGCACACTTGGGAAAAGGCTACTTTAAGAATCCAGATTTAGATAACCAACTGGTCTCTTCATGTGTGTGCATCTGCTACAAACAGCATGTGCGTGTAGAGGTCAGAGGGCAACTTCATGGAGGTCACTCTCTCCTTCCACCTTCATGAAGGTCCAAAGCCAGGTGTGGAATTCCCTACGTAGCCCAGGCTGGCACTGAACTCACGGTTTTCTTCCTGTCTCAGTCTCCCTAGTGTTGGGATTTAGGCATGCTCCACCAGGCTGGCAGGCATGGTGCAATGGGTTCAGGCTTTCTCATCCTTTACAATCCAAGCACCCTGTTGGAAGGTTAGTGTAGGGCTCACACGTCTGTTTTGGAAGGGAAATTTGGGGCCATATTCTCTTTGCCTTGGACAACACTCTAGTCCCTGAGATGGTCTTAGAGGCTCCATGGTCTTTGGGGTGACAAGGATCTCTTATCCTGGATGAAATAAATCCCTTGCCTGTCTCTAGTTCACACTATTCTAAAGCTAGATTTTAGACTAGGCCCAAAATGACCAGGCCTCTAGAGACTGTGATCCAGATAATCTTCGCCCACTGGTCCTCTTCTCTACCAGGCTTCTACAGTGAGTGGGACCAAAAAAAAAAAAAAAAAAAAAAAAAAAAAAAAAAAAAAAATAGTTTTCTAGATTACCTGAGCTCAACACCTAACAGGCCTGTCTTGGAAGGAGGACGGCAGACAACAGATTTGGATTTAGTTAGGATTTCCAATTTGACCCCTAAGCAGACCACTCCTCTGTCCTCATGAGCGGCAGCGTGGATGGACCATGCAGTGGAGCGAGTTAGGAACTAGGGGGCAGTCGGGGTTATGAGTGGCCTTTTTTTTTTTTTTTAAAAGAAAGGGTGCTTTCTCTGGAAACATAAGGGTGTGCAAAGGGAAAGAAAAAGCACAGGAAGAGGAACCGAGTTTCTTACCTCATAGACCTGGAAAAAAATAGGGATTTGAGGTCAGCATTTTGAAGGAAATAAAAGGAAAAAAAAATGAAGAGAAAGCAGCAGCAGCAACACTAATCATGCATTTCACACAGTTGTTTCCCCACGCAGCTGGCTTCTGTCTGCACTAGCTCAAAAGTCTGTGGCCAGCCCTCCTCAGCAGGGACAGGGACAAGACGCTCACTCTGGGCCACTCTCCCTTTCAGTCAGTCAGGCAGTGCCCTACACCTGCTCACAGATTGTGGAAAGCTCATCCAAGGCCGGTTTAGAGTTACAGGGGACGACACACATGACAAACCCACCTCTGGACCACACAAAGGCATGCTGTGGAGCGACAGGGAAGTTCTACAGCCCTCCTCTCCCAAACTAAGGCAACGGCCCCCAGGAGCATCTAGCGTGTGCTGCTTGGCTTATAAATCCTCTCCACATGCCCCGCTCCCCCGCTCTCCCACTCGTGAATATTTTCTCAGCTCCTTCTGTGGCCAAATACATTTGATCTCATCAGTAGGCAAAGCCCCGGGATAGTAGACATTTATAAAGGCCGCAGGGTGGTGGTGGTGGTGAATTGACAATGGTTAGAAAAATGGGAGCTCAGCAGATTTTTGTCCCCAGCAGATGTCACAACACTGGCACCTTGTTAGAAGGGACCATCTCTTGGTTGATCCTGAAAGGGCCAGTTCCCTGCGGTGGGGTAAGTGACTCCTAACACGGGCCGGTCCCCAAGCCTTTACCTACCCAACTCTTTTTCTTCTTCTTCTTGGCATCGGCATCCTTGCTGCTGCCGATGCTGGAATGGCTGGTGATGCTGTTGAGGCTGGAGATGCTATCTGAGGAATTCTGTCTCTTGATCCGGAGTTCTGTCGGCCAGAGCAAGGAAGAACACAGAGGAAGATTTGAAGAAGATGCAAGGTCTAAGCAGAGTCTATCGACAGTCGACAAGAGGGAGTGGGGACTCATCAGCTTGTAGGCACACGCTAATCCAATGAACGTTTATAGTTACAGTTAGGCTTCGACAGAAGAAAACGCAACCGTGAAAAAAGAACGATTCCTAATCGCAAGAAGCTGTCAGTCCAAGTTGGTGCCCAACACTTGGGAGAGGGAGTGTGAGTTCTGGGCTAGCCTGGGTTACATAGCAACACCTTGTCCAAAGCCAAAATAAAACAAGAGCAAAACCACAACAAAAAGAAGCCCCAGTTTAGTATAAGAAATAGAAGGATTGGGTTGGGGATTTAGCTCAGTGGTAGAGCACTTGCCTAGCAAGCACAAGGCCCTGGGTTCAGTCCTCAGCTCAAAAAAAAAAAAAAAAAAAAAAAAAAAAAGAAATAGAAGGATTTAGTAATGAACTCAGATTGGCCAGTTGTAAAAAACCTGGCCCTGAATGAACACTTTTATGTAGATATCCCCAACTGTCTGTCTGTCTGCCTGCCTGCCTGTGTTTTAGCAGAGTCCCACTATATACACTAGGTTGATCTTGAACTTCTGACAGTCCTCCTGCCTTGCCTCCCAAGTGCTGGGATTACACGTGTATGAGACACCATATCGGTTTTTGTTTTTTTTGTTTTTGTTTTTTTCTTGAGATGGGGTCTCATTCCATAGCATAAGTTAAACTATAATTGCCTCTGTAGCCCAGGCTGGCTCTGAATTCTGGCAATGCTCTTAACCCATGCCCTATTACATTTTTATAAATCAATAGCTGTATTTTGCCTCAAGGTCAAGTATAAGCAGCCTTGTGCCTTGCATTTAACTTGACTGAGTTTCTCTTTGTCATCTGATAGGTGGAAAATTGAAATTCTCTGAGGTTTATAATAGCAGGAAAACCACTCTTCTTTAAGAAGGTGGAGAGAGAAGTAAAAGGACGAACAGAGGAGATGTCTGAATATTGAAAGAGCAGAGATATTTCAGACGGGAACACTGAGAAAAGCATTTAGGGCTGAAGAAAGGTAGGTGCAGACGTTTTGGGTTCAAGCCCCCTCATAAGTTTTTTAAAAAAAGGAACAGGTATTTGACTAGCATGGGGAGCTTTCAATGGTTGTGAGCCTGCCTATAAAGTTAAAAATTATGTCTACGATACTTTCAAAAGCAAACGAGAACTAGAGATACAGCCGGTGGTAGAGCGCCTCCTACTGTTCATAAGGTGCTGGGCTCGAGCCTCAGAGCTCGGGAAGGGGAAGAGTGCAGGCAGCATCGGAAATCTGCAACAGTTAGAAAACAGTTTGTACATCTTGGTTTTTGCTCCATGCAAACGCATTGCCTATATTATAATCAAAATACACCGAGGCATTACTGTTTAAGCACTCGCTCTAGTGAAGCTTCTAGAAGTCCTCCTTACGAAGCTGCTTCTTGATCGACATGAACAAGGGTGAACATTCTCAGCCGAAAGTAATAATGTACTCATTTAGAAAATGAGTACGATCTCAAGAGCAAGTTCACCTGGGAAGTTGGAAATGGCTGAATATTCTAGACCTGCGATAATAGATCAAATTATTCTCCTCGTTATAAAATATGCTTTTCAGGTTGTTGTCTGGAATTCGTGAGTACAGGTGGGAAAGTGTCCACCGGTGTGGCATGGTTCTTTATATGTGGAATACGGATCCAAGAGGAAATGACAGAAGGTGGGGCCAAAAAGAAAGGCACACCTTTGAGAAGGAGGATGCTGTCCTGCAACTCTAAAGGGCCAGAGATACATTCTTTCCTCTTGTTACCTGCCTTCCTGAAATGTTTCAAACACAGGAGAAAAGTTACAACCCAGCAAACGACTCCCAGATGCCCTGTGCCTAGTTCAACCGCAGAGTATTTAATTACACCTGTTCCCTCCCCGCTTTCTCACACAGTTTGAAAATAATGCCTGAAGATAAATCTCCTGTGAAATTGGCTATTTGTCTGATTATCAGACCAAGGAAAATCAGCCAAGTTCCTTTTTCTTTAATAACCTGCTCCTATTTAAATTCCCATGCATTCTGATGTGAATGGACAATGTGGTTACTCTGGGGGCACTCAGAGTCAGCTAGGGAATGATTACAGCAATCCAGGGAAGAACCTTGGAGGGCCCGAGCCAGGACAGGAGCAACACAGAGAGTATAATTGTGATTGCATAAGCACCAGAACGAACTCATTACAAAGACCAAACAGTGAGGAGAAAAACGTGAATCTTCTATTAACCATCCAGTACCAGCTGATGGTAATACCTGAGCTGGGCAAAACTGCAGACGGAAAAGGGTGTGTTGTGTATTTATACAAGGGTGAAGGGGAGGGTTTTCGATTTTAGGAATGTTAAGCTATGGATGCCTATAAGGTCAATTAAGCAGAAATGTCCAAAATATGATTAGGAACAAAGGTCTGGAGGTCAGGAGACTGGTCTACATAGAATTAGAAAGTGGAGTGGGTTAAAAAACAAAACAAAAACAGAGGAGGCTGGGGGAGATGGCTCAGCAGTTAAGAGCACTGACTGCTCTTCCAGAGGCCCTGAGTTCAAATCCCAGCAACCACATGGTGGCTCACAACCATCTGTAGTGGGATCAGATGCCCTCTTCTGATGTGTTGGAAGATAACTTGGTGTATTCATATACATAGAATAAATAAATCTTTTAAAAACAACAACAAACAAACAGAAAGAAGGGGGAGAGATGTCTAGCAGCTCACACCTGATTGTAACTCCAGTTCATGCAGACACATATGCAGGAAGAAAACATCCATACACATAGAATAATAAAAACCAAAGACAAAACAAAAAGACCATTGAGATAATTAAGCTAACCAAGTTTGTAAGCTATAAGATCAACACTTGTTCCAGGACAGCCAAAGCTACACAGAGAAATCCCGTCTCAAAAAATAAACAAACAAAAGGATCAAAATACAAAAATCAGTCAGCTCAATCGCAGACATGTTGCTGCAGCACTGTAATTCCAGCCCGTGGGCGAGGCAGACGCAGAGGGGTTGCTGCAAGTTTAAGGCTAGCATGGTCTACACAGTGAGTTTGAGGCCAACTAGAACCACATAGCAAGACCTTGTTAAAAACCAGATCCGTGGGGTTGGGGATTTAGCTCAGTGGTAGAGCGCTTGCCTAGCAACCGCAAGGCCCTGGGTTCGGTCCCCAGCTCCGAAAAAAAGAAAAAAGAAAAAAGAAAAAAACAAACAAAACAACAAAAAAACAAAAAACCAGATCCGTGCATATCCAGGCTTCCTGCTGGGCTATTCACAATGGCCAGGCAAGGGGGCCAGTCTGGATGTCCCTCAGCAGACGAATGAATAAAAGACATGTGCTACATGTACACAATGGAACTTTATGCAGGCACAAGGAGAAAACAAAAATTTGTTATTTACAGAAAACTGGATGCAACTGGAAATAACGTGAAGCCAAATGAGCCAGACTCAGAAAAAAATACGTTTACTTTTATATGTAGACTCTAGATCTAAAATGTGTGTGTGTGTGTGTGTGTGTGTGTTTGTGTGTGATGTATGTGGTGTATGTGTGATGTGTATGGTGTATGTGTGTGTGTGATGTATGTGGTGTATGTGTGATGTGTATGGTGTATGCGTGTGTATGTGTGTGTGTAGTACATATGGTGTGGTGTGTATGTATGTATATGTTGATGTATGTGGTACCTGTGTGATGTGTATGGTGTGTGTGTGTGTGTGTGTGTGTGTATGTGCATGTGTGATGTATTTGGTGCATGTGTGATATTGTGTGGTTGATGGGAACAGCAATGTGGTTCAGTGCAAAGCTAATCAGGGCTCCATGATGAGGCCCTGTTGAGATACCTTTGACTGGTCTTTGGCTCTGGACTAAAGGCTGAGGAGAGGAGAGCAGGTTTCCTCTGCTTGCCCTCATCCTCAGGAGATACGTTCATGTCAGGAGTTAGGGTCATGTTCCAGACGCCCCTCACTGGGCATCGAGACATCACACTGAAGAGTACCTAAGGACCCCTCTCCTTCCAGAAAGTGGATATGGAAGTTGGCATGTTGAGGGCCCCATAACAACCTTCCTTCCATCCACTCCTGTTCTTTTTCAGTTCCACTCACTCTCTGGCTTATATCCTACCTTTGGGTGTGGCTTCTGAGGCATTCAGTGCTCCCTGAATGACTGCCTGGGCCTCGGAATTCTTTTTCTTCAGAAAGTCTATAGTTTCTCGCAAATCCAACAACTCAGTGTCCTAAGAGAAATGGTGGTAGTGTTGTTAAAATGCTCAGCAGAAATACTCACTGGGCATGGGGTTCTACTGCTCTCAACAGAGAAGGCAGAGGAACCGGAAGTGAGGAGCACGGGACACTGTACTGACAGGCGGGCTGAGAACCAGGCTTGTTCTCACCGTCAGTGAGCGAATGGCTATGACGATGGAATGGAAGAGACCGCCTTGGCTAGTGGGTTTAGAATTCACCACCCTGGGCTTCTTACCTTCTCCTCGGCCGTCTCCGCCAGGTGTCGCAGGCGCGAGGTCATATTCACCAGGCTCTGCTCGAAAGCGGCCACTAGGTTCGCCTGAGACAAACACACAAAGAAGAACATAAGGCACTTGTGGCTGCAGAAGAGGAAATGGCTGGTACAGGAGTAGTTTAACAGATTTTTCCCACATCTCAGAGCTGACCGACCAACGCAAACAAAACTCTTGGTGGTTTTAACATATTGATTTCCGTGAGCAGACAAAGTGGAATCAGATAGGTTTTCTGAAGAGAAGTAGCTTCTAGAATAACGGAGCACAGGGAGGGCTGGGGGGCGGGGGGCGCTTTGGAGCTTCCGGGGAAGTGGAGATCTGGTTCCCATAGCCTCTCAGCGGTGGTAAAGTCTCTCCCTGTTTTATGTGGTAGGTGGTTGGAAGGCTTGATGAGAGGGCAACAGCCTCTGAAATCAGTCTTCCGGCTTTTGGTTTAACTCCACCACATAGGGCCAGCTCTTGTGGTACAAAATGACCTTCCAGTAGGATCTATTTGGTTATCTCGTCTGCCTCTGTGCCTGGATGGCTCCTTATTCTTCTCTCACCCTGGGTTTGGAATTAATGCCTTGTCTCTGGCAAGGCTGGCGGGGATGCTCGAAGCTGTGCAAATCACTTCAGGACATTCCCCACTTTGGCCACTAGTGGGCAGGGCTACACTGGAAAGGGTGCAGGATCCTGTGAGGACTCTGGTAGGGAGGCTGGGGAAAGGTACCCAGTGTTTGGACCTCCAGCTAGCTCCTGGAGGGTATAGGAAAAGTGAAGGGAATGGGGTACAGGAACAGAAAAGGGATCACTCAGGGATAGACAAATGGACCCCAGTGAGAGCACTGTAGCAAATGGTGAGGGTAACAAGAAGTTGAATGCTAGGGGCTGGGGATTTAGCTCAGTGGTAGAGCGCTTACCTAGGAAGCGCAAGGCCCTGGGTTCGGTCCCCAGCTCCGAAAAAAAAAAAAAAAAAAAAAAAAAAAAGAACAAAAAAAAAAAAAAAAGTTGAATGCTTTGGGCAAGTCATTCATGCAGTCCCTGTGGTGTCTGCAACACCCTCACTGCCTCTTATTACACGTCCTCTCTGACGACCAAGTCAAATTCACCAGCGCCATTGGAGCCTACAAGGCCAGAGGCAGTATCATCCATGTTTCCTGTATATCTTCTGAGTCCTGGGCTCCCAGGCAAATACATATCATGACCTAAGCATCTTTTTTTCACCTTCTGTCTTTTTGAAAGATCTGAGAGATTTCATTAAGTTACTCAGTCTGGCCTTGAACTTGTGACCCTCCTGCAGCTACAACCTCTTGAGTACTCAGGATTTTGAGCTTGCCCTCACAGGCCAAACTCTCACCTGTGCTTTCTCTCTGTCTCTGTCTCTCTTTTACATTTTAAATGCTATTTTTGTGTGAATGTGTTTTACCTGCATATATGTCTGCGTGCCTGATGGGTGCCAGGAGAGGGCGCTGGATCCACTAGGACTGAAGTTACAGATGGCTATGAGCCAGTACATGGATGTTGGGACCTGAACCAGGGTTCCCTGTAAGAGCAACCAGTGCTCTTAAGCACTGGGCCATCGCTCCAGCCTCTACCTTCTGTCTTCTTAATTTCAAGCTTGTTTACTTTTTTTTTTAAAGATTTATTCATTTATTATATATGAGTACACTGTAGCTGTCCTCAGACACACCAGAAGAGGGCATCAGATCCCATTACAGATGGTTGTGAGCCACCATGTGGTTGCTGGGGATTGAACTCAGGACCTCTGGAAGAGCAGTCAGTGCTCTTAACCACTGAGCCATCTCTCCAGCCCGCTTGTTTACTTCTAACTATACCATCCCATGCTGTTGGCAGGCAGGTAGTTTACAGTCCCTGAGAATCTACTTGGAGCCTGGAGTGCCCTGGCCTCTTCATACATTTCTACCTGGACATCTCCCTCTCTGATGAGCTGAACTTTCCTCTCTCTTCTCTCCCACCTCTCTTTTCCTCCATGGACCCTTGCTCTAAGGCAACCTCAGATTAGGGTGCCTGCCTGTAGGACTTTAGGCCAAGCAGTCCTTTTGCAGAGAATTTAGCATTGGAAGTGATACAGTGATCAGGGCCTCTTCCTGGCCAAAGCGTCTCATCTTCAGCAGCCTGGCTGTTCCATTCAACATGGCGTAAGTTTGGTTCAACGTCAGGAATCCTAAGGAGAGCTCTGGGGCCTGGCATCACATCTCCCGCTGAAGGGAAGGGCTCGGACCCTTGGCAAAAACTTGACTCTATAGATTCAGAACTCACCAGACCTGGGTGTTTAGTTTGTTTTCTCTTGGCCAAATGGAACTTCCCGTTCTAAGAAAATTCACCCTCTAAATTCATTTTCTGGAACTAGCCCAGCCTTGACAGCCACGATGGCTAACAGATTGCAGTGTAAGTGAATCAGGCATAATAATGTCCTCCGCCTCCCTGGCTGTTCTCCACCTCCCTGGCGCCTCTCCCCTTCAACATCTCCCAGACATGAATTTCTTAGGGTGTGCAGGACATGACCTACGCCACTAGCCTTAATGGGTGTGGTACAGGACGGTTCTTGTTTCTGTTATAATTCTTTTGGTCCCAGAGAGTTTGAAGCTCGATATGAACGTCAAGCAAACCAGTCAGTACAGGGCTTACGAGCTGAGGATTTGGGAAATAGAATAAAGATAACAGCCAATGTGGTAAGAGAGCTGTTGCTAAAATACATTGGAAACATGCAAAATCTTGGGGAACATTCTACCTGATCCCAAGAGCTAGGTCTCAGCCCTGGCAGCTGAACTTCCCAGAGAGGAAGGGAAGAGAGAAGAGAAGAAAGTGCTGTGGAAATTGCAGACGAGGTTATTTTTGTGCAAACACTCGGGAAGCTTCTGGAGACCCAGCTCGGCTGTTGTTTACAATTTTGGGAGAAAATGGCTCTTATGTTCTCTGTTTGTAGTTTGGTCACGGAAGAGGAACCACTCACAGTGGAGTTAGATGAGGTAGTTTCATTCCTCCTCGACTCTCAGACCAGAAAAACTAAGGTCTCGGGGAAGGTAGCCATTTTTTGTTGTTGTTTTTAAAGATTTATTTATTTACTTTATACATACGAGTACACTGTAGCTGTGTTCAGACACACCACAAGAGGGCACCTAATTCCATTACAGATGGTTGTGAGCCACCATGTGGTTGCTGGGAATTGAAGTCAGGACCCCTGGAAGAGCAGTCAGCGCTCTTAACCGCTGAGCCCTCTCTCCAGCCCCGAAGGCAGACATTCTAAGTGGACATACGGAGGTGGGTTAAATGCAGAAATGAAGGATGTTGGGCCCAAAGCTGAAGCTCAGCTCACATCAATGGCAGAATCCAGTCAGAGCCAACTGTGAACCACACAGGTAGCTAGAAAGGAGTTGGGCTTGAGCTGGCCTCATGTCACCAGGCAGAATTCTGATAATGGGCTCTGAGCCTGATTAGTTCTGTGGCATCAATAAAGAGAAAATACACCCTGGGGCAGTAGAAAGGATCCGAGGGCTCAGTAATTAAAATGCATTGCTATTTTTGTCCATGGCCAATGGCAAGGTTGTTTCTGCCTCCCTGTAGAATCACTGAAGGTCAAAGGTTACCAGACAGTAACTCATCCATACCAATTAAGGTGGGGAAAAATGGTTCTTAATGAAGGTTGGGAAAAAGTGAAGGACAGTCCCGGAGTCTTCTTTTGTAGAGCCGTGACTAAACCTGCTCCCTAGAAGTGTAAGACCAGGGCAGACCCGGTCAAATCGCCTTCTCACATTGCCTTGTTTAACTAGAGCCAGGTCTCACCCTGCTTCGGGTACTCACGTTGGCAGACAGCTGAGATGTCAGGGTGGCCACTTTTTCCTGGGATGATTCCAGTTCCCTACGAAGCTTTCGAATTTGCTGCAGAAGAGAGAGACAAACTACTGATGGCAGAGGTAGACTATTTAGAAAGAAATCGGAGTGCACAGTGGTGTTAAAGAAGCAGAGACAAAGGCTTTGTATCCTACCTCAGATTGCATCCTCTCCTCAGCCTGAAGAAGTGGGCACAGAAGGAGAGAAAGACAGAAAAAAAGCAGGTGGTTACTATGGAGGTGCAGAAGTCAGGCCCAAATGTCAGGGCAGAGACCGGAAGAAGCATGATTGACAGATGCAGAGAGGTGAGTCCCCTGTCTCTTGGCCCTGGCTCCTCAGAGCTACATTCAAGTTTAAATAATAGGTTTCCTTCTGGTGCTTATCTTTAGCCAACCTTATCGTTGCCGAGAAGGCTAGAGAATAAAGTTGGTTGGTCTGAAATAAACCTTGACTGTTAGCACCTTGAAAGAGTAAAGATTTAAGGTCAGAGCAAACCTACAGGTCAAAAGATATCTGAAAGCCAAATGCTGTGCGTGGTTCCCCACGGTGGACATTTGGTCAGTTCTGTACATTACTGGAGTCTCGAGGGTCTTGGAAAGCTACTCGGGTGCTAGAAACACTTCCAGTTCCCGTGGCAGGGAAAGGATGCTGTAACAAGGAGAGCTTCACTTTTCAGAGGGGAGAAAGCACCAGAGCTGCTTGGGAGTTGGTAGCAAGGCCAGGAAGAACACAGAGGACCCAAGACGCTCATCTGAGTGTTCCGAGCTCTAGATGCTGCCCCTACACCCACTCCCACAGCCAGCAAGTGCAGAGACAGTAGCTTCCCATCCCTATCCAGTTTACCCAGCCAAAGGAGGTCCGAGGGAGGGCATGTGCAATGGTAGGGGGTGAGGCTGACGGGGAAGGGACATTGATGGTCTTACTGAGGAGTATGTGGAAGAGGCACTGGAGGCCAGAGACAGCACCGAGCCATGAACTGGAAGAGAAGGAGAGCACAGAGGTTAGCAGGGGGCTCCAGGGCCCAGGAGATCCTGGGAGCCCACAGCAGGAGTTTGGACTCAGACTCTGGAAGGCATCTGGAGCAAACAGAAAGAACACAGGGCGCCCGTTCATATCCCAACAGCCCACAGCAGGCGAGAATCCGAGGACATGGTCCTGAGTAGAGACAGCCTCCCCTTTCATCTATTTTCTCTGACAGTCTGGGCCATGGTCCCTGGCTCAGCCTCCCTGAGGAGCATGGGGGGTCCAGAGAGAGGGAAAGGAGATTTTCATGGGTAGTCAGCATCTGGTCTGCTCAGCCAAGAAAGCACTTTAAGCTGTAAAAAGGGAGGAGTTTCTTGTCAGAGCTGCTCAGAACCAGTACTACAATTATGCCTGTGCCTCCTCTTCTTAACCTTGCAATGCCAGCCTAGGAGCCTGAGGACCACTCAGGTGGAAAAAAAAAAAATTAAGTGGTGAATATAGTGGAACCCACTGCAAGCACTAACAGAACCCACCCAGATCTATCAGGAATGCATCCTGAGAAGACTAATGGAGGTCTCATGAACCTCACGGCCTGGTCTTCCGTAACACCCAGATTAACACCAACAATCCCAGGGCCAGCCTGGGAGCTAGTCTGTGGAGCATTCTAGAAAGAGGGCTGAGATGCCTAGTTGTTTGTATGGATTTAAGTGCTACCGTTTTTTTGTTTTTGTTTTTTTGGTCCCCGTTATCTCTTTAGAGAGACCGTGAGGAAGAAAGACCACTCTTAGAACAAGGGGGACAGCTCTAGTCTCAGAGCACCTGAGGAGTCTCATTCAACCCTTCCAAATCTTGATTTCCCTTCCCTGGGCCCCAGTGGTAGATGCTCCATCCCCAGGTCCCAGTGCTAGGTGGCGCCACCCAAGGTTTCTGGGCCCCCAGACCCTTCAAAGTTATGGGACGACAGAACTGAAATGGCCCAAGTGGATGTCCTGTGAATTTTATGTATGTGTGTGGTGGTGGCAGTGGTGGCAGTGGAGGTGGTGGTGGGTGAGGGGACCCAGCAGGGCTGGAATGAGCGTGAACCGCGCTGGCATGAAGTCTCACCATCATCCGTGGGGTCTCGGAAGGATCCTGACCGAATCATTCCCTTGGGTCTCTCGGCCAGGGACAGGGTGCTCCCCATTTGGGAGCCGCTGTACAGCTCGAAGGCCGCCTCGTGGGTGGGGATGCTGTTGGAGCGGGTGATTCTTGGCGTGGTGGCCGCGGTGGGACTCACTGGAAGGACAGAGGGAAGGGGGAAGGGTATGGGAGGAGGAGGCAGGAGAAGAGGCAGGGTCATCAGCTCTCTGGTCCCTTGTGGGGACGGAGCAGGAATTGTTGAGAGGCAAACGGGAAGAGGCAAGGAGAGGAAGGAGGGGTTGGTGGGGCCGTGGGGGTGTGCAAGCAGCTGGAGGTTAGGAGCAGCCCCGCCTGGGAAGGTTGGGCCCTAATGGAGAAGGACTCCATAGTCTGTAATAAGGATCTTCTTTTAATGCTGCCTGCCTTGGAGCTGTTGCTTTTGAAGGTTAGGCTGGGGGCCCGGCAGCTTTTCTGAAACCTTCACATCACCAGGATGTGCCGATGAAAATGGGATGTTGTGGTTCTCGAAAACGTTAGCTGTCTTAGGGGGTGGGCTGATAATTCAAACCAAGACTCAGATCCAAATGAGGAAACAGAACAAGCTTCAGGGAAGCTAAGGAATCTACAGCTGTGAAACCTGTCAACCGGAGGCCGGCCCCACTTCTCTCTTGCTAGATCGACGCCTTTCAAGGTTCACATCCTTGTGTGCTCCCCTGTCTGACCTCTTGCCTCCATATAGGTGTGTGGATGCTCGCCCTCCCAGCTTATAAATTCACCCCTCTGTCTTGGCCTTTGTGAACTATCAAGATGGTTACTGTTTGGCCCAGTCCCTCATTCTACATCAAGAATGGCCTTTCTTCTGGTTTGGCCTTCAGTGTGGCTGATAAGCCCGCAGAAGCCAGGTGACTCTTCCTTAGGCACAAAGGACCCCCATTCCTAGTTTTCCTTAAACTCCCCACAGTCCCCGCACGGAGAGACGTTACAAGTTCTGGTAACCAAAGAACTCCTCCCCACGTCGCCCCCTCCCCCACTCAGCTGAAAGGAGAGATGGATTTAGAGATACACAAGCAAACAACAGGTCTATTCCAGACTTGTTCTGAAGAGATTCCTATTAAACCAGTCCTGGCACAGCGCTTCCCAGAACCAGGGCTGGTGTGCGTCTGGAGCCAGCTCCTCCTGTCTCCCCATCCCGTCTCTGAGTCACGGAGCCACTTCCTTCTCTCCCAGCTTTTTCTCCAAAGGCTTTAAAGAGGGTGTGGTGTGTCTAGGCCATGTTTAGTCAGCTTGCCCTTAGGACTAAGATGGCCCTGGCTCAGCCAGAGCAGTTGGTGAGTCTCGACTTTTCTTTTCTGGAGACAGACTTCACTCTGCCATCAATGACCCTTGTCTCTCTCGGGCTCAACAAAACCCACAGGTTGGGATTGCCCTCCCAGCAGCTGTCCACAGCAGCACTATGCATGGATCAACTTTCTTAAGCTCGAGACTTTGGTTTGTGCCCAGATTGTCATTTAGACCCTCTGATATCACCAGGACACTACAGCTGTGCCCCATGGCGACCTTTCAGTTTAAGACCTTAGAACACTTTGCCTTAATCTTTAGTTTGGGTTGGTAAACTGAGGCACCATGAAGGAACCCACTACACCTAGAGACACATGCATAGCTGCTTCGCCCCACTCTGCAGGGTGACCTCATCTCTTGCCACAGTGAATGACGTCAGACACTGACCTATGTTGGTAAGCTGGCCCTTTGCACTCAAGGACATGGAGAGCGCAGGGGGGGACGGCAGCTCTGCTTGGTCGTCGGATTCTGGAAGCCCACCGATAGTGTGGGAGTGCCGCCTCTCCTTGGTCTCCTCCTGGGACTGAAGCTGGTACCTGGAGAAGCAGCAGAGGGACTCAGTCTGAGCTGCTACAAAGTGACATCAGAGGCTTAGCCGTGTGTGGGATGTCTAAGCTCGGCTAGAGACGGAAGGAGACGGTCAAAGAGGGACAGGGAAAAGGAGGATTGGTCAGAGGCAATGGATGGCGACTCCCATGATAGCTGAAGGGACAGAAAGGATGGATGGAGGCTTTAGAAATTCATCTGAACCCAGAGCTGGGCTCTACATGCCATGTGCAGGCAGGTGACACGTCCTATCTAAGTCAGTGCTATCCTGACAGTGGAAGATCCACACTCCCTGTCCCCTGCCTATGTGAGTGGCCTCAGAAGTCCACTGTGGGGCGATGAACTGCACTGAGGCAGTTCATAGGACTGTGACAGTACATAGGACTGTGGTGGTTTGAATGAAAACGGCCCCCATAGGTTCATAGAGACTGGCATTATTAGGAGGTGGCCTTGTGGTGGTGGGCATGATGTTGGAGGAAGTGTGCTACTAGGGGTGGGCTTTGAGGTCCTAGATGTCATTCAAGCTAGGCCCAGTGTGGCTCTCTTGGTTTCTGCAGGCTGCTGATCTCTCAGCTCCTTCTCCGGCACTGTGTCTGCCCGCATGTCAACATGTTTTCTGCCTTGACGGTAATGTATTAAACCTCTGGACTATAAGCCAGCCCCAGTTAAATGTTTTCTTTGAGAAGAGTAGCTGTAGTCATGGTGTCTCTTCCCAGCAATAAAAATCCTGAGACAGAGACGAACCCTGTGTGCAAACTCACTTCTTCCCTGACACCAAAGAAAGTCACCTGCTATAAAAGCTCACACACTTGATGGTAAGTTAACAGAGGGGTTGGGTGGCATCTTTTTTTAGGACCACAATCAAATGATTGTCTAAGAAGGCCACTAAATTCATGCATGGGGTCATGGGGTAGGTTGGGTTGGGATTTTATTTTATTTATTTTTGGAGTCGAACACAATTGCTTCCGCCTCTCACATTCTGGGATTAAAGGTGTGTACTACCCAGCTAGAATTTTTTTTTTAAATAGGCTAGGAGTCTTGGATATGTATGTTATGGAAAACAAAACAAAACAAAACAAACCGGAAACAAAACAATATAACAAAAACCCCCACATTGAAGGTTACCTGAGTCCTTTCTTGGGGAGGGTATTCCGATCCCGCTGATTGCTGTGGAGAGAAAGAGAAAGACGGGTGGGCCCAGGATGGGGTTTGGGAGAGTAAGTTTGAAGGGTGTAGCCTCTAGGGATCGTGTATCAGACTGTGAAAGTCTGTATGAACAAATACTAAGACAGTCACAATCAAATTCTTGACTCAGAACTTGGGGAGGATCTGAAATGGTGCATGTTTTCCTCCTGTTAGAAGTGACGGTAGAGTTGGCCATTTAAAAGGTGCAACTGTAGAAGGTGAGGGCCAGGATATGATATAATAGAACAGATTTTGCTCTTGAGAGCAAAAGCCAGAAGACAAACACAACTAATTCTGAGACTTCAGAGACATGAGACCAAAAGAAAAACAGCTGACACTTCCCAAGGAGTTAGAAAGGAATTATTCAAAATGTGAGAAAAAGAATCAAATGTCACGACGTGGTAGTGGGGGGACCTGATAAAGGCCAAGTGAGTCTGAGGCAGGCTCAGCTCTGGCTCTACTACGTACCTGTCCAATTGTCCGGCCCTGGGGCTTCCACTCCAGGGCAGCTCTTCTGTTTCTTCCTCTGATGGAGCAGTAGGTGGGGTGGGGATGGGGGCAGTGCTGGGGAAGGCACTGGGCAGGCTCATTGGCATCTGGAGGGACTCCATGCTCCTGTGCAGGCCTGAGAGTTTGGGGTACATGCGGGTCTCCTTTGGGACACTGAAACCACTCATTAGCTCCAGGCCCTGGGAGAAGCTGGCTGAGTTAATATTGAGGATAGGTGCTGGGCTGGGGGTGAAGCAAGAAGGGAGAGGGCTCCCAGTGGATGAGCTCGTAGCATGCAGATCTGGGACCTTTGAGGCATGGGTGTCACTGGAAGATGGTAGATCCAAACTGTTGGAGTTGACCTTGTCTAGATTGGCTATGGAGGGTGGCTTGACAAAGCTTTTGGCTGTGGCCCTGAGAGGAGTGGAGACAAAAGACAACATTTAGAATTAACAAAGTACAGGGCAAAAGGGAATCCTTTTCTAGTTCCCTTTTTCTCCAGGCCACCTACTCAGTGAAATGTTTCCTCTGATGCTGCTGATAGTCAACTAGAAAGAGATTCAACACCTGACACACAGCACCTTCCATTGTAAGGGAGACACGAGGCCATTTGGGGAACATGCAAATGAACAAACGACATGCACACAGGTACTAAAGACAGTGTTGACACGGGACAATAGAAACAAAGTGAGTCTTCAGAGAGATGGGACAGAGGAGAGAGGAAGGATCCATGCAAAGGTATAGAGATGCAACAGATAGGCCATACCACATCTAGTTTAAGGCTGGAGACACAGGAAGAGAAGACATTGCCCAGTGTGGGTACCTGAGAGGGGTTGGTGGCAGCTCTGCTAACTTGGTGGCTGGAGGGTGGCTTGCTTGGTTCTTGGGAGTGCTTTCTGGGGAGCCTATACTCTTCAAGGAGATGTTGTCTGAGTCCAAGGCCACAGCCTTAGCTTTGGCCTTCTCCTTTTCCCGGTCTGTCTGATTGACGGGGGCTGGAGTGCTCCGACCACTGGCAACCTTGGAAGGTTCCTTCAGTCTGGAGGGTGTAAGGCCACCCTGCTTGGTGCTGAGAAGACTGGGATCAATGCTGCTGCTAACAGGCCGAGGTCCACCCCGCCCAGTCACACTCATAGAACTGGACTTGGCTGGCCTGGGCAGGCTACGGTATTGGATGTTGGACCGTGCTCCTGGAGCAAGGAATCCGGGCTCTACACTGTTGGACACATCCAAACTCGTCTTGCGCCCATTCAGTGGCTTGACAGGGATCCCTGAGGACTTCTGGATCTTGCTGAGAGTGGCTGAGCCACCGGTCTGCATGACAGTGGCTGTGCCGGTAGCAGGGGGAGGCTTCTTATAACCAAAGGATCCTGAAGTAGAGGGGCGAGCAATGCCCGAGGGGGGCTTCTTAGCATCACTCAGACGGTCCCGGCCAGCATCGGAAGAGGAGCGCTGGAGCCCAGTATTCTTCACTGCGAGCTTACCCTTGTCTGTAGCCTTGCCTTCAGGCTTGCCTGGGAGAGGGCAGCAAAGAGAGGAGGGGTTGCTATCATGATATCTTAAAAACACGTTTTCTTCTCTCTGGGGGAAAAGGAACAACTGGCTATATAGTATGAAGATCTAGAGGCCTAAATATGGGCAAACAGGTACTGGATAAGCAGATACAGTTTCTTGCCAGAGGGCCTGTGGGAGGAAGCAGGTTTTTCATTTAGTTTTTTTTTTTATTATTATTTTCTGTAAACTGTAGGACAGTTTATTTTTGATTAAAATGGCAGAAGTGACCACAAAAATGATCAAGAAGGAAGTGTGTCTGATAACTGGTCAAGGAAGAACAAGGAGGGAAAACTATGAATCAGACAAGGCAATGTGTAGACACCAGAGGGAAATGTCGATTAAAGCTGTAAGAGACCCACGGGGCAAGCCCTGCAAACAAAGTACTTCCGTTCTGCTGTTTCGGCTGTTTGGTATAGGATGATGTCATTATGCAGCAAGGCAGGTCCAGGATAAGGCGAAGCCTATCATTGGATAAGAAGGAAGGGTAGGTGGGGAAAAGTTGAGGAAGGAGGGAAGAGGAAGGAGAGAGATCAAGATGGAGTCTATGGAGGAGGATGGTTCAGATTTAGGTGAACTAGATCAATTTTATCTTGTCTAGGTGGGCAGTTTATATCTTTATTAACTGGCAGTGAATTTATTGCGTGGCTGTATTGTGGATTGAGAAATTAACATGTATATCCAATTGCAAAATTGCAAGTTTCTGGAACTTTGATTTACCGGGCTAAAGAGGACAGTGTGTGAAAGAAATGGCTGAGAGGCAGTTTTGGGGAGTGCAGATCTGGTTCTGTTGCCCAAGCAGAGTGAGAATGCACAAGGGCTTGCAGAACGAGATGTGTGTGTGTGTGTGTGTGTGTGTGCGCGCGCGCGCGCACGAGCGCGCTAGGTGTGGTAACTACTGCTAGGGACCTCGTGGAAAGGGTGGCTAAAAGGGACAGAGCTGGGAGAGGGCGGCTTCAGACCAAGTGGTAGAGTAGCAGCTGAAGAGCGCGGATCCAGCTCATGGGAACTTATAGAAAAACGTTCCTTTTGAATTTTTTACCGCAACAATTTGGTGTTTTAGGTTTTTGAGACACAGATTCTCTGTGTAGCCCTGACTGTCCTTAAACTCCCTCTGTAGACCAAGATGGCCTTGAACTCAGAGATCTGCCTGCCTCTGCCTCTTGAGCGATGGAGTTAAAGGCGTGCTCTACCATGCCTGGCTGTGCTTCTTCTTCTTCTTTTTTTTTTTTTTTTTCTTTTTTCTTTCTTTCGGAGCTGGGGACCGAACCCAGGGCCTTGTGCTTGCTAGGCAAGCGCTCTACCACTGAGCTAAATCCCCAACCCCCTGGCTGTGCTTCTTACTGTGTAGCCACTTGTCGTATTACTTCCGGAGGGGAGAGGAAAGAAAGAAACCAGTGGGAACCATTTGAAGGGAGGTCAAACCTGTCCCTGGGTACACTGTCTCCCTCTTTTTAGTGTTTTCAGCTGTGTGGTTGTAGCTCAGCCAGCTCACCCCTGAGTTATTTCCCACATCTGTAAAATAGTAACACCTGTCTTTCCTAACCCACAGGACTATCCTAGAGATCAGAAAGGATACTGTACACTAAAGCAGTTAGGCAAGCCTTTGCTATCATGATAGCATCATGCTAGGATGAGTTTTGTGATTCGAGGAAAACCATCCAGGAGAGGTCCCCCACCTTATCCCTCCTGTATTCCAACTCACCTGCGACTTTGAGGGCACTCTGGGCAGTGTGAGTGATGGGAGAGGTGACAGCCACCGGTGGGGTCTTTCCCTTTTTCAAGGACCCTGGGTGTCCCAGGCTGATGGGCTTTTTCAGTTCTCCACCCTTGGATGAGTCATCACAGCTCTCTGGTCGCTCTCTCCGCCACTTTGATGTCCCGGGTTCCATCTTCAGGCTGCCGCTATCGTACTCTAGTTTCTTAGGGGTCTTCTCCTCTGACTCACTGAACCAGCTGAGCCCACTCTCTGCCAGGGAGCGCTTCTCGGAGTCTGTGCGTAGCTAACGAGAAGAGGGAAAGGCAGAGTAAGTTGCTTTGGGGGGCGCAGGGGGGTGGAGGGTAGCAAGGTGAGCTGAAGGGCCTTGATTATCCCATAGCGTTAAATCAACTAGGGTTTCCCTCCATTCCTAGGGTTCTGGGGAGAAGTTACTTTATCTAATCTCTAGGATGCTTCTCCTTCTCCAATCTGTCCTTCTAGATAGGTGGGATGGAAAAATAACTGACACAATGACAACATTTATGCAGGTCCCTCCCAGTTGATTTCGTGTTCACCTTGACCTTGGGGTCTACCCGGCTGCAGAAATCACTTACCACTATCGTAGAGCTCCTCCGGGAAGCAGTGGGAGTGGTTGGGAGGGAGTTGAGGGAGGAGCTAGCGTTGAACTCTTCTGAGCTGAGGTTGTCCGAGGCATCGCTGAGCCCACTGCTGATGGAGCTGCTTTCATCCCAGCTGCAGGAAAAGAGGGAGAAAGGTGAGCTGTTTAGTTTTAAGTCAGTGCTAGACACGGCGTCTCACATGGATGATGAATGGCTTCATACTATTCTTCCCAAAGAAGGCGGCCTGGGGTTAGTCCTGGGTTTGCGGATAACTCACAGTATGACTTAAATGTTCTCGTAATTTGATATTCTACTATAGAAGGAAGAAGCAGTTGGCACTTAGCAAGAGACAGTGTCATATTTCCTTGGCAGGAAGGTGTGTTTTAAAGACAAGGAGGGGCTGTTGAGATGGCGCCATGGGTAGATCGTTGGAGTTCAATCCTCAGAACCTGCATAAAGGTGAGAGGAGAGAGCCGACTCCATAGAGCTACCTTCTAACCTCCACGTGTGCAGTGTGGCAAGAACACACCTCACAAACAACAGCAACAAATGTCAGCTCTCAACCTTACAATCTTGTGTTTTTGTTAGTTTTTAGATATATTTTTTCCAGGAATCCCTGTACTTTCTTTAAAAAAAAAAGTTCTCTGGCTTTTCAAGACAAAGTTTCTCTGTATAGCCCTGGCTGTCCTGGAACTCGCTCTGTAGATCAGGCTGGCCTCAAACTCAAGAGATCCACCTGCCTCTGCCTTAAATCCCCAGTGTTGGGTCAGAGTTGTGCGTACCACCGCCTGGCCTCTGAGACTTTCTGCACCTAGGAACGGAGACCAGGCAAAGGCTTCTCTGGGTTTGTTCTTGTTTGTGTGTTTTTCCATGCTGGAGGTTGAATCCAAGAGGGCTTTGTGCATTTGAGGTTAAGTTCTCTACTGCTGACTTTTCTCTCCAATTCACACTTCTCTTTTCCAGAACTTTCAGTCCTGGTCCTTCTCTTTGCCCTCTGGAGTCAGGTTCTGCTCCTAGGCTGCTTTTCTCCTAGAAGGGCAAGATTCCTGCCAAATAGTAATCAGTTCGTGGCCAATTCAAGAAATATATATCAGATGTAAGGTACTGAAGAGAGGTGTCCAACATCTGTTCTTAAACATTTGTATCTGGAGCCCCAGGCCTGTGTTTGAAATGAACTTAACTATACCTTGATATAGCTTGGTCCTTGAACCCTTCCTTAGTTCGATTTTTAACTTTAACAAGTTGTAGTCAGGAACTTTAATTTTTTTTATAGCAAGTTTATTCTAAATAGCTAAACCAAACGGCCACCTTTGCATGCCCACCACCTTCTTGATCTATCTTTGTACACTGGGCTGAGGCTTCTGTTAGACCACGTTCCCTAGTGTGCATGTGTGCTACCAAAGATGGAGATCAGCGACTTATATATACTAGGCATGTCATCTACTACAGCCCCAACAAAGGGACTTCTGCTCCTTTATTTCTCTTTCTCTTTTTTAAGATTTCAAAACACGGGTTTCACTAAGTTGCCCAGGTTAGCTTTGAACTCACTTATACTCATCTTCCCGCCTCGGTCTTTAGTAGCTGGGATTACCAGGCCCGGCAATGAGCACTGACTTGTAAGCCCAGAATTTGTCTCTTAGGACCCTTCTTCAAAGGTCTCCTGTTCCGAGCTCTTCCTAAAAGGATCTTAAGTTTTCACTTTGGCTTGAGAGTCTTGAACCGAACACAAGAGTTCCATAAACTCCGTAAGCTCGCTACATGCGAGAGTCTGTTTATGCTTTTGGAATTGACCTCTAAGTCTTATATCTGGTCAGAACGGACTTATTTATCAGCCCCGCGCATGTACAAGGCTGGAGGACTTTGTGCCGGTAATTG
This sequence comes from Rattus norvegicus, assembly GCF_021556685.1. Classification (NCBI taxonomy): domain Eukaryota; kingdom Metazoa; phylum Chordata; class Mammalia; order Rodentia; family Muridae; genus Rattus; species Rattus norvegicus. The sequence continues at coordinate 49,481,285 of NC_141546.1, forward strand.
GAATAGGTTTCTTTTCTGATTTATTTTGAGTTTCAGATCATGGAACAAAAAAATCAGACATACGAGTCATTTATGAGCCCTGGCCCGGATTTCAGCTGACTCCCCTCTAATTCATGTGCTGGGAATAAGACAGTGGGTGGTTTAGCCATTTGGCTTGGCTGCTCTGTAGTGATTTAGCCAAATACATTGAGAAACAGCAGAGAAAACACGGGGGTTAGGACACACTGCAAAGTTATTTAGATTTTACTACCATTAAATATAGCTGTTACTGAATGAACCCCTGTGTCGTATATTAAATCTCCCTTTTATCCAGGGTTGAGACGCCACACAGCCCTTTTTTTGCAGAAGAAGGGTACTGGGGAAAGATCAATGCTGACTCAATGGTCGTATCAACTCTTATGGCCTCAGATAAGATCTCTGGCAGGCAAACAAAGAAACCATTCACAGCATGTTCTCTTAGGTCAGAGACAGAGGAAGCCTGGAGTACTGAATCTTTCATCTGAGATTAATTATTGGTAATCAAGGGCCTTCAGCGGGGATAGCTCTCTGTGGAAGAACTCTGCAGAAACAGAAGACCACAGCAGGCCAGGAATCCAGAATGGACCTTCGCGTGCTGGCCATTTAGACCAGTGCCAAATGGCAGCGGGGTTTTCTTTCATTCATTTGCTGGTTTATTTTATGTGTACGGGTGTTTTGTCAGCATGCATGTCTGTGCAGTGCAGTACGTGCATGCATGGTGCCCACAGAATCCCAAAGAGGGTGTCGGATCCTGTAGGACCGGAGTTAGATGGTTGTAAGCTGTCATGTGGGTGCTGGGAACTGAACCCAGGCTCCCTGGAAGTGCAGTCCTTTCTCTTAAACTCTGAGCCATCTCTCCAACCTCCAAAGCTCTTTCCTACATCAAAACAAAACAAAAAGCTAAAAGTTACCAGAGAAGGCTACACAGTAGTTAAAAATTTCCCAGCAAGTTTGCAGGTTGTACAAGGGAAAATTCTACTGTTGTCACCTAAGGCTTAAGTACCTCTATGGGGGGTACTCAGCTGGAGGGAGGCATTTCTTATCTTAAAAAAAAAAAAAATAGAAACATTGTTAATAACATTGTTCCTTTCTTGCTTTTTTCTTTTCTGTCTTGTAAGCTAACTTTGCTCATCATTTGTGTATTTACTTAGAGTCTCTGCCCATCTCTGTTCTTTGCTGTTTGCTCTCTATCTGCCTGGGAGCCGGCTCTGGGCCATGCCTCCACAGGACAGGCTGGTTAATTAAGCTAGACATTCTCACTGGGTTTTGCTTTCCTGTGCTGCCTTAATGAAGCACCTCTTCCTTGAGGTTCCTGGGAAAGTTGCTCTAGGGGTCAGTTCCCTCTCTCCGCTGCCCTGCATTCTGCAGGCAGATGGCCCCAGGAGGGAGGGTCTCCTGCCTCTGCCCTGTGTCTGCCTAGGAGTGCTGGGATTACAGATAGGAGCTACCACTGCATTTTTGGTCAGTTCTAGGATCCAACTCTTCTCATCAGGTTTTTTACTTGCTAAGCCATCTTGCTGGCTCTTTTTTCCTCTTCCTGAGACAGACTCATGTTATCAAAGCTGGCCTTTAACTCACTGTGGAGCTGAGGATGGACTTCAACTCCTGATCTTCTTGCCTTCGTCCCACAAAGTTTTGCTTTTGAGGATTTTTCTTTTCATTTTTCAATTCTCTTCTAGAATGTCTTTTATACAAATAATGGGTTTTTAGGCTGAAACTCCTGAGTTTCTTAAGCTTTTCTTTTGGTGGTGGTAGTGGGGTTTGAAACAGGGTGTCTAAGTTAGGGTTTTACTTCTGTGAACAGACACCATGATCAAGGCAACTCTTATAAGGACAACATTTAATTGGGTTGGCTTACACGTTCAGAGGTTCACTCCATTATCATCAAGGCAGGAACATGGCAGCATCCAGGCAGACATGGTGCCATAGGAGCTGAGAGTTCTACATCTTCATCTGAAGGCTGCTAGCAGAATACTCACTTCCAGGCAGCTAGGATGCTCATAGTGCCACGCCTACTGCACCAAGGCCACACCTACTCCAACAGGGCCACACCCTGGGCCAAGCATATACAAACCATCACACAGAGTTTCTCTTAAGTAGCTCTGGTTGTCCTGGAACTAGCTCTGTAGTCCAGGCTGGCCTTGAACTCACAGAAATCCACCTGCCTCTGCCTCCATATCTGACATCTTCTCTCAGCCCTCGAAGACTTTCTGAGCGCTCCTTCACTTATTGGGAAGGGAGGGAGGGCTACGATCTCTCCTCAGATCCTCATACCACAGTACTTTGTTCTATTTGCATTGGTTATCCGCGTTAGCTTGGGCTACACGGTGAGCCCCTGTCTAAGGCTGGAGTGGGTGTGGGGTGAGTGAGGAGGATTAGAAGAACAGAGATCAGTAATGAACTATAACTGGTGGGATTCTCCTACTCTTTTCATGTGTCTGATGATGTGTGACCGACCATTCTGCATAAGACAGGGACACTGTTGTTTGGAAGCTCTGTGCATACATACAGTGGTAGGACTTAGCACCTATGGCTTCAGGACAGTAGGTAGAACTGCACTGAGTCACTGAAGTACTCTTCTCTTGGGTTGGCCAGATGCTCTAGAGATGAATCTTGTAAACTCTACCCTGAAGGGGCAGAGTCTGGTGTTCTGCACACTGAGTTGGAGAAGCAGTGTGGAGCCGTCAACATTCAACATGCCAAGCTTCACTGACTCTCTACTGGATTTTGTTCAAATGCTGTGCTGACTTGTGTTAGAAATCTCAAAGTCCATACTCAGAACACACCACCACCACCACCACCACCACCACCACCACCACCACCACCACCACCACCACCACCACCACCACCACCATTTTCCTCTATCCAGAGATGGCTGGCCTTCTGTTGATAAAGAGAAAGGGCCGCTGAGGAGAGGAGAGTCCATGTGGGTTTTGCATGTGGGTTAACTATTCCTACCGTTTCAGCCTTCCTGCTGGCCCCATTATAGTGGCTGATCCCATCACCTCACAGACTTTTGAGAATTCGAGAGTACAGACGGCACCACTGCCAGACCTCACTGCTGGCTCCCAGTGTGGCTTCAGGGCTCACAGATCAGTTCCCACCTGCGCTTCTCATTCAGCCCTGTATATTCTCTTCACTATTAGCTCTTTGCTTCCTTACATAGGGTCTTTCCCCATATTTATTTATTTGTGTGTTGGGGGGGTGGGTGTTACTTGCCACAGATCATGTGTACAAGTCAAAGGACATCTTGTGGAGTTGGTTTTCTATTTCCATGTGGGTTCCGGGGATTGAACTCAGGTTGTCAGGCTTGGCGACAAGCTCCTTTACCTGCTGAACCATCTAGCCAGCCCTAGATAGTCTATAGTGACCTCTGACTTTGTGATGTTCTTTAGTTTCCTGAGTGCTGGTGTTATGATAGGTGATAGGTATCTGTTTCCCTCCCCTGAATCCCACCCGTTAACCCTCTCTCCAAGACAGGGTTTCTCTTTGCAGCTCTGGCTGTCCTGGAACTCACTCTGTAGACCAGGCTGGCACAGATCTGCCTGCCTCTACCCCCCTGAATGCTGGGACATGCACCATCCCTACCCGGCTTCTCTTATTCTTTGTATTAAAGATTTTATGACTTAAGAGAAAACTCTTTATATAAATCATTTTACTTTTGAGAAAACTCTTTAGAGTCATTTTACTTTTGTTGTAATATATATCAAATGATCAGCAATGAAACGTCCCAAATGAGTTTTAACAGAGCTTGCTTTGGGGAGAAGGGAGACGATATACCCCAGTGGGCAGCTTTTGAGTCACTAAAGAGACAGCAGATTTAAGTTTCATAATCTAATCAAACAGAGACTAAAAGAAACATCGAGAAATTTTTTTTTTTTCAATAAAGAGCTACAGGGGAAAAGAAGCTAGATGGACAGGGTCCGCCCTGAAACATGAGGCTGCTGACGGTGCAAGGACAAGAAATCTTTAGGAGAGTTTGCAGTTTATCAGCGCATGACTCAGAGCACAGCACAGTGAATAGCAGCCATTCAAGAGGTCACGGAGAAAGAAAGGCAATGTACATCTGGCCCCCAAAGAATACAGAGGAACACAGAACTCAGATAACGAGAGCTATTGCATCTGTGGTTTGATGTGCAGAATCCCTGTGCTTACTCAAAAGCTCTCTGCCGGCTCCCTCCTGTTTTTCATCTCTATTTCTCAGCCAAAAGAGAAACTCTCCACCTTTCTACCTCTCTTCCCGGACAGCACCAAACACTGAATGCTATTTGGTCCGTAGTTCCCCCACCCCGACTTCTCCTTACTTTTGTTCCTCAAGCAGATCTCAGGTGGGCACATGAGACCTGGGCAGCAACAAGCTAGACCTAAGTCCACCAGGACACGAAGCAGCAGAGAAACTTTAACATTCCTTTACGATCTAATCTTTTCAAAAGCCCAAACAACCACCCCCACCAGGCAACCGAGGCAGACAGAAGCTGAGAGCATCTCCTACGGATCACCCCACGTCACTTCGGCTGCTCTCAGGATAGAAGAGGAAACGACCGTGAATATCTGCACAAGGGGTTAGGTTGAACACAGACAGGAGCAGAGAAGAATGAAGCGCTTGCTAGCGAGCATAGGCCCAGGGTGCTCGAAGGAATTATGAGGGGTGAATGCTTTGCTCTATAGGGTACTTATTCTCCCACTGCTGTTCTATCTCCCCATCCTCCCTCCCACTAACACCTTCCTGCCCCTCACTCCATTGCTTCAGGGTTTCCTGTTTCACCACTGTCATCCAAACAAACAACAGTGAAGGAAGCTCAAACTCTTCAGCTCTTGCCCTCCCCAACATCCCGCTGCCCTTGGTTCGGTTCAGGGCCCTCTCCTCTCCCATGAACCAGTGTAAGCGTTCTCACTGGTCCTACTCTACGGATCCTCTCTCTCTCTTGTGTCACAGCTTACCTACCAGAGGCCTAATCTCCCTGGCATATGGTGCTTAACGAACCCACCGTTAGCTCCTCCCCACTAAGTCGGATCAGTAGATCCCTGAGCCATCATATGCAGTATGGTGATCAAGGGCACAGAAATCAGAATCAGACTGACGAATAGGTTTTAAGACCTGCTAACTTTTTGTTGTGCTGAACTCATTGGGCTTCTATAGCACATGTAGCATATGTAAGACACAGGGACTGCGCACAGGGCAGTGGTGGAACACGCTTTAAACCTCCACACTCTGGAGGCAGAGGCAGGGGGATCTCTGAGTTTGAGGCCAGCCTGGTCTACATAGTGAGTTCCAGGACAGACAACCACAAAGAGATATCCTGTCTCAAAAACACCCCCCCTCCGCCCCAAATTAAGGAAATAAATGTCATTACAGATTTAAAGATAACACACACAGGGAAATGTAGAAGACAGAGAAATTCATTTCTTCAGTAAAACCTTATTTGCCAAGTTAAAATATTGACATAATGGGGTTGGGGATTTAGCTCAGCGGTAGAGCGCTTGCCTAGGAAGCGCAAGGCCCTGGGTTCGGTCCCCAGCTCCGAAAAAAAAGAACCAAAAAAAAAAATATTGACATAATATGTACCTCTTCTGCTTCCATTTCCACCCTACTTTTCCTTCCCCTAGACTCCTATTAGATGACCAACTATCTCACTAGATCTCAGGGAACAAAGGCCTTGCAGGGGAATCTGGTTCTGCTCTCACAGTGCAATGATTTGGGTGCTAGTGAAGATTCTGGAGTCCAGGCATCGTCCCATGGTTTTCCCATTAGTGGACACAAGCCCTGTCCATCTCAAGGTTAAGACCAAATGACACGTCTTCCACGGGTGTCCCATGATCCTCCTTGCCAAGAAGGACCCCCCCCCCCCGCCCTCCTTTTCTCCTGCTGTATCTCTTCCTCTCTAGGAATACTCTGTCTGGAAATAAGTTTGTACATCTCTTTACTGAAATAATTTCTCTGAGGGCGGAGACCGAATCTCGTCCATCTTGCTTACATGGTATCTTGAAATAGCAGGCACTTAGCTCACTTGTGGCCTTGATTTCCTGGCTTACACAAAAGTCGGAATGCAAAACCTCAAGGAAGGAGTGGTGACTTTGGGACTGATACAAACATGACTAGCAATTTGTTTCCAAAGAATCCTTAGTGGGGAGTGGTGACACACAGGCCATAAATGTTGTCTTGGAAGTTCCAGCTAACTGTTAAAATTCACTATCTCTCCAAGAACATAATTAACCTTTACTAGGCCCTTAAGCATATTTATAAAGAATATGTATGCCTCTCATGGGCTAATTCTGATATCTTGATCTGCTTCTTCCAACTATTTTCCTCCTTAGTCATGTTTCTGACTCTTTTTGAGTCTTGTGGTTTTGTTTCTTTGCATTTTGTTTTTAATTATATGGCGATATTAAATATCTGAAAAGCACCACAGTCAAATGGTTTAGAACAGGCACCGTAAACCTTGTAGAACACTTGGGTCTGGGCTTCCCTGTACATTTGCTCAGTCGGTTCTCCAATGCAGGAGCAAGATGGTCCTTTCAGCAGGACTTTGCTCTGAGCACAAGACTCCAGGGTCTTTAGAAGCTGATGCTGCCTTCTAAACTCTGAACAGGCTCAAGAAGTCATTTGACTCTAAGCCATACAGCCCAGCCATAGGCACCGGTCACCAGCATTCTGTCCTATGGTGACATTTGCTCCTGGTGAGCCCCTTCTACACACTCAGTGAAAGGTCCTGGTTCTTCGGAGTCTTTCTCGTCTCTCCTCTTGTGCTCGCAGATTTCACTGTACTGTGCTGTGCTGTGAGCTCCTGTGCATAATGGGCATGTGCTGGGTGTTTCTCAGCATTCTGCCCTGCCTTCAGTCTTCAGCTCACCGAGACAGTGTATTTAGGGAAGACCTTCCAAGAAACAATTAGGAGTGGGTCCCCATGTTCTGTGATTAGGGTGTCTACAGCCCACACATAGGTAACTCTTATTTTGTATGAAATTCAGCTATTCTCTTCTCTTTCTCCATGGTGGATTTCTGTCCCCTGCTACCACACAAGGATAAACCTGTCGTGCATCCCTCTCCCCTAGGAACAGTGCGTGCACTCTCTTTTGGAACTTAGGCCAATTAGAATACTTGGGCCAGCAAAATGGCTCAGTGGGTAAAAGTGCTGACCTACATCAGCCTGAAGACCTGAGTTCAATTCCCAGAACCCATGTAAAATGCTGGGTGTGGTGGCATCCATCTGTAATCGCAGCACACTTAGGGCAAGATGGAGTAAAAGACGGGAGTCTCAGATATGTGGACCAGCCATCCTGGGAGTAGTTTTCATAGCAGAAACAACGAGAGGCTCTGCCTGACCAAGGAGGAAGGTGAGAACTAACTCCTCCAAAGTTGCCCTTTGACCTCTCTTCTACCTACGTGATGTGGTGTGCTCCCACCCCCCAACCCCCACCCTCCGTTTCTGGTCTCTCTCATATACACATACAAAATAGGTAAGTTTAAAAAAAAAATCTTTCTATGCTACAATGCTTACCATGCTTATCCAGTATATTCTTGTTAGGTAAGCATGCCATGTACCGTGATACTCCACCACACCTTACTGAATTCTCCCCCTGAGCGCCCTTAGAATAAATAAAGTCCTTCATCTAGGATCTAATAATGGAAACTGATTACCCTCCTTGTTTTCTTGCCTACTTCCTCGCACTGATACCCCAGTCTAAGGAACACTCTGGTGGACCCATCTCTGCTGTAGGATGAAAAGAAGGGCTGTGAGGAGGCCAGTTCCACCGAACACTGCCCTGTTTGTGTCTGTGCAGACACGTGGTGATCCACGGGGCAGGGAACTCTCCTCCCCTCTGGGAAAAACACCAGCATTCACATGGCTCTTGGCTAGGATCAGTCACCCCTCCCAGACTTCTCTCATAGTGCCTGCCCCTTACATTTGGGCCCGTGGAACCAGAATGGCCAAGGAGGCCTTTGGGCAGCCAGAGGGCCAAGGGTGTGGCCTTGCTAACCGAAGGGTGGACTAGGCTTGTGACTACATAGGAAAAAAATTATTGCTTCAGTGACACAGTGAAGTTCTCAAAAGCCACACTTGAACACTGAGCTGGTTCTTCTGTCCAGAACATATATGCCTGGAGGGTCAATGACCAAGTTGTTCAAACTAATGCTTAATGGGTGAGAACTGTGACTATGGAATCTAATCTTTCTTTCTTCTCTGATGGCAGAGAAATATCTAAACTACAGGAAGTTGTTTTAAACACCCCTGGCCCCATTTTGTTTTCTTCTTTGGAATTATGCTCGGGAAGAGTTTTGGACTTGGAAGCCTACCATGGATGCATCCAGGAGACACTTCCAACTTCCTGTTTTCCCATCTAGCACAGAGAGAAGCTGATGCTGCCTTCTAAACTCTGAACAGGCTCAAGAAGTCATTTGACCTTGAAATACACCCAACTTCAGGGAAGAAGATCACCCAACAATCATGAAAAGCCAGAACTGGAGTCAGAAGACTACGAGTCTCCATCCCTTTAACCAACATGGTAGCACTAGGTTCTACCAAGCGTACACACATCAGAGGGGATGGATGGCAGTCGACTGAGTTATAGTTAAATAGGCAATGGTGACAAAAGAATTTAGAGCACCCTCTAGCCAAGCTGAGCAGGTGGCAAATATAGTAAGCCTGGCTTTAAAGATCACCCAAGGGCTAGAACGTTCATGAATCCACAAGAATCAGTGCTTTCACAGTGCGTGTGTTTTATATATGGCTGTCACTGGATGGCTGTGGTGTGTGTGTGTGTTTATCTAACTATTCTTAATAGGTTAAGGGGAAACAGAAGTTTATAAAGCTCTATGTAGTCTGGGGTAAAATTAAGTGCTTAGGCTAAATATTCACTTGTCCTCCCAAGGAGGCTAACCTTCCTAGCTAGCTAGAAACAAGGCTGCTTTTTGTGAGCATGTCTATGTATGGGTCCTCAAAGTTCTGCTGCCTTAGCTTCCTCGTCTTGATGGACCACAGCCTTGGACCATGAGCCAAAGGACCGTGAGCCAAAGAACCATGAGCCAAAACAAACCCTCCCCCCTCCTGTCCCTCCCCACCTCTCTCCTGTGCTCCTTGCAGCAGGTGTTTTGTCATAGCAACAAGGCGAGCAACAGTATATAATCCTAGCATTTAGCAAGCAAAGGCAGGAGGACTGAGCCGAGCTCTAGTGTAATGTGGGCTGCAAAGTGAAGCCCTGTCTCAAAATATTAGAGATGGCTCAGTGGTTAAAAGCGCTGGCTTGCCTTCCAAGGACCCAAGTTCAATTCCCAGCACCCACATGGCAGCTCACAATCACCTGTAACTCCAGTTCCAGAGGATCTGATGCCCTCTTCTGGCCTCTGTGTGCACTGCATACATGCAGGCATTTAACACTCACACACATAAAATAAACATAAATGAAAATAAGTCTGTAGGAAATTAGAAGAATAAAGATAGTCATAAACAGGTGGATGAAGTAGGTCCAATCATATAAAACTTCTTGTAGGTAAAAATAATTCAATATTAAGTGTTTATTTTACTGCCTGGTTCTTACGTTAGCACTCATTTACTTTAAAAGTCCAGCAGTGTGTCGTAAGTTCTTGTTAGGAAGAGACAAAGTTATGAAGTCTCAAGGAAATGACACAAAGAACTACTTGTCTCAGGCTAAGCCTAAGTTAACACAGCTGAACAAGGGAACATGTTTGGAACTCCCAACTCAACCAATCTAGGATAGCAAAGAGATCTCACTATTCATTTGTCTTCTGTGCATTCTTTAGGGAGGTGAGATTCCATGCTTCCCCTAGGGTGAGTCAGAGTCACGGGGATATGGATTGTTCCAGCAAACAGACTCCCTTGTTCGTCCTCCCTCAGCTTCCCTCCCGTTTTGGTTTATTTTGGCTCCAGGTTTAAGAGTACTCAATCCATCATGGTGCCTGGTCCTGTCCATGGAGATGGGAGTTGGCTGCACAGCTTGTTGAATTGTTTTAAATTTTCCTCTTTTTTAAAGCAGCGTGGCGGATCTAGATCTGTGTCCCGGAGTACCTGCCATGTGGCAAGTTCAGGCTGAGATCGCAGTGGGGTTTTCAAAGACTTAGTAGGGAGAAAAGAATGGGGGAAAAATCTTTATTAATAATTTTTATATAAATTCTATTTTAGAACAATTATTTTAGATGTATTCGGTTTGAAAGATCATAGTTTCTCCTGCTTTACTTTATAAACTGATTCTACTAGAAAGTTTAAAGTCACACATGGGCCTTGTCTTTCATTTGCATTGAAAAGCTCTGTGCTAAGTAGGCAGCTGTAGGTCACTGTGCTAGATATCAGCTTAGAGGAACCGAAATCCATTAACTGCTTCGGCGGTCAGGACATCTGTCCTTCTCATCGATATCAAACATGGAAGGAAGAACTCACTTAGTGCACATGTTAGGTTTGTACCCACGGTCTTCAGAGAGTATCTAGGAGGTTAAAAAGCTACGAGTGTTTTCCAAAAAAGACAATGGGGCTATGAGTAGCAGCACATGTTGGTTATCCCAGCACTCTGGAGGCTTAGGCAGGAGGACGGCAAGGCACGTTACTTAGCGAGCTAAAAGAAAAAGAGAGGGAGACAGGGACAAGCTGGCGAGGGAGACGTGTAGCGGTGTTGGAAGAATTAGAACAAAATGGGGCAACTGCAGTGCTCAGCTTTGAAACTGTACCAAGAGCATCTAGAACAATCCTTAAAGTCAATTATCTCCCTTGCTTCTCACCCTCGTGTGGACTCGGGAGGACTCCCAGAGCAAGGGAGAGTAGGGTGTCTGCTCCAGTACATGTCTGTGGTTTGGCAGGGACTGCGGCAAGCCAGGCGAATCTGGCCAACAGAGGCAGACAACGGGAGGGGAGCATGGGTTCCACACTGAGTGAGGGGAAAGGATGCCAATACCAGGTTGTTTTGAGCTGGGAGTTATGTCACGTAAAGATAAAGCAAAGGTAAAGATCACCAAGAAGAAATTCCGAAGAATGGGTGTGTGAACTTCAGAGGATTACACAGTTAGGAAAACTCAACTTCAAGATAGATTAGCAGTAAGTGCCACAATACTCCAGTCTCAGAAAACTAAGGGTGTTAGTAATTAAAGACACTTTCTGGTTTAATGACTTTCTCACTGCTGGGACAAAATACTCTGGCCAGAGCAACTTAAGGGAGAATGGTTTATTTTATTTACTTCAGAGTTTGTGGGGGGGAGGGGTGCAGAGTTCATCATGAGGGAACCATCTTGCTGGCTGGACCACACTGTATCCTCATTCAGGAAGCAGAGAAAGAACAAAAGTAGGGCCAGGCCATACTACCTCACCAACGATCTTCAGTGATCTCCTCCTCCAGTGAGGCTTCCTGTTAAAGGTTCCGCCATCCTCCCAAACAGTGGCACCAGCTGGGACATTTCACCGTCAAACCCTAGCACATCCTTAAGGCCAGTCTGAGTAACAGAACTGTTTGATTAAATAACCCAGCTCCCAGACGCTGAGCCTTAATTCACAATAGACAATGAATTAGGGATCCCTGAAGTCAGAATTCAGTCCTATTGATCTGTTACAGGACATTAAATACAGAAGCACAGAAAGAAGTTACCATAGCCAGGGAGGCCACCACTTGTTGGTACCTGTTACCACATTTAAAGACAAATTCTGACCTAGACACAACTTGGGAAAATTAAAAGGTCAGCTTTACAGAATTGGAAATATTTCTGAGAGCAAGCCTACCGGAAGGGAAAGTCAAAACAAGCCCCCAATCCTGTTTGCCCCCATATCCTACTCTGCCCCCACTCGGTGTCCTATCCCCCATCCCCCATGTCCTGAGCCCCGCCACCGTCATTCTGTTCAACTTTGAAATCACGGGTTTCCATCACTACTCTTAAGTCACTCAGCCATAATTTCTAAAGTGACTGCCAGGGCTCCCCAAGGCATTTAGAAAGGGAGTTGGTATAAATAAACACAGAACTGGCACACCAAAGCACACCACCAGAATATAAAGCCACTCTGACGCATGCCAGGGCACTTCTGCTGCTCTTTTTGATGATGTAACAGAAAAGTGAGAAAACAGCTGTCTGCCTGGCCCCAACTCTCATCAACTTGGTCAACTCTTCCGTGCTCCAGGTCCCACAAGCCCTCGCTCACCCTGATATACCCAGGGGGCGGCATTAGGATCACTAGAGGTCCAGTTCTAGGTAGAACGGCACTTGAACAAACAAAGGCATGGTGTCCAGATGATGCTCCACCATCGGTCTGTTAGGACGGTGGCACTCACAGTCTGGAGAGCCAGGTGTCCTTATAGTTATCTACAGAATTCTGTACCCAAGGTCGAGGTTCCGGTATCTGATGACACTTTGAAGATTCTAAGCATGGGTATGATCCAGAAACTTTAAATTTCTCATCTTTCCTCCATAACACTCTGCCTTACTCATTGCACTTTTAAATTTTTATTTTATTTATGAATGCGTGTGTGTATGTGTGAGTGTGTGTGTGTGTGTGTGTATTTAGGGGCAGGGTCTCACTACGCACACTTGGCTGGCCTCAATCTCACAGAGAACTGTCTGTCTCTGCCTCCTGAGTGCTGGGATTAACACTCTCTTCCTTCTAGATATCGACTGGTATTTATATTGTTTTTTTTTCCCCTCAAGGAAAAAACTTACGATTTAGAACATTTTTCTTTGGTGCTGGGGATTAGAGCCCTGAACCTGCTAAGCATATGCACCAGCACAGAGCTTCATCTCCAGCCAAATGCTGCTTTGGACTGAATTACATCCTCCCCTCCATTCACATAGTGACTAAGATTTAGAGATGGGGATGAGGTCATAGGGTAGGGCTCTAATCCCATAGGGGCAACATCCTATTGAGGATGGAAAGCCCAGAGCCTTCTTTCAGTGTGCGGTCGTGGTGGGGAGGCAACAGGCTACACACCAGGAAGAGCAGCTCCACCAGAAACCACTCTGATAGCGCCCTGACCTGGGACTTTCAGAACTCTGAGAAAAGAAACGTTTGTTGTTGAAGCCTCCTGGTGTATATTATCTTATCGTGGCAGCCTAAGCAGACTACCGCAAGTTTTAAGGGATGGACAGTAACAGTTTCATGTAGACAGTACTACCCCAGTGCGTTACGGTGGACAGGGACTACTGCCCTGATTCAGGCTAGTTTCAACCTAGAGCTTTTTCTATCCCGGGCATTGATTGGATGGGTTGATTGATTGATTGGGATAAGAGCTTACTCTGTAGTCCAGGCTGGTCTGGAATTCACTATGTAGCTAAGCCTGACCTGGAACGGATAGTAATCCTCCTGCATCAGGCTCTCAATGCTCTGCCATCGTGCTTAGCTAATTTTAGGGCTTTTTTAAAAATAAAAGGCTTTCATTTGTTTACAGTTTGTGTGTCTATGTGATCTATCTATCATCTATCTATCTATCTATCTATCTATGCATCTATGTGTGGGTGGATGTGCACACACCATAGTGTATGTGTGAAGGTCAGAGGACAACTTTCAGGAGAGGGTTCTCTCCTTCCACCATGTATGTCCCAGGGATGGAGCTGAAGTCCAAGCTAACTCTGTCAGTTAAGGATGGGTAGAAGCTACAGTCGGGGAGAGTCAGAGTCAGGGTGAAATGGAAGGAATCATCTATCATTGCTGCTTTGACTGCAGGGAGATTCTGTCTCTCTGTGACAAAAATCAGGTTCTGTGGGTGCTCCTCGAATGACTCCGTGCCCTTCTTCACCCCGGCCAACAAACAGCACAGACGGCGCTTTGTGGGATGGGATGGATGTAATTGGATTAGAGGTATCGATATGTTTTATTGGGAGTTTCATGTGGCAGGCGGTAATTGTAGGGTAGTGGGGGACACAGAGAGAGAAGCGAGGCTATAGGGGGAGACATGAGAGACTGTTTCCGAGATGGGGGTTAAAACTTTGCCAAGTCAGCTGGCAGGGCCGGAGCATGGAATACAAAGCAGAAAGTTGAGCTCTTCCACAGGAGTCTCCTTAATGAGGACCAACTGTGGGTGAGGAATGCTGATTCCGCTGGCTGGCCGGCTGCGGCTTGCCTTTTTCTCGGGTTTCAGAGATTTCCCTTTTCCCCTGCCTCTAGTCTTTCCTGCTCTCCCCTTTTCCTTCCTTCAAAGGGATAGGGATGAAAAAAAAAAAAAAAAAAACCCAAGGCATTTTCTTGTCCTGTTCAGATGTTTCCAAGTCAGGAAATTGAAAGTCTTCAAGAGGCTGTGATGTAGCTGGAAATCCATTTCCAAAAAAACAGGGGAAACTCACAGGAACGCCGTCAAGTTCACCTTTAAAACACTCAAGGCGCAGCCTGTGGAACACGGGAAATGAGTTTCTATCTCCAATCGCTTTGTGACTGAAGTTAAATTAGTGTTTGTCTTGCCCTCAGTTTCCCCAAGTAGAGACACACCATTTAACTCCTACTAACCAAGATGCACAGAAAGCTAAACATCAAGAAAAAGATGAGGGGTTGGGGGATTTGGCTCAGTGGTAGAGCGCTTGCCTAGCAAGCGCAAGGCCCTGGGTTCGATTCCCAGCTCCAAAAAAAAGAAGAGGAAAAAAAAAAAAAAGAAAGAAAAAGAAAAAGATGAGTTTTGGGATAGGTTGTACTAAGTAGCCCTGACTGACCTGAAATTCAGAGGTCTACCTGTCTTTCCTTCCGGAGTGCTAGGATTAAAGTATGTGCCACCAGGCCCTGACACAGATAGTGACTGCTCTGACTCTTGGTCAAGAGAACGTCTTCATTCTAGAAGCTGGAAGCTAGCATGCCCCTTTTTTCTTTTTTTTCTTTTTTTTTTTTTTAAGTTTTATTTTATTGTATATGAGTACACTGTAGCTGCCTTCAGACACACCAGAAGAGGGCATCAGATGTCATTACAGATGGTTATGAGCCACCATGTGGTTGCTGGGATTTGAACTCAGGACCTCAGGAAGAGTAGTCGGTGCTCTTAACCACTGAGCCATCTCTCCAGCCCATGCCCCTTTTTTCTAATGAAGACACTCTACACTGTAGACCTCTAGGAGGATGAACATGTTTGATCTGGGTTCACAAAGTACTTCCTGCTGCCCCACCCCACTCAACCCTTCCTGAAGGCCTTCCTCGGGAGTGCATCACACAATTCCAAGGTCTCTGGTAAGGTGAAAAGGACTGAACCACACAATGTTCATATTTCCACATCTCTTGCAAACAAACAAGAAACAAGAAGAAACTGACAATAATTTGAAATGTAGGTGTACTGGCTAGCTTTGTGTGTCAACTTGACACAAACTCAAGTTATCACAGAGAAAGGAGCCTCTGTTGAGGAAATGCCTCCATGAGACCCAGCTGTCAGGCATGTTCTCAACTAGTGATCAAGGTGGGAGGAACCAGCCCAAGGGGGGTGGTGCCATCCCTGGGCTGGTGGTCTTGGGTTCTATAAGAGAGCAAGCTGAGCAAGCTACGGGAATCGAGCCAGTAAGAAACATCCCTCCATGGCCTCTGCATCAGCGCCTGCCTCCTGACCTGCTTGAGGTCCAATCCTGACTTCCTTTGGTGATGGACAGCAATGTGGAAGTGTAAGCTGAATAAACCGTTTCCTCCCCACCTTGCTTCTTGGTCATGATGTTTGTGCAGGAATAGAAACCCTGACTAAGACAGTAGGGAAAGCTCAGAGCCTGGTTTCCTGTGAGGACCAGAAAGTAACTGCTTTGGTCTCTGCAGGACATACAGTCTCTGTCACACTATTCAGAAGCAGCAAGAAGGCAATCAAGAGGAATTGGAGACAAATCACCATGCTCCCATATAACTTTATTTATGGACATTGAAATTTGAATGTCAAATGTTTGTATGTCACGAAATAATCTTCTTTTTTTTTTCAATCATACACAGATATAAAAATCATTCTTCAGCTTGTGGGCCATATAAAACCAGACAGTAAGGCAGAGTTGGCCCAGTAGGCCAACGTTCGTCAGTCCTGAGACAGACCCATAGACCCTGAAATGGGTATAGTGGTACACACTTGTAATCTCAGCGCTTGGGAGGCGGAGTCAGGAAGATTCGTCAAGTTTGAGACCAGCCTGGGGTTCACAGCAAAACCTTGTCTCACAAAACAAACAAGGAAACAAACAGGAAGCGCTGTAAACCAGAAGCTAATGATTCCCCGACAGACAAACCCTGACAGAAAGACAGTGACTTCTTAGCTTTCAACTTTTTACCAGCTTCTGATCTAAGCTGTCCACAAGCCCCAACAGGACTGCCAGGAGTGTTACAGGTTCCATTTGACTCGGGGACCATCAGGTGGGGGAGGCGACAGGCAAGAAAAGAAGCAAGGAGGCCTTAGCGTTGACTGCACCTCACTGCCCGTCCTCCAGTTTAGGAGCAGGCGACAGCTCGAAGCAGGATGGAATTCAAGCATATTTGTACCTCGTGGAATGAATCATGTAGGGCTAACAGGGACAAAAGCCCTTTTTAGTCAGAAACACAAATCCTGCTATGCAGACAGGTTGGAAGAAGTCATGTAGAGTGCCCATGTCCTGCCCATGTTCCTGGTACACCTATGGCAACAAATAAAAGTCCTGGATATTAAAAAGCTGCTGTTCATCCTCATAACCTCGGTTAGCTCGGAATGAGTGGTAGGAGGAGCAGGCAGGGCAGGATTTGGGCCTTCCATTCACACCACTGGCTCAAGAATCCATGCTAGGCATCCACTCTAAGCAGTTCTGCCAGCTCCAAGAGCTGGAGGCCAGGCTACTGGTGTGAAATGCTGACCTGGCAATAAACACCTAGAGCCAGGGAGCTGCGCTCTGAGGAATGAGGTCTCCCACCACAAAACAAACCAAAGGCCAGGCGCTCCCTTTGAACTAACACTCACTCTCTCTCTCTCCCTCTCCCTCCTCCCCACACACAGAGTCTTCACACATAAATCAGAACCCCAGGATTTCCCGTTGTCCCCCTTCTGTTAGGAAGTCCGGTCCTCTGTCACAGTGCTTCCATATGCACGCATGGACAACATCACCAAGCTTCCTTGTTTAACCCAAAAATTTTCATATCTCGATTCCAAATACAGAGCTTGTGACTCACCCAAACTTTTCTGCTAATAATTACCCTAATGCTGTCCACGTTTAATCTACCAAAGAAAAACAAAAGAAAGAACATTTTAAAAAAATCAGCAAAACAGAAAACGAATTCCAAATTCAAAAACCTTCACGGAAAAATCCTGCAGGCTGACACCTCAAGCCTGTCTGGGCGCACATCACCATACTAAAGGGCAGAACTCCCGGGAGAGAGAGACACACAGAAGTGCCTCATCAGGTCGAGGCTGAGGGAGGTAGGGTCTCGATTAAAGATGGGGGCAAGCAAAGTGCCAGTCTGGGGCTTTGTAGTATGCCTAAAACAAGGCCATCCAAACCCTGGCACACACCATAACCACAACTGCTGAAGTGTTTATTGCAAGTTAAACTGCGTGTTTTCCATTTCAAAGACAACAGGGAGAAACCAACCCACAGTGAAGTAGACTGTTTCTGTCAGGAATCCGCTCTCTTGAGATGTCTCAGAAGAAACTCAGAGAAGAACTTTGAACAAAGAATATCATTATAATACAAGTCAGATATGGGGGTCACACAAAAGTACCTGTTGCTCTTTCTCTAAACACAGAGGAAAATAAATATCCCAGGCTGGCAGAGGAGACATAGATGAGATTAAAAGATGAGGACCCTTTGCACGATGCAGCCCACACAATCCCCACCAGGACAACTTTGAGGTTCTGACCCCAGTGACCTGGGCTAGAGTTCTTCATTCCCAAAACTTCTGCAATCTCATTTAAACTCCATTAAACTTATCAAGGATATACGCTGGTAGTGACCACAGAGATGGGGTAACAGGATAACGAAGACCGTAACCCCACCCCAGCCAGCAGCCTCACAGGAGACCAGGAAGGTTAGTTTACTGATCCCTCAGCTGGAATGATGGCCGGGAGGTAGGAGAACTTAAGGACAGGCCCTCTGTTCTATGCCGTTGAGCTGTTTTTTCATCTAGGTTCAGCTGTCAGGATTTCCATTGTAGCAGAGCGATCCACGTAAGTCTGAGATTGCTTTGTGGGAGGCTGCTGTCTGTTCACTTAATCATCAGGCAGGCTGGGGTGTGACTCAACATTAGCCATTACTTGTACCCAGCCAGTTGGGCTTAACCCACAGAACCTCTGCGTTGCTGGAGAAAAGACATGGCCAGTCCACAGTTTTACCAAAATGCAAGATGGCTTTGTGGGAAACCACCTTAAATGATACGGAACTAGGAAGAGGACCAAGGGCACCAAGGAGCCCTCAAAAGATCTTTGCATGCGGAAGCCTAGGTGATGGTTGCTCTAAATCCTGGAGTCTGTGCAGCTGTTTGAGTACCCACTTGTTTATCTTTCTATAGCTTGTGTCAAATCAATTTTCTACTTCTCTACTCATTAATGCGCCTTGGAAACCCAGTGATTATGAAGGACTCACTGAGGACTCCTTAATATGCTGCCTTCTTATAATCACCTATGGCACCATTTTGGTTAAAAGAGCATGCATGTTTACATTATATTTTTAGTGGAATAGCGAGATGTATGCTAATTAATGCAAATATATTTTGTGTAATTATCACCAGGTATCATTATTAAAACAATAATTACTATATGCATACATTTATGTACGTCTGTCAAGCACTCTGCTGGGTACTTAAACATGCGTGCACAGAGACACACAGGACACATACAGCTTTGTGTAATTTTCGCATAGATTTTGAGATAAATATTTTACCTGTAAGAGGACTGAAATTTAAGACTTCATGCTTAAGGCATGACTGGTAAGGAAAAAAAAATACAAGCTTAATAAAAAAAATTTGTCTGGTTCTTAACAACATATATACTTTAAATGCTCTCAACATAAGACAGATAACTGGGGGCTGGAGAGATGGCTCAGTCGTTAAGAGCACCGACTGCTCTTCCAGAGGTCCTGAGTTCAATTCCCAGCAACCACATGGTGGCTCACAACCATCTGTAATGAGATCCGGTGCCCTCTTCTGACCCACAGGCATATATGCAGACAGAACTTAATAAATAAATCTTTGAAAACAAGAAAGGCAGATAACTGAAGTCAGGAGTGGTCACTGGGGAGCACTCAGCATCACTTCCGAGTCATGGATAGGCAGCTTTCCATTGACACATCACTAGAGAGTAAGGATCACTTATGCATCTCTAGGGCCTCCTTGCACAGAAACGTGGTCTCCAGGTCAAATTTAATTTGTATCTCCTTTGTTACTTCTACACCGAACTATAGCAGGCACTTGCTGCCAGATTTGTGGGGTTCAGCATTGTGAAAAGAGGTTAGTTCCCAGACTTCGAAAAGCCTGCAAACCAAAACTCAACGTGCTTGAAGCCGTGATATGTTCCTATTAACAAAAACAAGGCTTCAACAAAATGGGGTTGTAGCATATGCCATGTAACCTGATAGAATCCTTCCATGACTTTCAAGGAGAGATCAGTGTGTATTCTCAAGACATCACATAAAATCTCGAAGCCACATGCCTGCAGTGGAGACAAAGCCAACTGTGCCCAGGTATCGGCCGGCACAGCCAACCACCCCTGTAACAACCGGCTTAGCATCTGTCAGGCAGGTCATTCTATACCTCTCTCGTCCAGCATCTTCCTCCTAGGAACACTTGCGGAGGAATGACTAGGTTCCATAAGTCTAGGGGCAACCTTCTGGGAAGGAAAGCTTTGCACGAGACTCCAACACTGGTACTCTCTTGTGGTCAGGGGAGGAGGAAGTGCTGGATGAATCTTTCCACACATGGGATCACGATATGGAGATATCTAGCTGAGGTCCATGTTCTGTGCTCTCTGGAGGAGGAGGGAGGTACAGGGTGAACCAACAGGGGTCATTCCACACATGGATGTAAGAAAGACCTTCCATGATCACCAAGAACTGGCTGGATCATCTGCATCTCCATCCACTAGGATTAGGCAAACCAGAAACGCCAACGGTGCGGCCTAGTGTTTTAGCGGTTTCAATTAGGACTCAGACTTAACGCTGTCAATCAGCTGGCTGCCCAAGGCTTAGGTTTTGGGGTCTACTTGGCAACCACTGTTTCCCCATCACAGGAGCCCTGCCTTCTCAACAATATCCCCTGGCAATTGCTCATTGGTCTTCTTGATTCCAAGATAATGTTTACTTTACAATGATGCAAAATCAGGCGTTTTATCCAGATTGTGGGAGATGATTCTGTATCAGGAAGTAGAGATCCATGGAGTGGGGCTGTGGGTTAGTTAAAGCCATGTCTACTTCCTACTGTATGAGGTGGACGTGAAACTCCTTCCCTGGTGTAGAAGAAATCCTGCTAAGAGCCACAGTTCAAGAGGAAATGTAAAATTCTTCTGCCTCACTGGATGAAAATTAGCCCAAAATATTTTCCCAGATTGGTGGCAGACGTACCTGGCAGCTGGTTTTGGAGAACATCATTTGATGACTCCATTAAAGATTTGGTCTGAGAAATAAACTACACAGCCAGGTATGATTGCGCACACCTTTAATTCCAGCACTCGGGAGCCAGAGGCAGGCAGATCTCTGTGCATTTGAGGCCAGCCTGGTCTTACATAGAGTTCCAGGACAGCCAGAGCCATATGGTGAAACCCTGTCTGAAAAAGACAGGGGGTGGGGCTGAAATTGGGGTGTAAAGTGAATAAATAAACTAACCAAACAAACCAAACCAAGCCTCAACCAGATAAACGAAAAAGAAATTAACTACAACGAGTGTGGACTTTGTATATCAAGACAATATCCAATGTGGAGCTTGGAAGGAGCCTTCCCTGCAGGGATCTTGAGGACGGGAGTCAAGCCACAGGTGCAGGCTGCTGAAAAGGGAGGAGAGCTCTCAGGGAGAGCTCACGGGGACTGCTTCCTTGTCAGAAGGCTGACGCTGTGGGCTGCTAAAAGCCAGAAGCAAAGCACTGATGTTTTTGTAGCAAGCATGTTTTAACAGACCGCTACACCACACCTGCTTACTATTCCTGCCTTCACAGGAGGAAACGTTGGGGCAGGACAGAAGCCTTTTCTGGTCAACAACAAAGACAGACAAAGAAAGGTGTTGGGCTTGGCTGGGGTGGGTGTGGGGCGGGCTTGCTTAGTTTTGTTCCATTTTCAACCCCCACCCTCCGAAGTCTTTAAAAACTGATGCATGCGGTCTGGAGGAGGAATTTCTCTTCAGGGTGAAAATGCAGGGAATTTTGACATAAGGAATCAAGAGAAGACAAAAAAAAAAAAAAAAAAAAAATCCAAAACGCCGACTTAAAAGCAAACATCAAGGAAGTGGGGATTTTGGGGGATTATTAAGGAGCCGGTTTCCCTGCTTGGCTACAACCCAGGATATCATCAGCCTGTATGTGTGCAGAAAGGGCAAAGTGTTACTGGTCAACCATGCACAGCCATGAACATTGCTAGATGTACACTTCTCGGACCTCGCCTAGCCACTTGGTAGCGATACGTAAATTATACAAAGAGGTGGTAAGGTAGCTTTGTTGGAGATTTAGTAAGGCAAATATGAAGGATTCGGGAGCCATGCTGCTCATGTCTGAAATATGATTATTATGTAAAGACTGTGTAAACGTGAGGGGGTGGGAATCACATGAGGACTGAAGTTTCACCTCCATATAAACCCACTCCGGGTTCTCATTTGTCTGTTTTCCCTCTGTCTTCAGTCTGCGACCTAGAACACTTCCCCTTAGCAGCTTAAACAGTTATGAGGCAAGTTTTTCAGGTTAAGGCTGCTCTGCTCACTCCCTGTGAGTTAAGTAGAAAAAAAAAATGAATTCCCTTTAAAATCTCTGCCTTATGGGTCTCTTGCCGCGTGAAAGAACGGATAGGAGGAGCACGTAAGTTGTCAAATCTCACCAAGTCACACCACCTCGATTCTTGCGCTTCAGCCTCAACATGAAAATCAAATTAAGGTTGACTTGGGGTACGTGCTTGTAATGAAGCCCCTCCTGAGCTGACCCCAGGGGGGTCACCAGGGTGAGGCAGCCTGACCCTGTCTCAAAACCAACAAGAACAAGGCTCGAGAAAGCTGGTTACCATAGCAGGACAAAATCAAGTTGCCTGTGCAGTAGAAATAACCCAAGCTGTAGCATCCTAACATAGAGCACAGGCTTAGAGAAGCGAGAGCAGACAAATCCGTGTCTGTGCTTTGCTGGGTCCTGAAGTTGTAGTACTCGAGAGCCACAGGAAGAAGTTTGCAGCTGCATTTGCTAGCCAAGATCTTTCAACTTCCTCTGCTTGGTACTACGCCATCTTCCTTCCACACACTGGAACTTGGCAGGCTAGCAAAGATGTATATGCTAATATATGCTAAATTATATGCTAATCCAATTAGAGCATTTTAGGCACATCTGTCTAAACCAGTCAGTCAGTCGAGCCTTGAAATTCTTCTGCCTGCCTGACATAGGGACGGCGTTCTGTTCTTATCCCAACTCTTTCCTCTTTCTCTGTTCACTCACTAGTGTGCCTCTGTGTTGTTGTAAAAATATAAAAAAATAAGAAAAGTAAGGTTGTCATTTACCCTGCTAGGTCTAGCACCTCAGTGCCCCAAGATATCTGCTGGGTATCTTAATTCTGCTAAGAGTCTCTCCCATTCCACTATCAACCAAGACAGGAGAGTATCTTCCTACAAAGGGTATGGGATAACGGTTTGGTCAATAGATTCCAGTTATTGATTCCGGTTCTGGTCTTTTTGTTATTTTGTCTCCTTTTTTTCCCCTCGGAGCTAAGGACCACACCCAGGGCCTCGAGCTTGCTAGGCAAGCGCTCTACCACTGAGCTAAATCCCCAACCCCCAATACTTGATTCCAAATCAATGTGTCCATATGAAAATATCTTTTCCCGAACAGACAAGGCAACTACAGTGTACACATCAGAAAAGAAGACAGTTCAGAAAAAAATATTTGCTAACTGTTTTCTTCATTTTACTAATGAGTTCTAGCTTTGGACGTTTACCTGCCCTGATTCTGCCTAATGGTTTAACCCAGTAGCTTCTATACTTGGGAGAGTCAGCCCAGCACCTTCATAGGGTCCTCTTTAAACTAACAATAGCCCCATCTAAGGAAAGAGTGGTAGTGCCTGCCTTCAATCCCAGCACTCCTGAGGCAGAGGCAGGAGGATCTCTGCATTCAAAGAAACCTGGTCTATAGAGTGAGTTCCAGGACAGCCAGGACTACACAGAAAACCCTGTTTTGAAAAACCAAAGAATCGGGGCTGGGGATTTAGCTCAGTGGTAGAGCGCTTACCTAGGAAGCGCAAGGCCCTGGGTTCGGTCCCCAGCTCCGGAAAAAAAAGAACCAAAAAAAAAAAAAAAAAAAAGAAAAACCAAAGAATCAAACAATCAGTAAATAAATAACCCAGTATATTTACATACTAAATAGAAGCCTTCAGTGTATTTTTACAGTTTTCCTACCCGGTGGCCCAGCACAGGTTAAAAAACAGCACGGTGGAAGGAGGCTCTGCTATAACTGTTCGTAAAATTACTTGACCTGCTCAAAGAACCTCTTAAGACCCCGAAACCTCACCATGTCTGGGGGAAACATTTCTGCTACTCACAGAAAACTGTGTGAGCTGAGCACGGTCATTTTGAAGGATTCACTACAGGTTCTCTATCGAGTTAGCATATCACCCGAGATGTGTCTCTAGGAGGTGTGTCTGAAAGACACACTCTGACCACTCTTCAACCCCAGACAGCAGTCAAACAGAAGGTCACTAAATTTTCCTGTCATACACTGGATAGTGGGATTTAATTAAATAGAGGCTTCTCTAGTTACTCAATTATGGGCTGAAATTTAATATAGCACAACTGCTTCTGCTTTTTACATTTATAAAATATGCAATGAAGCCCTTACAAGGGGGCAGTATTCATGCTCCATCAGCTCAGAAATAGACTATTTAAAAACTATTACGTGATCATCTTTTTTTCCCCCATGAAATAGGTACCTCTCCTTAGACACATGGTGCTCCTCCTCTGGGAAGACAGTCAATGAGGGAGCAGCAGGATTTTCTTCAGTTGGGGGGAAGCAAATGGTTTCTCATCCATTCTCACATCCTAGACAGATCTGTGCTACGATACAAGGTAACCTTTAATTTAAGCCTCCCTTCACCCAAAGCACAGCCCATACATTCTTTCCTAATGTAAAGATTTCCAATAACAGCATAAAACTAGCAGTTAATAATAGGTCCCAGCATGTAAATTACAGTGGTCTCCAAAAATAAAGCTTCATGGGGGAAAAATTTGCAAGTTACCACTGTGAGGTAGACACAGTGAAAGAACGGAGTCCTCACACCACGGAAATCTGGTTGTCTCTGCGAAACTGGCAGACGCAAATACCCAGAACACAATCCTCAGAAATGGTGTTTTTTTTTTTTAAAGTGTGTGTAACCCAAACTATGCCTTTTCCCCTACCTTGTCTCTCTGCCTCCCTGTCCTCACACAACCTTCCAATTAAGTATTCAGAGCTTGTTCAGAAGCCTAAATTTCTCTTACATCTCTAAAGAGCAAAATGAAGACTAAGCCATGATCGTCCTAGTACCTTACCTAAGGTAACTCCTCAGGAAGCTCTTGTTTCTTTGTGCCACAGTCCGGAACGACTCCTCAAGAAGCATTCTCAACAGCTCCCTCCCCCATTAAGACCCCTCCTCTTCAGTTATCAATCCCACAGAGGAAAACTGGGCAGGTTTGTCCAAAGGAATCCATTAAGAAATTCTGTGGAAGAGAAAGTTCACTTGTCTCTGTAATCCAAGGAAGCTGAGTCTTCAGCCCAGGCTAAGGGGGGGAGGGGAAGATCAGTGCTCCGGCCCAGGAGGGCATTGTAATTTTTATAGACCTCTGGCCTTCATCTTTATTTCAAAACCAACCGCCCTCTTATCTTAAGTCATTTATTAGTTCATGCACTGCTTACTCTTGGTGAAATATCTTTGTTGAGGGCTCTGAAGGTTTTCACTTGAGAGAACAGGACAGCTGAATGGCACATTGTGTACAGGGGTCAAAGGTTGGTGTTGGAGCAAAAGCCCCACTAATGCATTGTGAAAGACCTTCATTTTCACCAGAGGCTTTCCATGCATGTGAAAGTAAGCGCATCTCTCACCTACGACAAAAGCTTTCAATGAGAGGGATGGAGACAAAGGGGGGGGGCAGGGGGGTGTCCTTAATTCTTAAGCAAGGAGTGAATGAAGTAAGGAACTTATAAAGAAACCAGGTGTTCAGGGGAGGGAAAAGGCATGTGATGCCTCAGGCATAACATACCAAACGAGATAAAGAATGAATGAAGTAGAGAATAATAGGAAATTGAAAAGATTTAAACTTCTTAAACCCCCACCTACGCACGCCAGATTCACCAAACAATTCTGAAAAGCAGACATTCTATGTAAGTTCACAGAATCACTTTTGAAGTCCTGAAGTGCCCTACAAATATGACGACCTAAGCATTTCTGAGGTGGTGTTGACTTCTAATATCCGCAATAGCAATTTGCATATTTGTAGAAAGTCCTTACTGATGTATTTCCTAGTCCAATGAAATGTGCAATCTCTCTCAACCTCCACACTCTCACCTGGCAGGGAAGCCCTAGTGGGGAGGGGTAGGGGGAGGACAAACAATGACAATGAAGGCTGAAAAATTTGTCTTGGCTTGTGGAACCAATCAGTGGTAAGGGTAGTATTAGATCTCTGGGTGTATAAACACCCTCACTTCAGCACCAAAAATGTCCTCCATTGTGGGCTGGATAGAAGACCCTGGCTGGGTGGATACTTGCGGAGACATCTGCACCTTCCCTGCTTCTGAGAGGTCATAGTATGATGCTTTCTCGCAGTGTCTCCTGAAAGCCAGAGCTAGTGCACATGCCTGGAATCCCAGCACTCAGAGCCTGAAGCAGGAGGATCACAAGTTCAAGGCCACCCTGGGTTATAGGAGTGAGATTCCGAATCTCAAACAAACAAAGGCTGACTCCTATGTTACCTCCTTAGATCAAGAGGGAGATCAGATTTTGTTTTCTAAAGATCCACATCTTGGGGGGGGGGGGAAATAACAAGCTTGCGA
This sequence comes from Rattus norvegicus, assembly GCF_021556685.1. Taxonomy (NCBI): domain Eukaryota; kingdom Metazoa; phylum Chordata; class Mammalia; order Rodentia; family Muridae; genus Rattus; species Rattus norvegicus. The sequence goes on from NC_141546.1 coordinate 49,507,373, forward strand.
ACACAGGAAATGAATGGCAAGAAAATTACTTTGGTATTAACAAGCTTTTCTTGGGCAACTATGAATAAAATCTGTTCTGAGGCTTCGGGAATCAGGCTGAGCTTTTGGCATAATCTTTAAAGAAGCTGGAGGAAGGAAGACTGAAATTAAAAGAAGAGAAAGTTAATCAAAATCAAACTGGTTTTGTTTCTGGAGAAGACTCCTTCTTACCACTGGCAGCAACAACCAAAAAGAGAAAACATCCTGTTGTACATTTATGAGGTTCTGGTGCAGGTTAAATACTGGCTCTGTCCAGTCATTCCCACTTCACCCTCTCTCGGGCACTCCAAACATTTCTGCCCGCCTTTCGGAGATTTGGGAGAGCAAAGTCCTATCCCAGTGGAGTTCTCCTTGGAGGTGGCTCTGAACGTCAGCCAAGTGTCAGGGGTGTGTAAATATAAAACTGCACGATTATCACTCCAAAGAGTTTGAAAATGAACACACTAAAAATACGTCCCCTGATCCCACTTGGGGAGATGAAGAGAAATAAGCCGTAGGGAAGACCCAACCTTGTACTTGTCCAATCTCACTCATGTTAGAGAGGAGTGACTTTTACCTTCTTGAGTGTTGAGCAGAAAACCTCAAGTGTGTAAAACACCCTGCTTTGGTTGGCAGGGTCCACCTGCCACTCCTTTCTCCTCTCCTCCTCCAGGAACATTCCCTCAACATGAAAACACTGCAGCTCATCTGGTACAGACTGCCTCTCTTCTGCATTTGAGTGTAGAGAGGTCCTTCCCAGGAAGGAGCCTGGGGCACTCATTATGTGTAAAATCCTCACAGCCACAAGTCCTTGTACAGAAAATTACACAGAAAGGCGCCAGCGAACCTCAGAGCTTGCAGCTCAGAATCTTAGAACCCACAGGGGTTTCTCCTGCCTTTCCAACTCAGATCTCCATGCCCAGATCCACGTAACATGCTGCGCCCACCACCGTCAGCTTTAAAATGGGACAGGATTTTAATGATGCAAAACAATATGAGAGCAATAGCTTTCTAGAACTTTTTAAATCTCCTCTAAACTTTAAGAATTTTTCTTTAATCAACCCCGCCCTATCAAGTTTTCTCAGCAATTTGCCTTTTTCAGAGTTTCCGTGGATCCCAAAAATAGTTCTGGTAAGAAGTGACTTTCTTTGTATTTAATAATTAAATTATACATGCGGCCATAAACAGACTTGGAAACGCACCCGAATCTTGGGAAGGAGTCCTTGTGACAGTAGGAGCAGAGATGCAGGCAGACCAGAGCAGCCTCTCTGCAGCTCCTGCTTCCTGGGCAGACGCTTGGCTAGAGACAGGGGACCAAGTGGATGCCTGCAGGGGGCTCTGCCACATCCGATGCTCAAGCCATTTCTTTTTTTTTTTTTTTTTTCTCCCCTGGAATTGGGGACCGAACCCAGGGCCTTGCACCCAGGGCCTTGCGCTTGCTAGGCAAGCACTCTACCACTGAGCTAAATCCCCAACCCAAGCCATTTCTTCTCTTCCTCCTCTTCATTTAAAAAACCCAAAGGAATAAAAAAAACTTTATTTTTAACTTTTTTTTTTTCTGAGATGGTCTTATATAGCTTAGGCTGGGCTTGAACTCCTGATCCTTCTGCCCCCACCTCCCATGTGCTAGGATTACAGGGGTATGTATGCTACCTGCCTGGACATGCATAAAAATACTTCAGGATGACAAGAGTGACAACCATGGCTCCAGTTCCACCCTCCATTGCTTTCAATATACTTCCCCTGCCTCACCTCTGAATGTCCCTGCTAGATGTAAAGATCAGAGGCGCGGGTACGGGTGTGAGGCTGACAGAGATAAATATTATGATTATTCTTGAATCTTTGGGCTGAAGTCATGGCCACTGTCATTGTATCTGGATGGGTTGTTTTACTGGCAGAAATGTTATGAGCTAGAATTAGCTAGCATGAATTTAAAACAAAGACAGAACGAAGCCAAGGCTTGCCAAAGCAGATTGGTATTTGAAACCCAGACACCAAATCCAGGACTTCTTTTGGGACGCTCCTATGGGCTCACTGATTCTCTGGAGCAGCAACATTTTCCCCAAAGGTTGGGACACTCTGGGGAATCCTAGCTACTTCTATAATGATTAGCTCTGTGCAGATTCCCAGAATTGGTGTCTCAGAGCGGGAGGGCTCCCATAGCAGTTGTGCATGAATGGGCGATGATACCCTCCCTCCTGCAGGGGGCTCATGGGAAGTTTCTGAAGCGGAAGGCTTGGTCTCTTTCCATGCCCTGGGGTTTTGAGGTCAGGGGGTGGAGTTTGATGGAAGCCGATGTGTTCTCTGGTGTGATAACTGAAGGTAGGAGCAGAATCCATAAAGCCACAGCCATATCACCAGACCAGTTTTGCCTGGGTTTCCTAGGACCTCGGGATAGAAACCGACCTGGGCTATAAAGGCAAACACGAGGATTGTCTATATAGGTTGAAAGTGATTTCTATAAATAACGTGGGGGGGGGGGGAGGACAGGTGCAATTACTGTACCTCCTCCATATTTAATTTCGAAGAGTAGAGGAGGAGGATTCTCAGTGGTGACATGAGGAAAATTAATGAATTAACATGCAGCTCCTGTTAGCTCAAAGGCAATCATCTTAAAATGCTTCCTGGTTGCTGAGAACCGGGTCTTTGTGGGCTCTACTCATTCCAAGCCACCTTCCCTAGAAAAGGGAGCTCGCCATTTTCTCTGAGGTCAGCTCAATGCAAGCTAGGAGGGATCTGCAGCCCGGATATTAGAGGACCCATTTGTGGGGATCGGGCGCACTGAAGGGAGGAGCTCTGAGTCCTAGAGGAAGCCAAGAATAAATGGCCCTAACAAGTATGCGTATGAGCTGACAACCATTGCAAGGATGATAACCTAGAATGCATGAGATGTCCGTATGAGGCAGGGTCTGGAATGTGTACGGGGGTGGGGGTTGGGGGATGGGAGTGTGGGGGAGACACCACTGCCATCTAAGCCTGGCAAAAACATTCAGAAACCTATGATGCCCAAGAGTAAATCCCAAGTATGTTTTTGCCTTAAAGGCCCAAACCTTCAGTTTTTTTTTTTTTTTTTTTTTTTTTTTTTTTTTTTGGTTCTTTTTTTCGGAGCTGGGGACCGAACCCAGGGCCTTGCGCTTCCTAGGTAAGCGCTCTACCACTGAGCTAAATCCCCAGCCCCCAAACCTTCAGTTTTAAAGCTGTTAAAACCCTACTTTTAAAAATCATACAGTGGGCAGATCACCAGGATGAAAACCTGACCATCTAGTATAGTATTATAAAAGAATTTAAAATAACGTGGGGAAATGTTCCAAGCCTGAAAAGTCACTTTCTCACACAGAAAGCCTGTGTGTTTATAGGAGCACAGAGCTCTGGGCAACTGCCACAGAGTCTCAAGAACTGGAGAACACTGAGAATTCATCAGTGGGAAGGACTTTATGATTCCAGTTCTTTACACATTTGCCTATTGGTCCCAGTGTCCCATAAACCCTCTTTAAGGTGTGTCTGGGACCTAGGGCTTTCTCTCCCTCTTTTATGCCAGAAACTTCCCTCTTCCAGAACATTCTCTACAGACTTCTCTGAAGTCTTTGAACACTTGTTGCTCCTTAATATACTGCTCCTTAGCCTGGGCATAAACATTCCTTATTTCTTTTTTTGTACAAAAAGATTTATTTATTATATGTAAGTACACTGTAGCTGTCTTCAGACACACCAGAAGAGGGCATCAGATCTCATTACAGATGGTTGTGAGCCACCACGTGGTTGCTGGGATTTGAACTCAGGACCTCTGGAAGAGCAGTCAGTGCTCTTAACCACTGAGCCATCTCTCCAGCCCTCCTTCATATTTCTGACTTGCTTGCCTCCAGTTTCCAGCTACTGTTATTCCTGATGCCAGAAATCAGCACTTAAATCCCTTATGGGTTAATTTCATTCTACTGAGGATATGAATAAATAGGTGGACTTTCATTTTCTTTGTTATGATTAAACAATTCTCGACATGGGGTAGGCCATTAATAACCACTTGCTGGTGGATTTCCTTCCATCTTGTGAATCGGTCATCCTTCAGCAAACAGGATTTGGCTCAATCTGAAGAGATCTGTGGTGGTTTGAACGAGACGTGTCTCTGGTACTCTGATAGTCTCATCCATTTGATTACTTGGTCCCTCCAACGTGGTGTTGCTGTTGGGGGAGGTTCAGATGGTACAGCCTTGCTGGAGAGGGACTTTGAAATTAAAAGCCTGGTGCCACTTCTAGTTTTTCCTCTGTATCTGCTATGTTTGAGGATGTGAGCTCTCAGGTAACTGATCCGGCTGCCATGCCTGCTGCTTGCTCTTGCTTGCCTGTCATAATGCACTCTATTCCTCTACAATTGTATGCTCATCTGTCACGACAGACTCTTATTCCTCTGGAACTGTAAGCACAAATAAACTCTTTTCTAAGTTTGCATTGGTCATGGTGTTTTATCACAGCATCAGAAAGCGTCTATTACACGATCCAAATGTAATACAAAGCGGGTTGAACAGACATTGAAAGCCGGCATGGTACATGAGCTCTCATGAGAAATCCTGTCAGTGTTTCCAGTTGTCACCACTAGTAAATGACACACCTATGTCACGTGAATAAAGGTCCTCAGACCCTATGAGCTGTGACTGGACAAACTAGAACCACGTCAAGAGCCAATATGAAAAATCAGATATAAATAGACTTGTTGGAGCGCAACTTCTCAGGAGGTTGGGGAATCTCATTAGCAGCCCCCTTTTTAATAGAAAGTGACCATCCCCAAAGGGATCTAACTTCTGCCGCAAGGCCTTCACTCTAACACATCACAGAGAGGAACGAACGCTCATGGAACCAGTCAGAGTTAGGTTTGAATTTCTACTCCACTACTTACAGGCTGTGACAGGAGACAAACGCCTTCCCTTCCTGAACACATACTTGGAGAACAATAAGGATCATATCACCATCAGCCTCTCCTATCACAATGCCCGTAGTGTCAAGAAGTAAACAAGATAAGGCTCATAAAGTACCTGGCTCAGTCCCCAGCAAATTGCATGCGGGTGGACTTCTCCCCCTGTTCCCTTCCCTTTGATTACCAACCACTACTGTGCGAATGGCACCTGCAGTCATACACTAAGTAGGAAATGTAGTTTGTAAGTTATACATACATAATATATGTTATAAATGTAATTTATAATGTCTTCTGTTTACAATGTCGTGGTTTGCACTGATCATTTCTTGACTGAGCTCAACATTTCATAAAGACCCCAGTGACCAGGCTTTTGTATATTCGCGTGCATATGGACATAAGGAGGGAAGGGGAGCCAAAGAATTTTGATGTTCCTTCTTTTTCAGTATTTCCTCCCCAGCCAGTGGTAGCGCTCGCCAGTAATCCCGGGTCTGAGGCCAGCCTGGGCTATAGAGTGAGATCATATCTCAAATTCTCTTTTTCCTTTCTCTGAGATGAACCAAGTTATCAGGAGCCTTTTAAGGTTTAAAGCAGCACACAGAAGCTGAGAATTTCCAGGGACTCCCTGAAATTAGAATTATCTGACTGTGCTTTAATGTCAGGGGCAAGGGCAGCTTATTATTCTCTGAACTTAACTAGAGATGACACTGGTCTCTAGTCCCCAAAAGAACGAGCCAGAGGCATTTCGTGAGGCTTCCAGATGTCGTATGTCACATCATGCTCAGAGCTCTTCAGATTGGGTATGGGAAAAAATTAGACACCAGTCTCAAAGGATTCTGCCTCCGAGGTTGAATCTGTCTAAGTAAGGAATCTACGCTGATGGAGGACCCAGGCAGACAGTGTAGAAGATGACGCCCCCTCATAACCCTCCCCTCTTCGAAAATAAATTCATGTCTCTCTAGAAAAGTCTTATTTCTCTCTTCCAGGTACAGTTATAATCACACACACACACACACACACACACACACACACACACACACACACACACGTACCCCGCCATGAAGCCGTTCATAGCCATTCCAAGGATGGTCCCTCCAAAGATGGCCGCTTCCTGTGTGCCTTCCAAAGGTCCTCACCACCCTGCATCCTTCTGCCATTCTCTCTTGCATTTCTCAGTTAATGTGAATGCACTGACTTTTACATGCTTATTTATCACTGTTGCATGTATGTGTATGTATACTATGTGGGAGTGCTGATGCATGCATATCAGGTGAATGCATACCATAAAGTACAAGTGCTGGTCAGGACAACTTTTGGAAGCCGATTCTTTCCTTTCGCTTTGGGATCCAGGAGTCAAACCCGCATTGCAAGTGGTTCTTACCCACTGAGCCGTCTCCCTGGCCTGCAACTATGAACTTGTCCGATTTCATTGCACAACTACAAGCTTCTGAAACCTGAGGGTCTACATCTCCCGTGCTATGCAGTATTAAATTCCCACTGTCATGCCTGACATCTGAAGGTCTCTGGGGTTGAGCTGTTTCTCTGGCATCAGCACAGTAGTTAGCAAGGAGTTATCACACACGGTAGATGCGGAGTGAATATTTCTGCTTGAAAAACAGATTGAGTTTTAAGAAAAGAGCTATATCTGTGTAAGTTGCCACTGAAATGTAAGTATACTATAAATAGCACAGAACCTAGACTATTAAAAACCTAAAGGCAGACAATGAAGAACTTCAGGGAAAATCAAAGATTCTAAGTCAGGGAGCTGACTTAGAGTTGCTTCGGGTCAAGATAGACCTAGGTGAGATGACTAGTATTATACTGATAGGCTCCGTCCTTAGAACCTGGAAGGGGATGGGTAAAATGGAAAAAACAGGCCAGGCATGGTGATACACGCCTTTAATCCCAGCACTCAGGAGGCAGAGGCAGATGAATATCTGTGAGTTCAAGGCCAGTCTGGTCTACAGAGTGAGCTCTAGGACAGCCAGAGCTACACAAATAAACTCTGTCTCAAAACAAAACCAACAACAACAACTAAAGAAAAAGAAAAGGAAGAAATACAATCTAAGGAGCTGGGAGTCTTCTTGTGGGTGGGAGGGTGCATGCTCGCCCTGGGTACCCTTGTGTTTAAAGAAAAAGCACTCTGGCTTCCACACTACCTCACTGTCCTCTCTGCACCCCAGGAAGGTAGGTAAGGGTTAAACCCATTTCACAGAGAGAGAGAAATTGAAGCAGAGGCTATGCAGCCTGTGTTCCGCCACAAAGCTGGTCAGCAGTAGAGTGACTTACAAACCAGGTCAGTTGACCTCAAGTACACAAATACCCCTTCCACCTTCCTGCCAGAGTCTGGGGCTAACCCAAAGCCCTGGCTGAGGCCTCCAATTAGCCTCAACTCAGAACCTTCAGCATTCAGCATCTCCAAGGGCCTGGATTAGTGCCACAAAGTCTCCAGTAATCACGGTAGTTAGAGTTGCTTCCGGTCAAGATAGACCTAGGTGAGATGACCTAGTGCAGCCCCTGTACTGCTGCACTGTGACATCTGGGGTGGGGTGATCTCGGACATACCTACTTACCCTCTTACATCTCTTCTTTTCATTTGTGAGACGAGATGATTAAAAGTAAAAGGGGGCTGGAGAGATGGCTCAGTGGTTAAGAGCACTGACTACTCTTCCAGAGGTCCTGAGTTCAAATCCCCGCAACCACATGGTGGCTCACAACCATCTGTAATGGGATCTGATGCCTTCTTCTGGTGTGTCTGAAGGCAGTGGCCATGTACTCGTATACGTAAAATAAATAAAATCTTTTTAAAAAAATAAATAAAAATTTAAAAAATTAAAAAAAAAACCACCCCACATGACCAAGAAGATTAAATGGGTGTCTAAAATGCCCTTAGCCTAGAGCAAAAAGGACTAGTGAGGAGAGGAGACTCCCTGGCCTGTATGGGGAAGTACTAGTGAGGGAAGGAGACTCCGGCCTCCCTTCTCAGCCAGGGCTGAGGTCTTGCAGGAGGAGGTTAAGTCAGTGAATGAGGTTTGCCTGGGGTGTGCATGTCTAGCCCCATAAAACCCCCTGAAGAGAAGCAGCTCGTTGGCTTTGGGCTTTGCAGTCCCTCACAGGTAGCTGTCCTCTCGCAGAGACTGACTACATTTGGGCCAAGCCAAAACTCTGTCCCAGGGACTTGCCCCGTGGCTCTGTGGGTTGTGTGAGCACACAGCGCATGCAGTGAATAGGCATTATTTACACCTGTTCCCCAGCTATACCTAAAGGCCATTTCTAGGAAGGAATGTTGGGGGGAGGGGGGGTTGGGAGGGGAGGGGGAAGGTGCTGAAGGAGCTCCAAGCTCGGACTTCAGGTTTCCTATTTGAATGACAGAGGAGGAAGGAATAGTTCTCTCCAGGGGGAGCCTATTGTTTGGGGTGTGTAAGGCAGTGTAGTAGTCACAGCCTTCCTGGGCATCTGCTATAGGGCAAGGAGGCATGGGGCTGAGAGCAGATCAAAAGCTGGCCATGAAACCTGTGAGGGCCAATTAAGTCATTCTCCTTGTAGCCTCAGCTGGGCTATCTCCTTCTGGGCTTGAGGGGAGCTGGAACACACAGGGAAAACATCTCTTTGATCCCCCACTGGCTTCAGCTAAACCCCATTTCCAGTGTCTAGCTGTCCTCAGAGCAAAGGCATGGATGGGTTAAGCTCCAGCTCTGTGGACCAGAGCCAGGCAAGTTAGGCTTTATAACCGAAGTGTAGCAATTCCAAGCCCGACCTACACTTTACAACATCCCCTCTCTCTGTGCTTTGTGAATGGTAATCCACATTCAGCCTGCAAATCTTGGGCCTGGATGGAGAGGAAACCACAGCCCCATCCCTGGGGAGGTGTAATGAGACCTCTGTTCTCTGGGTTTTGGCAGACAGGTCCCGCATCCCCCCCAACCCCCAGCACACCTGCCCAGAAACTGAGCCAGGTACTCAACAGCTGTGGCCCCAGGATGGGGCACTCAGCTCAACAAAGACCAGGTTCCCTGAGGACAGAGTGACTTCTCTGGAATGGCATGGGGCCAAAGAAGGGGACAGGAAAAACTATCAACCGAGAAGAAATCTTGTACCTACAGAGGATGGATGTGTAGGAAGATGAGGTGACAGATGCTGGGAGTCACTTGGAAGCTTTGGGCCACCTGGGGTTTAGGGGAAGCAAAGAACACATCTCCAGAAGGTGGCAACCCCTTGTGGAATCCAGGTAGAGTCTAGTTAGTTAGGGTGGTGGTGCTTTTAGAGTTTGGAGGCTGTGACCCACCTATCCTTCCACCTTCTCCAAGAGTCACTGAATTGAACTGTAGCTTAGCTGAAAGTCTTACCCAAAGAATCCCAGGAGGGCCCTAAGTGGATCTAGTCTCCATGAACAGCCTCGTCAGTCGCCAGTCGCAGGAACGATCAGTCAATACATTCTGCAGGCTTTCGCACCGCTGCAGCCTGTGTGCTATGGTTAGGGACCAAAAAGTTTTGGGACCTGTGTCTACAGCTCTGCAGAAGGAAACAGGCCTCCCTTCCTGAGCATTGGCCAGTTTTTTGCTTTTACCCTACCCTCGGTTTGAAGCAGAGCTACAACTTGGGAGCTCCCTCCAAGGAAACACGCGGAAGCAGGAGCCTGTCTCTAGGGGGCAAGTCTGGGCTCCCCAAGGGAGCGGTAGGGAAGCAGGCGCAGTGGGTGTGGCCACTGCACCTACAACAAGGTTCTCCGGGTCAACCCCCTCAACACCCCCTGAGGGAAACCAGTGTAGATCTTGGGATGATAGCCTAAGATAAGCTCCCAGGAAACCCGGAAAGTCCCAGCACTGGCCGCAGTAAAGGGCCACTTCTCTCAGTTTGGAGCACTTCCTAAGCTAGCTCCGGGGACTTTGGGTGGTGGACCTGTGGTCATTTCCACTTTGTAGTTTCAGCCTCCTCTCTCATCCTCATATTTATAGAAGAGGGCTGTACCTCACAATGCACCTCCTTAAGGACTCTTATTTTTTACCAGTCCCCAGGGCACAGTCCCATTCCAAAGGATCCAGGCAGCTATAGGGTCACAAATTCAACGCCCCTCCTTTCCCCCAAGTCTTATCTTTAGATCTCCCATTACCTTCTTTCCGGATTTAAAGCCCAGAGTTAGGGGTAACCTTGGCTGAGTGGCCAGAGCCATAGGCTCTCTCCAGACACCCGCCCTGGTCCCTGAGGACCCTGACCCAGCTTTGCAGCCTCCGATGCTGCAAATCACAGACCTGAGTTCAATCAACTTGTGCTATTGTCTGAATTCGTCCAGGTCTCCCGGACTCTCCCTCCAGGATCCTCTTTCCATACCTCTCCAAACCCGCAGCCCCAAACAGCAGCAAGCCAAACAGGGCGGGAGGGGAAGGGGGAGCCAGATGCACTGAGGTGCTGGCACTCCTTGCTCTGGCAGAGTAGCCCAGCCAAGATCCTCCTCCTTGCGGACCCCACGCCACTGCCCCGAGGCTGCAGATGCAGAGGACCTGGGAGCCCTGCTAGTGGGGATGCCCTAAACCGACTCTAGGGCTTACCTGCGGGGAAAATTCGCTGTTCTTCCCGACCTGGGCAGGGGCAGATGAAGCATCTTCCCTGGCTCAGTCAGCCATTCAGTAGATGAGCACCAAATATACACGAAACAGCCTTCACCTGGTACGCGGCGGGCACCCCAAATCGTAAGAGCCGCGGACCACGCGGAGGGGCGGACGCCGCACCGGTCCTCGGCCCTCTGCTCCCTTTTTTCTGCACAGCCGGCCTAGTACTTACGGCTCCAGCTGTACTTAAAGCGACAGAGCCCAATTTCTCTGTCGCTGACTTCTGTCCCGAGCCCCAGCGAAGCAGGCTGCCAGCGGGCTCTTTAACGCCCAGAGCAGGTAGACAAAGAGCTACCGCAGTCTTTACGATTTCAGTGGCCTCTGCGGCCTCTGTAGCCGGAAGGTGTGGAGGTAGTGGGGGGTTAAGGGCCTCGACCTCCACCTGGGCTGTTCCTGAGTTAACCCCTTGAATGCCAGCAGCAGTCTGGTGGGCGGCTTGCCTCGCGCCGCAAGGGTCGAATGAACGAAGGGGGCGTGAGCAGCTGAGCATTTCCAGGTCTCCCCGGCAGGGAGCCGAGGTGGTGCACCCGTGAGTAGGGCTGAAGAGGCCTGGGCAGAGCCTCCCCACAGAGAGGTCAGGTCCTTCCTCATCACTTACTAGGTTTTTACAAATTACTCAAAATTGGTGTACTAAAGTCATACACTCATCCTTGAAACAAGATGAAGGTCACAGGGGCTCCATATTGATTGAGGTTGGCTCTGGACCGTTATTGTAGGGGTGGGATAAGATAATGTGACCTCTCTCCCTTAAGGGGTGGGGAGAAAACAGATTTCTGGTATTCTGCGGACTACAGCAGAGGTGTGCTGGCTGCTGAAGGGACTGTGCAGGCAGTTTGGGGGTGGCATGCAGTTCACAGTTCCCAAGCTAGGGTCTGCACGCCTTCATCCAGCGGGCATTTCCAGCGGCCAGACTAAGTAGAAAAGGATCCCAAGATACTTGTCTTTAACCGAAGGCATTAAAAACAGTGCGGTGGGGGCTGGGGATTTAGCTCAGTGGTAGAGCGCTTGCCTAGGAAGCGCAAGGCCCTGGGTTCGGTCCCCAGCTCCGAAAAAAAGAACCAAAAAAAAAAAAAAAAAAAACAGTGCGGTGATAGCAGGGCTCAAACCTTGGGACTCTTCTGCCTTCAGGACCCGGCAGTGACAGACACCCTACTTTAAGTCAAAGGAAAGGGACAGCTGCTCTAAATATGTGGGTCTCGAACCCTCCAGGATCCAAAAACCCTTTCACAAAGGTTGCCCAAGACTATCAGAAAGCACAGATATTTACATTGCAATTTATAACAATGCCAGGATTATATTTATGAAATAGCAACAAAATAATTTTATGGTTAGAGGCTACCACAACATGAGGAACTGTATTAAAGGGCTCCAGCCTTGGGAAGGTTGAGAACCCCTGCGCTAGAGGACCACCTGCTTCCTCTGCTCCCTCCAGTCCTCAAGCCTTAAAGGAAGAAGCTCTGTGGTTGTGTCTCCAGCCAGAGGTGAGCCAAGCAAGCTAGGAAGACTGCGTTTGAGAAGCGGATGGATCGGATCTGCACTTCTTCCTTTAAAAGCCCCAGGAGGAGGCCAACGAGATGGCTCAAGTGTATGGCTTTAGCCTCTGGCCATGCTTAGACCAAGTTCAATTCCCTGGATGGCCAAAGCGGAATGAGAAGAGACTCCTAAAAATCGTGCTCTGGCATCCACACATAGGCCGTGGTACACACACAGCCACAGAAGCAAGCACGCGCGCGCACACACACACACACACACACACACACACACACACACCCCACAAATAAATCAGTAAAGTTTTACAAAGTTGAACAACTTCATGTGGACAGCACCATGGGACTGAGCTTCTCGGTCCTTAGACCTTGTAGTTTCTGCTTTAGCTAGTGAGCAGCAGGGGACATATCTGAGAGCCCACCTCCTCTTAGCCTGGGCTAAGGCCTGACGGGCTTTGAGTTTTCCCCTTAAAGCCTGACTTTCCCCGGACCTGTGACTACCCAGGGGCACTGACCTGGGGCTCTGAGGAATGAATCCTAGTTGTAGGGACCTTTGTCCCTGATTAGGCTGGGCTGGAGGGAGGACGCTTATATCAAAGGTAGACCATTGTTGAGTTCTACAAACACATTTAGAGATCCTAGGAAAGGGGAAGGCTGCAGTGACCCTGGCAGCTCTACCTTTCGGATTACTATGCCGTAGCATGGTGAGACAAGAAGATTTTATTACATAAGGAGTCTGGGTGGGTAAGACATAGGAACGATGCATTTGCCAGCTTTGTAGGAAGTAAGCACCAGGTAAATGGTCTAATACATTCTTCTGTCTTGGTGCAGAAATACTGTCCCTGGACTTATCCTTGGCCTGATACTGTCCTGGGCTCCCCATCCTCACCACAGCCACAGAGAGAGAATCCCAGGAGGTTCTGTCCCCACTGCTGAGCTGGAGTTGGCCTGGGTCATCTGGGGAACAACTTACAGCACCGTGAGGGATTCTCTTTAGCCCCAGCCAGCATGAATCCTGAATAAAATGGCTGTGTCAGCCAGAAGAATGTCATCCACAGGGGATTTTGTTCTCCAAATCTAGCTGTAGGTTTTCCATAAGGTTTTGTTTTTTTTTTTTTCTTTGTGGCTTTCTGGTCAGAGCTGGAGGGAGGATCCGAGGAAGGGTAAGAGATGGGAGTTTACTCAGAGGCAGGGTGGTGTGTGTGTGTGTGTGTGTGTGTGTGTGTGTGTGTACGCGTGTACATACAGCCACTCAGAGACCACAGGGCCATATTCTCCCTTATACTGGCAGCTTGTCTACCCAGCAGTCTCCTCTGACTCTGGCTACATCTTGCCCCACCAAAGGGACTAGGGGACCAGGCCATGAACAAGTCTTGGCCAGCAGCTTAGCCACAAGGAAAGGCTCTCAGCTTCCTGGTCCTTGTTAAGGGAATTCCTGGCTTGAAGATCTCCTTCCCAAAATGGATTTCTAAGCTGCCAGAATTCAGCAGAACAGGAGACTCCCTCCCTGGGTCCCCCTTTCCTCCTTCAAGCTGCACCTTGTGGAGTACCTAGTTTTTTGTGTAGGCTTGAGTGGGCTTTTACAGGCTAAGAAGCAGGGCCCAAGAGGTTTCACTACTTAAATAAATAGCATGCAAATTAGCACTTGCTATTTTCAGCCCACAGGTCAGGGCACTTTGGTAATTGGGCTGCAACTTAAAGGGGAATGCTGTCCCGGGCTTTTGTCAAATCAGAAAAACAGCCTTCCCTGGCAACAGGACCTACTCCTGTGCTTGAAGAGGCCCTGACCTTGCCCATCATGGAGGTGTGGCAGAATGGGGGTGATATGGTGGCCCTGGCCACAGAGGAGAGGCATGTAGAGCTGACTCCGAGTGCTCCTTTCTCAGAGAAGGAAGACACCTGCTGAAAGGGAGCTGGGTACCAGGCACTTTTCCAGAAAGAAATGCCAGCCAATGAGGGTGAGAGGAAAAAGGCCTGTGTGTGTCAGATAGACGTCCTCTGTGCTCCTTTGGCACTTCTCCTCAGAGATCCCTCAGGAGCTATGACCTCATTTATCTCCCATGCCAGCACCATCAGACTGCCTCTTTACAAGGGGAAACTGAGGTTTGGAAAGACTGGAAAACGTCCAGAGCAGAGGATAGGTCCCCCGTGTGCGTGAGCCCTTCAACGGATTACTGGGGATGATTTATGCTTCCTTCACACACTCCCCCCACTCCCCGATCTTGAAGGGTCTCCAACGAGTGTCAGGGCCCTCTTGGACAATGTCTCCTTTTCAGCAAAGATACCTAACAGAGGTTTTGAGTGGCTTCAGTTGCGTCCCTGACAAATATTTCAAAGACTGATATGGTCGGTTAGAATGGGGCAAGCAAAAAAAGACACAGGCCAGGTAGTTTGGCATGCTCTGCATTCTGAGGTCACTTGGCTAAGAATTTCTGGGGACCAGTGTCACCTAGCTGGGGCCTGATCTCATTCCTGCTTTCCTGGTGAGTCCCTTTGGTAGACTGAGTCCCTGAGTAGACACTTTTGCTTTATCCCTTGACCTGCCCAGTTCCTTTTTTCTCACCAACTCTGAGGCTATGGAATTTCTCAAATGGAAACCCCCTGCTCCTCCACAGGTCATCAGAGAACCTCCCTCCAGTCCTGTGGGTGACTGGACACAGAGACTACCCCCATACATTTGAGCTAAGCTAGTAACAGCTTCCCCTCCCTCACCCCCATCCCCCTTCTCTCCTTCATTTGTTTGAGACAGAGTCTCACTGTGCAAGTAGCTCTGACCAGCTCAGAACTTGTGAGTCTCCTGTCTCAGCCTCCTATGTATGTAGTATCTTGGCAGTGACAGGCATAAAATGGAGTGATTAAAAAAAAGAGAGAGAAAGAATTAAACAAAAAATGGTTGGACAGGGAAAGGAAAGAGAAACGATTTGGGAGAGGGAGTCAGTAAGTGAACCCTTTCCCCCACACTGTTAGAAAAATTTCTGGCTACATCCCTAATCCTGCTTCAAAGATCTCCCAGTGACTTCCAAATCTTGATGAATTCATTTGGTTTTGTTTGACCTGGAGAGAAATATCTGGAAAACTGATGTCTGGCTCTTTTTCTCAAAGGACCCAGTGATCTAAGGTCAGGTAGCTAGCTTTGTTATACTTCCTTCAGATCATCCATGGTCAGGAGGGTTGACAGTGGCCTAAGGGAACCTGCCCATGATGATGGCACTCCTAGGTCAGGAATTTCTTGACCCACTGGCAATGTCTGAGGTCTACCATAGATCTTGGAATGAGCTTTTCTTCTCTCTTAATGTCCCAGTCTGCCTCCAGGCTCTTCCGGGAGGAGGTGCCAGGAAGCCTGGACCAGATTCAACTCAGAGACCAGAGCTGAAAAGACTTGAAAGGTCACCACAGCCAGCCACAGGCCCTACAGATGAGGCCCAGAGGAGCAGGTAAGTGATGTGCATGGCATTCCTGTGCACAAGTCTCTTGGTTCCTAGACGAGGGTTTCTGCAGATTGTGGTATCGCCTCTTGCCAGATCCCTCCGCAGGGCCAGCCTGGGACTCATATTGGAAGGTATGGAGGTCAGGCTGTGGAACGGTTTGAATGCGGGCATTGAGAGTCGGCAGATGCGCACGGAGAGTTCCAAAGCCAGTCTCTAGTCCCAGCTGAGATTCCTCCCCAGTGGCAAATGAACCAGCTGAAGGAAGGGGCCCTGCTCCCAGCTGTGCTAGTGCTCAGCAAATATTTATGTAACCTTTGCCAAGCCCTGACTTTCCCACCATCCTGCAGTTGGGAACTGGAGAGAAGTGAGCCTCAACAGATCTTTCTTGGTAAGCTAGCATCTTCATAGGCTTCACTTGCCATCCCTGAGGAGAGACGGGATACTGGGGAGGGAGGAGGGAGGACAGTGGGAGGAGAGGTTGCTGCTCTAGCAAGTGCCTGATGAGCTGGGGTGGGAGATGGTGGGCAAGTGTCACTGTATGTGTATGTCATGTGTATAAGCATGTGTGTGTCCGGATGTGGGTGTGTACCATCTCATTTAATCCCGGCCCCCTCGTGCTTCCGGCTCTACACCAGGTGTGACTATCCGCGCATGCCTGCATTGTTGCAGAGGTCTCCTGTCACACTTTTCCTCCCACAAGAAAACAGACGGTGCTCATCATGGCCCACCTGGCCCCTAGCTAACTCCTGACCTCATTTCTGACCACGCTGTCCTCCGTTTACTTGGCTTCAGTGGCACTGACCTCCTTCTGGTTCCCTGACCATATATTTACTCTTGCCTTGGGGCCTTTGCACACGCTCTCCTGTTTATTGGATCAAAGAAAGCTTTCCTGATCATCCTACGTCAACTGGCCTACACCCGCTGCTCACCACTCAGCCTTGCTTTTCCTTATAGCACACAGCATTACTTAAGGTTATATTTTAATTTTTATGCATTTGCTTGCCATTTCGTTCTATATGACCCTGAGGACAACAGCCATGTTTTCTTCTCCTGTATCTGCCTTGTCTGCCATGCTGTAGCCATTCTACCAAGTATAGCTGAACTCAGAAACAAATATCATGAAGAGTGAAGCAAAAACAGGCTAGGTAACATCCCGGGTCGGTAGGAAATAGCGAACCGAAAATTAAATTATAGTCAATCAGGCTCTGGAATGTTCCGTAGACTGTCGCTCTGCTTCCCAAGAAAAGGGAACTTACCTCGGGAGCAGGTGAAGAAGCTGGTGAGATTGAATAGCTGCTGCCTCCAGAGGGCAATGGGGTCTTGGAGTGAAAAGCACACTTGGAAGTGCTTTGCCCTGACGGGTGGGCGTGGGCGACTCCAGAAAGCAGGGGACAGCTGGAGAAAGTTCACTTCAGCATGGGCTGGAACCACTGGCTATCCCCAGGGCCCTTCTCCCCAAGCTCATTACGGATTGGAAAGGGAAATGACAGCCAGATAAATCTTGTTCCTCTCCTAATAACATTCAGTGGAACACCAGTGGCCCTGGGAACCCCTGTTGCTAGCAGCTCTATGGCCACATATGTGGCCACATGTATCGCCAGATCTGTGGCCACACGTAGGTAGTGCCAGTCCTAAAGTGCCCCTAGTTATCAGACCTACAGTGTCTGAGAAAGAAGTCTGCGGGGCAGTGGAGGAAGCCTGAGACAGGAAGGGGCGGAGCAGTGAGAGGAGGGGCGGAGCAGTGAGAGGAGGGGCGGAGCAGTGAGAGGAGGGGCGGAGCAGTGAGAAGAGGGGCGGAGCAGTGAGAAGAGGGGCGGAAAGAGTGTGAAGAGCCAGGATGGGTGAGAGCTGGGTCTCTGTCTCCAGACAGGTGGTGACAGAAAGGAGAACAACTCAGGGCATAGCCCGTGAATACAAACCAGAGGAGAGAAGTGAGGACTGAGCATTCCACTTGCTCTTCCTGTTCTGGATCAAGTGCAAGATCATTCACTTCCTCTGGGAAGTCCCTCCTCCTCTCTGACGCTGCTTACTCCGTAAAGACCTGTGCATAGGTGGCTGTGCATCCCCAGGCGATCGTGCACACACATTGCTTCTACATCCAGTCACTTTTCACCATCGTGCTCAGATGGCTCTCCCACACTGTCCATCTCTCCCTCCCACTCCTGGATATGCACAGAACTTTACCCCACGCTCGGATTTACCCTCTCTCACCTGCTTGCTCTCCTTAAGCCTGCCTCCCAGATTCAGTGAGGGTCTATCCGTTTCTGACCTAGCCACACGCTTTGGATCTCTTTTCTATTCTGCTTTTCAAATCCAGACTTCTATGCAGACTTCTATGCTGGTGCTTGCACCACTGTCATCGGAACATGAAGCACGAACTGTCTTCAGCCTCTTTGGTGCACCCTCCTGAAGAGAGGAGGGTGGGTAAACCTCCTGCTTGGTCTGCTGGCCTTCCTTCAGCTGCAGTGAATGGTGCTTTGCTGCCTGGCCAGAGACATCTGATAGCCCAGAGGCCTGAGCTGGCCCCACAGGAAAATCCTGGGACAGCTATGTCTTTGAGCTGGAGTCAAGCAAGGACATACATGCAGAAGCCTGGGTTGCTCATTTGCCTGGCCCAGAGCTCCCAGCTGTGGCCACTCTGTGGCTCCCCAAAGTGAGGAAGATGGAGAGGTTGCTTAGGGGCATGTCAGCAGGGTCTCTAACAATGAGTCTCTGCGTGTTTAGCAGCATGGTCTGAGAGCCCAAGCTGCTGACAGGAGAAGCCATGGTCTCTGTCTTTGCAAAGCTGCCGATCCAGCGATCCAGCGGAAGGCCGGTGATCCCGCCTCTGACATGCTCCCAGGTCTTAGGGAAACAAGATACACACAACAAGGCAGGTGGTAGACTGGGATGGGAGTCGGGGGTCTGGGCTTGGCTCTGATTCTGCCATTCTGAAGCTAGGGAATCCCACCATCCAGCTAAGCCGAGTTCCAATTTCTTAGCTTGTAAATCAAGGTAAAGAATGTCGAATTCGTTCGTATTGTTGCTAAGATTAAATGAGATAATTCCATGTTAGTGCTCCACAAGCCGTTCCTTTACAATTGTCAAGGAATCATCAAAGCACAAATTACTGTAGCACAAATTATGCACATGAGGTTTGGAGCAGCCCAGTCAGAGAGCAACCCCACTGTAATGGGGGTAAATTAAGCAAGGCTCCCCGAGGAGAGGGGATTGTGAAAAGATGAGTGTGGCAACCAAACACTGCCACCTCAGCAGGAAACTTCCATTTCCAAGATGGCTTTTGTAGCTTAGGAGTTCCAGAGAGTCAAACAGGAGAAGCGGGACATAAACATTTACACCACGTCCCTTACATATACTGAACGGCTATTGCATACCAAGTACCTTATATATACTGGGTTCTGTCGCCTTCCAACAATCCCAGTCCCATATTGTCATCTATACTTAGAACACACAGCTTCCCTGACGCCTCAGAGACGAGATCTGACCCAGCCTATCAAACTTCCAAACTTGTGCTCTTCTGGTCATATTAGCTTGTGTGAAACTTTGAGGCACACAGAAAACATATGGGTGGCGGAACAAAGGAGGAGGCTGACAATTTAAAGAGGAGAGACAAATGGACCGGGAGACAGGTGGGTGGGGCTGGTAGAGCAAAGCCATACCCATCTCAACAGCTCCCTTCGATGCCTATCCTCCCTGCCTGTCAGCCAAATTGCACATCATCACACTCAGTGAAAACTCGAGCAGCTCAATTGTAGGTTACTAGGACACCCAGAGGAGGGGCCCCTCCTCAGCCAGCATCTGTTGCCACGGTAACACAAGCAGCCCCTCTGGAATACCTGGCTTGCTCCAGGTTTTAAGAAACACTGCGTAAGACACATACCAACTCTGCAGGCCGAGAATGGTCCACCATTGTGCTTTGAGAATAAAGTGAAATTTTGAGAGCCAAGGGCTCTCTCAAATTAACCCCTTCCATTAAGATTCTACGCACTCCCTCCCTCCCTCCCTTTCATGCAATGTCGGTGTCTCACCACTCTCCTCTCCCCACTGACAATATACATGCACCTGACGTGGTTGCAGGCACCTGTGGCTGGGACCTAGCCAGAACAGGTTCAAAGCGCTGCAGCTGGTATCTCCAGGAGTTGCTGCATTTGATAATGAATGGGAGCTGAAAGGGAAATAGCCATTCTTCCCTGACCCATGTAGGGTCCCTAACCTCCTAGAAATCTCTAAGCCTCAGAGGCCCATAGCAATATCCTGTGCACACCCTACTCACCCCATGCAATCGTGCCCCAGATCAGCTCACTCGGAGGTGCTCACCCATATGGCTTAATGTGTCACCTGAGATACGGGGCATGTGCTGGAAAATTTTCAGTGCGATGGTGTTAAAATGTAGGACTTTTTAAAAAAGATTTCATTTATTTTATGTATGTGAGTACACTGTAGCTGTCTTCAGACACACTAGAAGACAGCATCGAATCCCATTACAGATAGCTGTGAGCCACCATGTGGTGGCTGGGATTTGAACTCGGGACCTCTGGGAGAGCAGCCAGTGCTCTTAACCACTGAGCCATCTCTCCCTGGTTAGTTCCAATGGGGGTGAGTTCCTACTAAAGCAGGAGTTAAAGAGGAGTTCTCTTGACCCTCTACTCCCCACACAGGAGGTCCTCAGCAGACTGGCCCTTCAGTCTTGGGCTCCCATCTCCCAGAAATATAAGAAAGAAATCTCTATTCTCCATAAATGACCTCTTTGTGGTATTGTGTTAAAGCAGCACACAGGGAACTAAGATACTAGCCCAAATCCCCCTTTGTGTGTAAGCAACGTTTGAGTAGGGGACATCAAGCCCAGTGAGCCAGGTCACGATAGGAGAAGGCCAGAGTCCCTGTGAACCTGAGCACAGTTAGTTTAGTTCTTAGATTGTGCTTTGTAAATTTATTTTATTTTTAATCCTGTGTACGCGTGTGTATATGTTTATGTACATGAGGTGCAAGGGCCCTCTGAGACCAGATGTCAGATCCCCCCGAGCTGGGTTTAAAAGTAGTTGTGAGCCAGCCTGGCATGGGTGCGAGGAATTGAACTCAGATCCTCTGTTAGAGTGGCAGACGCCCAGCCCCTGAGCCATCTCTCCTTTCCTACAATTAGCTTAGTTCTGTGCATAGCTGTATGCTGTATTCATGACCCAGATCCCAAGCCACATGTGGGTACCACTTGTCAAAGAAGAACATTGCAAGCATAAGTGAAAAGGGTCAGAGTAACTCCTTACTCCCAGTGAAGATCAGAAACATAATTTTCAGCAAGAAGGCAAACACACGCACACACACTTGGAAATACAGCATTACCATTATTTAGGACATGCGTGTGACATCTTAGGCCTGTCAGTGTGTTGATGCCAGTCACCACACAACTGGTGACGGCTAGAATGCATTGAGTCCTTATGGTATCTAAAGTAAACATAGCAATGAGTTTAAGTCTCACGTCTTAGGAGACAGAGGCACCATGCTCCAGTCAGCAGAGAATGCATCTGACCGCACCTAGCTGGGAAGAGGACCCAGCAGGATGGCGGTGTGCTTTTAGCCCCTGCTGCTGACAGCTGTGATGTCCCTGTGTTGGTGAACCTGATCTCAAACGCCTGTCTTACTAAATGCATGCCTGGGGGACCAAAGGGATGTCAAGACAGCACTGAAAAGCAGTGAAATCGTTCTTCCAAAGAGAACTCGAGGCCTAATTCCAGTGTATCAGTTACCAAGTTTAAGCAACTTCCCTTTGGCTTCGGTTTTGCGGGACACCCCGTAAACCTCAGAACTTGGAGGAGGAATGATTGAGTTTAAGGATACGTGGCTTGCTTGGCAAAGCTCCCGCTGTATGAGTGTGAGGACCTGTGTTTGAACCACAAGCATCCATGTAAAAGTCAGGCATGGCAGTATGTACCCGTAACGCCAGCACCAGGTCTCAATGACCTGGTCTAGCTCAGCCAGCGAGCTCCAGTGTCAAACAAAATAAGGTGGAGTACATACACACACTCTCTCTCACAAACACACACGTTTACCGTATATATATGGGTTCTAAGGCAGACTGAGCTACACGGTGGGGCCAGGCTAGACCACATAATGAGACCCTGTCAAAAAAGGGGAGGGGAGTCTAGGGAGGTGGGTTGAAAGTTTAGAGCACTTGCTGCTCTTGCAGAGAACCCGGTTTCCATTCCCAGCGTGCACACAGGGTGATTCACAGCTGTGAATTCTCAGATTCCGACACAGGGTGATCTGAATGAGAAGGGCCCTCCTAGGCTCATATAGCTGAATGCTTAGTCCCCATTGGTGGAACTGGTTGGGAAGGATTAGGAGGGGTGGCATGGTTAAAGGAGGTGTGCCACTGGGGGTGTGCTTCAAAAGTCCATGTCATTCCCAGTTAGCTCTCTTGGCTTTGTGGCTGTGGATCAAGATGTGAGCTCTCAGCTACGGCTCCAGTGCCTGCCTGCCTGCCTGCCTGCTGCCTGCCTGTCTGCCTGCCTGCCTGCCTGCCTGCCTGTCTGCCTGCTGCCTGCCTGCCTGTCTGTCTGCCTGCCTGCCTGCCTGTCTGCCTGCTGCCTGCCTGCCTGCCTGCCTGCCTGCCTGCTGCCATGCTCCCTCTCATGATGGTCATGGACCCTAGCCCCCTGGCACTGCGAACCCCAAATTAAATGCTTTCTTTTATAAGTTGTCATGGCCATGGCATTTGATCACAGCAATTGAAAGGTAACCAATATAGCGACCATTTGTACCTCCAGTTCTAGAGAATCCCATACCCTTCTGACCTCTGTGGGCATCAGGCATGCTCAGGGTGTGTGGTGTGTGTGTGTGTGTGTGTGTGTGTGTGTGTGTGTGTGTGTGTGTGTGATGAATATATACATCCATGCAGGCAAAATACTCATAGAGTAAAATAAAAAAAATCTTTTAAAGTTTTCAAAAATAAAAGGAAGGGAGGGGACAGAGGGGAAGAAGGGAGGGAGGAAAAACAGGAATGTTATTTTTAATAGTCTAACAACCTCTGAGACAGAAGCCATTGGCTAAGCAAGAAGAATATGAAACTGAAATAAGCACTTCAAGCTAACGTCCCTGTGTACTTTTCAAAGTGCTCTTACACATTCTTTTCTACTTGCGCCCCACCTGGCAAAAATAATCTGTTCCCCACCCCCACCCCTTTTGGTTTTTCAAGACAGGGTTTCTTTGTGTAGCCCTGGCTATTTCTGGAACTTGCTTTGTAGACTAGAGTAGCCTCACACTCAAAAGATTTGGCTGCTTCTGCCTCCGAAATAGTCAGATTAAAGGTGTGCCCCAGTAGCCTGGCTAAAAATCTTTCTGTGGTGTTGTGTGTAGCCCTGTATAATGTGGAACTCAGTATATAGACCAGGTTGGCCTTGAACTCGCAGAGATCCACCTACCTATGTCTACCAGGTACTGGGATTAAAGGTGTACACCACTATGCCTGGCTTCAATTTCATTTTTACAGATGAGTCAACTAAGACTCAGAGAGAGGTTAAGTGACTTGCTTAGCACCACACAGCAAACTAGAGGTGTTCAGTATTGAACTCCAGATCCTAGATTAGCCCACTGCTCCTTTCCATGCAGTGAGTGGGAAGACGCCATATGCCAAGTGCACATGGATCTGCAGACCAGCACTGCAACTGTTCGGTGCTGTCCCAAAGAGTCAACAACCATTCTCTACTTCAGCTGCATTTCCTTTCATTTTTCTGTAGACCCAGAAAGTATCCACCCTACCGTTTATTTATTCATTCATTTTTTTCGTACTACACTATTATGGTTTCAATGTGAAATGTGTGTTTGAACACTTGACCCCTAGCACCGTTTGGAAGGTTGTGGAGCCTTTAGGAGGAGGAGCCTTGCTGGAGGAAGTGTGCCACTAGAGTTGGGCTTGAGGTTTTATAGCTTGGCCCACTTCCTGTCTGCTGCTCTCTACTTCCTGTCAGTGGATGTGGTTTGATCAGTCACTTCATAGTCCTGTTACCCTACCTCCTTGCCTTGATGGACTGTGCCTCTTCAAACTGGGAGCCAATGTAAGCGCCTCCTCCTTTAAGTTACTCCTCCTTAGACATATGACCACGGTGATAAGAAAAACACTTGGGGATAGAACCCAGGGCCTCCCCAGTGCTCTACCACTGAGCTATATCCCTAGCCCTTACCTCCGTTTTAGATCCTGCACTTGAGCACTGGCTCCTCCCCTTGTGTCTGCTCCACCCCCCACCCCACACACACACCCTGCATTCACTGGCCAATGAAAGAGCTGGTCCAGCTGCCCACCAGAGGGAGGCCTAGAGATTTGCCAGGAAATAGACAGCAAAGGCAAAACAAGATTGAGGGCAGCTCTTCCCTGTCCAACCGCACTCAGCGGGCTCTTTGGGAAAACTGCAAACCCAGTGCCCATGCGGGGTTCTCGTCCCTGGCAGAGCTGGATGAGCATCTTGGGGCCTGTCAGATGTGAGCTAAGATGGACAGCCATGGACAGGGGCTCTTAAGGAGCAGAGGTAGGATGCTGTGCTCTGAGACTAAAGGTATCTCTTTAAGACTTGAGCTCAGTGCCTCTGGGATAAAGAGCCAGTCTGGGAGAAGGCAGGGGCCCATGGTTTATTTTATTTGACATTTTTTAACGCCAGGACACTTTAGAGCCAAAGAGGAAACGAATCCCATCTGTTGCTGAGCCCCCAAGAGCAGTGCAAGAGAACAGGCCAGGGAGGGAAAGGAGAGGATGGGGGAGGAAGCAAGAAGTTGGAACATCTAGCCACACACAGAGCACGACACCACCTGGAAGAGACAGGGTGTGGCAGTCGCCACAGCCCCTCTATGTTTACCCACAGCTCCCTCAAGATGGAGCCCGCTGAAGCTGCCTACTGCTCTGTGGCCCTTGGCATAGGTTGTGCTGTAGCAGTCCAGTCAAGGATGCAGATGATGTGCCTCTGTGTTATAAACAGCACCCCCTGGAGTTGTGGGGCTCGGCAGGCCTGAGGATGCTTTGACCTGCCACCTCCCATCAGTGACTGCCAGAGTTCCAATGCAGCCCACCCAGACCAGCCCTGACACAGACAGACATGGAGACACAAGTCCGAACCACATCCCGGGAGTGAGATGGGGGTGGGGTGGGGTGAGGAGATGCTGACTTCCTGTTCTCTCTGCAGTGCTCAGTCCCAGCACCTGAGTCTGCCTCTGGCCTCGACTCCCTCCCGCCTGTCTCTGGATGCTAGGGATGGGAGGACAGATGGCCGGGAGACTTAACTTCTTACTTAGATTAAATTCCAGACCCCACTATTTTTAGAAAAACAAATTCCTTTTGTCTTTTCAAAGGGTAAAAATGTCCCAAGCTGTCCTCTATGACAGTCTGCAGTGCTATGGGCTGACTATCACCCCGCAGGACTCCTTCTGCTGTCAGGCCAGCAATCAGTTTAGGTGCCAGCTTTAAGAGGCTTGCTGACAACTTGAGAACTTCCATGGGAGGGGGCACCAAGACAGGAGCGGTCCGGAAAGCTGGCTCAGTTTAGAAAGCACTAACATTAGGTGGGGACCTGTGTGTTCTTTCTCATTCTCTCTTTCATTCTCTCTCTCTCTCTCTCTCTCCCTCCTCCCCTCCCTCCCTCTCTCTCTCTGTCTACAGAGTAGCTGAGCAATCATTCATTAGCAACCTGCTGACACATCTGAACAAGGAATTACTTATTTCATTTTTCCCAGACAATAATATTTGAATTAATCAGCAGGAGTTATTATGAGGCCGAGTCCAGCTGACTATTAAGAACTTTGTCATAAGAATTAATACTATGGAAAAGATAATTACTTCACAATTTTGGGAGAACTTTTAGGAAAATGCGGTTTTCTGAGGCAGCAATACTACTCTGGGGTAGAGGTTTGGAAGTTTTTGGTTTTTTTTCTTTTTTCTTTTTTTCGGAGCTGGGGACCGAACCCAGGGACCTAGCAAGCGCTCTACCACTGAGCTAAATCCCCAACCCCTTATTTTTCTTTTTTAAAATTAGCTGTGAAACTCTTAGAAGAAAACACGGGAGGATAACTATATCCCCTTGCACTTATCAGTGATTTCTTAGATATGATCCCCAAAGCACAGGCGATGGAGAGGAAAAAAAATAGATATACTAGACTTCTTCAAATGAAACCTTCAGCAGGTGTAATGGTGTGTGCCTGGGGTTCCAGCTGCTAAGGAGGCCAAGGAAAGAGGATTGCTTGAGGCCAGAACTTCAAAAACAGCCTAGAAAACAGTGAGCTCCCCCTCTCAGTCCCCTACACCACGCACGCACGCTCGCACGCACGCTCGCACGCACGCTCGCACGCACGCTCGCACGCACGCTCGCACGCACGCTCGCACGCACGCTCGCACGCACGCTCGCACGCACGCTCGCACGCACGCTCGCACGCACGCTCGCACGCACGCTCGCACGCACGCTCGCACGCACGCACGCACGCTCGCACGCACGCACGCTCGCACGCTCGCACGCACGCACGCTCGCACGCACGCTCGCTCGCTCTGAACCAGGCATGGTGTTATGATTCTGCAATTCCAGCACCCGAGTAGTTGAGGTAGGAGGATCTTGAGTTTGAGGTCAGTCTGGGATATTGAGTAAGACCTTGGTACAAATAAAAAAAAAACCAAAACCACCTAAAACCAAAACAATTTTTGTGTGTGTGCATCAAAGGACACTACCAATAAAAAGATGGGCAACCACCAGATGGTAGAAAATATCTGCAAATCATGTACATGATAAAGGATTACTACCCAAAATATATTTTAAAAAAAAGTCTAATAGCAAAGTCTAAATAATCTAATGTTTTTAAGGGCAAAGGGTTTGAGTAGATATTTCTAGAGAGAAGAGCTCTAAAGGGTCAATAATCACTTAAAGACATCACTGATCCTTGGGGAAGTGCAAACCAAAACCATAATGGGGTGTCTTCTCCCCTTTATTAGACAGGCTATTATTTAAAAAAATACTGGTTGAGGATGTGGGGAGATGACATGATGACAGTGGGGATGAAAACTAGGGCAAGCATCCCAGAGAACACGCTGGATCCCCAGACGACTAGAAAGGGTATAGACCCGTCCTGGCCCAGCAACCCCACGACTGGGTATACTGAAGATACTCCTGCAGTCACACCTTATGGTGGCACAATTAAGAACAGGCAGGGCACAGAGTCAACCTGTGTGCCCACTGACGGATCAAGGATAAAGAAAATGTGATATACATCGTAAATCGTAAAGGAATGCTGTTCAACCATAAACGGAATGTAATTGTGCCTCTCGCAGTCACATGGATGAAGATGGAGAAGCCTGTATCGGCTGCAGTCAGTAATGTGGTCTTCTCAGAAGATGGAGGGAGGGTGGTGGCTACTGGAGGTAGGGGGTGAGGGAGGCTAACAAGTACAGAAGTACAGTTGGGACTGAAGAGTGATTTTTTAAAAAAGATGTATTTTATTCTTAATTGTGTGTGTGTGTCTTTCTGTCTGTCTGTGTCTGTCTGTCTGTCAGTCATACATGCCCATGAGTGCAGGTGCCCAAGGAAGCCAGAGGCACGGGATCCCTCTGAAGCTGAGTTACAGGTGGCTGTGAACCACCTGACATGGGAACTAGGAAGCAAACTCAGGTTCTCTGTGAGAGCACCATGCACTATTAATCACTGAGCAGCCTCGCCAGTCCCAAGAGTAACTTTTAATATTCTATGGCATTAATTACTAAAGTGTGAGAAATGTCTTCTAATATTCTGTGGTTGACAGCAATTAATTGTATATTTCAAAAGAGCTAGTAGAGAGGATTTTTAATGTTTCCGACACAGGGGGATGACGTCTTCCTTGATAGATTTGTCAGTTACTTGATCTGACCACATCATATACATATATTGAAATATGCACAATCATTTTCACCAGAACAACAACAGCCAGGTGTGGCGGTACATGACTATGAGCTAGCACTTAGGAGGTGGAGACAGGAGAATCAGGAATTCATTCAAAGTCATTTTCAGCTACATAGTGCACTCGAGCCCAACCTGTGCTCTATGGCTTCATTCTGCTTCAAAAGCCAGAACTAAACAACAACAACAACAACAAAAAAAAAAACCACCAACACAACCCCCAACTAACCAAAAGCAGCATCATCATCATCATCATCATCATCATCATCATCATCATCATCATCACCATTATTGCCACTGTTGGATTTTAAGTGTTACACAGAGGTCGTGTGTTGGAAGCTTTGGGAGGTGGTGAAACCTAGCATTATGCCTTAGGTTATTAGGAGCGTGCCTTTAAAAGCTAGGAGACCTTATTCTCATCCACAGGGCCATTGGATTCACCGAGTCCCACCTCCATGACCTACTTACTGCATTGTCATGGCTTCAAAGCAACAGAGACAACCAGCCATGCACTAAATCCCCAAACTCTGACCCTAAACTTTCCTCCTTTAAAACCACACATTTCCCATCTCTACAGTCCCGGCATTTTGCTACAGTAACAGAAAGCTGACTAACACAATGAGGATGGCTACTTTTTCTTAAACCAGATATGAATAAACAGTAAGACTACAGAGACGCAGAACTGGTGGCAATGGAAAATGGTCCTGTCTCAATGGAAAACAGTACAGTGGTTCCTCAAGAGAGGACATACAGAACAGCACTCCCATGAGACCAGCAATTCCCCTCTATGTGCACGCCCCAAAGAACTCAAACAGGTTATTTATATAACAAGGTCCATAGTAACCCAATGTGGGTTTCTGAACCTAAGCTCCCTGAACCTAAACTGTGACTAAAAGAGCCAAAAAGACAAAGAAAACAGAGTATACACACTCCAGGGAATGTTATTCAGCCATGAAAAAGGAAATTCTGACACATCCTACAATATGAATGAGTTTTGATGATAGGTAGGATATATCACAAAAAAAGACACTTGCGTGAGTTGCCTAGCATAGTCCAAACCACATTTAAACTCATAGATGGTAGTTGCCAGGGGCAAGAGGGGAGCAGGAAGGGGAGCCACTGTTGAATGAGTATTGAGTTTCACCTCAGTCACCTGAATTGCAGTGGAGGTGGGGGGAGGTGACCAGGGACCACAGTGTGAACATATTTAGTGCCAGTGAACTGCATTTAAATCTGTCTCTTCTAGAACAGTGGCTCTTAACACACTTCACTCATTTTCAAACTTCATTTTAAGCATGTGACTCCACTGGCGGCAGTGCATGAGTCTCTCTCCAATCTACTGTGCTCAGTTGTTTGAAGAATGTGCACCTCCAGTTTGCTGAGTGACAAGCCAGGGAGTCACCTGCTGCTAGACAGGGCCAGGACAGCTGACTCGAAGCTGAACGCAGCTGGGAAGAACCTGTCAGAGGACAGTCCCTGTGTGATAACTGAGAAAGGGCGAGGGCCACTGCTGCCCACTGTGGCTCACGTGGACAGCTTGTGGCCAACTATGTCACCCACAGGGAGGGCAGAAGGAGGTTCAGCAATCTGGAAAGGGGACATTCAAATACTGTAGGACCCAGCTGATGGGCGGGTGGGTAGTGTCACCATGTGGGTAGGAAGGGCCCAACCCATCTTATAAGCTGGAAAGACAACGTCCTTAGTAAAGTGACTTAAAGAAAGAAAACTTTGTATGCATGCTTTTCCTGCACGTATTTCTGTGCATCATACGCACATCTGGCACTGGAGACCAGAAGAGGGCATCAGATCCCTTCCAGCTGGAGTTGTAGGCGGGGAGTGGGCTGCCACGTGGGTGCTGGGAATTGAACTCAGGTCCTCTGGAAGAGCAGCCAGTGATCCTAACCACTGAGCCATCTCTTTTGTTCACTTGGATAAATGATACAATCTAGCAGGGAACCACAGTGGGGATGAAAGCATTAATGGAAGCTGGGGTGAGGGGGCGCAGCTCAGGTTTGCAGGGTCACCTAAGGATTTCCTGGAATCGAGCATTTCCTGCTTTAACGTAAATGTATAGTCTGAGAACGGCTAACTGAAGAGCAATGATCTGCGTTAAAGTCACTGGACACTGTAAATGGATTTCCTTCAATGCTGGCTTCCTAAGCACATTCAGGACTGTGTGGTGGTTTGGATAGGATTGGCCCCATAGACTCATGTGTTTAAATGCTTGACCCATAAGGAGTGGCACTCTTGGGAAGTTTGGCCTTGTTGGAGTAGGTGTGGCCTTGTTGGAGGAAGTGTGTCACCCTGGAGGTGGGCTTAGACGTCTCCTATGGTCAAGACAGACCCAGTGTGGCACACAGGCTGCTGCCGCCAGCGGATCAGATGTGCAACTCTTAGCTCCTCCCTTCTCCAGCACCATGTCTGCCTGCACACCTCATGCTTCCTGCCAGGAGACCTCTGAACTGTGAGCCAGCCCCAATTAAATGTCCTCTTTAAGAGTTGCCATGGTCACAGTGTCTCTTCACAGCAGTGGAAACCCTAGCTATGACAGACACCCTTCTGTTTTTGGTCTGAGACAAGTACTCAGGGGCAGAGAACACTTAAAACTAGTGCAGAAAGTCACCAGTATCTGAAAATCAACCGTCAAAGACACATATGGAATGGCCCTGCAAACAGCATCACAATTTATAGTCTCGTCTACTTTGCAGACGTCATCGTGCCGTTTATCCTACACTCTCCATAGGACTCCATGCTTCCCTGGCCTCCCAGCTGCAGGGTAAGCAGAGATGTCCAGCCCTCATTCACATCATTCCTGAGGACTTTGTTTTGACTTAATCAAGGGCACACACACTACGGGAGCAAAGAGGCGAAAATGGGAGTCAGACGGCAGGTGGGCAAAGACAACAGATTTCCTTTCCTTCTTTCCCCTCAGCCCTCTGTGCTCCATACCTCACCATGTCCCCAGCATTAATCAGGAGCTACTAGATCTGTCCTTGCTACTGATTCTGGGTGAATGGGGACCCGTATAGACCATACACTCTTGTACACTCTCTGAGGGGAAGGGTGTGTCCGTTGGTTAGTCCGGGATTCTGACACCATGAGCAACTGCACTGAGCCAAGAATTATACTAAGAAATATATAAAGAATTATATGTATATTAACCCTCCTTAATCTTCATAATGGGCCATAGGTGGTCCTATGGCTATGTGCACTCAGCAGTAGGCAGATTAAAGTTAGAGGCTAACTAGTTAGCTCGAGCTCAGACAGTTGGCTCTACAAATCCTGCTACTTTAGTCAGAGTGGCTCTCTCCACACAGGGTTCGTGTGCCTTGGTACTTGGTACTTTGGGGACATCAGCGGGGTTGTAAGAAAGCTGATTATACCCTGAGGCTGAGGGTCCTGCCAGTCCTGGAATTCCTGAGCACAGATGCCACAGTCCTGAGCCCTTAGCCCCTTTGTGCTTCCCTCTGCTCTGTGGGGCTGGCACATCTGGACGGGGACTTGACGCTCTGGCACAGGCTCTTCCCAGGGCATGAGATCTGTTTGGAACAGCTTCTCCACCACCTTGGCTCTCCCTCCTCCCTATCCCAGGCTTCTGACCACAGCAGCAGCTGGGGTCTGACTACAGCAGGACTTCTCTCTATCCAGCTCCAGGCTGGCGGATCTGAGCGTGAGGTCGGGCTGCCCCTGGGACCTCTCAGGCAGTAAACAAGCCGTGCGTGCGTCACTTGTTTTGCTCCTGGGCAGCCTGATCAGCTGGACAGACCCTGACCAGACTTGCCAAGTTTATCCCCTTGGGTGGGCTGCGGGCTGGGAGTGGTGGATGGCCTGGAACTCGCCAGTCTTTCCGTGCTCCTGAAGCCGCAGGGCTTTATTAGGAGCAGCCATCTCTGGTAGCATGGTTTTAGATACCTGAGAGATAAGAAAAGGGCCACTGTGGCTTTACAGTGTATCTAAGGGATGGAGACCCCAGAAAACCGTAAAGGAAGAATGGAAGGGGGCAGGTCTGATGAGGGACACCAGAGAAGTTTCCAGAACCATGCAGCTCTCTGGTCTCAGGGCTTGAAAACGTTGGCCAGAACACCCCAAACCCCAACGGTTCAAATTCTTCCTGTCTTCTTTGCACTCCCAAGACTGCCATGTCTGCCCCAGCTGTCTCCCCAAGTCTATCCTGTCAGAGAGGGGTAAGCTGAGGGTCCATGGGCAGGAAAGAAGGCTTAGTTGGCTGGGGAAGGAATAGGGTGTAGCATTATGGATGGAAGGATTGCGGAAGCAGAAAGTCCACAGAGGATATAAGCCAAGGGTCAGAGTGGGAACCCCTGGCAGGGGAAGTGGAGTCACCACCCGACTCTCTGACTGGTTCTTCCACCTAAATTCTGCTTTCTCTTAGCAGGTGGAAGGAGATGACATTACTGGCCTCTTTTTGCAAAGGCAGAAGCAAGTTAAGTCACAGTCTACCCAGTTTGCAGAAGACCTGGGCTTCAGGTATGTTCCCAGACCTCTTTGGAGGAAGACAGGCCTAGGGAGAAGGGCACAGCCTAACAGACCAATCAGCTCCTCCGTTTCCAGCCCCACCCACCACACTCATCTTGAATAAGCCACATCCCGTTGCAGAGGCAGTCACTGCATGCACAGCCCCTGTGTGCAGATGCCTTTTGTCACAGCCCAGCAAACCCATCATCCTCTGCTGCCGTCCTCCTCCCACACCTCCTGCGCCAGCCGGCCTCTGTGCTTACCCCGTCGTGATATCATCATCCTCCGTCATGGTCTTGCCCATGAGGTCACTGTCGCTCATGTAGCCGGACTTGAGGTCCACCTCGTCAGAGTCCAGGGACTCCACCAACTCCAGTCGAGAGATATGGCTGAGCTTGCTGGGGCTCCGCATAGGCATCGTGTGGGAGTAGTGTGCCCGCTCCCCGTGCATGTACCAGGCTGGGGGCCCCTCGGAACGGCAGCTGCCCCCAACAGAGGGTGCGTCGCCAGCCTGCAGCCGGGGACTGGACTGCCCGTAGCGCCAAGAGAGAGGAGAGGAGCGGTTGGAGAGGCTGGACACACTTCGAGGGTTGGCATCATCACTGTCGTAACAGGACATCTCCAGGGAGCTGAGGAGAGAGCAGACAGCACAGAGTTAGTCCTCAGGCCATCCACTCATTGGGATGTCCCTATGTGAGGCCTTCTAAGTGCATGTTCCTTTGTTACGGTCTCTCAGGCTGTCAAAGGACAATGATCCTACTAAGTCAATGATCCTACTAAGTACCCAAGGCATGGATCCCATACTAAGCCTATCCTGCAAGTGTGGCCAGTGTTTAATATGTTTTTTGGTCATTTTTTTTTTGGTAAATGGCCCAAAGAAAGAAATTAATCTTGCTGGCCCAGTGTTTCCCATCAGTGAGATGGGGTAATGCCTACCTACCCTATGTATGGTTTGTAGAGTTGAGAGGATTGTAGCCATACAAATCTGACTGGGCCTGATATATAGATGCTCAATGAACCAGAATGAGCCAGTGAGCTGCTGATCACCAGAGCTCAGAAGACCTTGACTCTCCACTTTATTCAGGGTGGACAGTCAAGGTGGCCATCACCTCTCTTTCCCAGTGAGCAAAGAGCTAGCTGATTCCCAGGGACCAGATCTAGATAAACCTAAAATCGAATGTCGAAGGTACAAGACAAGCTTTTAGGAACCTTGAATATTAAAGCAGACCCCAGGAAGACTGGTCAGCGATAGGCCTGGGCATCAGGGGAAGAAGTGGACCTCCTACCCTACCCCCAACCCTCTAGAGAACAGACATAGTCTTCATGGGTAGAGAACCCAGGAAAACAGATGAAAGGTACAGCAAGATTCAAGGTCACAAGCCTTAAGGCCATGAGGCCAGGCCAAGGCAGCTGCAGGCAGGCAAATACCAAAGGGCCTGAGTCCCTAGGTCCTTCTCCCACAGGGCCAGAGTGGAAATATGGCTGAGATCTGGCAAGAACGGTGGTCAGTGCTTTGGTTCAGCTAGCACCACGACCAAGCCTAGCAATGGCTCTGCTCAAAATGATTTGACTCTTCTCTATAAGATGGCCTGACAGGGTTGAATCAGTGACATGCATGAGGTGTGTGGGCCACCAAAACTGGGTGAGCTGAGGCAACCTATGGCTGGATGTGGGGTACACAAAGCAAAAGAATCTTTGATCTGTGACATTAGTCATAGGCCATTGGGTTTTTTGTTTTTTTGCTTGTCTGTTTTTAATTGTAAGTTGCTTGAAAAAAGAAAAGCCCTCCCAAATGGTCTCTATTGAGCCCCAGAAAATGGTCTTCCTTTTCTTCAGCAGAGTTGGAGGAGTCCTGAAAATTCAACACTGGTCCTTGTAGCCGACCCATGGCAATGAGTGATGCCCAGCATGCTCTCCGCTGGCCTACACCCATCCTTCCCTCTGAGCCCAATAGTCCCAGCATGCCTTGCAGGTCTGCATCAGCTTCTAGATACTGTGGCCCTCCCCAGGAACACCATCTCCTGGGAGGACAATGGAAGTTCCCTGATGACAGGGAAGCCACAGTCATGGTGTAACTCAGTCTGAATGCTCACCCAGTATTCCAGCACCTCGAGAGGGATCATCAGGGACCAGACCCAGGATGACTGTGCTGAATGTGGTGGGGACTGTCTCACCACAGGTGAAAGGTCGGGGGCTCACGCAGTAAGTACTTAGCAAAAATAAGCGGACCATGAGATGATGATGACAATGGTGTTGATGATGATGATGGAGGAAGAGGAGGAGGAGCAGGAGGAGCAGCAGGAGACCATGCCAAGAACATGAGAGTATACAGGGGAACTGGTTTGTAGCAAGCACATAAGGAGGGGAGGGTTCCCCACTCACTTCTGCCTCCGGCCTACCCGCTATGTTACTCTCTGAACACAAAATTCCTCTTCCTCTATTTTGAGGCTCTATTTTTTTTTTAAATTGTTGTTGGTTTGGTTTGGTTTTGTTCCTCGAGACAGGGTTTCTCTGTGTAACAGCCCTGGCTGTCCTGGAACTCACTCTGTAAACCAGGCTGGCCTCGAACTCAGAGATCCACCTGCCTCAGCCTCCTGAGTGCTGAGATTAAAGGAATGCAATACAACCATCCAGCTGTTTGCACTAAACCCCATCTCTGGATCTCAGGGGGAAAGGGTTCTAGCTCACAGCTGATCTTCTAACCTACAGCCAGTCCCTAGCCCCAGGCTTGCCTCTCAGGGAGGTCAGTTTTTGTTTCTTCTCCTGAACATCTCTACTTCAGACTCTTCTCACGGAGGGAAACCTACCTACAGAAATAGAGGATGTGGCCCAGAAGTCAAGTTTCCAAAAGAGGAACTGAGTCTAAGTCACCCTGTGAGTCCCAGGAGAAGGGCAACCTTGGCAGAGGCACCCTTGAACCCTGAGGCCCTCGGGGATGAGACTATGTTTGCTCTGAAGGCTGGTGCCTCATGCTGTGTGGACCCACAACTGCCCCCATCAGCCTGTGGGGTCCAGCATGTGTATCTTCTCCCAGGTCTTTTTTTCTAGTCTAGGGAATATTGCTCCAAGGTACAGGGAGAGATTGATTGATAAAAAGCACTTTACAAAGCAAAAGAACCATAAAAGCTGGGACACTGGTGTTTGGGTTATCCAAGTGTGGACCAGAGCTAATGTAAACTAAAGGCTAAGAGAGGAAGTGACCCGGAGTCCACAGTAAACAGAAGGCCCAGGCGCCCGTTGGAACTTTCTTTTCCATAAAGGGAGACAGGAGCCAGAGGCCCCCAGGCCCTTGTGTCAACCAGTCAGCTTTAGGCTTCCCTTCCCATCCAAGCAGAGTCTTCCCCCCTTCCCTGGGGCCTCGGGGCAGGCATGGAGACACCAGGAGACTGGAGCAGCTGCCTCTGCCCTGCTTCTGTGGGTGAGTCATTTGGGGTGTGACTCTTACAGCAGCTCAGCAATTCTCAGCGTCTTTGGCACCATTCTGGCCGGCGACTTGGCATGGAGAGATGTTCCAGAAACTTCCTTGGATAGGGGAAAGACTCATCTATAGGGGACTAGACCGTTGGATGACTCCGCTGAGTTAGAGCCTCCTCTCTACCTGGATTCCTACTTAGGGCTTGTGAGATGGACAGTGGCTGTATCGGGGCTCCTGAAGCAACACAGACCATTTTCTTCAGACACCCTTGACCACTTCCTCTCTGGTCGGCAGGAAAATGTTTAGGCGTTTGGGAGTAAGAGCCGTGTTTTCAGGGCAGGGATATGAGTGGGGATGTGGGAGGTGGTGAGAGGTAAAGGGAAGGAGAAAGGTCTCAACGAGGAGACCTAGGGCCAATGGGTGGAGGCCCCTCAAGCTGGGATTCAACAGCAGTCATGTTTTCCCACACAGACTGAGAGGCCCTAAGGTAACAGGTCCTCTGATATTGAAAGGACACAAGTATGTCTGGATGCTCTCCTGACTAGACATGCCCTGAGCTAGTAAAAGTCCCTTTCCCACTGACCCCATGCCCCAACTCTGCACTCAGTTTTCTAGCACCAGGAGACAGAGAGGAACCTACTGAGATTCAACTGAAGAGGTTTCTGGTTCTTAATACACAGGCTTCTAGTCTCTTATGTCCGTGCCCCATGATTTCCCAATCTTGGCTGCCTGCTCACCTCCCCCCTCAGAACTTAGCCGGGCCCTCTGTCCCCCTTAGAGCTGACAGTATGAGCTCATCTGAACAGCCCAGGGAAGCCCAAAGGAACTGAATGGGAAATTCTGACTCACGGGGGCCACTGCCAGAATGCTGCTCTTGGGAAAAGGGCTGCGAGAGAGCTGTGTACCCTACAGCTGGAGGCTTGGGGGTTTCTGTAAGGGCGGGGGGATGAGAGGGATTTCACAGGGTTGATTTTGTGGGTACTAGTATGTAGGCTCTGCTGGGCACTCAGCTCTCCTTTTGCAGTGATAGAAGGGACCAGAGGACACCTGGCTGGCAGAGGCTGATGAGCCCAGGTGTTGGGGGGGTCCTTGCATCCTAGAGGGATGGGACTGGAAAGCAGGAGGAGTTTTAGTAAGCGAAGCCCTCTTGAAAGAGGAGGAGAGTGCAGCCTACAGCAAGAACAGGTACCACAGATCACAGGCCGGCTTCCCACCTATACCCAGCCTGTCACGGGTGAAACCCTGTGCTCAAGCATAAGCAGAGGAAAGACTGAGCAGGGTTTCCGCTATGGTGCTGCTGGGTTTCTCTTTCCTCACAGCGCTGGCAATATGGGGCTCCAAACGCCTGTGTTCAGAGGCCAAGGCTGTCTGGTCAACTTGGGGTGCCCATGTGGAGGTGTGGGGAGACACTGAGGCCTTGCCCTCCAGACCCAGGGAGAGCGTGTCACCAAGGTTAGCTCGAGCTTACCTGTGAGTCACCTGGGAGCCTCGAAGGCTGGACATGGTTTCTTCCAGGTTCTGTCGAAGATCCAGAACATTCTGTACTGTCCTCTTTCTCTGCGACTCTGGATCTGGCAAGGAGAGCAGAAAAAGGTGGTGAATGAAGAGAACTTCTGGAAGGGACCTGGGAGCCAGGAAAGGGAAGACTGACCATATCTCCCAGAAGCTAGACTCTAGGGCTAACCTGCTTCCTCAAAGGTGACCAACGGAGCAGGTACAGCTAATGATCTTCATGTGTGCCCTGGGCTGGCTGAAGCCCCAACCCCAACAAGAGCTGCAGACAGGGCCCTTCAGAGCCTCTCTCTGAGTGACCACTGTTATCTCTCAGGCTTTGGTTTGGGGAGGTTCTTCTCACAGCAAAGACAGAAGTTCCTGGCAAGTTTTCCTGTGGTGGAGTGAAATGGGCCCCCTCCTCAAAATAACCTCCTTTGGAGCAGTGTGTTGGTGTGTACTTGCTTGGGGGCTCCTGGAGGAGGGGACACTCTGATGGGCAGAGCTTGCCGATTTCCACCGTGTAACTATCCCTACTCGGCCAGTTTCAATCCATCAACCTATCATGGGCCACAGTTCGGAAGGATTGGGAACGTGTGGAATTGCTCTGAGGGGTCTAAGAGGCGGTTCTGACAGTGTCCTAAAGGTGAGGTGGCTGGTGGGAGACGGAGATGAGCAGCCATTTTCTGGGGCACTTCGGACCCTATTCAAAGACTCCTGACCTCGGAAGAAGCACGGGTGTAGCCAGAGTCTGAACCAGTCAGCACCACTTTGCTCAGCCTTGGTTTCTGGATGATGTTAGCCTAGACAGATGAGAGCCTCTAACCGGAAACGAAACTTCACACTTTCTCCCATCCAGGGATGGAAATAGCATCCAAAATGATGCAACGACTCAGAGGACCTTCTTCTCCCTTCTATTGACCAACCCAAGAAATCTTTATCAAACACCCACTCGGGGTTGGGCATGGTGGTGCATGCACACCTTTAACCCCGGCACTCAGAAGGCAGAGGCTGGTGAATCTCTGTGAGTTTGAGGTCAGCCTGGTTTACATAGCAAGTTCTAGGCCCGCTGAGGCTACATAGTGAGGCCCTGTTTCAAAAGAGAAAAGAAAAAAGTGGAAAGAAAGAAAACAGAAAAACAACAAAACCTCTAAAAGAAAAAAACCCAAAATGAAACAAAACAAAACAACCCTCCCCCCAAAAAATATCCAAAAAAAAAACAAAAATCCCCAAAGATTCCAACTCAACTTGGTACCAGGCACTGGGCTAGGCTCTGAGAACACGAACGAAGAGGCTTGGACCGTGTCCCCTGAGTAACCTTGTACATAGGGATCCAAGTCACTGTCACTGAGGAACCAGTCTTCCCAATCCTTAAAACTGCTTCAGTGGTTAGTGACAGAGGTAACAGTGGGGCCATCCCTCTCCTCCTGCCCTCAACACTTCCAGCCTTCTAGACAAGCCAAACTTACCCCTATTCCCAGGCCCAGCCTCTCTCCACCCACAGACTCAGCAGGAGAGCGAGCTCCTTTTCGCTGCCAAAGAGAGCATTTCTGAATCCCCTAAGAGGTATGTTTTTTTTCTCAAGACTGAGCTCAAGCTGGCTGACTGACTGTCACTGGCTGACTGTCACTGGCTGGCTGTCACTGGCTGGCTGTCACTGGCTGGCTGTCACTGGCTGGCTGGCCAAGTGAGGCTGGGTGGGGTGGAAGGGCCATGCTGTGTGGCTCTTCCCAGTGTCTCTGGGACACCTTCTTCTAGGACCAGCTCCAATCTTGGACCCAGCCATCTTGTTTCCCTCCCCTGGGGTCTTGACCCTATCCTCCAGTTTCTCAAGCCAGTCCCGTGTACTCAGGCCTCCATGTTGGTGTCAAGGAACAAGGAAAAATGGCAGGCCTCCATGCCAGTGGTCTGAGCTCTGCCCACAGCCCTGGCGTCATCTCTCTGGCTGCCAATGCCTGTTTATTCTGGCAAGTGTCACCCTGCGAGCTGCGAGCTGCCTTTAAGTGATGGCTTGGCAGGGGACACAGTCAGGGTCAGACAGCGCACACCTATATATTTTAAGGTTTAATGTGCAAGACCCTGTGTGGGATTAAGAGCATAGCATGGGTTCACAGAAGGGTGATGCCTTCTACGACTTGGACGGAAGTGAGTCAAAGGTGCGTGTATCTCTAAAGGGTGTTTCCAAAGAGGAAAAGTGATGGAGCGTTAGTCAGAGGCTTCTGGGTATGCCCAGTGCTCTGCACACATCATCCAGTCCAACCCCAATGGGAGATTTGTGCTATCAGTCCATTTTACAGATGAGAACACTGACACTTTGAGATCAAATGAATCAATCAAGCTACTCACAGCTAGCATAAAATAAAGGGTAAAACCAGAATCTGAAAGAAACTCAACCTCTTTTATTTATTTAT
Source organism: Rattus norvegicus (assembly GCF_021556685.1). Classification (NCBI taxonomy): domain Eukaryota; kingdom Metazoa; phylum Chordata; class Mammalia; order Rodentia; family Muridae; genus Rattus; species Rattus norvegicus. The sequence continues at coordinate 49,546,496 of NC_141546.1, forward strand.
TTATTTAGATTATGATGTGGACCTCAGACTCGCAATGTTGAAGTCATCATGCATGAAACTCAACCTCTTTTGATGTAACACAGGGCACTCCTGCAGTGTCATGCGCAGTGACTGCATACAGTAAGTGCTTAATGATATCCCAAGATTTAATGAGAGCTACCACCATTTAAAAGTTTTTGTGTATGTGTGCGTTATGGGTATGTTTGTGTGTGTATGCATGTACGTATGTGTGCATATGTGTATATATATGTGTATATGTACACATGTGTGTTGTATGTGCATGTGGTGTTGGATAAAGATGTCCCCTTCTCATTAAGGAAAAATGATTAAGCTATAGAGTTGGTCAGCTTCATTCCTAATTCTCTACTTTTACCAAGCTTCAGGGCGCCGCAGGGAATGATGGGAACTAGAACCCAGAATCTTGGTAGTGACAGAGAACACTATATCAACTCCCGACACCTTCACTATATCAAATCACGGCACCTTCTCGCCCCAGCCTCCTCAAAGACCTCTACTGCAAGCCCTACATTCTTCCACATCAACAGAGTAGGTCACACACACCCCTCCTCCCCCCACCCACCAAGGACTCGACTCTTCAAAACCAGAGGTACCAAGGTCCTGGAAATGGCTTGGCCCAGTCCTGTGTGTCACAGGGTTGGTGGGAGGTCAAGGCGCAGGGGCACAACCATCTGGGAATGTCAGAGAGGTTAAGAGTTATCTGCAGGCACCAGGGTAGATTTAGAGATGGCAAGAAGGCTGTATTTGATGGGAATGACAGATCTGTTCAGTGCCCTGGTTGGGACAGTCCTGAAGAGGCTACACCCTAAAGCTCCCTGGGTGCCTCAGCAGTGTCGCCTACTGGCCATCTAGGGTATGACACCTTACATTTCCACAGCTGAGTCTGCTCTGTGTGTATGTGTGTGTGTGTGTGTGTGTGTGTGTGTGTGTGTGTGTGTGTGTGTGTGTGTAGTATGTAGTGTATGTGGTAGTGTATGTGTGGGGGGGATGATATTCATACTTCTGATCCCCAAGTCATTTTATGTATATTAAGTTATATTTGCAAAAGAACTCAACCCACCCCTTACCCTCACCCACTCCAGATCTGTAGCCTGCTCTACCCCAGCACCCGGCCTAGTTTTACTAAGCTTTTTCTTACCGTGTGCAGTGAGAATGAAGATCTGGGAAGGGGTGGAGGGATTTGAAATACTAGTTGATTTGTGATGACGTTAACATAAACTAAAATTAATGCTACTGGTTAAGTCCCCATGTCTTGGAGGCTGCCTCCCTGTGTCTTGGTCAACCCTATGGTCTCAGCCTGGGTAGGCCTGGGGAGGGGGTGAGGTACGTCAAAAATGGAGGAGTCTGGGGTTGGGGATTTAGCTCAGCGGTAGAGCGTTTGCCTAGCGAGCGCAAGGCCCTGGGTTCGGTCCCCAGCTCCGGAAAAAAAAAAAAAAATGGAGGAGTCTACTGTTGCTCAGGAAGTTTCCAACTTATGTGACACCTTAGTGCACGTTAGAGCTAAGTTTTTGCAGAACGCATCTTAGATCTAAAGGATGAAGTATGTGTGTGAGTGCATGCATGTGTGTGTCACATGTGTATCATGTGTGTCATATATGTATCATGTGTGTATCATGTGTGTATCGTGTGTATGTCATATGTATCATGTGTGTATCATGTATGTGTGTATCGTGTGTGTATCATATGAGTGTATCATGTGTGTATTACATGTGTGTATCATGTGTGTGTCATATGTATGTATCGTGTGTGTATCATGTATGTGTGTATCATGTGTGTATCATGTGTGTATCATGTGTATCACATGTGTGTATCATGTGTGTGAATTGTATGTATGTATCATGTGTGTATATTATGTGTGTCTATATACAAAGAGCATACTGTCTGTGGAGTCTTACTACAGAACCATAATCAAATATACTCGACACACTGGTGCATGCACACAGTAATGCCAGCGACCATGTGTTTGCCCCATGTGAGGCATGACGCTAAGCACATGACTCTGTGGTATTTCACTTGATTCATCATATTTGTCTGGATTCCAACCCTCCTGTTCTTTCTATCATGATACCCTGCCTCAGAATATGCTCCTCTCACCAAGGTGTGCCGATACAGTGTTCCGCAATACACACACAAGGCGATTTGGGTGGCTCTGCCTCTCACTGTGAGACAGGAAGGTGGCTAAGAAATTCATGAAGAAAAGAGGCAATTTGTGCCTGAGAAGGGAAGGCCCAGGGTACACTGGGAGGATGACACGAGCAGATTCCTTCTACCTGCCTTGCATCAGACAAGGGGAACAGGCCTCCCAAGAACGCCAAGACCGAGGGTTTGCCGCTAAGCTAAAAACTTGGACACTGGGAAGAAACTGACTTTCAATTTGGTGACAAGAACATAGTTCTTAGGCCGGCAGCTGTGGCTCAGGACGTTAATCTTAGTACTTGAGAGGTAGAGGCCAGCGGAACTCTGAGTTTGAGGTCAGTCTCATCTACAGAGTGAGTTCTAGGACAGCCATGTCTATATAGAGAAATCCTGTCTCAAGCAAACAAACAACGAAAACAAAAAAGAACACAGTTTTTTGTGTCAAGAAGAAAACCCACCATCCAGGTCCTCCACTGCCCCTTCGCAGCTGGGCTGACCCTGACCAGGTTACTTCATCTTGCTGTAGTTTTCCTTTCTGTTAAATGGAGAGGGATGATGACCTCACTGCAGTGAGGCTTATGGGCCTAGCTCACTAACACACTTAGCCTAGCCGGTCATACAGCACACTGCCTGGAAACACAGCTGGAATCTGGCAGAGGTGGGCAGAGGTGGGGCTCGAGCTCCCCACACTCTGCCACTCCCAAACAGGTAGGACCACGCTCTTGCTTGCCGAGGCCCTCACACCTGGACTTGGGACAAGTGCGATACACTTAGCAAACCTTGCTTCTGCACCACGAAGCCTGACTAGCAGCTTTCCTCAAGGGCTAGTCTTGCCTGTGGGACTCACTTTGCTACACGGATTTCCTCGGACCAGAAGGCTGAGCCGTGAGATGGTCATGGACAGGGAGCCTCCAGCTCCAGGGTAAAAGCCCCAACAGATTCAGGCCAAGCTCCAGAAGGAGGAGGCGCAGGGGGATCCATCACCCAGTAGTCAGATTCCCCCACGTTCTGTGAGGTTTTAATTATTAGCCAGCAATTAAGTAAACTGCAATAACTTTTGACTACTGAAGCCTTAATTACCTTCACAAATGCTTCAGAACCCACAAGCCATGTAGCTCAGGGGAGGGCAACTAAGAACTAACCAGGTCTGCACCTTACCTCTAGACTGGCTTTCTCTGTGAATGGTGGGGTGAGGTACAAGCCCCCAGGAGGGACAGAAGTGAGCCAAGAGGGAGCTGGAAAGCATTTGCCACCCTCTCACATTAAAGACAGGAAGTAACCTCTCCTCTAAGTCCACACAGGGGACTCAGGGCTGCTGTGAGTTTCCGTGCATGGGTTCTTTTTCTCACTGTCCAGTACTGTGGCCTGAGACAGAGGCTCAGATGTCTGCAGAAGAGGTAAGTCACAGCCAGAATTATCCACAGGGGATGGTCTGGGCCTAGATCCATGTAGAAATCCTGGCCAGCCTAAACGACCTGGAAACAGGAAGGACCGGGCCTCTCTGTGTCTGTTCCTCTCTCACACATCTCAACAACTCCTGGGAGGAAGAAAATTCCCCAGCCCTATTTGATCCCCAGTATGGGGGTCTGATCTTTAAATTCTGGAAATCTGTCACAATTTCAGCTTCTAAAAAGATTCCAGCCCTAGCCAGCAAGTCACTTTCTCCCAGTATTTACTGCAACAATCGTAAGACGCTGGAGAATTTCACACACCGCGGCCAGGATCTGTTAGGCAGTAAGTACTCTTGTGTTTCAGTGGGCCAAATGTCTCTGAGAACTGCAATCTTTTTGCCCTTCTGCTCCACTCGAGGACATAAATCTCCCAGCTCAAGCAAGAGCAGGCCATCACAAGGTTCTCCTGGTCTAAGGGCACATCCCAGGGTGCCCCCAGGGGCTCAGGGTTAAGCTAGGCAATTCTGTGGAATCTGCACCAGTCACTTTGTACTGGAACCATTCCCACCCCTGCAAAGACTGACTCAGGCGCCATAGCAGGGAAAGCTAAAATGTGACAAGTGACTGCTACACAGATCTCCCCTGCCCGAGGTTAGAGCACAGCAGCTTGTCTGAGGGGCAACTCCACCCTCTTTCTTCACCCCTTCCCCAATCATCTGCTGGCCCCAGAGGTCCTAGAAGGAGACAGGGTGGGCGGGCCTCCATGGCAGAGACACTCCACTGTCATGGGGCAGGCAGGCAGGAAACTATTTATTCTGTTACTAATCCCATCAATTCCTCTCATCCCCCCACTTAAGTCACAATATTGTCAGAGGCGGCTAACACAGAACCCTGCAGTGCGGCAAATCCTGCGCTGGTAGCTGTTCTGTGCACAACTGCTCCCCAAAGGAGTCCCCGGGGATTTTCTCTTTACCCTGGAGAACTGAACCCACTCAGTCAATGAGTGGGCTGACTGGAGTCCTCCCGATGGCTGCTCCATCATGAGGCCCCAGACAGAGCTGGGACTTCAAAAGAGAAAAGCAAACGCATCGGCCATATGGGGGCATTAGACAAAAACTACAACTACAAAGAAACCTGGGGCTAAACAAGAGAAGTACGCGGAGGCCTGGAATCCACCAGGCAGGAGTCGCCCCGCTTCATGTGCAGTTTTGATTTTCATTGAGGTAAAAGCCCCAAGCGAACACATCTCAACCAGCTGTGGAACTTGGGGAAATGACTTCTCCCTGGGCCTCAGTTTTCCTGGTCTGTAAGTAAGGGAGCAGTGTAGTTGACTAAGCGCTGCTAGTGTGGTCCTGTGACTTTGTGCTAGACTGAAGTCTGTATAAATGCTTGCTTTTAAGCATAGATTCCAGGGTGTCGTTCCCAGAGTTTTTTTGGTTCACGCGCCTAGAGGTGGCTCCCGGGAATCTGCGAGCTGCCAGCTCCTAAATGAGGTGATGTGATCAGAGGGTCCTACTTTGCATTTGTGTGAACGTTGCAAGAACGGGAGACCCGACAAAGCACCAGGGCTCAACATCCCCACCCAAAGTGATGGAGAAATATCGCTGGCACAAGTCGGAGCTCTGCTCTTCTGCGTTAAGACAGCCACCAAAATCTTGCCAGGTCTCTGGGGCTTGTTGCAGAGAACAACCACACGGGGGCGCTAGGGGTCCTCAGCCGCTTTCAGCCTTGCTTCGGGTTGATGCCGCAATGCTGTAGGATGGGCAGCTGTCTAGCTCTCGGGTTTGGGAGAAGTCGCCCAAAGGTCTCTTTCCCTCTAAATTCTTTGCAGGCTCTGCACTCCTGGGGCAGACATCCTTTTACCTCCCAGTCTCTGACCCTGGCTAAGTTAGCACGCTTGGGGAAGAGCCCAGTGTTTGCAGCATCGATTTTGTGGCGCCATCTACCCAGTTTAAGAGCAGGGCCTGGCTTACCGGGATTTTTCAACCACTTAAGGTAGAAGTGGGCTCTGGAGACCCACAGATTCCCCTGGCAAGCTCATATTCAGAGCCAAAGTTTGAGAGCGAATCCAGTTTGCGTTTCAACACAAGCGCCCGCCCTGAGAAGTGTGCGGGGTCTAAGTCTGTTCTCTGGAGGTTTCATTTCTGCTCTTTTGCAGTGTGCTTGGGGCAGGTGGCTTTCTGGGAGAGGTAGGAGGACAGACTCCTTCCATTATGCCCCATGGAGGTCCTTTTGGGAAGAGAGGAGGTCTCTTCAACGAGCTGAAGGCAGGAAGGGAACCCACAAGGCTGGCTGCAATGGCAGCACAACTCAGCTTCACACAGCCTTGCGTACAAAGCAGCCTTTGGCAAAGAACTTGGGGAATGAGCTTACAGATCCAGGGGACAGCTACTTCTCAATGATTTGCACTTGGGGAAGGCTTTGCTAGATTAAGGACAATTAGTACTGAGGGCCAAGAGATCAGAAGAGGAAGGACCCTGTTTGGAATGACTGTTGTAAGGTCTGTTAGTTAGTCCACCTGTCCTTCCTTCCTTCCTTCTTTCCTTCCTTCCTTCCTTCCCTCCCCACCCCCTCTGTTTTGTTTGTTTTTGAGACAGGGGTTTCTCTGTGCAGCTTTGACTGTTCTGGAACTCACTCTGCAGACCAGGCTGGGCTCCAACTCAAGAGATCCACCTGCCTCTCCTTCTGAGGACTGGCATTAAAGGTGTGTGCCACTGCCACCTGGCTAGGTCTATTTCTAGTTCTTTTTCTATTACACTTCTAAAGAAATTCCTCTGATCCCATTCCCTTGAACACCAGGTTACAGGATGAGAGAGGATTCTGAAGATTTGGCGCTGGACTGGGCTTGTAAGCAGGCCTGCAGCAGAGGATAACCACTGACAGTCTGCCCATCTCAGACACTCAGGCGGGTCACTGCAGAGGGCAGGCCCTGGACCTCCTGCCTGGTGAACCTTAAGGTTTACTTTTGCTGGAAATGTTTCCCTTTTTAACAATGCCCAGAGCCTTCCTGTGACACTCTGCTCAGAAGATGTTGATGATGTCTTCTGTGCAGCTGCTTCTGGGAACCGGGAATGGTTGTTATAGCAACAGTTTACACAGCAGACAGCCATCTGCAGGCGAGGGAATGGGGAGGAGAGGAGAGGGGCTGGGCTCAGGTGTGAAGAGCATTGGGAGAGGCCTGGGGGGGTTTCTGGTTGTGACCCTAGTAATACTAGGTCTTGGCTAACTCTTCTCTCTCTGATATCAGGTACTGTCCTAGAGGCTTTATGTATATGAGCCCTGTTTGGTAGCACGACATGCCTGAGCTGGTCTATTTATTACTTCAATATCATAGCTGAGAAAACCGGAGACTGCTGTCCAGGGTGACACGCAGCACATGGCAAAGCCAAAATGTGAAGTCAGGTGTTCTAGCCTCGTCCAATACTAGCGCCACGAGCTAGAGATGGGGAGACATGTAGACGAGGTTTAATCACACGCTATAAAACCCACTTTTTAAAATATGTAATTCCATGGCTTGCACCATGTTTGTACATCATCGCTCATGTAATTTCAAAATATGTTATCGCCACCTCCCAGATAAGCCCGTACACTAAGCACTCACCTGTCTTTCTCTCCCTCCTCTAACCCTGGCAAACACTAGTCTACCTGCTGACTCTGCAGATCTACCCATTCAGGATCCCTCGTACAAACAGGATCACACACCTTTGTGGCTTCTGTCACTTCCAAGTTGGTCTATGTTGTATGTTTCACCCCCTGTTCCTTTTCATGGCTGAATAGTATTCTACAGTGTGGATAATACTTGCTCATTTAGCCATCATTTGATGAACATTTGCTTCATCTCTATCTTTTTCCCAGTATAAATAATGCTGCCATGAAAATTCACATGGGGGCTGGAGAGATGGCTCAGCGGTTAAGAGCACTGACTGCTCTTCCAGAGGTCCTGAGTTCAAATCCCAGCAACCACATGGTGGCTCACAACCATCTGTAATGAGATCTGATGCCCTCCTCTGGTGTATCTGAAGACAGCGACAGTGTACTCATATACATTAAATAAATAAATTTAAGAAAAGAAAAAAGAAAAGAAAACTCACACGTGTGTGGACATCTTCTATTTCCCTTGAGTGTGTGCTTATGCTATAGTTATGCTGTGCTTATGTTATGTACCCCTAATATGCTTAGGATCCTGTGGTGACTGTGTATTTAACATTCTGAGGAATGGCTGCGCTGTTGCCCAAAGTGTCTGCACTGTGCCTCATTCTGGCTTTGGGCTAGCCTCGGCAACACTTGCTATTATCTATCGCATTGTGGCCAGCCCAGTGTGCCAGGCTATCTCACCACAGATCCAACATGTGTCTTCCTACTGAGTTAACAATGTTGAACACCTTTTATACTGGAACTAATTAAGGTGTGATTCCCTCAACTGCACTAGCCACATTTTAAGTACTCGCCAGTGACCTCGCCACGTCGGCTATGGATACCACTCAGCCTTGCTACTAAGCATTACTGAAAGTGCTAGGCACTGTGTGCCGTGTGGGAGTCCATTGGAGTGGGGCTGGATAATACCACCAGCTCTTTCTCAAAAAGTCTCGCACACACCCTGCCCTGAGCCTCCCTTCATTCCTCCAGAATCAGCCCCCTGGGCGGGATTACACTGTGTGTCCCAAGCTTCATGTTCCCAGGGTCCTGACACTGGGACCCAAAGTGGGTCAGTCATAAGCTTGCCAAGAGCATGACTAGACCTAGTGGCGGTCAGGAGCAGAAGGTAAGACCTGGCTGTATATGTGGCTGCCTTTCACATAGCTCCACCCCCAGGATAAGGTCTCTCTCCCTCAGACCTGTTCCTAAAAGCTGCCACCCTTCCTCCCAGAACCTGTCGGTGGCAGTGACTCTGTCAAGGTGACGCAGCCTGTGGACCTCTGACCAGGCCTGACAGTGGAAGACGTCAGTGGAAGGTATAGGGTTGATTTGAAGATTCTGAGGAAGAAAGCTAGGGGCAAAGTTTGGACTTTGTAGGGTTGACCCAGAAAAAGGAGTGCCCCCAGCCATGGAAGCTATTCGCTCCTCCAGATCCCTGAATACCACCCACACAGCATCTGATGCGACCTCAGCCCTGGTGCTGACTGACACTCGGGCTGGGTTGCCTCTCAGAGGACTGTAGTTCTGAGACCGCCTTCTGTGTTGCTGATCCCCAGCCGCCATCACCGAGGACCTTCGCGTCCAGCCATCTGTCACTACCTCCAGGGTGACCCTCAATGCCCTAGACAAAGGCTTGGGAGCGTCCACCTACCCCCTCCCAGGGCTTAGGCGCAAGGCAGAGTTACCAAGCTGTTAGCTTTAAGAACAGCCTTCAACTGTGAGACAGAGAAGCCCGAGGTGAGGAAGAATGAGGTCTGCGGAAGAGATAGTGGTCTTGGGGACAGGCAGGGATGGGAAGAAGGGAGACGATGGCCTGAGCGTGTTCTACGTGCTGCAGTTGATCTTAAACTCAGGTAGACATTCTGTCCTTGGGAGACAGCGATCCCGGAGGGGATAAAAATAGTTCTCCTCATGTATAGGTGTTTGGTTGTGAGAGGCCAGTTAACTCTCTAAGGGATCTAGGTTCCGGTCTCTTTGAAGCCCTTGCCTCCCTCCTACATAAATTACCAAAGCCAACAGAGACAACCTGGCTGGGCACAGGAGGCCCCCTCCTGACTAGCGTGTTGCAGCCAGAGTCCTCACAGACCACAGGATGAGGCCTGCCCTCCACACTGGGATGAACGAGATAAATCACTGCCAGGAGACAGGGGAGTCATGGGCCACTGGCCAGGCCAAGAGTTTTCTACCTCCACGATGCAGGGCTGCCTGCCAGTCTTGCAGGACTAACTGGCAGCCACTGCTCCTGTCCAACACTTCCTCAAGGGAGTCCTTCCTCCCCAACTGGGCTTTGTCCCAGAGCAGCAACCTGCAAAGCTTCTGGCCTTGGAGAGAGCTTCCTAGAACGCCTGGCAGGCAGGGCTATGGCCTGCTTGGCAAGCCAAGGCCAGTCATTGCCTGCACAGAACATTCAGAATTCTCTCTCTCTGAGGCAGCCTGGGGACCTGGGCCACAGAGCCACCTGCGAGCACAGCAGAAGCAGCAGCAGCAACAGGCAGTGCCTTCATCTGCTGCTTCTTCACCGGGAATACCTCAGGAGGAAGAGTAGAGATTAGGACTAAGGCTTCCCTGCCCAGTCCTGCCCTCACTAGCTGGTCTCTGCCCCTGAGGAACCTGGGTCTCCTACAGCTTAAAGGACAGCACCTTCAGCAAGAGTTCCAGTCTGGGAGCAGAAGTTCTGTGTCCAAGTCTCGGGATCTTCTGGGGCCTGCGAGCAAGTAGATTAGTCTCTCTAGGCCTCAGTTTCTCCTGGGAAAGATCATTAAGCCCATTCCTTAATGATCTGTTGAGAGTGGGGGAGGGGAGCTCCGAGGGGAGAGGACTAGAAGAACACGTGAGCTGAGCGCCTGCAGAACCAGAGGGCCATGAGTTGCTGCCAGCCTCCAAGGGCAGGGGGTCCTCATGGGGGACCCCATCAGAGTGGGGCTTGGGCAAGATCAGGAATAGGGGAATGCCCAGGCCTTCCACCAGCCCATGCCTAGCCCTGCAGAGCCTGCAGTCAGCTCAACAGCCATGTACCTACTGAGTGGCTGAGCATCTTAGGGGGTGGAGCCATTCGAATGGAGGTCCCTGAACTTTCCAGGCCTACCAACCTGTATCTGAGTTAAAGGGCAATATGTCTTCCGATGTGGAGTGCCTACTACTCATACCCTACTTAGGCCTGGCTGCCCAGGTGTGTCCAAGGCTGTGGAAAAGTCTAACCTGGGTTCTTGCTGCCACAGTCCTCTCAGAAGACACAAGTACATGGAGGAAGGTCACACTTGGTGGGCAGGACATCACTTGGACTAACCAGGCACGCACACAGGGCAAAGCACAGTGAGAGCGCTATGCCCAGGGCCCTGGAGTTAGAGCCAGGAGTGTCTTTCTACAGCACAGGAAGAAGGAGACCTTGCCCTAGAGGGACTAATAGCAGCCACCAGATGCCACCTCTTGTGAATCTCTACCCTTTGAACTCATCCAGCTTGTAACAAGAGGCTCGAGCATGGCCAGATGGCCCTGGGGATTAGCTTAAAGTTGAGAAAAGGCAGCTCTTAAAGAGAGTAATCAGGGCTGGAGAGATGGCTCAGCGGTTAAGAGCACCCGACTGCTCTTCCAGAGGTCATGAGTTCAATTCCCAGCAACCACATGGTGGCTCACAACCATCTGTAAAGAGATCTGATGCCCTCTTCTGGTGTATCTGAAGACAGCTACAGTGTACTTATATATAATAAATAAATAAATCTTTAAAAAAAAAAAAAGGAGGAAAATGGAGGTGTGTGTCTGTCTGTCTGTCTGCACGTGAACATGTGTATGTGTACATGTATGTGCATTTCTCTGTGTGTGTGTGTGTGTGTGTGTGTGTGTGTGTGTGTGTGTGTGAGTCAGGGTGTGTGTGTGTGTCTATCTGTCTGCACGTGAACATGTGCATGTGTACATGTATGTGCATTTCTCTGTGTGTGTGTGTATGTGTGTGTGTGTGTTTGTGTAGGAGTCAGGGTGTGTGTGAGTGTGTGTCTGTACGTGTGCACATACCTGTGCATGTGCATGTGCATGTGCATGTATGTGTTTCCCTGGGTAGGACCCAGGGCTAGGCCGACCTCAATTCTTGGAAATACAGCAGCCTTTTGGCAGAACCTATGCCATCTGTTTCTCTACCTTTGGAAGCAACCTATTTGATGCCTACTGTGTGCCAAGCATTTCACACACTTTAAGCCTTTAAGGCTCCCACGATATCCCATGAAATATGTTCTGTGGGAGTTTATCCTGTCACAGAGAGCCTGATTAGAAGTTTGCGTTTGCTTTTAGCTCTGAGGTGCAGGGCTGGGGTTTGAACCCAAATTCACCAATTCCGACCCCAGTGCTCACCGCACCTGATCACTGTGAAGCCTGTACCTCCCCCATCGGCTGTTTTCAATGAATAAGAAACACAACAGAGCCCAGAGCCTAGAGCCTAACTAGACATGGCTCTCCCGACTCACTTCTACCTGCTACTGACTGCCATGTACCAGCTCTCCCAGCCCCTACCCCTTCTGCCTCTTCAGTCAGAGCAGGCAGTCATGGCCATGTTGACTGAAAATGATCTTCAGCCCATCTCTGGCCAGAAGCCCCAGCAGCTGGTGACCCCTGAACCCCCTCCCTTGGGTCATCTATGTTTAATGAGCAGGATGCAAAGGGACTTCAGAATCAGCTCCCTGGGCCCGGTTGAATTTCCCTGGTCCTGCCCGTTTTCTACGCTTCAACTGGGGCAGCTCATGGCAATGACTGGGGAGCTGCCCATCCCTTCCAGTTCCTTGTATTCCATACACCCTTAGACCAGGCACCGGTAGGTAGTTGCCATGGGAACAGCTGGCTAAGGCTTCACTCCTGGGGACTACTGAGCCTAGCCTGTGTGTGTTCCTTCTCCCACTGGGAAGACAAACCGGAGGACACACTCAGGAGTAAGATATTCATGCAGAAGCACCAAGGTTAGAGGCTTGGGGATGACGTGGATGGCTTCAAATGCCTCAGCCACCTACCACCTACAGAATCTCAGAGCAGGTGCGCATCCACTGAACCTGAGGTCTTTTCTTTGCATTGTCAGACTTCAGCTTCCCAGATGACCCCAGATGACCCTAGGGTCCTTGGCCTAGAGTCTGAGGCTCTCTGCTATAATTGTTTGACATGGTATTCCTCCACACCCACCCTATCTTTTCGCCCATTCCGCCAGCCTGACTCCCCCATTGCAATCTTGCCCACCTGTGCTTCCTACTGCTCTCCCGGAAGGCTCTTCCCTGCATAAGCGAATGCCTGGTTCAGACCACATCTCTTTGCAGAAACTTTCCAGGCCCACATCAGATACACCTTCTTCAGGTTCTAGGGCTTTCGATCAAAGACTTGTTGATCAAGGAGTACATGTTATACCAGAGCAGTGGAGTAGCCTGTAGTCCCAGCACAGGGGAGGTGAGGCAGGCAGATCTCTGTGTATTTGAAGCCAGTCTGGTCTACCTAGTAAGTTCTAGGACAGCCAGGGCTGCACAGTGAGAGCTTTTCTCGACAAACAAACAGAAGAGTGCACTGTCACCTCTGCAGTGGCAGTCCCTAGTAATGCCCACTGGTTTTGCCTACTGTGACATACTGTGACCGCCCTCCCAACATTCCTATCCGATGCCAGCATCACTGGTAATCAAGCAGCAGGTACCCAGGAAACTTAGCTTGAATGACCCCTAGAGAATGCAGACTGTCCTTCACCCCGCCCTTCCCCTTGTGGTGTGACACTATTCCTTTCTCAGAGTCCCCGTAGCAGCCTCTGCCACAGCCTGTGTATGCTTTCTGACCCATACCACTTTACACAGCCACTGGCTTTGAAGGCAGAAGCCATATGCCATCCATCTTTGAATGCCTGTACCCGACATGGTACTTAGGCTATAGCTGGTGTCCTAATCAGGGTTTCTATTGCTATGAAGGGACACCAGAACCATGGCAACTCTTATAAAGGAAAATATTGGATTGAGGCTGGCTGACAGTTCAGAGGTTTAGTCCATTACCATGGCATAAAGCATGTTGACATGCAGGCAGACAGGGTGCTGGAGAGGTAGCTAAAAGTTCTACATCTGGATCAGCAGGCAGCAGGAAGAGAGAGTGACGCTGGGCTTGGCTTGAGCATCTGAAACCTCAAAGCCCACACCCTGTGACATACTTCCTCCAACAAGGCCACACCTACTCCAAGGAGGCTACTCCCTATAGGCCTATGGGGTCATTCAAACCACCATAGCTCATCTTCAGTGCAGACTTTGCTATATAAACACATCTCCAGGCCTCTGGTTAGACCCTTTCTTTCCTTCCTGACTCGGGGCAGAAAAACAGAGGAATTAAGGGGACATGGGAAGGAAACTAAGCCCTTGCCTTGGGTCTGCTAGGAGCATCTTGCCAGTTGAGCAGCAACAATTCCAGCACAATTAACAAAGTCTTCTGTGAAGATTGCCTACTTAGAGACAACACACCTTTTGTACAGAGCTCTTTCAAATAGGAATGTTAAAATAGCAAAGAACCATGGGTAAGGCCCGAGCTCGCATAACCTCCAACTAATCTTCCAGATGCCCAAAGCTGGACATTTCACGAACAAGACTACTAGAGGAGTTGTGGTTTTGAGACAGGGTTTCTCTGTGTTGGTGTTGGCTGTCCTCTGTAGACCAGGCTAGCCTTGAATCGCAGAGATCTGCCTGCCTTTGCCTATGAGTTAAAGGCGTGCACCATCCCCAGCCGGCTTACTAAAGTTCTGTTACAGTAAAAAAAAAAAAAAAAAGCCTCTTTCCTCCCTCTTGCAACCCTTATGAGTCAGCTCAAATTCTAACCAGTGCACCTCAGAATCCACCCTGCTATACTAAAAACAAACTCACAATTCCTTAAAGTCCCTTAGACAAACACTATCTTCAAAAGCCACGGAATTGTATGTGTGGTGATTAAGACACAGGGTGCAACTGTCTCTGGAGGAGCTCACACCCACGCCTGGGTGTGCACTCTTTTCACTGAGAGCTTCTCCTATCAGTGTCTATGCTGACGCCATGCTGAACGCTCTTAATGAACTCCAGCTCCACTTTATACCCATTCATCCTGAACTCGTTTCCTGATGAGCAGCTTCAGCTGAGTGGAGGCCTCTGTCCCCATTCCCCACCTGTCAGGCTCCCCCTGCTCACTGATTAACAAATGAGCAAGGACAACTCTCTCTCTCTCTCTCTCTCTCTCTCTCTCTCTCTCTCTCTCTCTCACACACACACACACACACACACTCTCTCTCTCTCTCTCTCTCTCTCTCTCTCTCTCTCTCTCTCTCTCTCTCTCTCCCCCGTCACCTACAGCCTTCACTCACCTGAACTGCCATCACTCCACCTCATCCATCTCTCCAGCTCATTTCCCTCAGGTTCCATGCCCAAGGCCAGCTGTAGGGCCTCCAGTCTCAGTTTTCGCCCTTTCCTTCCAAATGCAGCAGCCTGACTCTGTCAGCTTTTTCGGCTATGACAGGCTTTATTCCCCACAGGTGGAGACCACCTTGCCCTTGATTCTGTTTCTGATTCTGAGGGGGCCCAATCCAGGACTCTGCCTTGGATCCTCCCTGCAGGTACAGTCTGTGGCTCTGCCCCATGTTCCAAGTGAGTACCTGACTTGGATAGTCTCTGTCTTACATATACATGCACACACACACACACACACACACACACACACACACTCATGCACATGTGCACACATACCACAAAAATGTATACATACATACATACATACCACACATATACACTACACATACAACACATACTACATACACACTCAACATGCATGTGAGCATATTCACACACCACACAAGAGCATACATGCATACCAAACATGCACCCCACATGCACACCACAATACACTACACACACACATACACACACACACGCACACACACATACACACACTCATGCACATGTGCACACATACCACAAAAACGTATACATACATACCACACATATACACTACACATACAACACATACTACACACACACTCAACACGCACGTGAGCATACATGCATACCAAACATGCACCCCACATGCGCCCCACAATACACTACACACACATATACACATGAACACCCCAAATACACATACCACATACATACTACACACACTCTCCAAACACACCACACACCACACACACCACACACACACACTCTCCTTTGTCTTCCTCTCCAACATCCCAGCCTCCACATTCTCCTCAAGTACAAATCAGTGGGAAATGTCTCCCCAGACACCATAAACGCTTTTAATGGAGACCAGGAACGCATTTTAAAGATTTTCCTCCGTTTTCAGGGCCATTACAAATTCCTGTTACCTGGGAGTCAGAGCAATTGTCCCCAGGCAGGCAGCATATATTTTACTGGACATACGACTTTTAAACACACACAGAAAAAAGCTACAATAAAACTCACTACCCAGACTTTTAAACGGAGCTATCTGTCACTCACCCTAATTCCCCTCTTTCAATAGCCCTTTCCCTTAAAAGGTGTCTAAAGGGCCTCACTCAGCCAGCTGTTAGGCAGCACTCTGGCTCCTGCCACATCCTCTAGTCCTTACAACTCAGTGCTCAGCGTGTGGTAATGTAGTCTCCTGCCCACTCTGTATCGTGTGTATCGAGATCCTCAGTGAGACAACATAGGCTCACTAAATGTTTGCAAACTAGAGAATGTACGCATAAATGAATGAATGAATGAATGAATGAATGAATGAGACAACTGGGAGAAGAGATTCCAGAGAGAGAGAGAGAGAGAGAGAGATATCAGCTCCACATCCAAGAAGGAATGGGGTTGGGAAGAGGGAGAGGACACAGAGTCCTGGAAGAGCTACAGCACATAAATTGTGAGCAATGACCAAGAAAGACTCATGCTTCCTGTCTGAGTCGGCTTGTAGCAGAGCATTCCCCACTGCTGACACGGGCCCCTGGTCCACAGCTGGGGAGGCCACACGTCTGCTCCATGAGCAGGTGCTAAGTTAGAACCTTACGCTGGGCTGTTCTCAGAATTCCAAGGCCACTTCCAGGTTCGCTGGGACAGAGTGCTGTGATCAATTAATGGAAGATTCAGAAAGCTGCTCCCTTCCCTCTCTCATTTAGCGTCCTCCCACCTGGCAGGAAAGGAGGCCCCACAGTTCCGTTCCTCAGCCACGAACCAGGGACAAGGTGGCTTTTCTGCACTCCATGGAAACACCCGCACCACCAACACCTCTGTGATTCCCTGGATGCATCTACCTGTCAGAGAGCACGCAAGCTCTCAGGCCGTCACTGTGCCAGATCTTGGGATAACAAGTGAGCAAAGCAAGCAAGAAGGCTGGTCCCTCACACCTCTCCCTGAGAGCCTTCTCTCATGAACCCATTCCTGGGCCCTGGATTGTTCAGCTGTGACTCAGTTACAGTGGCTCTCAACATAGAACATAAATCCTTGTGGAGACGCTTTTGACTAGATGTACTCTATTGGCAACAAGTATGTAGTGGCTGTGGATGCCACCAAACATCTAGTAGTTAAGAGCCCCTGAGGTGGAGGCAACACAGGGCCGCGGGCAGCCCAATAAGGAAGCCATAGAGGATACAGTATACAGTATACCGACACGAAGCAGGCAAAACCCACGGCCCAGATGCTCTGAGATCCTTAGCTGAGCATCCACCAACACTCCCATGAGCGCTCACACCTCTCTCAGAACGTGGGCAAACTGAGCTCCACAGACAAAGCGGCCTCCTCGGAGTCTACTCTTTGCCTTTCCCGCAGTAGCTTTCTATAAACGGCTTCTATAAATGAAAAGGAAGATGAGAGGCTTCCATGAGACGCGCGGGGTTCTTGGTGGGCACATTGGGATTATCTGCCTCTAGAAACCCTTCCTCAGAGCCGGTTAATCCCTAACTGATTGTAGACCTTGCTCTCTATTCCCCTCCTGACTCCCTGGATAAACTGAGGCCTTAAGTTCAAGGTTAGAAGTGTGTGGAGAGCCAGACACATAACCTCACACACAGGTCCCAGCCTCTGCCGCTCCCCTTACCCGCCTTCTTCTTAATGGAGGTAGAATTTATCAATGTGAGAAGCAATTTCACTCTATCATGTCAGGGACAGGGAAAGGAGATAAAAGGACATTTGACTCCCCGCTGTCAGCCTGGGATGCTAATGAATCCTTTGCTTCCGAAGACGATTATCGAACAGAATAATTCATCGCTAGAGATTAATTGGACTAATTATGTTGGCTCTCAGAATCCCCGTATAATTATTTTGTATTGGGCCAGTGTCGGTGATAATCCTGTGATACAGGAACCCCTTCCCCTATGGGAACAGCCCGCAGAACAGGATGCCTGGGTTTGAACAGTGGGCAGGTGTAAGTGACACGGACGGCCATGTTTCTGTTCTGATCTGGTTATGCAATGCCTGTGTTTTGTGTGCTAATCCTTCATTCAGGGTAATATGATCGTCTGTTAAACCCCATATCGCTTTCCATGCTCCTTCATTGAGCACATTACTCTAGCTCTCCCAGTCCTTTCGGATTGACCTCACTCCCAGGAAGCGGCTGGCCTGCTCTAGGCACACCTAATGTGCTTTGTCTTCTTAATGGATGTCTCCAGCCACCCATCCCCGGCACCACACCAAGGAGTTAAGAGCCCAGGGCCCAGCAGCAAGGTGAGTTCTATCCGCTCTGATTAGCCGGAACATCTCCTTACTTCAGTCAGCAACCTAACACCAAGCTCTATGAACGCAAAGCTTGAACAAAGCACACCCAGGTGACCCGAGTTACTCTGACCCGTCATAATCTGCATTGCCGCTCCACGCTCTGGAGCAATTAGACACAACATGGCCAGGCAGTTTCTCTCCTCTTCAGGGGGTACACAGGTGAATTAAGAATGTTTGGAATCGTGTTACAGGAGAGGGGTAAGGGTATATGAGAGCGTCTGGCTTCCTTCTCATCTGCCCACATTTGAGGGCTAGCTTTGAGGAAATAGACTTATCATTTTTTTCTTCCCTGTCCATGAATGAAGCTCAGCTTCAAGAAAAAACAAACTTGAACTATGGCTGGATAGAATAGTATCACTTTAGAATAGATGGATATAGCTAGATTCCCAACTACAGAGTCTAGGTAAGCTTAGGCAAGCATCTTTATGTTCAAAAGCCTCAGGTTTGTGTGTGTGTGTGTGTGTGTGTGTGTGTGTGTGTGTGTGTGGTAAATGAAGTAATCATACTTACTTTTCAGAGTTACTAGAGAGATTAAACTAGCTAGCCCACATTAAGTGCTAGTATAGGGCCTGGTGTCTGGTAGGGACTCAAAGGTTGTCATATGCTACCGTAATTTCCCCATATATCCCAGGTATCCCAGCAACCCCTGGTTCCCTTCAGTTTTAAACCTGGCTGTCTTCCAAGGGACCTCCGCCTTGTGCTCTTGTTAGTCCTCCAAGGAGCTGAGGGAATGACACACAGCAGATACATACGAGGCTGAGAACGTTCCCCTGGTGACTGGAGATGGCTTCCAAGATGGCTACCTAGATTCAGGCATGGAAACCTATTTATCCAATTGTAAATCCTTAGATGGAAGACCACACATCATTCCATGCAACAATTCAAATAGCTGCAGATACGCTCGCAAAGGAAACCTTCCTGGATAAGCTTATGTGGAGCTCTGAAGGAAGAGAGGGTGAGCATTTCCAAGCCTGCGAGGAGCTGAAAGGTTCTGTTAATGGGTGACGATGCATAATCTGCATAATCGCAAAACACCTTTTGAGCCAGGAAGGGGCTCAGGAATTGAATGGTAAAGCGGCTGCGGCTCTGGGCCATGGCAGCAAGCGAGTCACCTCCTGTCATCAGCAACTCCTGCTGTGGACAGGGGCAGCGGAGTGCAATCTGAGGCTGGCAAGAGAGGTGGACTGCAGGGGTTGGGTGGGCAGTTCTCCAGGAAGAAAAAGATGTTTGCTGCCCGGAAGCCAACTTAAGAGCTCTCTAGGAAGCAAAGGCAGCCAGATAAGTAACAAAGAGAAGCCCACCCACAGAAGCTTTGACAATGGGCAGTTGGTGCAGGGTGGCAACACCAGGCAGATGGAAGGAAATGCAACCTTGTAACGAAGCCCCAGAGTTTTAAGTAAAAGGAAATCAAGTTAGAAAATGCTGTGGAGGCACTAAGGACAAAGCATCCAGGGGCTGGGGGCTCAATGGTTAAGAGCAGGTACTGTTTTTGTACAAGACCTGACTTGGGTTCCCAGCACCCAAATCGGGAGGCTCACAACTCTTTCTCCAGGGATATGGTTCCCCCTTTTAGTCTCCACAGGCACCTGCACTTACGTTCACACACCACCAGCACATTAAAAATAATAAATCGTTTCTAAGTATCAAGTAGCAAGGTAGTGGTAGCACATGCCTTTGATCCCAGCCTAGGAAGGTAGAAGCAGGTGGATCTGAGGTTAAAGCCAGCCTGGTCTACAGAACAAGTTCCAGGACAAACACCAGTGCTACATAGAGAAACCCTGTCTCAAAAAAAAAAAAAAAGAAAAGAAAAAAGTTATCTAGGAAACTGTTTCCTGACATTTAATTACACTGCTTACCAAAAACTTTAACTAAATGAATTGGTGTATTGGTGGGGAAAGATGTGACACAGCATTTTGGAACAGACCTCTGCATCAAGGAGTATGATGACTGGTAAGCCATTTCGAACTTTGTGGCTTCTACTGGGAGCCCTATACATGCCTTCATTGTCCCCTCGTGGAAGTGGTTGCTGGGCCGAGGGGATGGCCAGGGATTGTCACTGAAGATTCAACTTCAGTCTATGATAATGGATCCTAGACACTCTGGCTTCACCACAGGAAGTGTCAGGTGTTCAGGGAGAGAGAGGGGGGTGGAAATGAACAGAAACACCCAAACATGGGTTAACAGACACCTTGGCAGAACTACAAGCTGTTTCCTTCCAGAATCACCTGGGGGAGGTGAGAGTAATTTGCCTCACAGCCTCGGGGCTGAACAGGCACAGGTCTGGAAACCCAGAGCACACACGAAGGGACAGATATGGGACAACACAGTTCAACTCAGCAAACACTGGCATGCATGCTAAATGTCTCTCAGCCTTTGGAACAGCCTTCAGCCTAATCTTAAAACACTGTGATTGCAAACAAATGGTGTTTGAAACTCCCAATTTGTATAGTGACAAAATGCTAATATTTAAAAACCTGGCGTTTTGAAAAGCAGCATAAAGGGAAGATTAGAATGAACCATGTGATTGTATATTAGAGTTGGGAAATCCATATTGTTTATTCATATATCCCTATATATCATGGTCACACACAGGTTAACACAGACACACATACTCCTAGTTTCCCCAACTGGAAGGGCCTAGAACAGCAATGAACGCACCCAGAACACAGGTCTCAGCTCTTAATTCCTCCTCTAACCAAAGCAACGAGGGTTCCTTAGGAAAATGGCTGATGCTTGGAACACTGAGCAAGGAAAATGCCAACTTGGTCTAGAGAAGTTTCACAGGGTCAAACACTAAAGAGAATTAAGATTTGAGAGGTAGAAGCGGAAAGCAGAAATAGCTCAGATTTGGAGCTGAGAAGCGGGACATGCCAGGGACAGCCTGGACTGGAGCCCCCTCCATTTTCCTCATCTCTCCCTACGTATCAAGACTGCTGCAGAATTCTCCAACACAGCAAAAAAGGAAGAGCACAATAAATTCAACCTCATCCACAAAATAAAAAAATACAGTCCTGGACTATATCTCAGAGGATAAGAGAAATAACCACAAGTCCGTTCTGAGATACATCAATCACTCAGTAAATAAACAGGGAAAACAATTTCACTGTAATTTATGCACCTAATCTGTATAATGATGTGAACCGGGTACCCAGCATCCTGTCTCCCTCTCTGCACCACAACCAAGCACAGCCTCTCTGGGAGGCACAGAATGAAGCAGCCAGAGACCAACTCCCTTCCCATCACTTTCTTGTGCAATGACTTCAAGCAAATTACTTAACCTCTCTGTTTCACTTTCCTTATCAGCAGGAGAGCAAAAATAATTCCAACCACATAGGCTTCCTACGTGGAGCCAATAAATGTAAAGTGCTCAGAACAGTGCAAGGGGCATTGTAAGTGTGCAGTAACATTCAGGGATTCATCTGGCTTGGAAGGGACCAGGATCCTGGGCCACGAATGAAGGGGGTCAATGGAAATTCCGAGGAAGATCAAATGAAGAGAACAGGCTGTGCCTGTAACTCGGTGACTGAACATTTGCACGGTGTGTGCACGGCCCCAGTTCCAACCCTAGCAGAGAGCGTGGCAGGCGTGACCTGGGAGAGGAAGGGAAGAGAGAGGAACACGATGAAACAACAGGGCGCTTGGTTGAGGGGATGGCAGGGAGAGAAGATCCAGGTACTGGCTACCCTGCCCCTCACAGGTGGTAGGAGCCTCGGGTTGCTGTTCGCATCCAGTTGCTTCCCTTTCCCAGATGTGCTCTGCTAATTGGAAGCCCTCAGGTTCTTGTTCTTTGAACACCTTGAGAGACAAGTTGTGAATGAGACCACTACCCAGCTTGGCGAAGGAAAAGGTGTGGAGAAGGGCCAGCTGGCTGCCTTCTGCCTAGGTGCTGGAGGGCAATGAAGGAGGGGCTTCATTTGGGTGACTGTTGAGGCAGGCAGAGGTAAGATACATTGTGGTCCCACCCCCCAGTGACTAACCCCCACCAATAGTCCTCAGCTAGGCAATACCACCTTTCATCTGGGCTATCCTACCTCAGTCTCCAACTGAACCTCCATGCTCTACCCCGCCCCCATCTCCCCAACCCCACCCCTGCCCAAGGCATCCTAGCCGGAAGCCGGGGTGGGGGGTGGGGGCGAGGGGGTAGGGGTGGGGGGGTGGGGGGTGGGTGAGGAGGGTCTGCCAAACTCTGCCCACACCCTCGGGCCTCTCCCCACCTCTGACTGGTCCTTCCTTGAGGCTTTTCAGTCTGAGATAAGTATGCGAAGCCTCCCTAGGGAGAAGAGATGGCGGGAGGCACCGCCTTGAGACTGAGATTACGAGTAGAGTAGGCGGTAGGAAGGCATGCATTACGGAGATGAATGGAAGCGCAACACTGCAGGAAGGCAGCCTCTTCTGGAGGCTGGATGAAGTCAGAAAGCTAAACAAAATTGTGGGGAAAATTACTCCTTCTATAAACCTTCCTTTCTTCCTTAAAGGCACTGAAGCCTCTGACGTTATGATAGGGGGTTAAGAATGAAGGTTCCGGGAGGGGGAGGTAGTTACGTTGGCGAAGGGCTTGTTGCGCAAGCATGAGGACCAGAGTTCCATTCCCTACAACCCCCCAGACTCTACATTTTTAAAAAGCTGAGTCTGATGGTGACAATTTGTAATCCTAGCGCCAGGGAGGCGAAGACAGGTAGATTCTTAGGGGCTGTCCATTGGAGGCCCGTGCCAGTGAGAGAGAGAGACCCTGTCTCAGAAAACAAAGTGAATGAACATCTAAGGAATAATAGCTGAGGTTGACATCCGGCCTCCATGTGTCTATACACACAGATGAAAATGCATACACGTGAATATGGGTACGCACATACACACGCACGCACGCACGCACGCACGCACGCATGCACACGCCCCAATCAAAACCAAGGCTGCAGGGTTCAAATGTGACTGCACTGGCTACCAATTCCTGACCCCTAGCAGACATGACTCTTTTCTACTTCTCAACCCTCTGCTGGTTAGTGTTTGTCAAGCTAACACAAACTAGAGTCGTCCAGGGAGGGTACCTCAACTGAGGAATGCCTCCTCCAGCTTGGCCTGTGGGATAATTTCTTGCTTAATGATTGATGGGGGAGGGCCCAGCCCCGAATGGGCAGTGCCACCTCTGGGTTGGTAGTCCTGGGTTATATGACAAAGTCGGCTAAGCAAGTAAGAGAGCAAGCTAGTAAGCAGCATTCCTCCACAGTCCTTGTTCCAGTTGTGGCCTCTAGGTTTTTTGCCTTAGGCTTCCCTCAATGATGGGACCAAATTAACCCTTTCTTCCCCCCCCCCTCAATATTTTTCAAGAAGCTAAATGGGACAATGTCATCTATAAAACGGAGGTAGAAGCACCTGTCTCAGAATTATACTGAGCACACCACTGCCTGGTTTGGTACAGTGTGTTATACACCGAAGCCCCTTACATCATCAGCCACTTCGCTTCCATGGACCATTCAGGAGCGTTCAGAAGGCCTGCACACAGTAAGAAGATTTAGCTGGGAAGTGGGAGGCCTAGGTTTGAGTCCTAGGAAGAGGCATGAGCTCAGTCGTTTAAGCTCAGAATGCAGCTCCCTTGTCTGTGTAACCAGGGGTAATAATACAGTGTCCACTCTAAGAGGACTTTATATTTATATGAGACTATGAGACAATAAGACCACACAAGGCAGGAGACACTAGGGTTCTTCAAATTTGGGCCTCTGTGTATTTCATTCCCCAGCCCTCTGCTGAAGCAGGCCATCAGGTTCCAGTGTCTTCAAGGAAGGGCAGGAAGAGAGTCAGCCAGCTGGGTAGCTGGTGAAAGTTTCAACCTATTCAGGAGATCTGGGGGGCTAAAAAGAGAGTAGCCATGAGAGGACAGGATTCTCTTGGTTCAGGAAGGAATGTGGACCCAGGAGTGAGTGGACCAATGTGTTCCCACACTGTAGAAGCAGTACAAAGGGGTCGGGTGGGGGTGCAATGCACACAGGTTCCTGGCTTGGCAAACAGTGCCATGCCCACAGCATGACAGCAGCAGGGCACTCAACCTACCCACTAGAGGGCTACTGCCCAAGAAGCCTGCAGAGGCCATATCTTGCTCTCCGAGCCCCTCTTAAACTCTCCTGGCTTGGGTGCAAGTGTTCAGTTGGGGGAAAGGACCACAGAAACTCTGGAATGAAACATCTTGGAGTTCAGGTAGGTAACGACTCAGAAAAAGAATTATGGGGACTTGGCAACTCTTAGGGTATCTGTTCAGTGTCCAAGTTTGTGGGCTGACATTCGTGTGTATTACAAACAGACTCCAAAGTTTTTAAGAGGTGCAGAGCGCCAGAAACAAGGTCTACGACACGATCATTAATTACCTAATTATTTTGGCATAAAAATGCTCAACAGGACAGGAATAGGGGATGTTCAGAAGAGCCAGGAAGAATTTGGACTGGAGCCCTTCAGAAACTGTGTCTCCTCTTGGCAGAGCTGGCTGAGCACTGAGGGGCAGAACAACAAAGCACCCAGGCCCTGGCCTTGCTCAGTCAGGCCAAACCAGCTCCGTGCAGTTCTCCCTAGAGCTTCTCCGGCATAGCCAGCTTTGACCCCCCCAAGTCCTGCTGATTCTCCCGTCCTGGAGGTTCCAGGAGACACGTGGCACATGGGAGAAACAGCTGGGCCAGTATCCTAAAAGGTAATAAGTGGTCTTCTCAGCTTTCCTGGAGCTCTGTTCTAGTCGTGGGGGCAGGGGTGGGAAGAGGAATCCCTAAGTCCTGAAACGTGAGCTGAGCCTGGCTTGAGTTAAGTACAGCTTTCAGGGGAAAGCTGAGTTTTCACAGGCTATGGCTTCCATTGAGCGCTAAGCACAGGGTTCAATGCCTCAGGGGCCAGGGTCTCCAGGGTATGCTTCGGGCACACCCTGGCCTTCTCACAGGTCTGGAAGAGGCTCCCAGGTCTGCCAGGGTTTGTGAACAGCTCCATCTCTGAAACGGGGCCTGGCATCCTCTCTTTGGTGAGGGAGAAACTGAGGCCTAGGACGGTGAAGAATATGTTCTAATTATGAATGATGACTGCTGGCCAGGCCACGGGGGGGTCAGGGGGGCAACAAAATGTTTCTTTTGAGGTTCCTCTCCTGACCTTTCGCTTCAGAAAATGGCTCAGGGGTTCCACCGAGCAATGGCCCATTCCACAGACTGTTCAAGCACCACCCTGCTGTAGGCAGTGCTGAGGGAAAGAAGGCAAGAGGTGGGATTTCTCCTGCCTCAGTGAAATCCAAACACCATCCATCTCCTTTGGTGTTCACTGGGAGGTCGCATTGAAGAAGAGCGGGTTTCTCTGTAGGGCAGTTCTTCTGAGCATGCTCAGTATGACTCTCTCACCGCTCATGACAAAGGGACCTTCAAGTCTCCACGCTGAGCTGGCCTGGGACAAGAAGGCGCTGTCAGGGGGCTGGGGATTTAGCTCAGTGGTGGGGCTGGGGATTTAGCTCAGTGGTAGAGCCCTTACCTAGGAAGCGCAAGGCCCTGGGTTCGGTCCCCAGCTCTGAAAAAAAGAACCAAAAAAAAAAAAAAAAAAAAAAAAAAAAAAAAAAAAAAAAAAAAAAGAAGGCGCTGTCAGAAGAGAGACTGACTGTGAAAGGTGGCTGGGCCTGGAGTCTCTGGCTGGAGCCTGGCGACAGTGGCGTATGAATTTTGCAGATTTCATGGTGTTGCCGAGGAGCGGACCTGGCACTGAAAGATACTGTTGGGCAAGGCACTCACCAGGGAAATGGAAGACATGTTTTGCATTGGACGCCCTCTGGGAGTATTCCTGGGAGTATCAGTGTGTTTCTCAGAAATGCTGGGCTAGGCTCTGGCTCTCCCACCATTCCCAGGAGGAACTTGAGGAGCCATGGATCAGAACCCTGGGAAGTGCAGCACCGCTACAAATGGTCCCCACCACCCTTCTTCTCAGCTGCAACCCGTCCCCAAAATAATTTTTGATTTTATACACGTCTCCATGGCAACTCGAGTCCCCATCAGCCAGGGGGTTACCATGGTGACTTTTCTTGGCTCTGTCCACAGCTGAGGCAGGCTCTGTTCCTTAGCTGGCAAGCTGGGCTCACAGGGAGTAAGGTGAGGAGAACTGGAGCTGGGGTTGGCCATGGGCACTCAGAGGGTGTGCTAACTGCTGCCTGGGCCGAGCAGAGATGTCTCAAAGCAGGAATTGGCCTGATTTCCAACAAGCCTGAGAAACAATGTGTGCAAAGCTATCCCTGGTCCTCGGTCCTCTTTCCTAGCCACTGACCCAGGTCCCCAGTCCTCCCTCCCAGCCACTGACCACACTCTACCCCCCCCCCCCAGATGGCAACCTTTGCAGCCTCTTCCTCCAGCTGATGCCCCCCTTGGTCTGGGCGTCTTTTTTTTTTAATTTTTTTTTAAAGATTTATTTATTTATTATATATAAGTACACTGTAGCTGTCTTCAGACACACCAGAAGAGGGCATCAGATCTCTTTACAGATGGTTGTGAGCCACCATGTGGTTGCTGGGAATTGAACTCATGACCTCTGGAAGAGCGGTCGGGCGCTCTTAACCGCTGAGCCGTCTCTCCAGCCCCCAGTCTGGGCGTCTCTAAGAATCTATCTCTAATTCCATCTGTCCTCTACCGCCCCAGTCCTCGGCATCCTCCTGGCATTCCCAGTCTCAGTTAACTGTGTCCAGACAGCTCTTGGGCAACATTCCATGTCTACGCTCTGAGTAGAGTTGGCATTCAACTGCTTGCGTCCCTTCCTATGTGCCACAGCTGTTCTTACCGCCCAGTGGCTGGCCCTCTCCCTGCCAGAGGCTGGAGCTCCTGACTGCTCTGTCCTCTCTTCCCTGTCCGGGGAGGGGCTCTCTGTGGGAAGACTTTGTCTCTTTGCTTTGAATCTTGGTACTGAGGTTGGCCAAGGGTGCAGAGCACTGGGAGCTGAGAGGGGACCATACTGGAGGTAGCTGAAAGCAACAGGGCTTAACCCTTGCAGTTATGAAAGCGAGGAGAGAAGGATGTGGTTGTCTCACTTTGGGAGAGGCTAAGAGTAATTAAGAACTCCGCTTCCGGGGCTGGAAAGATGGCTCAGCAGTTTAGAGCTCTTGTTGCTCTTGCAGAGGACCATGTTCGATTCCCAATATCTGCATGGCGGCTCACAACCACCTAAGTTCAGTTTCAGGGGATCCAATCTCCTCTTCCAGCTTCCTTGGACACATGGTACACAAACATACAGGCAGGAAAAATACTCATAACTGTGCAATGAAATAAATCTTCAAAAAGAAAAAAGAAGAATTCTGCTTCAGCTATTCCATGGTCTCCCAATTTTCCCTGTGTCCCCCTTCCTTCTCTCTACCCATCTGATCATCTCTAGCTACTATGCCGAGAGAAGGAACAGAAGTGAAATCTGTGTGTGCCTCCCACGACTACCCCTTACAAATGTACGCCAAGGCCCATCTGTGGGTCTTGCCTGCCCACGTGCAGGAATCCTTGTCTTAGTCTTAAGAGCAACTTATAAAATATGGAGACACATTCTGAAAAAAAAAGGGGGGATGTTAGTCTTTTTTTTTTTTAGACTTTTATTGCATTTTCACGGAGCCTAAAACAATGCATTCATTAAAAAAACAGTGAGAGTGTATGATTAAGCTCGCTTGCTTTTTTTAAGAGTCGGTGAAAAGTGTTATTTTTAAAATTAACAGCAGTACTTTTTAAAAGTCAAAGATCAGGCTTATTTTTTTACTCTAATGCCCATTGACCAATGGGCAGAAGAGTTTTAGAACCTCATGTTAGTTCCATCAAGCTCTGGAATCCATAGAGCAGAGGTACCCAGGCATCTCAAGGGGTTATGACGGCTCGCACAGCACACCCACTTAGAGCATACACACAAGTCTTGCAGAGCAACAGAAACCAGCTCTGACTGGAGACACACGGGGTTTTTTTGTTTGTTTTTGTTTTGAGACAAGGTTTCTCTGAGTAGCCCTAGCTGTCCTGAAACTTGCTCTGTAGACCAGGCTGGTCTCAAAAATCACAGATGTGCCTGCCTCTGCTTCCCAAGAGCTGGGATTAAAGGTGTGCACTGCCACCTGTCCGTCCCGTGGCTACCGCTGACTTAGAGTGCCACGACTGTCCCATCTACAACCCCACTTTGTTTCTGTGGCCTCTTGGCAGCCAGGAGCCTAAGCGTTTAAGGTTGCAGGTTTCTGGGGTCCTAACTCATGGAGCAGGGTCAGACAATGAACCTTAACCCTAAGTTACGTCACTTCCTGGCCCTTCAACTGTGAGTGCTGAAGACAGGAACCCTGCTCTGTAGTGCTGTGCGGACTCACGGCTCTACTCTGTAAATGTGCCTGTGTCTGGGACCGAGAAAATGTTCCCATACCCAAGGTCTTGGTGAATTGGCCTCCCAGCCAGTTTTCCCAGGGATCTCTGCGCTCAGAGAGGAGGCCCTTTGAAACTAAGGATTTTCAAGGCTCAGGCAGTCTGTAGATATGGTAATCAAGGCAGTGGATTGCAACCAGCTTGAGGGAAAGAAAAAAAAAAAAAAAAAAAAAAACAAACACACCATAAAACAAATCAAGTGGGGTTGGGGATTTAGTTCAGTGGTAGAGCGCTTGCCTAGCAAGCGGAAGGCCCTGGGTTCAGTCCCCAGCTCCGAAAAAAAGAAAAAAGGAAAAAAAAACAAAACAAAAAACAAAAAAAACAAATCAAGTGCATCCTACATAACTGTTTCAGAAAATTTCAGATTAAATAATGTATATACTGGGTTTGATGGAAAGTATAATACTGATTTGGGGTGGGAGGTTAAGGTTGAAAAACAAAAACAAAAACTAGAAGGCAGTGCACACCTTTAATCCTAGCTCTTGGGAAGCAAAGGCAGGCACATCTGTGATTTTTTTTTTTTTTTTTGGTTCTTTTTTTCGGAGCTGGGAACCGAACCCAGGGCCTTGCGCTTCCTAGGCAAGTGCTCTACCACTGAGCTAAATCCCCAACCCCCACATCTGTGATTTTTGAGACCAGCCTGGTCTACAGAGAAACCTAAGAGACTATCACACGCTGTATGACAGCAGTGGTATCAGTGAGAAGGAACTGTTGTGTCCTGAGGAGAGGAGGGGCTGAGAAGGAGAGGGTGACCATTGCTCAGGGTGAGGGTGAGAAAGAAGGTCGAGGTCCGGAAGGCAAAGCTAGTCTTCCGTCACCCACCTTTCACTCCTCAACGGAGCCTGAGCCTTCTGCAGATCCGAGAGGCTTCCAACAGCTCCTCCTCAAGCCTGACAGTCGACTCACCAGAGATAAAGGCTAGTATGGACACGCGCTTCCCCAGGGGAACTCCTGGACAAGGACTCCGTTGTAGCCAGGTCGGCTGACCAGACAGCTGGTCGACTCTGCGAGGAATGCACAGTGCCTGCAGAGGTCCCTCCACTCACCCCCATGCCCACACATCTGTGATGGTAAGATGCCCTCATGCCAGCAGCAGCTAGGAAGGGTGGAGACGTATCTTGCAAGATGCAGAACAGGAGGACCCAGGAAGGGGAAAGGAGTTGTTCAGGGTCACAGAGAAGCATGGGACCGAGCATACAGTCCTTGCTATTGGCAAAGCTCCACTTACTTGCCTTTTCTGTCATGGCAGCAGAGGTGGGGTGGGAGTCAGGTACAGGGGTTGTCAGGTATGTAAAGGGGTGCTTTAACACATGGGAGCGCGCACGAAAAACTGTGGGTGTGGTCTAAATGTCTGCACAGCAAAGCTCAATGTGAGTCACATGGCGGGCAACAGTGTTCCTGAAGTCAAGGTTCAATCCTGTGTGTATGTGTGACGTGTGTTTGAATGTGGGCAGGTGCAGGCCTTAACATACGTATGGTGGTCAGAGGACAGCCTCTGTGCTGGGCCTCACCTTCTGCCTTCAGACAGCGTGTCTATTGGCAACAACTACAAATGCCGGGCTGGCTGGCCCACCAGCTTCCAGTGATTTTCCCCTCTCTACCTCAAATCTTCCCAGAGGCCCTGAGATCACAGATACCCGCATTACTGTGCTGGGCCTGCAGGTCCAAATGCAGCTCATCAAGTTTGTCGGCAAGCACTTTACCCTCTGAACCATCTCCCCAGCCCCTCAGGAACCAATTCTGCACTTCTTCTGTGACCCCTATTGTGGCCTAAGGAAGTGAATTCAGGTCCTTTGCAGGAGGCTCGGGGGAGGCTGCCTTTAACTCTTATTTTTGGGCATACATGGGGCGGCCATGACCCATATCACAATGATTAATTCTAAGAGCATCCATCACATTAGTGTTCCCTGAGACTACAGAAGGCATGACTGTCCTCACCACCACTAAATGCCATTGCAATCACCATTATCATCTTGCCTTCCCTATATTATTGACTACTTTTCTATCATCACATCACTGGCCCCCAGCATCAAAAACTTATCATCACCACCACCACCATCATCACCATTATCACCATCATCATCACCACCACCACCACCATCATCACCAGTACTACTTACTACCATCGTCATCATCATCATCACCATTCACCATCATCACCATCTCTACCATTGAGGACCGTGTGATTGCCCCTCCCTCCTCCCTGAGTTTAGTTTGGATGAATCCTGTGGGCACTAAGTTCAGCTAAAAATAGCTGACGTTTTTGGCAGATGGCATTACTAGAAAAAAAAAATTGAGAATGTTGTAGCTTTTAGTCAAATATGCATGCTTTACATGTAACAAACTTTTACGTGCAGGCAAAAATAAAAGTTTGTCAAAAAATAAAGTCTGTCAGTTAAATTTTTTGAAGTGAAAATGAAAAATACATAGATATGAAAATTTTAATGCACGAGGGCAGAGGTGATCACATCTTGTCACCGAACACCTTGCTGAGGGTCAGGGGACAAGCTCTCCAGGACTGCTGGTCCTGTCCTTCCCCAGAGAGCCGCTGGCTGGGGGCTCTCTACTTTCACCCTCTCCCTGGCGCCCGTTCGTTCGTTCCCTGCAAGTCTCACATCTGCACTGTGGGCCCCCTTCTCTGGAACACAATGACGTCACTGGGATGGTTCAGATAGTCTTGGGGTCTCCCAGGTGGGACTCTATCACTCTTGCCTCCCCTCACTTTCGCTCAACAGCTGCCCGGGCAGCTTTCACAAAACGCAAACCTCAAATCGCTCCTCCTCTTACAACCTTTCCTGGGTGCGGGTGGTGGAGGCAGCGGCCCACGCCTTGGGTCTCGAGTTTGAGGCCAGCCGGGTGTACAGAACTAGTTCCAGGACAGTCAGGGCTACCCCCACACACCCAAATAAACAAAACAAAACAAAAACCACAACGTTTTCCTATCTTTTCACTGAGCTTAGGGGAAAATTCAGAATCCTGATTCTACCCATCAGGTGTAAACTCATCCCAGACCCTGCTCCTATCCGCCCCTATCCACCCAGCACCGTGGTGCGCCCCTTCTGCCTTGGCGACCTGCTTCTCTTCATAAATACTTGGGCTCACTCAGACACCAATAACACTCGTTGCTTTTCTTGGCGAATCTCTGCCCAGCCACCGGGCCTTGGCTGACCTGTATCCTGGTCCGAGAAGGCCCTCCCTGACCAGGCCCTGTAATCTGTGCCTTCTCTCTCACCACAGCCCTGAGGCAGGGAGACCAGGAGGAAGGTAGGTGGGCAGCGAGACAGGACCGAGCATCCAGGAAAGCCAAAGGGTCACTGTCTCAGCATACAGTTCTCTAGCTTAAAGGTTCCAAGACGCATGTTAGCAAACACATTTCAGCCTTAGGAAGGATTGCCTGGCCCATCTGCATCTGCGCACAGAGCCTGTAAAGACCGTGAGAACTGCGGAGCCCGGATGTTAGCAGCTGTGGTGGGTGAGACTAGGGGCCTGTGGACCCTGGCTGTGGGGCTGAAATACAGCCTCGCCCGGGGCCTACTCTGAGAGGGGGCTTGGGATTATGCAGACATGATCTCATCTTCCTACCTCCACTGTTGCTACCCTTGCCCAGCTGCAGAGGAAAACAGAGGCAGTTTTCTATCTATAGGGGGGAGGATAGAAAACGCAGTTTCTTGGGCTTGAGGCCCTAGTCTGGTAACAGGGCTTGCACTGCCCATCCAAGGCTGTTGGGGGTCTCTGTCCTGCTCCTCTCCGTGACAGCATCTCCTTACACTTGGGACTGTTGCAGGCAGAGTTTCTTTAATCAGGCCGGGGCTTTCGAGACAAGATTTCTTTGTGTAGTCTTAGCTGTCCTGGAACTAGCTCTGCAGACCAGGCTGGCCTCGAACTCACAGAAATCCACCTGCCTCTGCCTCCCAAGTGCTGGGATCAAAGGAATCATCAAAGGAATGCACCACCACTGCCTGGCTACATCTTGGTGAGTGTTTTATGAACTTCTGCAGGTGGTGGAAACTATGAGGTGACGGGCAGCATGTCTGCCTTCCTCAGGATGACTGCCTAAAATAAATATCATGGGACAGGTACAGAAATCAGAGACCTGAATCTAGAGCTTGTATTTGCCAACCGTGGGTTGGGTGACTTGGGGCTAACTGTCCTTTAAGGTACCGGGTTTCTTCTCCTGCTGAGTGGCGGGGTTGGGGGAGGATTCAAAGATGAGGTCTCACACTGCTCTGACATTCTTGGGTCATCTGCCCAGGGTGTGTTGGAGAATTAAACTGGAGGAGGAAGACGGGGCTCTTCAGATCAGGAGTCAAGGGAACTCAACAGAGCCCAACCAAGCCCTGGCCTCAGCTTCCCCAACTGCAAAATGAAGGCTTTGTACATCACCCTGAGCTCAGATCTCTCTGGCTATATGACATAATGATGTTGCCACTGAGCTGAAGAATGTCTCCCTGACCTCAGCTGGGTTTAACTAGCTCCAGTGGAAAAGTGTCTTGACCTCACCAGGGAACGTCACCGGGTGCCCTCACCTCTCTCTGTTCATGGCTTTCATATTTGAATTCCACTCAGAGAAATCTTGACTTGGAACATTCCAAAGGGCGGCAGCCGACTGGCTGCTTAGTGGAGCTCAGATAGATCCCCGTGACCCACTGCCTCCCAGAGGCACACATCCTTCTATCTGAAGGGCCCTGAAATCTCAGGGTCAGACAGAAGAATAAGAAAAGGCCACCCTGCTCAAGGAGCCAGCTGTCCTGTCTCACTCACTTGCCCTAACCCTGACTCCAGGCCAGCAAGAAGCCAGGTACCCCAGATGAGCTTGCAGCAGACGTCCTTGGGCTCCACCCACATCCCTCCCAGGTTATCACGAGGCAAGCCTTCAAAGTCTCACCTCCATTCTTTCCTCTGCTATCATTTCCCCCTGAGATCCCCTCCCTCCACAGAGGGACAGAAGGGACACTTGTCACCTCATCAACCATCCCCCACTCCATCTGTTTTTCTTCCAGACATATTTCTCCTACATACAGAGCTGCCAGAGATGATGTAGGTTTTTTTTTTTTTTTTTTAAGGAGGGAGGCAAGACAAGAGGGGGTGGAGACAGATCGCTTTCCAGTGATATCTGGTTCAAGCTGATGCTAGTGTCAGTTTGCATTCCCTGAACATAAGGGGACCAGAGAGCCAAGGAACACAGGAGGTAAGAGATTGACAAAGGGGGAGCGGGTCTCCCTAGTCCCAAACACAGCAGATCACAGCACCCAGCATGGCTGAGAACAGGCATTATTGAGAGATGCTCCACCTAGTCACCTAGGAGCTTGGCTCCCTCAGGCATGGCTACCTGCTCATCTAGCCTCAGATCCTATCCAGATGACCTTCCCCACCCACTCACCCAGAGTCTCTGCTTCTTCACTTCCTCTGTACGTGAGTTCAGGGACTCGGAAGAGATACTCAGTGTAGTCAAAGGTGTCTAGAGTTGGGCGTGGTGGTGCAAGCCTTTCATTCTAAGACTTGGGAGGCAGAGGGATCTCTTCTTGAGACCATGATAGGTCCCAGGCCAGCCAGAGTTGTTCGGTGAAACTGCGTCAAAAACGAACGAGCAAACAAAGCCAAAAAAGTATCGGAAAATCAGAATAGGAAAACTAAATTCTAAACCTCAAGAAGGGCAGTTCAAGATGGGGTGGATTTAAACAAACAAAACAAACTTCTATATCCTACATAATGGAGAATGGGTTTATTTGTGATGCAGACAGCAAAAAAGTCTAGGTGCTGATAGGTTTGGGCTCAGCTGGGGACAGGCAGGAAGCAGAGGCAATCCTCTTAATGGAGAGTCTCCGACCTGGCTCTAGAAGCCAGGGGTTCTGAGCACCCTGGATCTCCTCATTTCCTATCTCTTAGCCAAGGGGAGCACAGTGGTGACCAGATGCCTTCAGGGGAGGCTCCGGCTGGCACCAGTACTCTTGCCTCTAGTCCTTGCAGAGAGACAGAAACAGAGGCCAAAGAATGCTTGCCTGAGATTGCTGTGCGCCTAGTGGCTTCCTATGCACGCTGGTGTCTGTGGTGACTCAGAGCAGAGACAAAGGACCATCTACTCCACTTCTGAGCGCCTTCAGCTCAGCACACCTGTCTTCTCAAGATTTGAGGACACGGCCTTCCTGATTTCCAGTCACTTTTGGCTACAAGGATATGTCTTGATTCCTTGAGCTCATGCACAGAGAAAGTGAAGGAAGGAGCGGTGGGTGGGTGGGGCTTGTTTGGATGAAGATCGAGGCCTGATAAGCAGTTTGCCAGAGGTAAGGAAGCAACTTCACCATCTTCTAGCAAGTAGCTAGACTCTTAAGAGTGCTAGGAACTGGGTTGGGGATTTAGCTCAGTAGTAGAGCGCTTGCCTAGCGAGCGCAAGGCCCTGGGTTCAGTCCCCAGCTCCGAAAAAAGGAAAAAAAAAAAAAAAAAGAGTGCTAGGAACTGACAAGGCTGGACCCCCACGGACGGTGGACTCTAAGAGTGTGGAAGCCACCAAGAGTAGTCAGTGCTTCTCTGAGCACAGCAAAGGGAGAGGGCAGGGAGGATGAGGAGTCCCTTTGGTTAGGAGAGGAGAAAGTTGAGAAGGAAATACTACCAGATGGGTGGATGCTGGCCCTCCTCAGGCTAATGCATATCTTTCAGGCTGCACTAGAGTATCTCACTTATGTACGTCTGGAAGTCTGGGGGCATGGCAGGAAGAACATCTTGGGGGACTCCTGTCCATGCAGAATCTGAGGAACAAGTCACCCAGTATATATAGGCATAAGGAGATGACACGGAGACAGAAGCGTTCAGAAGACGGCAGCCTGGATACAGGAGAGAAGGGAGGGCTGGAGTGGACCAAGTTCTATGTCCTCTCTCTGATGACCCCTAGGGGATAAGGCAATGACTTAGGCTCTTGCTGAGTGCTCAAGTTGAAACACTGAAAACATTATCATTGTGATTCACAGATGCAGGGCAAATCCAATCCTTACAGAGTGTGAGAAAATGGCTGGAATCCACCCCTGTCCTGGCTCAAGTTTTGCTCTCCCAGCTCAGAAGCAGGGCTGACTCCTCTGGGGGAGAATTTCTTCCTGTCTGCCCTTTGACATACCGTTCACTAATGCAAAGCCAGCTCCACTCCTACTAGCCCAACACCTTGGCTCCAGCCCTAGGCTTATGGGAAATCACAGGTCAGCCTCAACCTCATCCACCTGTTCCCAAGAGAAAAGGGAAGGAGCCAAGCTGTCCTGGCTTTCATTCCTCCACAGATGACTTCTCAGCTGTGTGAGAACAATCACAAGGGTAGGTCTCATGCCTCTGCTCCAGGAGGAACAGAGACCATCAGAGACATTACTGACCAATAGAAGGACAGATGAGGTAAACCAACAGATCCAACCTGAGTCCCCAACCTGCCCAGAAATAAGGACATTTCTCATGTTCACTCTGATCTAGATAGTGTGAGCTCACCCTGACCTAGATCCTGGGCTGAAGGTTACAATGGATGCTGACCTCGAACCAAGATGGCCACCCTTTGCCAGCCCTCCTCCACACCTTAGTCTATTTTTTTCACTCTGCTTTGGAGACTTTATTTTCATAATAGTTCAAACAACTGCCAGGCTACCCTGTAACTGTAAAACGCCAATTTCCTCTCCTTGTGATAGGTCCGCAGGCGCCATCTCCTCCCTCCTCCCCTGGGTAAATCAGCTGCTCTCCTGGACCGAGCGTGGGCTTCCGCACTCTGCCACGTGGACCGAGAACAGAAGAAGCCAGAAGTATGATAGGAGATGAATCCAATGTGCAGAGCAGATCGGGGCAGAGCCAACATGCTGAGCTGGCAAAGACACACTTGGTACTATTAGCTCCATCTCTCCTGGAAACCTAGCTAACTCTTGGTGTCCTCCCTGTCCTGCAGACGCTATAACCTATAAGAAACTCTCCCATTTTGTTTGCGTTCCAGAGGGCTTCACAGTGCGCATCTCGGAGTCTGGGCTGATTTGAAATAGGTTCACAATGATTGAGCCAAACCATGAGTGGGGTCGCTTGGGATGACTGGTCACAACTAGGGCCAGACGAGCTACGGTGGTTAGAACAAGGAAGAACAAACAATACTACTGCAAACCTGTAGGGGAGGTGGGAACAGAATTATTTACTGACTGCCTAACTGTATGCCAGGTACTCTGGACTTTCCCTACAATTTAATCCTCACAGTGGCCCCCAAATGTTGGATATTAGTCTTGGCCTGCAGATGAGGAACAAGTTCAAAGACAGCCGTGGACAGGAAAGAGTTGATCTGAAATCTCATAATCAGGCCTTTAAATCTGGTGTCGTTTCTATTACCCCAGGGAATCACAAGTGTCCCAGAGACACAAAGTGTCCAGGGCAAGGCTAGATCCAGAGTCTTGGTACACAACTGTCTCCTGTAGCATGATGGCCGTAAGCATGACGGCCTTTCCAGGCCATCAGGATCCAGGGTGGAGAAGGGCATGCAGATGGTGTGAAAGTATACAGCAGCACACCTCACTAAACGTCTTAAATCTGGCAACAGGTACCCAAGGAAGTAAGGGGACCAGCTAGGCTCCCAGAACCACCAAAATCTTACAAAAGCCATGGGGCCCCTGAAAACTCAACGTGTCCCCTTAATGGCAGCAACAGGAGCACAGCAGCCTCTCCATACTGCCTGCTGAGAGTATCAGGAATCCCAGGCCCAGCCCTGGCAGCCATGGAAGGTCATCTCTCTTGTCTGCAGTCATCCACCATGACAGACCATGGCATGGCCTGGAGCATAGATGCTGTCTTTGCAGTGGCTGCTCCCTTCCAAGGGCTGAAGCAGGGACATGTTGACAGCAAAGCCAGGGGTCAAGTCCTGCAGCAACTCCTGGATGCTCTGTCATCATCAAGGCCCCGTGGAAGGATTAAGATGCTAAGTCTACTCTCCTATGGCAAACCCTGAACTCTAGGACAGTACACTCTGCGACAGCTAGATTCCGTGGCAAAGCAAACTCCTCCATGACTCCTATAGCAACTGAGTCAGACAGGAAGAAAAAGGATAGAAGTCTTGAGTATAAAGTAAATGGGACCCTCACATCCTGTGTGCCCTCTTAACCCCAGGGCAGCCTGTTTCCTTCACTCCTTGGAGGACTGTCTTCTCCGAGAGCTCCAAGCCGTGCTACACTCATTCAAACAAAGCTGGATGAGTAGCAACCTCTCTATGCCAAGGTTATGTATGATTCTGCTATGTTTGTGTGGAGGGGGGTCAGATAGGGCTGGAGAACAAGCCTAGATTTTGTGTATGCTAGGCAAATGGTGTACCCCTGTGCCTTTTTAAAAAAAAAAAAAAACTTGGGGTTGGGGATTTAGCTCAGTGGAAGAGCGCTTGCCTA
Organism: Rattus norvegicus; assembly: GCF_021556685.1. NCBI lineage: Eukaryota > Metazoa > Chordata > Mammalia > Rodentia > Muridae > Rattus > Rattus norvegicus. The sequence continues at coordinate 49,584,100 of NC_141546.1, forward strand.
GCAAGCGCAAGGCCCTGGGTTCGGTCCCCAGCTCCGAAAAACAAAACAAAACAAAACAAAACAAAACTCTTTTGAGGGCTGGAGAGATGACTCAACACTGACTGCTCCTCCAGGGGTCCTGAGTTCAATTCCCAGCAGCCACATGGTGACTCACAACCATCTGTAATGGGATCTGATGCCCTCTTCTGGTCTGTGTCTGAACACAGCTACAGCACATTCATATAAATAAAAATAAATAAATGTTAAAAAAAAAAACCACAAACTCTTTTTGAGATAGGGCCTAAGTTGCGTTGCCAAGTGTTCTGACTAGTCTATGTGTACTTGATACAAGCTATAACCATCAGATAAGGAGTCTTAATTGAGAGAATGGTTCCATATGATCAAGTCATAGGCAAGCCTGTGGGGCATTTTCTTAATTAGTGATGGATAAGAGAGGGCCCAGCCCATTGTGGGCTAGTAGTCCTGCGTCTATAAGAAAACAGGCCAAACAAGCCAGTAAGTAGCACCTCCCATGGCCTCCGCATCAGCTCCTGCCTCCAGGTTCCTGCCCTGTTTGTGTCCTGACTTCCTTCAGTGATGAACCTTCCTGGAATTGTAGGCCCGATAAACCGTCCCCAAGTTGTTTTGGTCATGGTGTTGCATTGAAGCAATAGAAACCCTAACTAAAACACCACAGCTATTCTTAAACTTGCAGTCCTCCTGCCTAAGCTTCCTGAACATCTGAGATTACAGAATATATACCACCATGCACAGCTATGGTTTCTTTGAATATATTTCTAACTCCTTTGGTATGGCTTCTTGAATCGAACAGACAATTCAGAGGCTGAAATGCAGCCTCTGTTCTGTGTATCCCGGCTTCAAAGTCAGATGTAAGTGAACATTTCCATGGATGTCGTGGGTCTTTGCTTGTAAAGCCGGGAAGGGCAAGATCAAGAGTTCAATATTTATCCTTAGCTAACTATCTAATCAGAGGCCAGCCTGAGCTACAGGAGACCCAGGTCTTGGAAAACGAGGGCAAGAGGTGAGGGAGAAAAAAGAGAGGAGGAAAAGAGAAGGGGAGGGGGAAGGGGAGAAGGGAGGAGGGAAGAGGAGAGGAGCTCTAGAGTCCAGTTCTGGGGCTGTGCTGTGGGTGGTCTGGTTCATGCTTTGGGGGCTGGTGGTCTGCATTTAGCAGGGCACACATAGCCTAGCTAAAGCTGGAAGCTAAAGGAAGACCAATTCCTGATAAGGACAGAACACCGCACCTTAGACAGTAGGCCCCATCAGAACCGTACCTAATGAGGAAGGAAGCCTCTGAACAGAGGGATCCTTAGGCACCTCTCTTAACAGCTACATCCCTCTCTAGTCAGCAGATGCAGAACCCGAAGGCCCTGGGGAGTTAATGTTACTGGCAACCTCACCTAAGAGGGAGGATACACAGGACTTTGGGGGCGGTCCTTTGGAAACCTCCTGTGTTCATTCCTTCTGATGTTTCCCCAGAGCCTATTGGCCCAGCGTACTCTTTCCCATCAACCGCAATCCCACCACCTGTTTCTTCTCCTAGACCACCTCTCCTCCAGTCAGCCAGGAAGGAGCTCTGCCCACCTCTCCACCTAGCAAGCCTGCCTAACGCCCCAGTCTCATTTGCATACTGGTTTACCCTTGCCAGCCGCTTGACATGTTTCTTATGAATTAAGCAGAATTAGAAGGGAGGAAAAAAACTGGGGGAAGGACTGGGGATCTAGGAAGCAGTACATCCTAGAGATTAAGTTCAAATTCTGGCTCTGATACTCATTTGCTTTCCTGGCTTCAGGTGGCTTTTTTTTTTTTTAAGGTCTCCATTTCTTCATTTGTAAGTACCAAGAAATAATGACACATATGCCCTAGAAGCCACACAATGCTAAACACCACAAGCAGATATTGTATTCTTAAGCTTTCCTTCTCCCTCCACCTAGGAAAAATCCAACAGCATGGCTCCTGGAAAGTGCCTCTCCAGCATAGGGACCTTGGAATTCTAGGCCCCATGGCACCTTGGGGACTCTGTAGAGAGAAGGCAGGGCCTCCTGTCTGGATGGCTGCCAGCTCTCCCTAAAGGGAAGGGCCTGTTTAGTGGGTCACCAAGGGCAAAGAAAGTCTGTGTCTTCAGAGTCTGAAGGGTAACCAGTACTTAAAGTGCTTGTCTGGGAAAGAAGCCAGGCCTCTGAAGCCTGCAGTCTCTGCCTGGGGGTCTGTTTGGGGGAAGTTGCTCCTCCGTGGTCATGTTTCACACTCTTAAACTGGTCCAGCCCTTGTGTACATACATATAGACACATGTAAAGGCATTTGTGCTGGAAACCAGAGTGCGCCAGTACTGACATGCACTGATACACATGCTACCCTGCTCAGTCCAACATTCAACCCAGGCATCTGCTGTGTGTGCCGCATAAACCATTACGTCAATACTTCCACTGCATCGTGCATTTGTCGTCTCGCTAGTCATCCTGAGGTCACAGTTTATGTCACCAGCTCTCTATGAAAACATCTGGAACTCTTGACTCAAATCTCCTGCACCCAGCTCTACCCAACAGCAGGACTCCAATGGATAATCCTCAGACAGCAGTGCAGGGGACAGACAGTGGGAGTGGCTGACCATATTGACCAAAGTGCTAGTTCTTGGTGCCCGCGTTCCCAAGTCACAGGGGTAGCAGCACCATCAGACACACTGTGCGAGACTGCAACCCAGAAATTAGAAGGTTCTGCAGAGAAACCACCCACTCCCGTGGCCCTGAAATGTATCATTGAGATATCTAAAATAGATTCTGGGATGGCCCAGGCCAAGGCATGGCTCCTGCCGAGAGTCCCCGGTTGCCTTACTGAGGTCTGGACGGAATGGGATGAAGAACTGCGCGTATAAACACAAGACGTACAGTGGTGTTGACAGCAAGAGCTGGAAGCCTGCAGAACATCTATGATCCCTTCCTCCCCTACCCACTGTAGCACAGGCTAGGCAGCCCCTACCCATTGTAGCACAGGCTAGGCAGAGGAACACAGACGCCTAGTGGGTCCTAGACCAACTGTGTTCCTGTCTCCACCTCTCGTGAGAAGACATCTTCCCAGTCTGCACACTGATGTTTGCCAGCCAGAAGGAAGCAGAGACTTGACTTTATTGAACAAAGTGGAACGGAACGGAACCAGGGAGGTTTGGGTGTCTGGCCTCCCAGGCGGCAGAAACAGCAGTGTGGGGAGGTGTCTGCCTTGATGGCAGGGATTCTGTGGGCTTCTGTTGGAGGTCACCTCTCCATTTAGGGTAGTCAGCTGGGTCTGGTGCCCTGGCTCTTTATGTGTAAGAGAGGGAAGGCTGCAGGCTCCCTGGACATCAAACACATGTGGGTAATCCAACAGGGTGTGGGGGGAGGTCAGCCAGAGCAAATGAGAAACAGGTGATGTCCATTTCCCTTCTGCTGGCTGGCTAGCACAGGAACTCAGGCAAAGGGAAAGAAAGGCTTTGTCTGGGAACAGCTTCTCTGGGACAGAGGGGAAAAACCTATAGCCAGGTGCTCTGAGTCCTACGGATCCTCAGCAGGGAGTCGTTTTAAGAGGTAAACAGTATTCGGAGGCAGGAATGAGATCTGATGGAAGAAAGGCACGATCAGGCCTGGGAACCAGGTGCATATAGGTCAGACTCCTTCTCCATGAGAAAGAGATAAGAAAAGACAGGGCTAAGGGAGGAAAAGACGAGATGAAGCTCTGACAGGCACTGAACTTCTGTGAAATGCAGGCTCCCTTCATCTGTTAAGGATCCAAAGAGCTAATGTGCACCACGGAAGAAGTTCTCAGGAGACAGCATCTAGACGGGGGGTTGGGGACCTTCCGACAGTGAAAGCTTTCCAGGAAAATAAGGTAGTGAGCCCTCTGTTACCAGGGGCATGTAAACAGAACACCCACCTGCCTGTGGTGCCACAGAGGGATTAATTTCAGCGTTTAGTGGGTGGCTCATCTAGACAATTTCCACTCGGTGGCTCTAAGAAATCCCAGGGAAGGCTGAGCAGGCTGTAGAGAGGAGGGCATCTCGCCCTTGCCTGTCCTGGGAGATGCTGCAGTGTGGTGCAAGGGCAGCTGAGCGACGGCAGCTGAATGCAGCTGTGCACCCTGGGGACTGGAGATCCAGGAAGCCCCCTGCATCACTGAGCCCTGGGGCCAGAGGCTGGAGAAGTGGAAATGAATGTATCAGAGAGAGTAACAGGAGAGGAGAAACTGGTTGGGCAGCTTGGGACGAGGGGCAGGGAGGGGCTGATTACAACCCCAGGAGCAGACCTGGCACAGGATAGAAAAATAAAACAAGAAGAGAGTGTCAGGAAACACCTGCCAGGGTCCCAGATGACTTAGTCCCATTTAAGGTCTCTGGGCTTGGAGTCAGCCAGTAATGGGAAAAACATCATCCCAGACCTGTTTTGGGGGAGCCAGAGAAGCTCTGGGGCACCCCTGTTCCTTCTTGAACCTTCTCCCCAAGGTAAAGGGCCTACCTCTAAAACCTACTCATCCAGGTCTTTTCCTCTGCAACACAGAACCTAGGTTGTCTTGTGAGGGGACCAGCTCAGTCTTGCCATCAGGAGCAGCGGAATAGGACTCCCTGTCTACCCTGGGATGGAGACTCAAGCCTAGCCTTGGGTGAAGCCATCCTGAAAGTGGCAGGGAGAGAAATGTCTGCTCAGTGGAAAGCAGGAGGCCCTGAGCCCTAAGGTCCTGTGTCACCTCCTATTCCACATGAGCACATTTACCAGCCAGCCCTGCATGCTGCCACAAACATTTCATCAACCTGTGATTCCAAAACTCCCCTCTAGCCAAACACCACTATTCAGGGAAGGGAGGTGGGAAGGGTTGCCCATGCACTTTCCAGGCCCCATAGAACTCCTGGAATCACCCACCATGCCTGTGGGTGGAGCTTCTGATACTAGGTGATCTTGCATATATTTGCATATCTTTGCATATTCATAAACACCTGCCTGCTCAAGGCAAGCTATCTACAGTCACATGTCCACTTTCCGCCAAGGCACCGGAGGAAGGATGGTGAGAAGTGCTTGGGAAAGGAGGTCATCCCACAGCACTCAATATAATATAGTCCAGAGTGCATTCTCCGAAGCAACCCTTTCCCAGCCCTCCTCCCCAACGCCCCAGTGCCTTAGAAATGGATAGCTTCCTGCCTCTCCTCCTTAATTGTATTTGGTCGGTGCTTCTGAGGGTAGAGAACAGTTGCCATGGAAACCCATCCATGGATGCCAGACACCTTCTGTGAAGAAATGGGACTGAACGCCAAGACCTGGCTTCTTTCTCACCCTGACCTCAGGTCTTTCCTGTCTTGCTCTGTCCAGTCTTTCCTGGAAGGCTGAACGTTTGGGGAGTCAACAAACTGACTGTTTTAATCTTCAGATGAAGAGGCGATGGGCTGAAGTATGACTTGGGGTATAACTGTAATTTTAACTTCTCTGTGTTAATATAAGTTGTCTTTGATCCACCCAGGTTGTGCACAAGGTCTAGTCCCTGCCTCTGCTCTTACAGGATGAGCCATGGGAGGGGCCTCTTCCACTCATATGGGGGAAACTGAGCCCTAGAGGAGGAACCAGAACTTAGGACTTCTGGACAAAGAGTCGGGAAATATAGCTTTCTGCTTTGCCCCAGAGCTGGCCTAGTGTCCTTCCTCCATAATCAAAACTATCTCATATGGACTGTCAAGGTAGGGTACTCGACTTGGCCTATTTCCCCTGGGACGGGCCCTCAGCCTTCTATGCTTCCAGCACTCTCCAGGGAGACCATACTCGGCAGCTTCGGGTTAGGGAAGGGACAGAGAGCTTGTTTAGATCATCTGCAACCCAGGTGAGACTGGAAAGGGATGACCAGATTTCAGTGCTTCCCCTTCATTCCAGAAAGGCTCTCACTTGAGGCTGCCCCAGCTCCCTGCCCTTTACCTGTAGAGTCGGGTCTGAGACAGCACAGGGAATGTGTATGAGCTGACACTGGGCCTCATGGGCGGGAGCAAAAACTCCATGACTTTAGCCATTCGGAGACATCATAACAGCCTTGTCCCCAGATGCCTCTGTGCTGCACACCAAGGGCCTTCCCTAACCCTGGGCATACTTGTACAGGCCCTGGGATGCCCACCTTCCCCACCTTCTTCCTTACGCCTCCTGGTGTCTTCCTCATCTTCACATAGGAAAAAGGCTTGGCCTAGAGTCATCAACTGCCTCCTATCAACTGATTCCAGACAGTGTATTCTGGGGCCTGATGCCACTGTATCTTGGTCTTCTCACCCAGAGGCCACATGGCGACCTCTGCAGACTTCCCACCTCTCTCCTCCACCTGAGAGCGAACCTCCATCGCTCTCTAGGAGGCCACTGGAATGGCTCTGCTGGCCCAAGGCCAGTACACACACCTCCATCAGACCCTTCCACACCTGTGGGCTCCTCCTCCTCTTAGGTGTTCCACAAAAGAGCAGCAATTGAGGATTCTTCTGCTCAAGCAGCAGGCTCTTGGCTTTGGCCCAGCATCTGACCAGCTAGAAAGGGAGGAGTTCCCCGGCCCCCAAACCCCCATAATTGTTAAGTGATCTCCTGGAAGTGTGCTGGAGTGTCCTAGAAAGGACACCTAGGCAGGACTAAGAGAGCACAGCTCAAGTTCTCTTCCTCTCCTGCTCCGAACCTGCTCTAGGACCATCTTTCAGAGTTTCCGTGGTGACCCTTCTTGAGAAGCAGCTAAGAGGCCTTTTATGGTCAGTGTGGGAAATGCCTTGACTAGGGAAAGAGGGCTAGATTAACTAACCAACCCCAAACAGGGGAAGCCCTGACCTTGAAAATGGGGCTGTGCCCTCTACTCCAACACTCATCTTCCCGTGCCTGAAGCGTATGAAGACCCTTTCCCCCTCAGTCCTTTCAGATGATGTTCATTCATTCCAAGATAGCCCCATGTCTCAAGGCCCAATTCCACGGCCACCTCCTCCAGTGAGGCCTAAGACAGGCCCCCCCTTTTCCGTCCCTCTCCAGACCCCAGTCCAGTTTTCCTCCCCCACATAGCCCTCCTGGTGCCAAGTGTTCTGTTGCCCTTACTGTCTAAGCCCTTTGAATGGCAAGCTGCTTGAGGGCAGGATCTCTGATACACTCAACAGGCAATAAGGTGGCACTTCTGCCTGTCACCTCTATACACTCCACCCTATCCCTCCTTTCCACTGTCAAATCGAAATTTGGGGGCAGCCTAAAGGCACAAGGCAGTTTTCCTCCCTTTGCCCTTGTTCAGTCTTCTGACTGCCTCTACCAGAGAGAGCTATCTGTGTCAGAGGTGGAATCCCTGTTCAACAGACCCTCAGCACCCCACAGCTGGGGGTGGGGTGGGGTGGGGGGAGGTCTCAGGATGACTGCAGCAGGCCGAACAGGTTTCCTTCAGCATTCTCCAGGGGCCTTGGACCAGCATTAGCTTCTCTCTCCATCAATATGGTCACTTGGACCGCCACCCTCCTCTTGGCCCCGCCCTTTCACACGCTCAGGACACGCCCCTTCCCAGCCCCCAGCAGAGCCGGTACCCGCCTACAAGGTACCCAGGAAGATGGGGTCCCTGGGCTTTGACGCCTGAGGACCCATATCCACTGCAACAAGTCTGTGCACTTAAGGTGGCTAGCAGCCGGTCTCCTACAGCTCCTGGACTGCCAGTGCCAGTTTCCAAGGCACAGCAGCCTTGTTAGGCACATCCTCCATGTATCCCTGTCTGAGGACAGGGGCTCCACAGAAAGAAAACACGGTTCCCGGGCTGGCTCTGGATTTTTTCCTCGGACTGTTCAGGCTTGGAGAACAATGGAGCAGCTCTCTGGCTTCCTCCACCGAGGAAGCTTTGTCCCTCCCTTCCCGCCAGCTTGGCTTTCATTAGCCAAAGGGCAAAGGCTTCTCCGGAGTCTCCTTGCAAAAGCCCAGACCTTTTAGGGGGACAGGGGTGACTGCTTGGGGCTGGGGGAAAGGACGTGTATCCAGATGCACACAGCTGGCTGCTCGCCCGACTCCCTGGCCCCAGACTCTTCTTGTTGCCAGGTCCCCCACACCCGGGGAAATCCGACTCAAGCTCCCACCCGGGATTCACAGAGGAAGTGGAGCCTCAGCTCTGCTCCAAGGACCAACTAGCCCTTACATCTGCTTTCCTCACATCTTTGCCCTAGATCTGGGCTCTTACCAAGGCTTTCCTAGCCATGCTGGATGCTGTGTTACTCAGCGCAGACCACTCCTCAGCTGGTGTTTCTACCAACCTCACCGCCGTTTGCCATATTAGGACTACGGACTTCAAAATTCAGGGAAGCTAATGATTTCTAAGCACCCAAGTCTCCCGTCCCCATTGTCCACCCTCACTTACAACAGGCCACAGCAGAACCCAGGCTCCCATCAGCGACATCTTTAAGACACACACGTTAGCCAGACACAGCTGGAGGTAGGCCAGCTCTGCACATCTGGGCAGTAATGCCTCTCCTAACCTGGCCAGTGATCGCTATAAGGGGAGAAAGGGTTTGGAAAGCTTCGCTTTCACCACCTCTCCCTGAAGCTGGCCAGGAGAAAACCAGGGGCGGGGTGGGGCGGGGCGGCAAGACTTACCTAGCATTTGGCTGAAGAGTAGCTGCTCCAGGTCGCCCAGCACGGTAACCACAAGCTCGGGGTCCACCTTGAGGAAGGCCCGCTCCTCCTGGCCCTTGGCAGAGGGCACAGTCCCTGAGCCCTTTTGCGCCTTAGCCTTGCTGGAAAGTAGCTCGTCATCCGATTTGCCATCATCGCTCACCGCTGCCTCGGGCGCCTTGCTGAGAGGCTTGACCTCTGCATAGGGTCCCCGAGGGATCCGGCTAGGTTTGCCTAGGCTGGGTGCTAGCGGTGCCAGTGGGGTCTTGGCGCCGCCCGCAGGGCCACCTTTGGGCTGGAAGAGCGAATGCTCAGACTTGGACAGTGTCTTGGACATCAGAGGAGTCTCGCGGCCCTTGGGCCCCAATTTGCCCAAACCCTTGGGTGCCTTGGCCATATCATCGCTCCACTCAGGCTCATACAGTTGCAGCTTTTTCTCGGAGTCCGTGAGAAACGAGAGGTTGGTGAGCGACTTCTGTTTGCGCAGGTTGGAGACAGGCAGCCCGCCGGGAACACGACTGTCCACGCTGCCGGACTTGAAGACCTTCAGCTCCGCTGCACTGGCCTTGGCCATACTGCCACTGCTGCCTGCCGCCTTGGCGCGCTTGGGCAGCATGCCTCTCCCGTCCGCCGCAGCTGCCTTTCTGCTGGCTCCCCGAGGCTCGTCCGCACCCTCGTCGCCGCCGCTGCCGCTGCCGCCGCTCAGCTCCACCTCGGGCTGCACGCTCTTGACGCTGCTGCCCAGCATTCTGCCTGTGAGGAGCGCATGGACGATCCGCGCGTCTGCAGGCACGGGGCGGGGGAGGGGGCGGGAGCGCCGGGAGAGGAGGGGGCGGGTTGGGGGGGGGAGGACGGAAGAAACCGCGGAGGAAGGGGAGAGGAAGGGGAGGGAGCAAGGGGGCGAGCGGAGGGCGAAGGGGAAGGGGAAGAAATGCGGAGAAGGGAGCCCGGGAAGAGGAAAAGGCAAGGAAATAGCGGGTTGATGGGGCGGGGTCGAAGGAAAAGGGGCGGGGCGGGGAGAATATAAATTAAAAAATTTAAATCAGTCAAAGGAACGATAGAAGATCAGCGGCTCCATCAAAGCCGGGACGTGCTGTGATGCTGGTATCTCGTCTCGGTACCCCGGCTGCCGATCCGTGCTGCGGGCTGCACACTCCCGGGCAGCGCCCTCTCTACACTCCTCCCTCCAGCTCGAGAGGCTGCGGGCTGCAGCTCCCAGCGAAAGAGGGGAGGGGGAAGGCGGGGAGCAAACAGGAGGAGGGGTGGAGTGTGCGCAGGGGGAGGGAGGTAGGGGAGAGAGTGTGTCTATTTCTGGCTCGGGAGGGGGAGGTGTCTGTGAGCTGAGCCCTGGGGGCACAGAGAGGATCCCACCAGTTTTTCTCCTTGCTTTCTACAGACAGATGGGGTAGAAGGTTCCCTGCTGCATCTGGGAAAAAGCATGAGTGGAGGAGGGGAGACTAAGGGGTACAAGTGAAGGTGCTGGGAAAGGGTGTCTTAGACCCAGAAGAAAGAGTGGCCCTGTAGGTCTTGGGTAGAAACTAGCAGAGTCTGAAGGAAGTTCCCACAAACCTTTGGTTTCCCTCAGAAATTCTCTTCAGTTTCTAAGATACAGTTTGCCCTCCTACACCCAGAAGGGACACAGGGCAGGACAGGGTGCTTTAGACAGAGCCCAGGGTTGACAGGGAAGGGGAACTGAGGTGTTGAAGAGGCTAACCCTTGGGAGCAGGAGTCTGAGTCTCCATTCCACTTGATCACGTGACCTTGTCAAAGTCATTGAGTCTCAGTTCCTCTTACAAAGGTTATAATACTAGCTCCCCAGTTAAAAGGGTTTTGGGACACTAAGGACTCAGAGCAGAGTTAGTCTAGGTCCCTTGGCAGAGCTGCAGAACCGATTTAAAAGATCCTGGATATGTCTGAACAGGATAGGAGCTCTCCAAGTGCCATGCTATCCCAGAGTAGGTATTAACAACTCAGGCTCTGAGGCCTGAATGCTGGACACTGGGGTGCTGACTAGAGCCCAGGATACTCTAACTTCCATGACCCCGGGGCTGGATTGAGATTCTATAAAGCTTTCTAGGACAGAGACTGTAGCAGACAGGCTGCGTTTAGCACGGTGCGGAGTATGGGATTATTGGGCAGAGAGGTGCTTGGCAAGAGAACTGTGGACTTTTAGCTGACCTTGGAGATCCAGAGAAAGATGAAGAGTGTCTACGCATCAGGAACTTAATGTCTGGCAGGGATTCAAGGCAGACAACCCAAGACTTGGGGAAATAACTTTGTCCCAGGGAAGATGCAGTGTCACCCACTTGTCTCTGGAAGACAGGCGTGGTCATGTTGTGTTCTAGTTACAGCAATGACAGGAGGTGCCGCCTCAGTGTGCAGGCAGAGGTCTGGGTGTTGAGAGTCACCAGGCAGACTGTCCTCAGAGGCCCTAAGTCCCGATCTTTGGAAACTCAGAGTTGGAGCCAAGCCTACGAGAAATCTGAAGCTGGTCAACTGGATAGCCCAGTTGAGGGCTATCCAGGTAGACTATGCGCAAGCATGGACAATGTCACAGAACACACAAACACTCATGGTTATACCTGAACATCAGCTCCTAGTTCAAGAGCTAGAGCTTCTCTGATCCCACAGATGACGTGTAAGAGTGTCACAAACCACTGGACCTTGGGATCCTCCTGCTTCGACCCCCCAGAGTGGTAGGATTATGGGAAGAAACCATCATTTGTAAAGTTCTCATTCTGTTCTAGCTGCCATTCTGTAATTTATACAATTATTATTTATACAATAAATGCTCTGACCCAACCGCACAGGGATGTTGCTTTGTCTACAAATTGCAATTTGGAAACCAATGGAGGCCTGTGGGCTGATTCACTAAGTTGTTGATTGTTATTGATAATTCCCCAACACCCGGCATAAAAATTCTTCTCCTCTGGTGACCATCCTGACTGAACAACACCATGTCCATCCACTCGTGTCTACTGCTGCAGCCAATACTCCTGGCTCAACCTGACCCTTCCTCTCTGACGTGCCTGTCTGTAGGAAAGCCTTCAGCATTTTGTGAGGCCCTAGTCCATGAGTTGTTCTATCCACCTGCATTTCCTTTGCTCCGGATGCCCACTGCCCCCGGGACCTGACCTTCCTTCCTCCATGGTTGCCTCATTCCCTCACTTGATCCCGTGTGTCGGCTTATGTCTTCCTCCTCTTCTCTGTATCCTCTTTGTTCCTCTAGGCCGTCTCTCACGGGATGTTGTATTCCCCAAATCTCAGTCCCTTTCCTTCCTCCAGTAAACAGCCCCTGAAATTCTGCTTCTCTACAGAATAAGACAGACCAGATGAAGGAAAGATCGTTCCTCAGCCTCTTGGCTGAAATCAAGTCAGTATCTGTTCTTACCAGAAGGGAGGCACCTCCCTTTTCTACCTTCTAAGCCTGGGGTCCCTCCCCTCCCACACAGCATGTCACCTGTTGGTTTCTGAAATGTAAAATACTATCTATGCACAATGTCACAAACTGACTCGTTGCCAGGCTTCTTGAGAGCAGTCTTCCTCCTGTCTTTAAAGGGTTTGGCCATGGCCAGGTAGTGGTCCCTCCACACACCGTCTTGGAATACCCCAAGGCTCCAACACACCTCCGTCTCACTCTTTCTCATTCTTTTCACATCCCCAGCGTTTCCCAACCGTCCTCTTCTGTAGGGAGGATGCTCTGCTGCCGTGGCAACAGCCATCCTGGCATCTGTCGATAAAGCCAAGATGTACAGAGTGTTCCCTCCAGTGATTCCTAAAAAGAGAGGGTTCTGCCATGCCCTACTGTCCCCAAGATCAGCCCCGAGCCCCTCAGACTCAGCTATTTCTCCCTTTGCCACCCTGTGAAAATGCCAGGTCTCAAATGTCTCATTGCATGGAGGCCAGTGATCCTCAAGGGACTGCAAGATGGGGGTTGGGGGGAGGAGTGGACTGGGTAGACAAAGGGTGCTACTGATGTCAGTGACCTGAGGGCTGGCTCCTGCCAGTTCCTACTGGGGAGGTGGGGAAAGAGGCTGGTTTGGGATCATTTATATCTTCAGTCCCTAGCTCTCCTGTAACTCAATGCCCCGTTTCTACCCATTTCTGTGCTGGGATGAGGATGTGCAATTCAACCATGTCTGCTGACTGATAGCTTGAAGCAATGTAAGGAATGGAGATGTAGGTGTGGGGCCAGGGAGAGGCACACTGTGGGGAACTCTACATTCTCACACCCCTGGGACTGGAAATGATGTTGTAACACCGGGGTGGTGGGTGGTCTGGGGCTCCGCTGCTTCTTGGGACGGTGTTAGCAGAGCTGGGGCAAAGGCAGTGGAAGGGAGAAGAAGGTAGAAATGAGAGCTGGGCTCTTCCTGACCTGATGACCTTGAAAGGTGACCTTGGGGGAAGGAATGTAAGGACGAGAGTAGTGGGGGGCTGAACCCAGGACAGAGTTTGGGGACTGACAGCACTCTTGTTTCAGTGCCCAGAGTCAGGAGCTGGAGAACAAAGACGAGAAACCCAACCATGAGTGCCTGCAAGCCTGGCCCATCCCAGGCTAGGTCCTGGAGCCATCAACCCCAAAGAGTGACAGGCTCGCCTTTAAGGCTTGCTGTGCTCATCCCTCTTTGATAACCTTCTTTGTAACTTTCCAAGAAGATTCTGACATGCCCCTGTCTCTGTAGAATGCTGCTCCCCACTTCCTTCTACCAGGTCATTTCCCTAAGTCACTCTACCCCACAGTAGGTGGGCAAGGCCAGGCCAAAGACTGTGGAAACAGCTGATGTGTGAGCACAACGTCTCTAGAAAGACAGCTCTTGGTTACTCATGCTGGTTCAGGTCCGCTGGGATAGATGTTGGGGATTTAACAAAACACAAAACAAACCCTTTTCCTCCGTGGGAAAAGACAGACAACAGATTGGCTAGAGATACCGGCTACTTCAAAGCTCTAAGGAGGGACCAACAGGATAGCTCAGCGGGCAAGCACACCTGCCACTAACTGGCTTGACAACTTCCGTTCCATGCCCAGAACCCACATCGTGGAGCTGACTCCTAAGAGTTGTCCTCTAAGTTCCCACAGACACACACACAAAATGGATGTTTAAAAAAAAAAATGCTAAGGGCTGGAGAGATGGCTCAGCGGTTAGAGCACCGACTGCTCTTCCCGAGGTCCTGAGTTCAAATCCCAGCAACCACATGGTCGCTCACAACCATCTGTAATGGGACCTGATGCCCTCTTCTGGTGTGTCTGAAGACAGCTACAGTGTGCTTATATATAATAAATGAATAAATCTTTAAAAAAATGCTAAGGAGACACAGAGCTGGGATGAAAATAAGAAATTCATGGTGTATTTTTTGAAAGTCAACAAGGAAGGTGAGACGTTAGAGAGAAAGAAGCAGGGAGGCTGCAGGAAGTTGGGGGAGAGAGGTGAGGAGGGGCGGGACACAGAGGGCTTTTGGGGTCTTTATATACAGATGTCATTCAGAATAACACTGGCAGGTCAGGGAGAGAGAGACCTGGCTTCCTTTTGAGTCTCATGTAGAGGCAAACTGTACTGGTCCTTGGCTGAATGGTGAACCCTGCCGAAAGACAGTGGTGGAGACAGTGGTTGCAAGAGTGACCAGCAATGGCATACCGCAGCAGAGTCATTAGAATCTGCTCATGGGCTAAATCTGGGTGTGCAGGAAAGGGGAGGTCAAGAATTAATATTTGGGGCCTGTACAGCTCTTGGATGGGTGTTATTTTTTTTCTTTCTTGAGACAAGGTCTCACCAAGCTAGCCTTGAACTTAATATCCTTCTGCCTTAGACTTTTCTGAATGCTGAAATTGCACGTGTGCTACCAGACCCAGCTTTGCTCAACCCTTTGTGAAGGCCAATGCCCCTCCTTTAAGGATGGCATCCCCAACCTGCCCCACCGTTCACTGCAGCCACTTTGATGATCCCTTAACATCTGTAGCTGTCATTCATCATCTGTTTGTGTTTCTCGAGAATCCATTTTTGGTTGAGCTAGGCTTCAAAGGCGATTGAAGTCCCGTGCACGTAGTAGGCTCTCAGGAATATTTGCTGAGTGACGACTAATTCAATGAATGAATGCGTGACTCACAGCAGATGTGCGGGGGGGGGGGGGGGGCTGTAAACAGGGTTGACCTCTCAGTACCCTGTGGTGAGAGACAGCACAGCTGGAGCTCGGAGTGGGAGCCAGGCCTCTGGGATGCAATCCCAGTAACATCTTTTCTCACTTCTCAGCAGCCCTGGGACAGGGGGAGGCCATAGAATCTGTCCTTGTCCCTTTCAAAGGAAACCCCATATCTTTGGGAATGACCTTGGGAAATCTAGCTAGAAGACTTCTTCATGTGCCTCAAACTTCTGCCGTATTCAAAAGTATGGGGGAGTTCTGCTACACGTCTGAAAGAAAGGGGTAAGCAAGGCCACAGGTATCCTCACAGCCCAGACTGTCTGGTACATGTTTAAGCACTAAATTAGGACTAGGGCTCACCATCTACTCCTATGTGCATAAGAAAAAGTTAATGACAAACAGTGGTGTCACACAGTCACCCTAGCACGCTAACCCCCAGGAAGTCCTGTTAGATTGTTCTGCTTGCTTGCCAACAGCCCAGCTGCTAGCTTTGTTTTGCAATAGAACTGGTAGAGAAGAAATTACTGTGTTCTGTGCAAGTCCCTGGCATCCCCCTCTCTAGTCCTACAGACTCCCTGAGCTCAGGGATTATAGATTATCATTCTAGGCTCAAAGGTCAGATGTGTGAGTTTAGGGGAGAAACTGTGATCTGCCTGCCTGTCAGGGAAAACGGCTTGAGATGAAAGAATGGTAACAGAACCAGGGTTCTAGAGCCTAACCCCCACCCTGCTCCCAACCCTGCCCCAATCCCAAGAGGACAGAAATGTGGATCAACCATCAGCTGCTGCACACATTCCTTGATCTCTCAGCTGCCTGGCCTCCCACTCCTCCCTCCTCCGAGCCCTAATACCGACAGGATAGGGAATAACACAGGGATGAGAGAGGAGGCCTGGAGAAGAAAACCAAGTCATTTCTCATCACACAGGGAGACAGGACCTGAAGCCACTAGAGAATGTCTCTTTAAGGATGAAGAGGTATTGGCCCTCTTCTACAGGTCTGCAAAACCTGAGGGAACAGGGTTCAAAAGAGCCTGTTCCAGACCTACTGTGTAAGGGCAGGCCCGTCCTCCAGTCATGGGTTCCTCAGGAACCCCATGGGTAGAATGTCTGGGGCCAGCAGAACCTAGCTCTGGGCTGTACTGTGCTGTTCCTAGTTTTCGCCAAGTGTTCCCGGGCCCATGCTTATACATGGGGTCTTTCTTCCTGGTGGCTGGTTCTCCGGGGGCAGTCCTGGAGGTAGAAGTGTGGACTCAGGGTCCGAGGGCATAGAGGCCTTCCTCTCCTCATAGCCACAGCTCTGTGATCTTCAGGAGGAAGATCTGCAACTTGGTGGTCTGGATAGCCTTTCAAGGTAAGGACCACTCCACCCTTGGGGGGCCTAGCTATCGAGTGGGCCTGTGCTGTCCAATATGCAAGACCTCCATAGCTCTGACTTTGTCTCCTGGCAACCGTGGCCCCTAATACTTCTCTACCTGCCTCTTCCCAGGTCTAATTCTCCCCCACCAACCCCCATACCTTTGCTTTGCCAAGCCTTTCTCTATGTGATAAAGTCCAATACATCTCGCAAGGCCCCCTTGCTCAGAAATCCCTTTTTGACTGCCCCGCACAATTTTGAGCCTCTCCTCCCTGCTGATGTAGTCAGGAGCCATGGAATCACACTCTGCTTAGCTGCATCCTAAGCCAGACCCTCTCCCACCACTGAATTGAAATCTTACTATAGAAGACAGAAGGTGATAGCACACTGAGGTTTGCTGAACTGAGGGCAGGAGACCCCACGGACACCACATACCTGGGCCCTCTCGTATTCGTTGTGTACCTTATAAACCCTGTGTATCAGGGAGTATCGTTACCTTCATTTTATGGAGAAAGAAACTTGCCCAAGACCACACTGGAGGTACCTGAGAAAATTAGACCTCGAGTGCAGGCCCGTGAGGGGCCTACAGCCTTCCACACTAACCTTCGTCAACATGCAGCTGTATTTGGAGACCTGCTTTGTACTGCATACTATTCCAAGAAGCATGGAGCCCCCATAACAAGAAAGTCCATGGTCCTACTGATGAGATGCTGTAACCCCTATACTTGCTGTACCGGAGGTTAGAGTAGCTCCTGGACCACAGTCACAGTAAACCTGGCCTACTGAATCTTGGGAATGGGGAGCGAGAGGGGAACCATCCCATGGACAGAGGAAGTAGCATACAGTACCACCAGTCTCTACTTGTCTTGGCTTGGTGAACTCTGTCCTTCGCAATCCCAGTGACCCTAACGCTTCCCGCAAGCTTCCGATTAGTCCTTGCTACACGACATTAGACGACTGTATTCTCTGCACCGCCACTGGTCCTGTAAATTAGGTAGTGTGGGAGGATGTAGAATCTCCACTTCCTCTGCTCTTAGGACTTCCGGGAGAAGCTGGAAGAAACACCTAATGTAGAGCCAGGTCTGAAATTGAACTCATTTACAAACCACATCCCCTTGCTTCTCTGACCAACAAGAAGTTCAGATGTTTCCACCTGGATATGTCCTATCTGTTACCATGGCAACTGTCCCATACACACACACACACACACACACACACACACACACACACACACACACACAGCTTCACTGGCCCTTGCACACTGGGCCTCGGATGAGCTCTGTACCACCTAGATAACATGGTCCATAGACCAAGACCATCCTAAATTGGTTGTCACGGCAACTATGGGCATGAGGCAAGCAAAGGGAGAGGAGAGTGAAGTGTGTGTGTGTGTGTGTGTGTGTGTGTGTGTGTGAGTGTGTGTGCCCGCACGCGCGCGCGCGCACCATATATTCAGTAGAAGCAGGCAAAATACTTGGGCGAGTATTTTTTTTATTATCTAACCAAGAGTCAAAGCAGATCCTCCATGCAACGTTACTTGTCTCACGCTGCTGAATCACAAGGTTACATGGGACCTTAGAGATAATCTTATGCAACTTTTCCCTCCCGGGAATAACTGACCTATTTGTAATAAACCCTATTGCCTCACTTGGGCCAAGTAAACCCCCAAACAGAAGGAAAACACAAGGCCCACAGCTGAGGCTGTCTTGCCAACCCATTGATGACATCCTACCACAGAAAATAATGTTATGATCTGTATCCACAGACCAGATTTAGGAGGTCAGCAGACCGAGTCACCAGATGTCAGCCACATGCCCAGATAGATGACAGTCATTTGTCTCTGAGACACACTGCCCATCAGTTTCTTAAGGAGGTTCAGGAGCTCCAAACAGTTAAAGATAACTGTATGAATAAAGAAACCTTAACAGGATGTGACCAAGACACTGCTTAGAGCCACTTGGCCAAGTACTGCCCACAAAAGACACTCCCATGCTGTGGCTGCTCTCACTGGTCGCTGACACCTCCTGTTAGCGTTTTTTGTTAGATTTCTCAGTAAGGCATAGTATTCCATAGAGGGCTGCCATGGATTTGCATTTCAATTATTTTTAACCGGTATCACTGGCAATTGGTGCAGAAAAATAGCTCTGCAAATCCTGGAAATAGTTCTCGGTGCAGTGGGCGGGACTTTTAGAGCTGTGGGCGGTCTTCACCTTTTTAGAATCCAGTCTTACCACTGGGAGCTTGCCATTTCAGCACTTCCTCCTGCCTCATAATGGACGTCGCTTCTACAGCGGGGAGGATGCAATGAGCTCACAGAATCCTGCTCCTGATTGGACCTGTTTAGTATGGAATCCTAGGATCCATATACCCAGCTTCCACTTCCACTGAGGTTGAGTTCTCCTTCAATTTAGAAGTTCTCTTATCTATCTGACCCCATTTACACTGCAGAACACTCTCAGTTTGTATATCTGCGGTCAGTGGCAGTGAAATCCTTAAAAGAGGGTACAGGGTTCATGTCTGGAATTCCAACACTTGGGAGGCAGAGGCAGGCAGGTCTCTGTGAGGTCCAGAACAGTCTGGTCTGTCTGTCTGCACAGCAAGTTCCAGACTAGCAAGTGCTACACAGTGAGGTCCTGTCTCAAGAAAATAAAACAAAAGAAGATATATCCAGGTGTTTTTTTTTGTTTGTTTGTTTGTTTTTTTTTGTTTTTTGTTTTTTTTTTTTTTTACTTTCTTTTGTTCCCAGGACTTTTGGCTGCTCTGAAGCAAGTGACCAGGAACTCACTGGCCCTACCTTAGCTTCCTCCAAAGTCTCAGCCTCCTGTCCCCTCGAGGTCACACAGAAGATAGTACCTATGCTCATGGCCCTTGTGTCTGCTACCTTTCTCTTCAGCTACTTGTCCCGGAGCTCCTTCTCTGTAAGTCTGCTGAGCAGCCTGGACAGGCAGAGCCAGGGGCTCTAACCCTCTTGCCAAGGGGACCGTGTGGGATGTGAGAGGCTGTAGTCCAGTTTCTGTGCAGCACCAGGATGAGGAAGCTTTGACTCCTTGAGCCCCCGTGGCTCCTTACCCACCCTGGGATTTCCGAGAAGACCACAGTACAGAGGTGCTAAGGCAGCTGGCCAGCCTTCACTGGGCAGGGCAGAGCCAGTCTGGGGAAGTCCCTAAGATTAGGTCGTTCTTTTATGCTCAGTCTGTCCCCCATGGGCCACTGGTCCACACAAGCTGAACAAGGGGCTGGGGCTTCTGAGAAAATCAAAGACAAAACAAAACAAAAACCAACAACACCAATCAATCAATCAATAAATAAATAAATAACTCTAGCAGTTGCCGACAGTTAAAGAGTGACTCTCCCTATAGCAGCCAAGTCTCAGACATACAGGATCTGGGGATGAGGGCGGGGGCATCATTCCCAGGAAAAGCATAGAGGAAAGCATCTAGTCTCTAGTTCCAAGGAAGTAGCAAGGACCCAGATGAAGGGGGATGGCCACAGATGACTTATGATGATGCCGTGAAACTTGACAAAGACTGGTTTGAAGAGATGACTCAATGGTTAAGAGCACCAACTGCTCTTCCAGAGGTCCTAAGTTCAATTCCCAGCAACCACATGGTGGCTCACAACCATCTGTAATGTGATCTGATGCCCTCTTCTGGTGTGTCTGAGGACAGCTACAGTGTACTTATATATAATAAATAAATCACAAACAAATTTGACAAAGATTTAGAATTTCCAGGGAGACAGGCCTCTAGACATACAGAGTCTGGGAAGACCTAACTTAATGGTGGGCAGGATCATTCCTTGGGCAGGGGCTGCTGGACTGTATCGGCAGCTAGAGGGGAGGGCTGGGCACTGGGGTGCATGTATTCACTGCCCCAATAACTGCTTCAATCTCCCGAATCTCCTTCAGCTTTTCCACCATGAGGAACGGGAACTGAACCACTACCGATGCTTCTAGTTTCAAGGGTGTTGGGAGGCTAGCCCTCTACTCTGATCTCTGGGATGGGACACACAGGTCAGGGCAGAAGCATTGCTGGATTCTCTGTGGATCCTGCACGGCTGCACAGCTCCCAACTGCATCCTAAACTCCTCAAGGACAGAAGCTTTCTGCCCATTTTGTTCAAACTTCTAGGATACTACCTGGCACATAGTAAGTGCTTAACTAAAAGGTTGCTGTTCGGGCTGAAGAGATGGCTCAGCAGTTAAGAGCACTGACTGCTCTTTCAGAGGCCCTGAGTTCAAATCCCAGCAACCACATGGTGGCTCACAGCCATCTGTAATGGGATCTGATGCCGTCTTCTGGTGTGTCTGAAGACAGCGACAGTGTGCTTATGTATAATAAAAGGTTGCTGTTGAACATTAATTCCTTCCGGGGTTGGGCAGGCAGAGGTTTTAGTGTAGCAGAAAACAGGAAAACTGGGCCTTACCGACTCCACGTACTATGTTTTGAAAACTCAAAGTGGCAAACGCTGGGCGGAGCCACTCTCATACCTGCAGTAGGGGTGATATGAGGAGGGCCTGGCCCAGGGCAACACTGGGAAAGGGAACTCCAGGCTGCCCAGCTTCTGCAGTTCTTGATATTTGCTAAAAACTGTTCCTACTGGGTTCAATTTGCTCTGGAGATAAATCTCATTGCCAGCCAAATGCTGTCGGGAGGAGTCGCTCAGTCTTCTCGCTCCCCCTCCCTCCTCCGAGCCAGCAGAATCCAGATCCCTCTCTTTCTATTTCAATCCCCTCTGGCAGGATACCTCAGATGACCTCCCTCCTCTAGCCCCTTCCTTTGGACCCCTCACAGAGGCAGGCTCTGCCAGGTTGGCCCTCCCAACGCTTCGTCCCTCAGGCATGGACCCCTCACTGAACTCAATACATCTTCGACAAGGTCATAGCATATATGGCTGAGTGTACAGCCCCCAAAGATGGGCTGCCTGGGTTCAAATCCTGAATGAACCAAGTCGGGCAAAATCATTTAAGTACTTTGTACTGCAGTTTTCCCATCTGTACGGTGGGATGAAAAGCATAGCACTTATAATACTGGGCCCTCATTAAATAATTAACTAAGTACCCACATGGAAGCTTTAATTCCCACTAACCTGAAGGGGAGGGTGTATGTATGTATGTATGTATGTATGTATGTATGTATGTATGTATTCACTCACTCCTTTAATACTGTTTTTAGAAACACAGTCTCATATAGCCCAGGCTGGCCTTGAACTTACTCTTTAGGCAAGGATGACCTTGAACTCTCAAATCTCCCTGTCTCCACCACCTAAGTATGAGAATTACAAGTGTGAGCCACCATGCCCAGCTTCAAAAGCTACCTTTATTGACCCCAGAAACAACCCAGAGTAAGGAAGGCACAGAGAAGTTGTCTTCTCCAGTGCTGTGCAACTGGCCAGTCTGGAGCTGAGAGGAAGGCTGCAGGGCCAGGCTGCAGCCCTCATGCCGGATTGGGCCGATTAAATGTGCTCTAAGGATGCTTGGCTTACAGAAAGCTACAATGAGTATCAGTTGCTGCTACAAGTGTTATTGCCCTCCACCTCAACTCCTGGAAGCCTACTTGGTCCCAGATGGCTGCAGTGTTTAGGTAAGAAGGGCCTTCTGAGCTCTGCCACACTGGGGCCTCCCCCTCTGCCCCACTTGCGGCATAGCCCTGGAGGACATAGCATCCACTCCGAACTCACTCTGTTTTCTGGTCAATTGTGTGCATGTCTCACAATTGGATGGCTGGGACATCAGGTTTATCTGGGCCCAGAAGTCCCCAGAGGACAGGGAACACAGCCGTGTGAACTCAGCATGAAATGACACGGACCCAGAATGACAGAGGTGTAGCAACATCCTGATCCGCTGGGGTGGAGGGAAACGGAGGTAAGGAGTGTGGCTCGCTGACCCCATTTTCTTCCCTGCCACTTGGCAGGGGGTCTTTGGCAACTGAGCTGCGCTTGGACCTCGTGCAGTAACCACAGTGAGCCCTAATGGCAGATGGCAAGGCCAGGAGATGCACAGAGAAGGGCATGACCTTCAGACAAGCAGGGCTCAAATCCTGACACAGCCCGGAGTGTCGAGCCTTTAGACGGGTTTCAGAGCCCCGAGTTCTTTTATTTCTAAACTGAGCAAGTAGTGTCGAAGAGCCAACACCGAGTTCACAAAGGACTTCCTGTGCAAGTGCCTAGTGCATGCTGACACATAGCAGGCATGCGATAAATGCTGGGCCTCCGTTATCATTTGGCTACCTTCGTGTTTCAGGACTTGGGTGGCAATGGTCCTGGTTTTAGTCCATCTGTTGACTCACCACCATCAATCATAAGGCTAAGGCTTTTCCTCCTCAGGGAAAACGAGGCCAAGGTCCAGTGAAGTTTTTACTCACGGTGGTCTTTGATGTCGGCTCGCACCTCTGTGCTGTTCAATGAGTGCACAGCCATCTCTGCACCCTCCCCCCGAAGAGCACAGCACTCATTCCGCACTCTTGTCCCAGACTAAGTCACAGCAGCTATACTGTGAAAGCCATAACAGCTTCCTTAGAACGAGCGCTGCTCTGCACCCCGATCCCCAAAGGCATGAACTGTGGCTTAAAGACAGTCATCTCACCAGTGGAAAAGACACCAACAACAAGTAAAATCTCCCAGCCAGAGGCAAACTGCACAGGCCCGTCCCGGTCTATGTGTGTATCAGCCCTCATGTGGGAAGGAGGCAGAGAGGAGTCTCTGGTTGGTTCCCCAGTGACACATGTTTCTATGAGAAAAGATCTCTTCAGTGTGTGTCCACTTAACACTCATTCAAACATGCCACAAAGTGGAAGCAATTAAGGAATCCGTGTAAACCTCAAGGCGACCCTTTCCAGTCCTGCACACAGCCTCACACATGTGGGCATGTGGCAGAGTCGGCCCTGGTTTCCTTGCCTGTTCAAATTAAGGTCTGAGGACGGCTGCATGCAGAGAGAGTCCCGGCGATGCAGAGTGAGTGTGAGGCGATGGGCCCAGAGCCAAGCTGTCCCTGGAAGACCCAGGTGCACCCTGGGATAGTCAGGGAACGTGCACAAACACCTGTGGCCTGGAGTCTGACACTCTTGCCCCCAGGGCAAAGCAGAAGGAACAGCTGGCTGTGGATAGTCTTTGGTGCACATGAAGGCCATCATCCCTAACGCCCCAGCATGGTGGCAAGGCATCATGGGAGATTTTCTTCTTGCTATATAAAGATCATGAAGTACTTGTTTGGACTCTATTTCAGGCAGAGTAAGGTTATGTTTTGTTTTGTTTTAAAGTGGGGTATATGGCAGAGAGAACTCTCTGGCATTCTCCTTCTCTATCCCTTCTGGGACCCTGCACCTCCCCCGTGCTTATGAGAGAGTAAAGACTGGTGGCATCTTCTCAGCTGGAAGAGCAAACCTGGCTTACATGGAAGGCACAAGTGACAGACTGTTCACTCTGGGTTCCTTGCTCATCAAACACAGGGAATTCACCAACAGGCAGGGGCCATACCTGAGCTTAAAGGCCTCATCTCCCATGGGCTAGTATTAAAACAATATAGCCAGCAACCAGGAAGCAGCTGCATGCATGTGCTCCAAGGCGCCCTGTTATCCTTCCACAAGAAGTGGCAGTGATGTGGGCCCTACTGCAGCACGGTTTATGCATGCCCGGCACAGCCTTTGTCAACAGGCACACCGGCAGGACACTGGGTGAGACACTGGGGACAAAGATGCTCCGAAAGAACTTGCAGAGTGAACCCCTAAACTGTGAATCCTTGAGGTCAGGTTAAAGTCTTACTCATTTTCTACAGTGTCAGCAAGTGTCTAACACAAAGAAAATGCTCACTGGGCACTTCCTGACACAAGAGAGTGACTCAGGACGTGTCCCGAGTGAGTTCAGAAGTAAAAGAGCAAAACGAAGTGGAAACCCTGCTCTTTCCTTTCTTCCCCTCTCCCTGTTCTTCAAGCTCAGGAAAGAGTGGGGTCCCCCACAAAGAAGGCATATCTTAAATCTCTCCCCACCTAACCCATCAAAGAAGAGTTCAGTGGATCCTCCACAAAGATGGGTCTGTCACCATGACAACCAGCAAGGACCCCAACAGAGGCAGTCCGTGAACCTTGATCCCTTCCCTAGGTGTCCCTGGGGAGGCTGGGGCTTCCCTCTGTTCTTGTGAATCTCATCCCCAGAGTTCATTCGCCTTCCCCACAGGGATCACCTAACCTGGGATCTAGTGGACATTTTGAGATCTGACTGGAGAGGGTGGCATCCAAGCTAACAAGTCAAAGGGCTCCCCAATGTCAGCCTGCAGCGGACATGAAGAGCAAAAGTCCTCGTCCCAGCTCACAGGGGTCAGGATGAGTAAGGAGCGCCTGGCTAGGTGGATGGAGCTCATTAGCCTAACAATGTGGTACACACATAAGGAAGCCATTACGCTAACAGAACTGCAAATGTAAAAATAGAGTTGCACATAGTTTCCTGGTTACCACATTCTATTCTGACGCTCTGTCAGCGCCTGTGAAATTCGGTTTACTTTTGTCCCTGCCATGCCCTGCATGTGTATTTGTTGTGGGAGGAGGTGCTTGCCCTTTAAATGCCCAGGCCCTGCCCTAGAACCTTCCTCTGCAAGGCCTGCTATAGGAAGCCAGTGTGGTAGCGCTGCAGTCTTCCGGGATCAATGCTGTTGAGCTCTCTAGAGATGGCTCCAGAGAGCCAGCTCACCTTCCCACCTGCCCAGCAGGGAGAAGAAGACACAGAGGCATGCTACCCATAACAAATGATGTCAAGGCCAGGCTGTGAGCCCAGAGTCCAGCAACGAAGCTATGAGACCAACCTTCTGAATAGCCTTGGGTCTTCTAAAAGCAAGTTCATTATGGACTGGCAGTGTCAGCAGTCCACCATGTGTCTGGCATGTACAAGCCCCTAGGTTCAATCCTCAGCACCACAAACAAAACCAAGTGTATTGCTTTTGCTGGAGTAACTCTCCCTTGGCCGGGGCCACTGACAGATAGCGTTTGTTCCCTGCAGTGTGCTATCACGTGTACTTTGTTTGGTATTACACGTTGTTGGATTCCAAGGTATATTTTTCTGTTTTAAGGCTGCAAGGAAATCAATCAACACACAAAGGTAAATCCTATAGGGCCTTTAGAATGTGACTGTCTTAGTCCCAGTCAATGGGTCACAAGGCACTTGGTTATTTGTTCATCGTGTGCGCATCCAGGGATACTGACACCTGAGGATGTACTTGGAACAAGTGTATTGCTGGGAATAAAGTCAAGGGTCTTTTGGGTCAGTCTCGGGCCTTTGGGTTTGTTAACAGTATATGTGTACTGGGGGTCACACAGAGTCACTGGATGACATTGTGATTATGGGGACACAGAGAGGGGTGCATGTGTGGGAGTGACTTGTTGTTATGAGTGTTCCTGGGAGTAAGGCGGGCGTTGGGCAGCCAGGTAGGTAGCGCTGGACTGCCACCCTGGCTCCCAGCACCGTCATGTTGAACTTGGGTTTTACTACAACCTGCCTTTCTCTCTCCCAGCTTGTTGCCTCTCTACTGTGATCTCCCTGTGACGTACACAGAGATTCTCACTATCTGAGCACTGGATAAACATTGGCCCCCCTTGTGGCCACCTTCCTAGCCTGACCCTGAAGTGCTGGTAGGCTTGACAGCTTTACTATGAGTTGAGTCAAGCAAGGGGGAAATCTTCGGGGCAGTTCACAGGTGACTGTCTCCCGTCAAGAGACAGGCCTGAGGGCCGAGGAGGCTGGGCAGACACAGGCACCTGTTATCAAGGCTGATGACCTGATTTCAACCCTGCAACCCATACGATGGAGGGAGAGAACCAATTCTTACGAGTTGACCCCTGACCTCCATGTGTGTCATGACATTTTAATTTTTGAAAGCTTTAGGGCTAGCTTGGTAGATAGCCTTCATTGCAAGGTTTAGTCCAGCCAGGGGTTACATAGTAAGACCCTGCCACAAAACAAAAACAATTTTTTAAAAAAGAGATAAATTTTAGCTGGGTGTGGTAGTACCATCTATAAGGCCAGTGCTGAGGCTGAAGAATGACAGGTTTGAGGCCAGCTTAGGCTCCTATCCTAAAACAACAGAAATGAAGCTGGTCCTCGCCCAGGCCACTTCTATCCCTCAGAGATAGGAAGAGTTCAGACAGCAGGTCCCGTATAGGAAATCTTTCCCAGGGTACTTACCCACGCAGGAAAAGCTGTCCTCAGTCCTGATAGGGGGGCTGGTATATCCATCAAGGACCCTGCTTTCCTGAGGAACGGGGCCAGGTTCTTGGTCTGTCTGTAATCTGTGGGACGAGAAGGAAAGGTTACTCATGACCTCAAAGCCCCCCTGTGGAGTTTGGCAAACCATTTTTTGTGCTTGGGTCCTCTCTTCTACAATGCCTAGGCCTCCTGGGGATGTGCTTACAGACAAAAACACTCCAGCAAGCAACAGAGCTGGACCAGGAAGGAGTCTCCAAGGGCACGGGAATGTTCAACATCTGTTACCCTTTGCAGCCCAGCAGTGTACACCATTCACAAAGCAGTTAGATGCCCCAGTAGCTCCGGCTGGGAGTCTTCTGCCTGCTGTGATTCTCGCCCTTAAGATGGTCATGTTTGCTCGACAGAGAGCATGTTGGCAGGGAAGAGCTGTCTGAAGTTGAAGCCACAGACTCCAGGCACTCAGAGGGCATCTGGCCTCTGTGGAATTGCTCACCTCAAGCACACGAGGTCAGGAATGGAGGAGTAGGCTCAGTCTGAGCCACTGTGACTCCCGGGAAGACAAGTCCAAGCTAGGCCCATGGTGCCAACGGGAAGGGCGAGGTCTCTGGGCACTGGCTACCAAGTGCACAGACCTCAGAACACAGCCCCAACCATACAACCGCTCCAGGAACAAAGGCTGTGGGAGCTCTCCTTACATGCAATTACCCTGGGCTCAGAACAGTCCCGCCTACCCCCATATCCCCGCCCCGATGTCACCAGCTAAATGGACCCTTTGGCAGCTTGGCAGGAGGGGGAAGGGAAGGCTGTGCAGACAAGAGGGGAAATTGACAGGCTGGGCCAGGGAATCCTGGGAGTCTCTAGTGCTGCTATTTGTCTCTTAGGTTTTCACTTTTTTCAGTACCTCTCTGTCTGGGGCTCTTGAATCCAGCTCTGCCGTGAGCTCACTGTGTAACCCAGGGAACACCTTCCCCTCTCTGTGCCTGGCTTTCATCAGGAGGGAAAGATGACCTCTAAAGGGCCCGGCTAGAGTTACAGTCTGACTGTCTGTGCTTGCAGGAAGGATCTGTGGCTATAGCTGCCTTGCTCTAAGCCTTCTGGGCAGTCTTGGGGTGTTGTGTGCCTGCCAGCCCTCAGATGGGTACCCAGCACCAAATGAGGCGGGGTGGAGTAAACTGAGAAAGCAGGAGATCTCATGCTGGCCTCTGGGAGGTGCTTGATATGGTGGGGACATTCGATCTACCCAAGTATTGAGCAGTTGAGGAGACACAGAGAAAGGAGACTGTTGTTTTCTTGGGAAAAAAATAGCATGGGCATGCGACCTATTGTTGTGAAACTGACAGATATTTTGTGGAGGCAAGGGAACGCTATGTATTAAAGGTTTCATTGGTTAGCATCATATAGAGAGAGCTAGGCAGTGTCTGTCTTGGAGCATATAGGTGCTACCTGGCTTTGACTGCCACATTGTGTTACAAGGGCAGATGAGACTGAATCACCTGTAGGTACCAGGAACCCCAGAACTAGGAGCATGGAGGAAGGTAGCCTTTGCCTCTCTTCTCTTGGTTGGCTCTAAACCTGTGTCTATACCTGTCTTACGTCTCTCTATATGCCAGGGCTTGTCCTGCCTTTCAGCCCAGAAGGACAGGACAACAAAGTCAGGGAGAGGGGGCTGAACCAGAGAGGAGAAAAACCGCATTGGTGACTTCAATGACCCTACATTCTGGACACCTTTAACCAACTCCTTAACTCCAGTCTGACCCAAGACAAGGCTGAGGACTGAAAGTGTGCACTATCGGGAAAGGAAGCTCTTGGTAAGTGGAGAGACAATAGATTATGATATAGATGCTGTGACCTTTCTTTCTTTCTTTTTTTTTTTTTTGGTTCTTTTTTTCGGAGCTGGGGACCGAACCCAGGGCCTTGCGCTTCCTAGGTAAGCGCTCTACCACTGAGCTAAATCCCCAGCCCCGATGCTGTGACCTTTCAAGGAACTGTGGGAGTTAAGGAGGAAGCTGTGATGGAATTGGATGTGTGAACCAAAACCTGGAAGATGGCCAGAGGGGCATTCTGCCTTCTGGGGCCCAAGGAAGAAGGGCATCAAGAAGAGGTGAGAGGTGAGAGATGGGAGTCAGTGAGCATTTGGGATGGCCACACTCACGATCTTAAAAACAGAAGGCTGGGAAGTGAAGTGAACCATGGGTAATGGACTCGTTTCCTGGACCATGCTGGAGAAGAAGAGGACCCCCATTAATGTTTGCTTCTGCATTCACCTGAGCTTTTACAGAAGCCCAAGGTGTTGGGGGTGGCGATGGATTTCCAGGAAAACAGGATGTCTATGGATTCTAGGGAACAGATGGCAGCTCCTTGGCTATAGAGCCTAGATGGGTGGCCCAGCCAAGCTCTTGGCAGAGCAAGTCTATGGCAGCAGCTCTCGGCCGTGCAGAGTGTGCGGAGATCCAGCCCATCTGCCTACAGCATGCCGGGGTATCCTCCATCCAAATCTTACTCGATCGAGCTGTGACCCATCCTCCAACCACAACCAAGGGACTAAGAAGTGCAGGGGGCTAAGGATGGTGGGTAAGGACAGCTCTTCCCGGAGAGGTGGTATAGCAAACCCGCTCCTCTTAAAAAATGCAAACATACGGTCCATGTTTGCTGAACGGTGGAAGCATAGTTCTCTCTCTAAGTTGCATTAGAATGTTCAGAGGGAAACAGGCTGACCTCTTTGAAAAATGCCAGACTGTAAATATACCAGGGGACTTGTAGGGTGGATAATGAAATATCTTAGACTATTTAATACCTAGGCACTTTTTCCCAAAGAATGAATTCAAAATGAAGGGAATCAGGTAGGAGAAGAGAGTCATAGTCACCAGGGAGGCATTTAGCTGCCATTCAAATGAAGGTGGGGGTCTGGTAGTGGAGCCCTTGCCTAGGATGCTAGTGGTTTGACGCCTAACAAGAGAGAAAGCAAAAAGAAGGCCTTCCCTGAGTCTGTTTCTTGATTTAGCTTTAGTTTCAGAATCTCAGGTAGAGGGGAAAAAAGGGTCAGACGTGACCTGCCCCTTAGGGAAAGGGACATTTGTGCATTGAGTCTATACGTGCAGTTGGGCAGAAGGGCTTGCCTAGCGGAGAACTCTCCTGGGCTGTGGAATCAGCTGGGATCCTGTAGTAATATAACCCTGCCTTACGGGCCGTTTGTGAGCCTCTCTTGCTGTTGGAAACTTCTTTCTATCCAGCCTCAAGTCTATCTTGAGCCACACTCTGACATTGAGTCAGCTCTTTGGAGCTGGCCCAAGCAAACTAATTCATCTTACAACGTGACAGCCTTTCCCATATTTGAGAACAGCTCATACGCCATCCTGCACCTTCCCTTTCCAAAGCAGGCAAACTTCCTCACATCCCCTAGTCGCTCTTAAGACACCTCCGAGGGACTCCTCGCCGAGCTGTCAGCCCTTTTCCGGACGAATTTCGGTGCATGGATGTCCTTGTAAAACGTAGTGTTCGTAACCCAATGTAGTACTGAAAATAGGCCTGACCACACGCAGAATATGGTGGATATTAATTTCCTTGTCCCGGGTCCCAACACCTACTACTGTGATATAAAGTTGCACACTCTTGTCTAGAGATCTAAACATACCAGCTGACCTCTAGTGAAGAACGGGTGATGTTCCTAAGGCCCTGGCCTTCAATTGCTGTGATGTCTCAAGAGTCCCCAGTACCCAGGGGCTGAGGCAAAAGCCTTTATATACCCAAATGCAAAGGGACAGCTACTTCCTATATTAGCACAGGAATTTGTGTGTGTGTGTTGGGGAGGGAGGGAGCGAGTGTAGTCAAGAAGGGGTTCAATTTTCATCCTGGCATTTCTAACCTATATAATGATTAGTAATTAAAGTTTAGTTTACTTAATGTGGTCATGTTACTAAAGAGTTTTTTTTTTTACTTAAAAAGCCTAGTTGGCTAAATGTTATTCTATGCACTTAGCTCGCCATGTGTGCCAGCTGGGGAAGGAGGCTGGCACGTTGACCACGCTGCTTCGAATATGCTGCCACTGCCAATGACAACAGTACCTGCCTGTCGACTTAAGAAGTAGTACTGACCGCCAATATGCCGCGCGTTTCAACAGGCATAAGGCACTGTGACAAGTGGTGCAAACAAGCAGGTGAGGGAAAGAGAGGTGGACAGACAGACAGGCACGAGAGCGCTAGGAGAACAGCACAGTTAGGTCTCTCTGCTCAAGCAACTGAAGACTTGGTGCTCAAGACAACGCCGTTTGTCTAACACGCAGCGGTGGCAAGCAGCCTACACAAATTTGGCAAGCCCAAAGCACCTGCTGGTGCACCTGCCTGTGTATCTGGCTGCTCACACACCTTTAATACCCAAATATAGTTTCATCATTTCCAAGAGAGTGTGAAATGGCCACTTTAGGAGTCTCTTCATGAGCTCCTGTTTATTGTCAAGGGCCCAGAGGGGAGAAAGCCAGAGACTTTAGATTGCAGTCCTATCTCAGTTCACCACACTCCCGTGTTTCCAGCCATCCCCCTTTCCCTTCTGGCTCTGTGTCCTCCATACTATGTCACCAAAGCCTCTGTTCTCTGAGTTTCCCCCTTGATCTCCTCACAGTTCCCCCTTTCTCTCCCAGGCTGCTCCCCAGCTCACCTGTACTGAAAGGGGGCTACCGTGGCTGTGATTGGCTGGCTCTGCTGATGGGCTGAGGAAAAGCTAATGACCCCAGGAGTAGCAGAGGGCCTTGCGCTCTGTACAGGGCTGAGCACTGGAGAGGAAGTCCCCGAAGCTTCCCCTTCCTCGGGCTCCAGACACCTAGGGGCTTTGTAGTTGATGTTTCTTTGATCTTTTCCACGACAGCCAGAAGGCAGTCGACCTTCAGGAGGCCCTGGAATTTGTGTCTCTCCATGACAGCTTGTCTGGGGCGGGCTCCTTCCTCGGGTCTGGCGAACTGGAATTCCTTCCTGGGTCTTCTTCTTCTGAGTGCTTTGTGTTTCCCCAGTTCTTCTGGATCCTGTTTTGGGGGTTACCCTGGGGCTGTTCCAAGGGGAGCCAGGAAGGCTTTCTATGCTCCCAGCCAGTTCCCTGGCTGGCCCTGCACCCCTGGGGGTTCCTCTTCCCCTGTAGGCCTTGGGGGATGAGTTTCTAGAAGAGACTGCAGCCTTGCCCCTTCTTGGGGAGACCCCTCGCTGGGGGCTCAGGGCCAAGTCAGCCTGTTGGCGAGGCCGCAGCTGAGGAGAAGCGCCTGGGGTGTGAATCCTGGTCTGAGAGGAGGCTCGAGGCACGGGGATAGAAGAGGCATAGTGTGGACGGCTGGCGGAATTCACGTTGGCCATCCCATTCATGGTCAGCAGCAGAGGTAGGGCAGCATTAGGATCCTGCAGAGAGGGGACAAAGGGAGAACGTCAGGTAAAGTCCCAAGTCCCTGTCCCTAGTACATAAGAATCATGCTGGCATTGATAGAGAGCCACGGGCTTCCTGCTTGACTCTAGACAAACATGCCTGTGTGTGAAAAGGCCATGCTCTACATGTCTGCTTTGCTTAGCGTTCCTAGACTCTGCTCCTCTCTGGTAATGGAGACAGACTACCTCACAGCTCAGACCTCTTCATGGTACCCCGGGTTCTCAAGACACCTTCCAAGGAAAACGCAATATTCTTCTACAAGCCACTGGACCAATGACGTGAAGACCCCAGTTCCTCCCCCAACTCAGAAACTTGTAACTAGTGAGCCTGTCTCCTCTTAGGCCTCCCACTCTCTTACCTTCCTTGTTGATGAGCTCTCTTCTGGTCCTCCTTGCTCTCCCCACCCCCACCACCATGGGGGGGGGCGGTTTGAGCACCTGGCCCAGTGTCTTTGCTGGATCCTCATCTACCTCCTGCCTTGGCGAAACTGTTCTCTGCCATTTCCTGCCCCCACACCTGTAGGTCAAAGCTGCTGCCCCAGATAACCTCCTGTCAATAGCCCTTCATCCTTCTCTTTAGCCGTGACCGTTAACCATCCCACCTCTCTTCCAGTTCTCTCTCTCCCTCCCCTTCTCCTAGTCACCAATTCTGCCACGTTAATGAGTGAAGTAATTGCTCTCAATTCAAAGAGAATTTGTAGCACTTTACAAAGACATATGTGATAAAACTCAGATCAATTGGAGTTAAGCCTTAAAAAAAATCAAAATATAAGAATTTACAGAATACAGACACGAACGCATCCATACGTTTGTTATAGGAAAGAACTTCTTAAGCACCACATCAAAGGCAGATATAATCAAGGAAATGCCAATAGGTTTTGAATACATAAAAGTTAAACTTTCTATATGGATTTTTTAAAAAAAATAATAACCTTTTGCAGGCATTCAAAAAACTACAGGGATACCTGCTACAAGTGTGGAAAGCAAAGAATCATTGCCTCAAAAGACAAGACCTTTACCATGCACAAGAAAGGGGGTGGGGAAACAGGGCTGGAAAGATGGCTCAGTGGTTAAGAGCACTGACTGCTCTTCCAGAGGTCCTGAGTTCAATTCCCAGCTCACAACCATCTGTAATGAGATCTGATGCCCTCTTCTGGTGTGTCTGAAGACAGCGACAGTGTACTTATATATAATAAATAAATAAATCTTTTAAAAGGGGGGGGTAAACAATAAAC
Source organism: Rattus norvegicus (assembly GCF_021556685.1). Taxonomy (NCBI): domain Eukaryota; kingdom Metazoa; phylum Chordata; class Mammalia; order Rodentia; family Muridae; genus Rattus; species Rattus norvegicus. The sequence goes on from NC_141546.1 coordinate 49,617,003, forward strand.
AAAAATCCATAGGAGCAATATGAAGTCATCCAAAACAAAGACAAAGGCTCCCTTTGCATCCTGGCCTGGCCTGGAACCTGATAAGCAGAGCCGACTAAAATTCACAGAGGTCAGTGTGTCTGACTCCCACGTGCTTGGGATGAAAGACATGGGCCACCAGGCTGGGCTTCCATTCAAAGACTTAAACATGCAAATGAAACAGGCTCTCATATGTTGGTATCGATTACTATCTTATTGAAAATTGTAACACGGACCGTTGGTAAGAACCAGGCCCTTTATCCCACTGTGGGAACAATGGCAAATCTAGAAAATTGTCCTAGGAACATGATTAAAGATGTGGGCAAAGATTTATGTGCAATGAAAATGCTCAGGTTGCCTTTTGGTGGGATAAACTGTTATCACTGTGACAGTGGTGACAAGGACCTTTGTGGATTGCGAAGAAAACTCCCAAAGCTTGGTCGGTCCACCTGAGGCCACCCACACAGCCACTCTCATGCTGACAGAAGCAGTCAGCAGCTGACTGGGGTTGTTTACGCCTCTCTCTGACCTTTGAGCGGGGACCTGGGACCAGTCCATAAGAAATTAACCTGGAGTGTTAAGCAGGGGTGGGTTTGTAGATTGGCTTGAAGGCTCCGAGTCAGTGTACAGAGGCTCAACTTCCCAGCAGATGACAAGAAGGAGACGCCATGCCCTCTCTCCCCTTTCCTCCAGTTCATAGTTTGGTGGCATGATGCCATCACTGGAAGAGCTAAAGTCCCTTCCACCTGCTCCATTGGCGGTGGTTAGCAAAGCCACGTGTATTCAGAAACCATGACAAGTTCTCTTCTGTCCCTCCAGTGTCGGTACCTACAGGACCACAGTCAAGGTTCATCTGGCTCCTGCTTCCCCACTATGCACTCAGAGCCTGCCCATCAGGAAGGACTGAGAGAGTGAGTCACCCTTTGCCTGTCCTGCTTTGTCCTCAGTGCTGAAGCAAAAGACCAATAAGTACCCTCCTGGGGTGGTTTGAATAGGCTTGGTCCAGGGGCACTGTTAGGAGGTGTGGCCTTGTTGGAGAAAGTGTGTCACATTGTGGGGATGGATTTAGAGACCTTCCTCCTATCTGCCTGAAAGATAGTGTCTTCCTCTGACTGCTTTCAGTACAAGATGTAGAACTCTCAGCCCTTCCAGCCCCATGCCTGCCCTGACACCGCCATGTTTCCCATGGGCCTTGATGATAATGGACAAACCCCTGAATCTGTAAGCCAGCCCCAATTAAATGTTATCCTTTATAAGGGTTGCCTTGGTCATGGTGTCTCTTCCCAGCAATTGAAACTCTAACTCACTCCCAAAGAAACCTAGGAGGAACTCAGGCAAGTCCTGCCTGTACCTGCTGGAACATAGACAAGTATTCAACCTGCCCATGCTTAGCCCGAAAAATGAAGGCAGGATAATATTGACAATTACTGAGGTACAGACCATGAGTCCTTCAACAAGGAGAGCGCCCCTGGCTTTAGCCCATGGCCGTGGATTTAGCCTGTCATCTTCCTTTTACCCAGCCCTACCTACCCTTTAGCGATCGGCTCCGTGCATCAGTGACGGTGCCGAGCCTTAGCTCTGAGGTTTATGTGGGCTCAAGCTGCTGACCTGGCCTAAAACATCAAGCTGTGCCGGGCTCGGAGATGTTGAGCTAACCCGCAGTCAACTCACAGCAAAGGCTCTAGACTGCTGTACTCAAGCTCAAGAGCTTGTCTCTTCTATGGTCTAGCCCCCATGGTAAACAGCTGCATGGCCAATTTGTGTTTCCATTCTTAATCCCAATCCAAATGCAATGTGAGGACCAAATCCAGTCAGGCCCCTCAGAGCATCATGCCTTCTGGAAATTACATCTTTAAGAGAATCTTGAAATTGTCTCTTGGTTCAGAGTGTCTCCACGGTGTTGCTTCTTGATTCAAAGGCCACCCCAATCCCCCATTAGGAGCCCAGCTTACCTACCTTATCTGCTAGGGACCTCCAGCTCCTAGCTCTGCAGAGACTTCCTTGCCTCAGATGTCTCTATACCCTCTGGCTAGGGCTGGCCCGATTTCCAGCTCTCACAGTCTGAAGGCCAGGCTGCTTCTAGCTCCCTCGCTAATGGAGTACACCCACGCCCCCTCTGCTTTCACTAGATCATCATTTTTTTAAAAGCATGATGGGAGAGGACTTTTAAAACAGCACCTTGGTAGGTCACTGAGGCCCCGCCCTGCCTCTCCACTGCAGTTGGGACCTTGCTTGACCCTCCTCCTCAGAAGGAAGCCTTCTAAGAGATAGGAAGCAGGTGACAGTCATTGTCCCAAGTGGGATGTGGGAGAACCACGTTAGCCTCAGAGTAATAGAGAATCATCCCCATGCAGCAAATTATTCTAACCTATGGCAGAGGGTTCAGCAAGGGGCTTTCCTAGTTTGCCTTTGAGTGTGCATCTCCAGGTACCAGGCATCTGTAAGGGGAACACAGAGGATGCCCAGCACAGCCACCTGCCCTTACCAAGCTATTCCCTCTGTGTCTCTTAGTGAAGCATCATTTCCAATCCTTACAACAACAGCCTGAGAAGGTAAGGTTTACTATTCCCCTTTCACCAGACAGGAAGATGGTGCTGTGGGTAACTGAGTTAGGCCAAGACATACTGCAGATGGGGTGGGCTCTGTGGATCCACAGGCTCCATTCACCACCAGCAGGGCCCAGCCCCAGCCTCCACACCCCTTGCTCCATGGAGCTCTCTCTCCTTGCTGTGATGGCTGTTCTGAGTCTCTCAGAGGTAGAGCTGGGAGGCAGACTTAGTCCATAGGTTGGAAACCAGAGCAGAAGAGAATCACTCCTGGGCAGCATGGAGACGGGGGTTTCCCTTCTTTTCTTTCCCTGGTGTTCCTCATATCCTACACGTTCCCTGCCCCCTCACTCTGTTTGCCATGGGTTAGTTGAGGGGAGAACTGATAAGGGCATGGGAAGGGGGAGGGGGAGTGGGAAGAGATGATAGAGGTAATCCAGTCTGGCCCCAGGTCTAATATGCCCAGTTGGTGGCTGGTGACACATGTTGGCTAGGGTAGATGCTTATACGACGGCTAATCTTGGTTGTCAACTTGATTACGTCTAGACTCAACTTAAACCCAAGCAGCTGGGCATCACTGTCAGGGATTTTGTTGATTGGACAATGTGAGATAGGAAGAGCCACCCTAAGGCTGGACACATAAAAGGATGGAGAGGAAGGACGCTTTTGCTTTTTGCCTGCTTGCTTTCACTCTTGCTGGCAAGTTCATCTATCCTGCTGCTGAGGCATCCCTTTGCTGATATCAGAACCTTCTTCTTTGGGATTCCAATGTAACCGAAGCCCAGCACCTCTCTAAGGATCCTCTAGGTCTCCAACATCATCAGACATCCAGTCTCATGGACTGAAAAACTATAAGAGTCTTGGTCTTTCTGTCAGGAGGTAGCCATTGTTGGATCATCTGGACCACAGCCTATAAGCCATTGAAATAAATCCCATAAACACATGTGGGATTTATTGAATGAGTACTATGAATATATTAATGAATGACTATAGATGAATATATGTATATACTCACTCTGTCAGTTCTGTGTCTTTAGAGAACTCTAACACAGCTTAGGAGAAAGACTGTGGAATTAGGAGGAGGGGTGGAGAAAGATGCATGGAGGGGGTGCTCTGAGCTGAGACATGGACAGTGGTGCCTCCTGAGGTCATCAGTAGGCCCAGATATTTTCTCTTGGGGCACAACCAAATGCCTGCTAGCTGTGGCAGCTACTGTATTCTTAGTGAGTGAAATGATTTTGGGGATTCTATACTTGCTCTGGGGCTCACTCTGCTCCTGCTCTGCCCTTACCTCTCGTTGTTTTGAGTCCCGAACAGGCAGAATAAGGCAATGCTGGGGAGATGCTTGACTTTATCAAGGTGGCTACTAGTACCAGCATCCTTCATGACAACTTCACGGCCATCTTAGGAGGAGGGTCAAGGGCAGATGAAAGTTAGGGATGGAGGGAGGGAGCCCACCAAATCACTATGCACTCTGATCTGAAACTTCCTTTGGTCTCGGTGAAGAAGAACAAGGTCCCAAGGGTCCCTTAGAGTCCTCATTCTGAGGATCCCCATCCTCAACAAGCTACATTAGGGAATTGGTATTCCATGTTTCAAATAGCATCCCACTTTCCAAAGGGTTCTTGGCATGATCTCTGTTCAACATTCACACGCCCTAGCTGGGTACCACCCATTTGCCAGGTGCTTTGCCAGGTGCTATGTCAATCAAGGTGGCAGACACCCAGGTTCTGCTCTCAAGGACTGAAAGATACACCAAGAACCTTGGGCAGTGAGCACCATAAGGCAAAACGAAGCACCACGGAGACATCGTGGCCAGAAAAGGATGTGGTATCTAGTGAAGCCTCAGTAGAGAGGTAGCAACAGGGCTGGCAGTTGACAGTCTTGGAAATGGTGGCTTGGTACGGGGTTTTGCATACCCATGGGTCTATTCATCAGCTCCACCATCCAGACCCTGATTTTCAGTGGGATTGAGCACCACAGTGATGAACAGGGCTTGGAGCCACCAAAGTTTCTGGACCCAAAGCCTGGCTCTGACATTTGCTTTTGATCTGACCCCTGGCAAGTTCCAGAACTTGAGTTTTGCATTCTACAAAATGGAACCAAGGCCAGCACCTACCCTACTGACACAGTTTCAATATGTAAGTTAGTTAAATGCAAAATACTTAGAACCATGCCTCAACAAATAGTGTTGTTAGGACCTCAAAGACAACAGCTCTGTCTGTCTTTAATAGTTTATCGCTAGTATTTGTTTATCTGTTTGAGACAGAAATGCACATATTCTAGGCCGAAACTCACTGTGTAACCAAGGATGACCTTGAACGAATGATCCTCCTGCCCCCACTTCCCATTCACTGGGATCACAGACATCAGCCTCCGTGTCTGTTTATTCAGTGCTAGAGATTAAATCCAGGACTTCTTGCATGCTTGACTCTGCTAACCCACGCCCTTAAATAACCTTCTTTTTCTAGTATCCCCATCCTGTGTCCCCAGGATGGAGGCTGATTCTCTTGTCAGAACTCTTCAGCAGGACACACTCGGCCCAGATTCCACCCAAGTGTCCACCATGAAAGGAGGAAGAGACCGAACAGTTTGGGAAACGTGTCGCGTCACACTGTGCGCGAAGGCTTCCAGCGGTCCGGAAGGCTCACCAGTTCTTGCTCTGTGGCTTTAGACAAGTCAAGTTTCCAAGCTTGGAGTCCTCGCCTGCAAAATCTGGTCGTGGGCTTTCAGGAAGATTACATGAGGGAATAAAAATAAGACACCCAGTATAGTGACAGTCATATGGTGGTGGCAGAAATTATCTTAGAGAAAACATCTGTCCCTCCTCCAAGTTCAGATGCCTAATGGGACTGCCTGACGTTCTGCAGGTAAGTCAAGGGGCCGGTGGCTTCAGGTAGAGCAATGCCAGGACCCCCAGCATAGTGCATGGCACCCTCATCAAAAAATTGCAGCTTGATCACCCCACCCTATCCCCCTTTTGTCTATACTCCAACTGTCTACTCTCACACACTCATCCTGGTGAGACAAATACATATCGAAAGTTTTATTTATTTTTAAATATTATGTGTGGGTGTGTGCGTGCGTGTGTAAGCGCCGATGCCTGTGGAGGGCAGAGGATCCAGAAGAGCTGGAGTTACAAGCAGTTGTGAGCTGCCTGGCGTGAGTCCTTTCCCAGAGCCGGAAGTGCTTTTAACCCACGAGCCATCTCTCCAGCCTCTTATATGTTATTTTTAAACTAAACTCTTTTTAAGTTGCCTTTCTAGGCTGCACGTCTGACACCATTCTAAACATTGCACCTGCAATAACTTGCAATGTCCTACTAATTGGTGTCACCACTGTCCCCACTTCAGAGGCACAGGCTACAGGGAGGTTAAGGGTCTTACTTGGGATCACACAGCTTACAGAGGGCAGAGCTGGGTGACACCTAGACGGTCCAGCTAGCTCCTGAGTCCATGCTTGCAACCAGCCCCTGCATTTTCTCAGCCAGCAGCTAGAACCTGCCTCCTTTCCTGCCTCCACCCAAGCTCTCAGGCCCAGGCCACATCAGGACAAATGCCAGCTAACTGCTTAATGCTCTGCAAATCCCAGAGCCAAGAAGTATTTTGGGCCTATAAATATTTTACTCTAGCTTAGAAGGTGGTGAGAACCTAAATGCTAGCTCCCTCCATTTTGCAAGGACTGGGACAGGCCTTGGGGAGGAAAGCAGTCCCTTGCGAGGCTGGGGAACTCTCCAGATTGCTAGTTCTAGACTGTCCGTCCTCTGCCCCACTTGCCCATGCAGCAGCCCGCAGTCTTTGCAGGGTGGGTCTTGCCGTGGTGCTGATAGGACAGCTCCTCCCGCAAGTGCCTGTTAAAGGCGCCACAGCTCTTTGGAGGAATCAGTTAAGATGCCCATTTCACAAGGCTGGAACATCTTAACCACACCACACCATAAGGAGGATGGATATATAATATGGAAACAAAAAAGCAGCGGTGGAGGGGAATAAAGGAAGAGAGGGTAAGGGGAGAGAAGAGCCTAGAGCATTCCACAATATAGAGCGGTAGCTAAATGCAGATCCAGAGCTGCCCGGATTTTCCCCATCCCTACACACCGCTATGCAAATATGGGCACTGATGGTGCCTGAGGTCTAGAGGCAGTCCAGAGCATAGATATACAGACAGGGGCGCTATGAAAGGAAGGGTACAAGAGTCTCACTCTTACTGTACTGCCTGTTAGTAAGGCAAGACCTTACTTAGCACAGCGCTGATCTCTCTGTGGTCAGCATCGTGTCAGCCATTTCAAGGCAGTACAAACACTGCACAGAAGGTTTCATATCTGACCTAAGCTTCATTTCCATTTGGGTATCATTAGACCAACTGATGTAGGTAGGACTGGAATGGAGCGGATATCCGAAGCTAGACAGCAAGCGGAGTTTTCATGTTTAAACTATGGCAGGGCTGGTGAGGAGACTCAGCAGGTCAGAGTATACTGCTCGGGCAGGAGAGATGGGTCAGTGGTTAAAAGCATACATGTCCTTGAAGACAGACTGAGTTTAATTCCCAGCTTCCACATCAGGCAGCTCTCGACAACCTGTAACCCTAATTTTAAGAGATCTGACACACCTCCAACCTCTCCAGACACCTACACATAACTAATAATCATTAAAAGGAAGACAAAACATACTGCTCTTTCAGAGGACCCGAGTTCTGTCTCCAACACCTACACCATGCAGTTCACAGCCGCCTGTAACCCTAGCTCCAGGGGATCTGATGGCGCGCCCCGTACTCAGTGGGCATGTGCATTCAGAAGAGAGTCGGCCTTTATCAGACAACGAATTCATGATGTCACAGCTTCCAGAACCATGATCAACACACCCACATAGGACGTACGCATAATTTTAAAACAATATTTTTTTTAAAAGATCACAGCAGGGACTAGAGAGATGGCTCAGTGGTTAAGAGCACTGACTGCTCTTCCAGAGGTCCTGAGTTCAAATCCCAGCAACCACATGGTGCCTCACAGCCATCTGCAATGGGATCTGATGCCCTCTTCTTGGTGTCTGAAGACAGCTACAGTGTACTTATATATAATAAATAAATAAATCTTAAAAAAAAAGTCACAGCAGGCTGCAGAGATGGCTTAATGGTCAGAAGCACTGGCTCCTCTTCCAAAGGACCTGGGTTGTATTCCTAGCACACAATATTCCCAGCACTCGCATGGTGGTTCACAATGTCTGTAGCTCTAGTCCCATGGGATCGAAGCCCTCTTCTGTTCTCAGAAGGTATTAGGTATGCACACAATACACAAACTGTGTGTGTGTGTGTGTGTGTGTGTGTCTGAATGATTTGTTTCACATGCTGAATAATCTCCAATGTGTAGCATTCAAAGGCCGGGCCCTTGGGAAGTGACTAAGTCAGGACAGAGTTCCTATGAACAGGATTAGTGCCTTCTTCCACGTGGCTTAAAAAATGCCGTCATCCGTCTGTGACGTGAAGACACAGAAGTGCAGGGAAGAGAGTCGGCCTTTATCAGACAATGAATCCGTGATGGCATAGCTCCCAGAACCATGATCAACATATTTCTGATATTTATATGTTCCACAGAGTAAGACATACATGCTTGTACCAAACACACAGAAGTATGTACCCCCTCACCCCAGATATACGCACTCACACTGAGACCAGACATACAGGGGCACACACACTCTCATACACTACACATACACATATACATGTACACATATACAAAAACACACATGTTCACTCTCACATGTTCTTAAATGCATAAGCCAGTTTAACTTTACTGTTTTCCTTTTCTTTTTCTTTCTTTTTTCTTTCTTTTTTCTTTTCTCTTTCTTTCTTTTTTTTTTTTTTTTTTTTTTGAGACAGGGTTTTCTCTCTGGACCCCTGGCTGTCCTGGACCTCATTCTGTAGACTAGAGACTGGCTTCAGACTCAGAGATTCACCTGTATCTACCTCCTGAGAGCTGGGATTAAAGACACGCGCTGCCATTGCCCGGCTAACCTTGCTTTTTTTTTTTTTTTTTTTTTTTTTTTTTTTTTAAACAAGGTCTTTCATTATGATCTGGCACTTGCTAATTCAGCTAGGCTGATTGGTCAGGAAGTCTCAAGAATCCTCCTATCCCTGTCCTCTCCTGCCATGGATTTATAAGCACATGCCACCATGTCTCCAACTTTTAAGTAAATAAATACACTGGGAACTGAACCCGGGCCATTATGTTTGCATGCCAAGCACTTTATCAACAACACCGACCCTTGCTGTCCTTCCCTCAGGTCTGTTTCCAATCCTGTCGGGTGGCCTGTAGTAGCAGCCAGCTTTCCTTGGGGAACAGTTATGGACCTGAAGCAATACATGTGTGGTACCTGGGGCCGGATGGAAAGGCAAAAATGGGCATCCTCAGCTTGCAAGGAAAGGGCTTGTCCTGAGTCATCGTGTCAAGTGGCAGCAGAGCTTGAGGTGACCACTCGGCCTTCTGTCAAGGTTAAATCTCAACCTCTCTCAGGTCTGGAATTATAAAGAGACTCTTGGGCTTGAGGATGGGGCCTGGAGACATTTGCTAGTGTTCGTCTGGTCTAGCCTCTAACCTCTGGCAGCCTCTGAGAACAGAGGGAGGACAATCTAAGAGGTGTCTGGGACACCCTCCACTGATTCATGGCCAAGTCCTTGGCAGAAATGGGGATCCCTAGGCAGCAGAGAGAAGACAAGGGCAGGCAGCTAGTGTACCCATTGAGTGGGCAGAGGATTGGCAGAAGTCAGAGGAAACGGCTACAACTTGGCAAGAGCCGTGTGGGATCAGTACCCCGAGCCCGCCTGACTGGCTCCTATCTCAGAACAGGGATTAAGGTTGTTCAGAGACAATCGGATCCACTATTTCCCTCCCATATGCCTTCTGAGCCCTAGGACTCTGCAGTTCTTAAGAATTCCCTGATCCCCAGATTGGCATGGCCCCCTTTCTGACCTAAGGGAAAGATGGGGCTCCTGAGGTAATCTCAGGTACTCAAACTTGACTCGGAATAAATCATCGAGCAGGAGCCCTGCACCGCCTCCAGCCCAGCCCTGCTGTTCCCAGCAGAGGCTTCTGAATGCTGAAAAGCCCAGATTCAGCATGCCCACCACCCATTTCCCAATCAGCATTCTCTGACTGTTCCCTGACCCTGAGGGAACCTACACCCCCTCTGCCAGAGGGACATCACATAGCTAGACGTTCTGAGTGTCTCACCTCTACCCCAGAGCTAAAACAAACAAAACACGTTTTCTAGTTCTTCATTCTGAGGCTTGCTTATCTCAGCGCCTGGTCTCAGAAGCAGAAGTGAAGTCTGAACTTCAGGGAGAGGCCTCAGAACTTCCTGGCTACAGACTCCTGCTGTCAGCATATCTGGTTTATCTTGCTGAATTGCTCCATCCAACGGCTCCACGCAAAGCAGTATCCTTGGTTCCTTTTCAATTAGCCAAGAGGAATGATTTAGTGCTAATGAAAATCAGCGGTTTAAAACTGTCCCACAAATCACAGGGGGCTGGAGGTCTGGTATAAATGCCTCCTGGGGAGGCTGGGCTAGGCCTGGGAAGCATGAAGCCCGCCCAAAGCTTCCTACAACTAACTATACAGTGGGGCAGAAAAGCCACCCTCCTTCCCCTGGTCCTCCCCCCACCTCTGCTCCTCCTTACTCCTCCCAGTCACTTTCCTGGAATCCAGAATGTTCCGGCTTCACAGCCTCCAACTGCAAACACGCTAGCACTGTGTTCGGCTCCTGTAATGCAGATTAAAACTTTGGAGTTCGAAGCTGCAGGACAGACATCTAGGTCCTGAGGAATAGGACTTAAGAAACCATCTGGAGGTTTTGTTTCTTAAGTGACAGCTTAGGTCCAGGGTGGAATGAGCCAGGCTGCTGGGTGGGTGGGGGAGGAGCAGCTGTGAGTGGAGCCTTGGGAGTGGGGACCTCCATCAGACAGAGTGAGCCCTAGGCAGCCAGCCAGGTGACGGTCTCCATCTTTCTCATGTTCACTCTATGATTTTCCTCTCCCAACCCAAGGCTTCCAGCATTTCTCCATAGATGAGGTTTCCAGCTGGGCTGATGGACTGTCTCATTCGGCAAAGGCTGGGGCACTGGGCTGGGCCAGGGGAAGGGAGGTCCCTTGGTGACAGAGCAGAGAGATCTCTAGGATTCTGGAAGGGCTTCCAAGCCTCCAGCCTCCAAGCCACTTTCCTGTGTGGGGGCTGGGTTTTGCTGAAACCACAGGTCAGGCAAGTCAGTACCTCTCACCTACCCTCACCCCCACTAAGTTACAGTATTAACTTTTCATGGCTATTTTTAGGGTGTGTGGAGGATCTATCTATAAGGTGTGTGGCTTCTGGGAAGTTGCTTAGCCTTTCCTAAGCTTTAGATGCTTCTAGAGAACAAGGGTGACAAATATCACTGAACTATAAAGATGAAACAAACATTCAGGATAGGAACACATGGGAAACACTTTAATATTATTATTATTAATATGTTATTATCACCATCAATTATAGTATTTTATTTATCATCATTATTATTATTGTTATGCTGTTATTCTTCTTATTATTCTTATTATTATTATAATTATTATAATAGCTGGAGAGCTGGCTCAATGGTTAAGAACACTTGCTGCTTCCCCAAGGATCCAAGTTCTACTCTCAAACACCCAGGTAAGCCGCTCACAATGTCTGCTCCAGGGAATCCAAAGCCCTCTCCGGCCTCTGTAGACACCAGCACACAACTGACACATATGCATACAGATAAGTAAAAATAAATCTTAAAAAACAAAACATATATGTAAGAAAAATCCAAAAATGCATATATACCGTAAAACTGACTGTACTATCAATTTTTTTAAAGATTTATTTATGTATTACATATGAGTACACTGTAGCTGTCTTCAGACACACCAGAAGAGGACATCAGATCCCATTACAGATGGTTGTGAGCCACCATGTGGTTGCTGGGACTTGAACTCAGGACCTCTGGAAGAGCAGTCAGTGCTCTTAACCACTAAGTCATCTTTCCAGCTCCTATACTATCATTTTAAGTATTTATCTCTTTACTATAATAGACTAAGCTACTTTTTTAAAAAGAATTATTTAATGTATATGAGTACACTATAGCTGTCTTCAGACACACCAGAAGAGGGCATCGGATCCCATTACAGATGGTTGTGACCCACCATGTGATTGCTGGGAATTGAACTCAGGACCTCTGGAAGAATAGTCAGTGCTCTTAACCGCTGAGCCATCTCTCTAGCTCTGCACCTTTCCTTTTTACTTTTCAGTTTCCGAAAGTCATTCAACATATACTTACTGGATCACGAATCATATGTGACTGGATTGCCTGAACCCTAGCTAATCTTCTCCCATTGCTGCCCCTGGGTGGTGTTTCCAGTTTTCCACTGTTGTAGTTTCTTATTCCGTTCTGTTTTGTTTGTTTGTTTCTTGGGTTTTTTTTGTTTGTTTGTTTGGGGTTTTTTTGGCTTGTTGCTTTTGTTTTTCAGAAACAGGGTTTTTTCCTGTATAACCCTGGCTGTCCTGGAACTCTCTCTGTAGTTCAGGATAGCCTCAGACTTAAGAGATCTGCCTGCCTCTGCCTCTGAGTGCTGGGATTAAATGTGTGTGCCACCGCCACAACCTGGAGGTTTTCCCAACATCGTGCACAAGATCCTGACAAACCGGCATACGTTTTGTTTGTGATCTGGATCATTTCCTTAGGCTTCATTCTTAGACGGAGGACCGTTGTGTCCAAGAGGAGAGTCCTGAAAAGCCTCTCAGCTACAAATCGCAGATCGCTGTTCTGAAAACCCAGCCAACTCCTCCTGCATCGTGTCTGGAGCGTCTGACTCATTCTTATCAGCAGGGCATCATGCATCGCCACTGCTGTGTTCTGCAGAGGGCCTGTCCCCCAGCTGGGAGCCTGGCCACACGTACCAGAGCATGAATGGGCCAATGGGTAAAGGAGCACAGCTGGAGAAGGTGTGTGGGCGCCCCTCGACCCTCACTAGTCAGAAGAGCCCGTCTGTTCTCCCTCCCACTAAACCAAGAACATGGACTGGCTGGGTGTGGATGCATATGCCTTCACTGCTAGCATTGGAGAGGCAGAAGCAGATCTCTGTGAGTTCAAGGCCAGCCTGATCTATAAAGTGAGTTCCAAGACAGTATCACCCACTGAGATCCTGTCTCAAAATCAATCAATCAATCAATCAAACAAACAAACAAACAAACCTCAAATGCTCTGAATTGGGGCTGAGAACTTTCTGTCCATAGAGAGCATTAAATAATGGGTCTGTGCCTTCCTCAGTGTCCTCTTGGCATTTAAAGACACAGAGCTGTTCCTCTAGCTGGAATACTCAGTGCCAGGGGTGTGGTAACCTGTGTCTGTGGGAAAGCCTTGCAGTCCATAGGGCGCAGAACCACTGAGGAGAATGCCAGGGAGGCTAAGTGTAATCACCACGGAGCCCCTGTGAGTGCTGGGTACTAAGATGCATAGTTGTCAACATGATCTGTCTTGAATAGTTAAGCACTGCTAGAGCAGCCTGCTCTGTCCACGGGAGAGAAGGTCTCATGGTATGAGGCTCCTTGCCTTCCTGAGAGGCCTGGCTGTCTGCTATCCACATGGGAGGGGGACAGGGTGGACGGGCAAAAGCTTATGACACCCCTGCTCCTTTACCTATGTCCCTCAGTGCTGTAAGCCCGGCAAGACCTTGTTCAGACACAGCCTGTGGCCTGTGGAGAAACTCTTCATTGCTTGTCTCACCAACCTTACTGAGACCTCCGCCTTGTGTGGGTTTCAGAACTATCTCACAGAGAGGAGCTCGCGTGGCCCTGTTCCACCATCCGTCCATGCAAAGTGTTCATGGCTCTCTGCCCTGCACTTCACATGAGCACCCCTAAGCTGAAGCCTATCTCCCCAACTCACTACAAGCCATCTCAGAAGGTTTAGGTTTAAACAAAGTAGGACAGCCTCCTGCTGCTGGCAAAATGGCAGGAATGCCCTGTCCTGCAGTACAGGGTCCTCTTGCTACCACCTGACTCCTCCCTCCCTCCCTTTTTGGGTAATGTTTGTTGCCATGGAGATTCGAACACAACGGGGCAGGTAGAAAGCCTGTTGCTTGGCAACGAGATGCTAAAGGTACAGGATTGGCTGCCAAGGTCTAAAGGAGCAGAAAAGATGATGTGGGAAGGTGGGACATAGAGAAACACCCTGGGGGGACACAAAGGCATAGGAGAGAAGCAGAGAGCAGGACCAGATGGAGAGAACATAAATACAGAAGCAAGAAGAGAGAGCAGCATGTGACCTCCCTAGGGCTGGGTCACCATTTGTGTATTTGCTAAAATGCCCTTGGAGAAACAACCAAAACAAACAAGCATCAGTGTCTTTTCATAAACTGTGTTTATGTTGTAGCAGGATGACCAAAGGAAAAAAAAAAACAAACCACAAAAATTTTAAAAGTCCTTAACTATAAGGGCTGAGGAACCTGATGCGGTGACATCATGCTGCAACAGGAAGCAAACCTGGGGTGGAACCTACATTCTTCCTACGACTTCCCTGGTGTGTGAGCCAATTGGGAGGGTTAACCAGCTTGCTCTTCACTTCTCTCCTCTGTAAAATGGGAACAGCAGAGGTAGGTGACACACACCTGTAATCTCAGCACTCCGGTGACTGAGGCGGGACAGTCATAAGTTCAAAGCCGGCTTGGACTATCTAGTGTGACCATGTCGATAATAAACAAAACCAAAAGGTGGAACAGCAACGTGTACCATAGGGCTGGGAAGATGCGATGGACCCTGGCACATGGGAGGTCAGGTCACTGCTGGCCTTTTACATTTACAACCAACCTGTGCTGTTATCCCTTAATCACTACGTATGGATGAAATGGACAGAGTCCTCTTCGGGTGCCCAAGGACCTGACTTCCACTCAAATTAATGAACCCACTGTCTATGGTACCCAAGCAAGCTACCAACAGAAGCCAGTGGCTCATCTGCTAAGTGGCATGACAGTCTCTCACAGCAGTGGGTAGAGGAGCAGGCTGGTGTGAGTCTGCCCCAATGTCTGCTGGGTACCCTGAACAGACTATTGGAGGCCCACGATCTGTAAACCCACCCCTATTGGCCCCTCCTCCTGGCAAGCCTTCGGAGTAAACTTACAGATCCAGATGGGGGACTTTCGAGCTTCCTGAATTGTATGTGACCGTGGAGAAAACCACGAGAAGCAGAACCCAGTCACGTGGTTGGCAAAGACAGCGCCTCCATTGTAGTTTTCAAGCAAACTAATTTGGTCAGACTAGTGACTTCCATCACCAGAGGCAAAACAAAAAAGACTGACAGAGGCAGCTGTGTGACTTCTGAATACACCATGCCATGTGGGAACCACAGGAGGTCCGTCATGAGTGGAGGGCCACAAATCTTAGGAGAAGCTGTTTAAGGAGGGTGAAATTGTCCCGAGTTATTTTGGGCAGGACAAATTGTCCAACCACTGGTGCTACAGCTACTCAGGAAACTGTAGCAGCTTGGGGCCCATAAAGTTCAGGGAATCCTTTCAGACCGGTCTTGAGTCTTTCTTGCAGTCATTTTCACCTAAGTGTGCTGGTCCTGCCTCCGGGAGCGACTTCGTGGGCTGAGAAGGTACTAACTCAAGGTTCATGCAAGGACTATGGTGGCAGGCAGGCGAGCAATGACTCACTCAGACAGATGCTGTTTAACTCAGCTGTCTCGCTGTCTCCACGGCTTCCTGAGTTCTCTCCCCCGGTACTTGAAACACCTCTGTGGTTTTAAAGCCAACTTTCCCAATAATGCCAACAAGATACCAGAGGGGCGCAGCTGCCATTTCTGTTTGGCTAGAGCCTAGCTTACCAGAAGTAGGATGGCTGAGAGTGGAGATTGGTAGGACCAAGGAAGCCAAGATGAATGCCAGCAAGAGCTGGTAGGCTCCCGGCTCCAAGCTGGGCCCACTGCAGCACCCTGAGCCTAGAGCAGTTCTCTGGGGCCTCCCAAGGGCTGGATCTACAGCAAGGCTAAAGAACTAGGACCAATTTCATGGTAAACAAGACAAAACAAAATTTAGAGGAGGGTCTTGTCAGTCTTAGGAACATGGGGTTACTCTAGGCAGGCTGGTACCCTTCATGAGGAAACATGAAGGAAAGTTCTTGTTGAAGTACAGCAACAAGAGAGACTCAAGACCACTGTAGGAGACAGCCTTGACGGTGAGTGTGCCTCAGAACCATCTGGCTTGGTCGTCATCTTCAACGCATTGATGGCGAGCAAGTTCACCCACAGCCACTCACTCAGGTGGGTAAGTAAAGGAATGGGTAAGGGAAGCATTCATGAGAGGCCTATCGTGAGGTCACCAGAGAGGAGGGAGTGGGTAGCCTGAGCTAGGCACGGTTAGGTTTCCTGAGAGCTCGTAGAGTAAGTGTGGGAGACACCTGTGTTTCAACTACTTTCACAGTTAAGTTTTTATTGTATTTATAATGTGGTGTGTGTGTGAGTGTGTGTGTGTGTGTGTGTGTGTGTGTGTGTGTGTGTGTTCATTCATGAACATCCATGTTGTGGTAAAAATAAAAAAATAGATCGGCGGCTGCTGGTTCTCGCGTGCTCTCACTCCACATGAATCCGTGGGAGCCGCGTGCTCCGGCTGTCTCTCTGCCAGCCACTTTCACACACTGTCCCCTTGGCGGATTGTTACTATGCCTGACACACATCGTGCTCCCAGGGCCGTTCTAGTGTGGCACCACAACATGCTAGCCCCAGGCATTTCATAGTCGCCCTCTCGAAGCTGTCTCTCTGCCCGCAGGGAACTATGCTCACATCCCCTGTAGTCTGGTAAAGTCAAAGTTCCAGGAACTTGTAACTTATCAATCAGATTTATATGTTAACTTCACAATCCACAATACATCCACACAATAAATTCACTGCCAATTAATAAAGATATAAACCGCCCACCTAGACAAGATAAAAATTGATCTAGTCCACCTGGATCTGGATCATCCTGCTCCGTTGTCTCCATTTTGATTTTTCTCCTTCTCCTCCTCTCTCCTTCCTATACTTTCCCCTGCCTACCCTTCCTTCTCATCCAATGATAGGCCTCACCTTAGCCTGGACCTGCCTTGCTGCATAATGACATCATCGTATACACCTGTGCCGTGGTATACATACAGAGACCAGAAGACAACTTTTAGAAGTCAGTTCTTCTTTCTACTGTGGGTTCTAGGGGTTGTCTCGGGTGGTGAGGCTTGGATGGTGTGTTCTCCTCACGGGCTAAGCGCTCTCACCTGCCCATACTGCAGATTTACATCCTAAATACTGGTTCTTCATCTATTCATCTAATCCATTCTAGCTGTTGCCACAAAATTCTACAGCCTGGGTGGTTTGTGGCCGACATGTACAGATCTTTCATACTTTGGAAGGTTGGAAGCTCAAGGTTCAGGCATTAGAAGATTCGCTGTCTGCAAAGGGATCACTTCCTGGTTCAGAGGACACCCTTGCTGTGTCCTCCCACACAGGGAAGTTGAGGGTCTCTACCCCATGACCTAATTAACCATTCTTCCAGAGGCCTCATCGCTCAATCACTGGGCTGAGGTAAGGATCCAATGTGTGAAGGCCAGAGGCATGCATTTGCTTTCCACATTGGGTTTATTAAACACTATATCCCCCTGGGATGGGCATCGGTGGGCACTGCTGCTTTAATCAGTCCTCTCTGACCAGAAGCTGAGAGCTTGGAAAGGGAGAGAGAAAAGCGGGCTTAATGACCAGCCTTTGCAGAATCACCAGGAGAGATGAGCATCCCAGGAATCAGGTCTCAGATACGAAGTCCGCCCAGTGCTGGAGGCTGGCTGCCCTGGGTGAACTCCATGGTAAGCGCTTCAGCTCAGGAGAGATCTTTGCTTTACTCCTAGATAAGGGGCTGACAGCTAAGTATGTGAGTAAGCCTCCTCACGGCTCTCGAGCTTTCTCACTTCTCTCTGTCCATTTTCTCCCCTTCTTCCACATTTTCTTTGTAATATTTTCGTTTGTTTGGTTTTTTGTTTTGTTGTTGTTGTTTGTTTTTTGGCTTTTTGCTTTGTTTTTCAAGACAGGGTTTCTCTGTGTAGCCCTGGATGGCCTGGAACTCACTCTGTAGACTAGGCTGGTCTCGAACTCACAGAAATCTACCTCCCGTATGCTGGGATTAGTGTGCATCACCACCACCCAGCTCTAAAGTTTGTATCTTAAAGTATTATTGTTTTGGATTTGCATATATTCATTATACACACTTCAGGTTCCAGAAGGACAGCTTGGCATGTAAGTATACACTGCTTGCCGGCCATGTGTTCCAGCACACCCTCTCTTCTTCCCTGCCCCTCCCCCTTTCTCTTAGTCCCTATATTTCTCTCAGTTTTGCTTTCATTTCTATGCCACGAATGTATGTGTACATATCTAGATCCTATAGGTCTACATACAGCTTGGTTTAATTCACTCGATGATACAATCTCTAATTGTATCTATTCTCCCGAAAAATGACATTATTTTGTTCTTTATGGATCAATAAAATTCCGTTGTGAATATAAGCCATCTTTTTCTTACCCATTCTTCTGTTGAGGAACACCTAGGTTGCTTCACAACTTCTCTTGTAAGTAATACAACTGTGAACATTGGCGTGCGGGGTCTCTACACTTGGAGTGGTAGAGCGGGATCGTGTAATACAATACTTACATTGTTGCTGCTGCTTTGTTTTGAGGAACCTCAATACCGATTTCTGTACTGATTGTACTGGCTTAGTAGTGTAAGTGTTCCCTTTTCCTTGAATTCTCACCAGCACTTGCTATTATTTATTTTCTTAATGAAAAGGAGCAGCACTTCCATCTACCCTCTGCCCAGTTTCCCTTAATATTCAACTTTCACATAATCATGGTTCATTGTCACAACCTGGAGACTAACACTGGCACATTACTATTTCTTTAAATTATTTTTTAAAGATTTATTTATTTATTTTATGTATGTGAGTACACTGTCACTGTCTTCAGACACACCAGAAGAGGACATCAGATCCCATTACAGATGGTTGTGAGCCACCATGTGGTTGCTGGAATTGAACTCAGGACCTCTGGAAGAGCAGTCAGTGCTCTTAACTGCTGAGCCATCTCTCCAGCCTGGCATATTACTATTGACTAAACTGCAAGTTCTCTTTGGAATTCACCAGTTTTTCCTTCTATGGCCCTTTCTTCTTCCAAGAACCCCCACTGTATTTGGCTCACCTCCGCCTTTTAAAATTCACAACTCCCTTTGAAGACTGGATTCTGAACCAGTGAGATGGCTCAGTGGGTAAAGGCACTTGTCAGCCATTTGAGTTGTAGTCTCAGCCTTGGCACAGTGGTCGGAGAGGACCAACTCCTGCACATTGTCATCCTGACCTCCATAGACATGCCATGGTGCATGTGCACCCACATGCAAAATAAAATTTTAATTAAAAAAAAAAAAAGACGGGTAGTCGACCTTGCCATGCTTCAGAGAAAAGGCAGAAGACATTTATTTTATTGTCCACTCCAAGTTTGGAGCCTGAAGGCTGATGACAGGAAGGAGGAGAAAATATGTCTCAGAGAAGGTGAGCCCTGCAGGAGACACACTGGCTGCCTCCACCTGGAGACCTTCATGGAAACCTTCCTCTGCCCCAGCCTGGGTGCCTTCCTGTCCAAGGGTCATTCCAAGTACAAAGGCTTTGAGAAAGAACTGCCCCAAAACCCTAACAAATAAGGGGAACACAGAAGAGCTGACTCCTCAGGACCCTTCCCCTGAGGACTGATCATTTGGCCTTTGGATGCAAGCCCAGAACGTGGTCTGTAACTTTAAGACTCAGCCCCTGTTTTGAGCACACAGCAAGCACCTCATAACAAACAGCTGGGAAGAGAAGCTGAGACACTGCATCTCAGCAGAATTGTTCCCAAATAAAGTGTTGTCTCTCTCCCTCTTCAGACTATCCCTGGTGATGCACCCAGTGCTTAACCACTGAGCGATCTTTTCTTGCTTATGACACAGGCACTCTCCCCTCCCTGCTCCTCACCCGCAGGCCCCATTCCCACATGGCCTCTTTTATAGCAAGGATAAGAATGGTGTTTACAGGAATCTGAGTGTTCTCAAGAAGCCTTCCTACAGCTCCCCTCATTAAAAAAAAAAATAGACCCCTGGCAAAGACTTATCTTTCTAGAGAGGTAAGATTCATGGAAAGACATTTCTAGAACATCGGCATCAGGGGGTGGGGATGGGGATCCTGTGTCTGAGATCCCATACCTCTGTACTAGGGTCAGGACCTCATGAAACTCTCAACACATTAGTTTTGTGCTCTGTAGTTTACGAGGGTCACAGGGAACTGAGTTGTATCCGGAGCAGGGTGATGGTGGGAGGGCTGGCCGGTGAGAGGTTAATGGACTGGGGCAGCATATCCCAGATGGAGAATCAAGGGATGCTGGCTAATGGGCTCTGCAGATATAAAACCTTTGTCTTCCATTTTCACTAAAATAGGGTTTTGAAGTCCCTTTCCAACCATAAAAATTGGGACCAGAGAAAATGGCAAGGGCAGCAGCTGAACTTGTGATCCATGATGTGTGTGATATTACCTTCTCAGAGAGCCCTCTGATATGATTTCTCTGTCCTAGGGATCCTAGCCAACTAAACCTAGGTGAGGAGACTGGGAAAGTCGGTGACCCCAACACACAGATATCTAGTTTGATCCCTCCTTATGTGTAGTGGGACCTATCCAGTCCTGGGCCCAGGGAAAAACTCCAGAAATGTTTCTGTTGTTTTCTGTTTCTTGAGACAGGTTCTCAATATGTACTCCAGTATGACCTTTAACTTGGGATCCTCTGGGACTATAAGCACACAGGGCTAGAAATGGTTTCTGGGTAAAGGGCCAAGCCCCCTAATCCTAATACCTCCCTGATAATAACCACCTGTCCAAGGCAAGGGGAAGGACAGGATGACCTTTGTAGAACTCACCCAGCTCCAAGACTAGCCACAGAATGAAGAGCAGCCTCCTCTCCCTATCCCCCGGTCCCTGAACTGCAGACTGCTTACTGGTCGCCAGGGTCCTACCAGGCTGCAACTCTCCAGCCTTGCAGAAAAACAGTCCAGCATCTGCCCTCACCCATGCCTTATTTCCACGAGAAGGTGTCTATCTGATGGACGATGACCTTGATTGAAGATAGAAGAACTCAGTTCCCAGACTTTGGACTAAATATCTACAGACAACCCCAAGGTCTGGACTGGCTTCTCTCACCCCCTACCTTCTGGTTTCATTACGCTAACTCAGGATGCTCTTCTCTCTCCCTCCCCACTAGTTGGTCCACTCATGATTTCCACACCGTGAGAATAGCCTTATCAAATGATTGAGCCCATGACACACAACTGGGTACATTCAGCTTCTCGGGTCCCCTAATGCCCCACAATCCTCACTTCTCCCAATCTGACACCACCACTTGCCCACACGAAACAGGTTTCAGGTCTGTCTTTAGGTAGTTTTAGTCTCCTGCTACCACTAGGATTTCCCATCTGAGAAGACCTCCCTGACCTTCTCTGAGGAGGTAAGAGGCCCTGAGTTCCTCCATGCCATGCACACAACAGTGCTCTTCACTCCGGATCTATCCTGGACTACTCTCCAATACCGCCTTCCTGAGGAAGTTAGCCTGCTGCCTGGTACTGTATCTGGCTCACATTGGACAACCAATGTATCTTGGTCAGCTTCTTGGTCCCTGCAGCTGGTCTCCTCTCTTCTCTCCCTTGAAGAGGCAGGAAGGTCATTTTCCCCTTACTCTGTTCTCTGGAGGCCCCGGAATGAAGGAAGGCAGGATCCCAGAAAAGGACTGGCCTTACCTCCTCTCACTGAGCTGCTGGCTCACCAGTCTGAATGAAGAACACGAGGAACAGCTGTTAAGGAAGCTGACCTGGACATCTTCCGGGCTAAACAGGAAGTAGGGTGGAGTGCAGGGGCGGAGCTTCCTGAGGAGTAGGACAGAGGAAATCTGGCCCACGTGTGTGCGGTGTTTTCGGGTAATCCTAGCCTCAGCCCAGCAGAGCAGAGGCTGCAGTCTGCAGGTAGGTGTTCGTAGGTTCTGTCTTCAAACATCAGTCAGAAGCCCTCTGGGGCCTGTTAGGTTATTCGATCCCCTGTGGTTCGAAGCCCTGCTCAGAAGGCCTCAGTTCCAATCGGCAGGAGCAGCCCCCAGAAAGATGGTAGAATTGGAAATGGGGGAGATGTGGTAAAGACAGGTGTGTGTGAATCCCAGAAAATGCCGAGTCCTTGGAGAGGGTCGAGGCTGGGAAGCAAGGGGAGGCTGCAGAAAACCCAGAACACTCCTTCTAACCTGTTGTTTTAGGGTTTCTATTGCTCTGAGGCGACACCATGGCCACAACTGTTAGAGAGGAAAACACTTAACTGGGGCTGGCTTACTGTTCAGAGGTTTAGTCCATTATCATCATGGTAGGAAGCACGATGGCACGCAGGCGGGCGTGCGTTCAAAAGAAAAAGTTGCTGAGGGTTCTACATCTCCAATGACACACTGACCAGGCTTGTGCCTATGAGAACACAGAGCCCTCTCCCAGCAACACACTTTCTCCAACAAGGCCGCACCTCCCAAGAGGCCACTCCCTATGACCCTCTGGAGCCATTTTCATTCAAACTACCACATCGGCCAATACTGGCACCCCTCCTAGTACTTGGCCTCTGATTACAAGGTCACTCCTGCAGCCCTATGGCTAAACCAGAGATGCCTCTGTTCTTTGTTAAAACCCTTCCTACCTGTTCAGTCTCTTCTTACAAGGCTGTTAGTTCAATGGGGGCATTCTGTCCACCCCCACATCCCACAACCCTGGTGTACGGTTGGTGTTCAATAAATGCTATTAAGTAGATAACTACATGAAGTACTTTGGGAATGACAAAAAAAAAAAAAAAAAAAAAAAAAAAAAGGGAAGCCTGGGGTTGGAGAGGTGGCTCAGTGGTTAAGAGCACTGACTGCTCTTCCAGAGGTCCTGAGTTCAATTCCCAGCAACCACATGGTGGCTCACAACCATCTGTAATGGGATCTGATGCCCTCTTCTGGTGTGTCTGAAGACAGTAACGGTGTACTCACATATATAAAATAAATAAATCTTTGAAAAAAAGGGGTGGAGGGTTTGCATGATACAGGAATGGGGTGTGTGTGTCAAAGAATGACACTGTTGGTCCTCCTTGACTGATCTAGAAAACAAAACAAAACAAAACAGGAATTTTTTGTTTTCTAACCCATGAGGGTGTCCAGATGGTAATGAGATGAGGTTGATCAAATTCCCTTGGTGTGTTCAAAGCCCTAGCTAGCTTAGGGCTAGCATCAGTGTCAGTGTTGGAGTCCCCCCAAAGAGGGATAAGACAAGAGCTAAATGTATGGGATATTCACCATGTTCCAGCTACTGCCCCCAACCTTTCATATGGCCTTTCATAGCTGGCAAGCTAATTTCACTTCAGAAAACCCCATAATGTAGAAAATGTTATTGTTTCCATTTACAGGAAAGAAAAGGGATGCTGAATCTGGTCAAAGCACACTAAGAAACAGATTAGATTGGCCAATATTTAAACCCAAGCTGCAGGCATCAGAGCCTTCCTGGCTTCCCATGACATCTCTGGTACAAACAACTGCTGGGGTGCTAACCCACGATATAGTCATGAAGGGAGCTAACCACAGTTAGTTAATTAGCATACCAGAAGAGGGACATGCTGGGAAGGAGTGAAGCAGGAGGAAAAGGGTATTCTGGTTATAGAAGATGCACATGTCATAGCAGAAATAGCACAGGAATACTGCTTTCAAGTCATCCCAAAGCAGTGGGATGGGCTTTCCTCTTCCCTCTCTGGGCTATAAGACAGTGGTCATGCTGGAGGGCCAGCCTCTGATCCTCATCTTCCATTGTGCATAGCTGCTCCAGCCTGTCCTTCCTCAGTTCAAAACCTGCCCCTAGATTAACTAAAAACCTGGGGTCTTAGGGTTTTACTGCTGTGAAGAGACACCATGACCATGGCAACTCTTATAAAGGAAAACATTTATTGAGGCCAGAGGTTTAATCCATTATCATCATGGCAGGAAGTATAGCAGCACACAGGCAGTTGTGGTGCTGGAGAAGGAGCTGAGAGTTCAGCATCCTGATCGGAAGGCAGCAGGAAAAGATTGAGTCACTGAGCTTGGGCTTGAACATCTGACCTCAAAGCACGCCCCCTAGTGATGCGCTTCCTCCAACAAAGCCACGCCCACTCCAACGAGGCCACACCTCCTAATGGTGCTACTCCCAGTGAGCCAAGCATTCAGACACATGGGTCTGTAGGAGCCGTTCCTATTCACACCACCATACCTGGTATGTCTGGAAAGAAGGAATCTGTAAGTGGAGGTGATGCTTTGGCATCTGGGGCAGGGATGGGGCTTCAAGGAAGTACTTGAGGGAAAAGTAGCAGTTGGGCCAGAGAAGGGAAGCTCACTGAAGATAGCATTTTTGAGAAAGTATCAGCCAAATAGAAAGGGCTTGCTGACTGGGGGAAGAGAAGAGAAACTATGTTTGATTCTAACAGCTATGCATCCGGATAAGGTACCTCTGTGATTTCTCATATGTCCTTGTGCCTAGCACAGCCCAGGAGCTCACAGAAGCCCCTGATAAAATAGAGCTCAAATGATCATGTTTTGAAGCAGAGACAGACACTCGAGCTGAACCTTAGACCGCAGACAGGAGGGCTCTCCCAATGTGAGTGCCTGAGGACCAAGTCACACTGGCAGGCATGCTTGGACACACCAGTACTCAGACACACAGTGGGTCCTGTGGCACCCCAGTGGGCCGCTCGCTTGTTGGTCACCCTGTTAGTACTAGAGGCACAGACGGTTCTCTACGTTTTGCCTTTGGGGCTGTGTCAGCTGTGCCTTGTCTTTTCTTAGTGCTTAGCTTTGAACATCATTACTTTTCTTATGCCTCTCCCCGTGGAGAAGGTTCAGCTATTCTCTTCTCGGCGTTTCCTTTTCCCACTAGCTGGTCCCTCAAACACACCTCCCTGAAACACAGAGGAGCCAGCAAGTTGAGAACAGCAATTCTCGGAGGGACTCTGCTTTTCTATCCGCTTCAGGCTACGGGTCTTTGCTGGTTTCAGCAGGCTTCCGTGCTGGACAGCTCCCACACCTCCCAGTTCCCGCCTGGAAGCCTGTTGCAGCTTTCCTGTCTGTTTCCTCCTTGACCCTTTCCTGCAATTTTGCCCCTTCCTTTACAAGACTGGCGGGGGCCGGGGGGACTGTCCAACTGCCTTTCCTGCAGACCTTCACTCTCCTTACTTTCCCATTACCTCAGTGCCAGAGGATCAACTTTTGATACACACTCAGGACATAACACTTACCTCCCAAAACTGTTTCCTCCTCCTCCTCTCCCTTCCACCAGAGTCAGGCAACCTGGTTAGACCTCACCTCTGTCATTATTTGATAATGGGCTCAAAGGCTTGCATCATGATGGCTTCACAGTTGGCCTTGTTACAGAACTACCTGAAGTACCTTGTCTCTAAACGTAGCCATTCACTGGT
Source organism: Rattus norvegicus (assembly GCF_021556685.1). NCBI lineage: Eukaryota > Metazoa > Chordata > Mammalia > Rodentia > Muridae > Rattus > Rattus norvegicus. Next base: position 49,642,121 of record NC_141546.1, read on the forward strand.
CTCAGGGTAAAATTTCTAAAAATTCCTCTCAGCACAGACCATTGGGTGGCTCAAAGGCACCCTTCCTGCAGCTTCCTGAGGTCCCTGAGCAGTGTGGGAGCTTTCTTTGGCTTGTCATTCCAGCTGTCACCTCTTCCTCTCTCTGTCTCTACAGCCATTCTGAAACTCAAGGCCTGCCTGGATAGGAGCCTTTGATATGGACAAGGTAGGCAGAAGTGAGCAGCCACTAAGACCAGTCTTGAGGGGTGTAAAACGTGTACTTAAACACACGTTAAACAGCTCCGTCCTCATTGTATCAGTAGAGTTAATAGCAAGGAAATGCACCAGTGACCACAAATCTGGTGCAGGTCCAGGGCATAGAAGCTGAGAGAATTGAGCAAAAGAATGGGAAGAGAACAGAATTCGACATTTGGATAAACTCTGGGTTCTGGATCTGGTGCCTCTGACTCATCTGTCGTCTAGCCGCTGCCCCGGGGCCTAACTAATTGAAGGAAAGTTAAATAGAGCCAAAGAAAACAAGGGAGATATTACAGAGCCCCAGGTTTCTGGGGCTTACAGGGGAGAGCAGATGTCTTAATTTATGAGCCTGCATTAGTCTACCCCAGGGGAGAGGAAGACTCGGGCCTGGAATGGATTGGAGTCTGAGGGCTAAAGTGTCCCCTCTCTCACTGACGGCCATGAATCTGATGGATGGATGGGGCCTACAGCTGCAGAAAGGTTGGGCCTGGTAAACGCATTCATTATAGAGCCAAAGTCCAGAGACTTGTGACTGAATGCTGCTTTTCCCACCAGAGTCTTGGTTATAACTCCTATTTGGGCCCAGATGCAAATGTTCAGGGTCCAGGGACATTGGCAAAGCTTGGGGACATCTTTGATGATAAGGACAACCTCTCCAGAGGCTCCTCGAGATCAGGGAAAGAGAAAGAGAAGATGTAACTGGGAAGGCATGACCCCAAAATGAGAATGACATCGCCTGAATCATAGGAGAGGGCAACGAAATATATTCCAACCATCCCTGGTCTGACAGTGGAGCCTGAACGAGAGGGACAAGGGCTGGATCCTTCAGTTGGCCCTTCAGCAAGCTGTCCCCATTTTGCTGACTGAGCTATGAGACCTGCACTTTCCTCGACTTCCCTGCAAGATACAACTGGTTATCTCCCCCTCCACTCTCCACCCTCCACCCTCCACTCTCCACCCTCCACCCTACTTTCTTTTTTTTTTTTTTTTTTGGTTCTTTTTTTCGGAGCTGGGGACCGAACCAGGGCCTTGCGCTTCCTAGGCAAGCGCTCTACCACTGAGCTAAATCCCCAACCCCTCCACCCTACTTTCTAATGGCTCTTAGCTATCTGACTTTGAGCATGACCCCAAGACCACAACCTCCCAGGTCTTTGATCCATTGCTGATGTGCTCACTGACCACTCCCCTTTCTATTGTCTCGTAGGAGGAGCAGGAGACATGCCGGTGTTGGCTGTGGGACTCTAGGGAAACTATTCACACACTCTGGGTCTGATCCACTACCAAGAGGAGCAGTAAAGCTAAGAGCTGTCCAGACTGTAGTCCAGTCTCTGGATGACAGATTGGCACTTGCTCTTTGGTCCCATCTCCTCCCAGTTGGCTCTGCGTTTTTTCAGAGTGGGACCTACGGGCTTTTCCTTCAAACTCGGTTGAGGCCCACATCTGCCGTGACTGCCCCGCAGATTGAGCAATAGTAAACAAGAGGATGTGTGTTCTAGAAGAAGACTGTGAGACGATGGATGCTCAGTAGAGCACGGGGGGGGGGGGGGAGCGCCACAGGAGAGTTAGTGTCACCCATTTGGCACCTCAGGAGACCTGCCTTGTGAGAGGACAATGGGCTCTGAGAGGAGATAGGTAGAGGAGGCCCACACAGCCATCTCCCCACTGCTTGCTTTGCTGGAGAACCCAGAGCTCTGCTTAGATTGTTCCAGAAGCTGGACGGTAGGTAATGCCCCATCTAAAAGCTGGTGATTTTGACATCTAGGGCTAAACAGAGACTTGCAAGCAGGAAGTGAGTTAACTGGCTTGCCACTTTCCCATGCTGTCATCCCCAGCTTGAAACTGTGTCTCTTCCTTTCCCTGCCTGGTGACTCAGCTTTCTTATCTTCCCAGACCCCCTGTGGGGTCCGGGGGGAAAACACCACTGTGAAGAAGCAGACACTACTTAGAGGGAGAAGTAGGGAGAAGAGATTAATGGGCCAAAAAGAGATGTTGAACCTAGGGTGGGGTGCAGGCTCCTACCCAGAGATCCCTCTAGGCTCACTGCAAAGCTGCAGAGATTTGCGTACATCTGCATACATTTGCATATGCTTATTTCCCTTCTGAGTGCAGGCCTAGCTCCCTATGGTTTCCTATCCTCTCTTCCTCTACATCCTGCTTGTTCAGCCAAGCAGGACCAGTACCTCACCAGGAGCCCCCAGGAGGCCACTACACTGCAAGTGAGCTAAGGTGGGCCTGACGGAGACACCTTGTGCATGTATGCACAGGGTCCATTTCCTCCTGGGTCCTGAACTGAGAGGCTCTTATTGGATCACCCTGTCACTTGAGGCTAAAGGATGACAAAAACTACCTTCCTTCTCTGTCTCCCCACCCACCCCCAGGTACCCACATTGTCTAAGAAGCAGCAAATCAGAATGCAGGGCTGGAGAAAAGCCTTAGAGGTTTTTGCCTCTTACACATGTGTTATACAGAATGGCAAAAGCACAGGGCTGGACCAGTCATTCATCTAGCCAGTGGGGTCAGCTTTGCCATGGACACCATTGCCCCAGGGCTAGGAATTCTGCAGGGAACAGAGTGGTCTCCCATCCGTCTCATAAAACTGACTGCACTTAGCAGGCAGAGAGGCACGAAGGAGAAAGATAGGTAGCTGGGTAGATGGTGCCACTGATCCAGGAAAATAAAGCCAGAGAGGGAGAAGCAGGAGGTAGGAGCCATGAGGAAGACGAGCCACTATGGTCATCGGTGGTCCAGACACTGAATCAGAGCTGCAGCAGGCCCGCCTAAAGTCCAACACAACCCCGCCCTGCTTCACTCTTCTGGTGCTGGAAAAGAAGGCCTAGGTGGCTCAGCCTTAAGATGTGGCTGGCCCAGCTCAATGACCAGTGACTACATAGTCTGACCCTTGGCCTAGATGAGGCATAAGCTTCTTCCAAGCAAATAGCGATTTCTCCTTCCCTTTGAGGGTGCCAGGGACCAGGAAGAGGGAGGCTGGCTGCTTGGAACTTTTTGGAAAATGGAAATGTTTTATATCATGATTAAAATTAAACAACTGTGTAATTTTGTCAAAAGCACGTTGAATTTCATTATACCTCAAAAAAATGCTGCCAAAAAAATTAAAAAAATAAAATAAAATGGAAGGCAGGAGAGAGTGGGATGAAGAGAAGGATGGAAATTGGCAAGCAGAGGACCCTGGATGCATTTCCTGTCTCATCAGTCCTTGTAACCAGCATGGTGCCAGGTGCTTCCTAATCATATCTCCTCCCCTCCCCCTCACTCTCCGGACCTGTGAAATGGAAATAACCTTGTCTTCCCTTCACGGTGCTTGGGAGGGTCAAGCCATTTGGGGTCCACTCCATAATACCTGCTCAGGTAACAGCAATGACCCTTTTGCTAGGCAGGCATTGTTGTAAGTGCTGTACTAGGTACCAATATCCCCAACTCATAGATGAGAAAATTGAGGCACACAACATCAAGTTTTCTCCCCCCTTCCCTTTGGATAGAATGGAAAACTTGAACCTTTTTCTGTGTTTTGCTGTGATCCCACTGACACATAAATGGACCGTCACTATCATTCTCTGAACTACAAAGGATCCACAGTTAAATAAACTAAAGAAATGCTGGGGTCAAAGAAACACTCATTTATTTCCTGTCTCAAAGGATCTGTCCATTCTGAAAATAAGCAGGCTCCCCACAGCACATGGCCTTTTGTGTCTGGTGTATGCCATGTGCATAACGGTTTCAAGGCTCACCCTTGATGTAGCACGAGCTGATCCTATATTGACTTTTATGAATGGAGGCTATGCCACTGTGCTGTACACTGGTTGCTTTTTGCATCATTGTGGCCACAGCGCAGAGCAGAAGCAGCCTAGGGGAAGAGAGGATTTCTTTTGGTTCACGGTTTCAAAGCATCTCACTTTGTCACAATCGAGAAGGCACGGCGGGCGGGGTGCATGGGGACAGGACTGAGAAATGGGGGCGTCTCTCATGGCATGGACCAGGAAGCAGAACAAGGAACCCACTTCTAACTCCTAAGCCTTACTTCCTACAGGTCCAACAGCCTTCAAAAGCCTACGAGGTGGAGAGCGGCGCTTAAAACATGAACCTGTGGGGGAGCATACTAGATTCAGATCATAACATATGGACATACTGCACTTTATCTGTTGATCAGTCATTACATAATCTCCACATTTTGAATTGTTGGTGCTAGGAGCACAAGTGAAGTTTTTGTATAGACATGGGTTTCCAACAGTCTTGTGTGTGTATCAGAAATCAAATGCTGAGTCAGGGGCTGGAGAGATGACTCAGCAGTTCAGAGCACTTACTGCTCTTAAACTTACTTGCTGCCCACAACCATCGATAGCCCCAGCTTCAGGGAATCTGAGGCTCTCCTTTTGTTTCCATGGACACCCACATGGTATACATGCACCCAGACAAATACACATACACACAAATAAAAACAAATACTTGAAAAATTGTCAAAGTCAAACGGTATTTTTGTTTTAAGACCTGACAAAACGTTTCCCAAAGCTACTACTCTCTTGCTTTGCACTCCCACCAGCAGTGCACGGGGGCTCGAATTCCTTTAGATTTTGCCAACTGCCTTTAAAAAAAAAAAAAAAGATATATTTATTGTCAATTTGTGTTCTCAACCTTTTGTGCATGTGAGCGTAGGTGCCCTCTGATGTCAAAGACTTGGAGCCCCCTGGGACTCCTGGGAGCTGGTGACCCTTGACCTAAGTGCAAAGAGCTGGACTCTCACCCCCCTCCCAACCCCTGAAAGAGCAGGACACATTCCCGGCTGCCAAGCCTTGTCTCCAGGTCCCTGTCCACAGAGCTTATTGTCTACCTTTTTGACAATAGCCACTGCCATGGGGGACGGGTGTTCTGTCATGTTTTGATTGACATCTCCCCAGTGACTCCTGCATTTGGCATCTTCTGGGGCTTACCTGCCATCTGCGTGCCTTCTTTAGAGACACGGCTACTCAAATACCTGCTCATTTTACTTTCTTTCTGGGACAGTAGGGATGGAACCCAGAGCCTCAAGGATAACAAGCAAGTGTTTAGTAGCGAGCAACATCCCATGCAAGCCATGAAGAAAGACCTCACCAACCCTGGCATTTTGTTCTTGGGTATCCAGACCCCAGAATCTCAAGAAGAAAAATTTTTTGGCACCTTGATATGGCAGCGTAAGGAGACTAACACAAACAGCGCCACATGCGTTCAAACTGTATGCAGCCACTCATGCCATCTGTCTTCCGAACCCTTTCAACTTGCAAAACAAACTGTGCATCCACTAAAAAACAAAAAAAACAAAAAAAAAAAAAAAAACAAAAAAAAACAATTTTTTGGGGCTGCAGAATCTGCTCATTCCAAGGACCTGAGTTCTTCCCAGCACTCACATGGCAGGTACAAACATTTGTAATTCTGAACCCAGGGGGGAATCTGACAGCTTCTTCTGGTCTTTCTGGGGACCAAGCACACCCACACCGCACAGACATACATGCAGCCAAAATACTCATACACACAAAAACACATAAAACAAACAAACAAGCAAAAAACAAAAACAAAACCACCTCTCTTCATTTCCCTTGCTCCAAGCCTCTTGAAACTATCTTTTCTCTTTTTCTTTCTTTTTTTTAGTCATGAAAATTTAATTTATACATAAATGGTTCTTTGAGTACACAAGGTATCAAATCAAAGTAGTAGTTAACAAGAAAATAAATCTGCAGAAATAACTATCCAATCAGTAGTAATATTTAAGACCAGCATTTCAGTGATCTTCTATATTCAAAGAATGAGAAAATATTGAGTCAATCCTAAGTCATCGTGAATGACCCTGGACTATCCTGTCAGTGACATCAACTGTGGGAATATTGCAGGCAGGAAACACCTGAGAATGTCAACAAGCACAAAAGGCTGTGCAATGGTTTGAATATCCTTGACCCAGGGCGTGGGCACTATTAGAAAGTGTGGCCCTGTTGAAGTAGGCGTGGCCTTGTTGGAATAGGTGTGTCACTGTGGGTGTGGGCTTAAGACCCTCATCCTAGCTGCCTGGAAGTCAGTCTTCACTAGCAGCCTTCAGATGAAGATGCAGAACTCAGCTCTGCCCTGCACCACGCCTGCCTGGATGCTGCCATGTTCCTTCCTTGATGATAAAGGACTGAAGCTCTGAACCTGTAAGCCAGTCCCTATAAGAGTTGCCTTGGTCGTGGTGTCTGTTCACAGCGGTAAAACCCTAACTAAGACAGGCTGGTTTAGTAAAACACAGATTTTAAACACTTATTTCATTCAACATTTTGCAAGATTAGTAAGACTACTCTCCCAGGGTTTAGGGGGATAGATACATGAACTGCAAGCTAAGGAAATGGATGCCGCTCTGAAATGGTGAGTCCAGCGAACCCAGCTGTCCCTATCAGTCCTGAGGGCTGCATCCTCACCACATGGCCAGTAGCATCCTGCCGAGGTCCCTTAACTCATACAGTGTTAGTCCGTTTGAGGCTGCATCAATCCATGCACCTTGTTTCTGTGTTGTAGCGGTTGTCAGAGTTCCCCCTTGTGTGTGTGTTTGGGGGGATGTGTTTGAGAAGAATCTCACTCTAGCTCAGGCTGGCCTGAACTTACTTGATCGTGCACCAATCCTCCGATCTGTGCCTCCTGTGTGCTGGGATCTACAGGCGTATGTCGTGATGCCTGGCAGCCCTTTTAAAACATGCATATAAATATATATATCACATTATACACACAGAGATATACACATATATACACATATGCATACATATACTGTGGAAACACAAATTTTCTTTGGGGTTCGTAAATGAGGAATTTCTCAGAGGGTTAGGGATGTAGTTCAGTGGTAGCCAGATTGCCTGCCATGTATGAAGTACTTGACCCAACTCCAGCACCAAAAACAAAACAAGAAAAACCTCTCGGAGCCATGATTCTAAGAGACAGATGGGTTGTGCTACATTTCCAAAACTTAGCTGTCAATCACCTCTCTCTAACTCCCCTCACCAACATATTCCTCCTCCTCACAGAATCCCTGGTAAGAAGCCACAGAACACTGTGAAATTGTCTGCTCTAAGGGTTTTTCAGGACTCCATAGGAAGCCTCCAGAGAAAACGAGGCTTTACAAATAGAGGGCTCTGAAGCCCAGAGAGAGGCAGCCTGACGTCAGGGTCGAGGTACAAAGGGGCTGCCCAAAGCTGGAGAGACCAAGATCAGATTCCCAGAATGGCTATTCACACACGGAGCCCAAGCCAGGAAGCCTTTACCTACCCGTTGTGCTGTGGTGTGGGGCAGAGGCTGAGTAAGGATTGCAGCCTTTTGCTTGCCCTTGAGGCCTTGGTTGAAGAATGCAGGCCACTTCTCCCGTCAGGTAGATTGCCAGGGCCTGGGTTTCCTCCCAGCATGTCCAGATTTCCCCTGATTCCCTCTATCCCTGTCTGCTTCAGACTCTCCCCAGACCCTGTGTCTGGATGGCTCAGGAGCAGGTCCAGAACCCAGCCCGTGGAGAGGCATCTGGACTGCTCCATCCTGTCAGCTCCACAGACAAGCTAAGCCCCAGGCAGCTGCCGGGGACGCAGAAGACGTTCTAGAAACAGGCTCAGAAGGGCTCTTGGCACCTCACAGTCATGTCTGCTGCACACAGGCACATTCCAGACTGAACCAGATGCCGAGTTAGCTTTAGATCCATCTCCAGGCCTCAGTTTACCCAAAGATGACGCAAACTTCCTTAAGAGTCTGCATGCATATCTTAGGCAATCTTTCAGAGTCCCACAGTGAGACCAGAGGAACTAAAGCTCTTTCTTATTCATTCCTTCCCAATCACAGTATCGCTTCAGAGAAATCAAAGTGTCAATATTCAACACCTTCACCTTTTACTAGGTTTCTTTCTTCCTTCCTTCCTTCCTTCCTTTTTTTCTTCCTTCCTTCCTTTTTTCCTTCCTTCCTTCCTTTCTTTCTTTCCTTGTTTTTTTGTTTTGTTTTGTTTGTTTTTGTTTTTTTGATATCAGGTTTCTCTGTGTCATGGCCCTCGATGTTCTGGGTCTCACTCTGTAGACCAGGCGGGCCTTATCCTCATTCTTTATAGAGATCCACCTGGCTCTGCTTCCAAAGTGCTGGGATTAAAGGTGTGCACCACCATGCCAGGCTGTTCCTCCCCCCCCCCCCCCCGTGCAGTTCTATCTTGTAAGGAAACACGTTTGTCATAAAAAGGGCAATAATTTAACAGCCTCCCTGGCACAGGTCTGAGGGAGTTCTCCAGGGGCTGGGTGACCTTGGCCAGCTTGTTTAACCTCTCCGAAACATGTTTTTTCCTCCCTTAAACAAAGGTAACATTACCCATGAAGGAGCCAGCAACGTGGTCCACTAAGTGTCGCTCTACTTCTCACACTGTCAGGTCGTTGGCAGTGAGATCTCCCAGCTGGAAAGCATTTTGGGGACTATCAAGCAGAACTCTCTAGAGCTGTGGAGGAGGAATCTAGAGCAAAGTGCTTGCTAAAGGACACACTGTGAAATGGGGTTGCTAAATCCTGTGAGATCCAAGTGCCTTGGGTGGTTCAAGCCTCTGGCTGCTCCTCTTTTCCAGGCTTGACAATTTCCCAGGCTTGACAATACTGGCTGTCAGTCTACTTACTTGCAGGCTTCATCTCCAGGGTGTGACTTGTGGCTCCTGAAAATATTATTAGCCATGATAATAGAAGACTGGGGACGTCTACAGTAACGAACTGGCAACCTGGACAACGTCTTTCTCATCCCTGTTAGCTTTCATGAGCAGAAGGGAAGGGGAGAGAGGATTTACAGGGCTCAGGAAAGGCAAACTATTTGCCCAAGGTCACCCAGTTAGCTGAAGGTCACATCAGGACCCTCCTACCAGCCCCACCTGCTCGCTCACTCACTCACTCACTCACTCACTCACTCACTCACTCACTCACTCACTCACTCACTTCCTTTGGCTTCCAGTCGTCTCACTCCAGCATCGAAGGAGTTAATGCCAACCTCTGCTGGCCTCTGCAGGTGCTGCACTTGAGGGAAAGCCTCGCAGCACAGTCTACAGATAATGCAGGCAGCAAAGATAACGAGCTTTCTGTTTTAATTGCAGAGGGGAGACAGGGTGGGCTTGTTGGAGGGCTTGGGCAATTAACACAGCTGGGGCACAGGGCTGACGAGCCCTGGATGGGGCCTTGCCCCTGCTGGCTCCTTTCTGACAAGCACAGAGATCAGGGCTATTATACCCACACGGCAGGCCTGGCGCAGCATGAGCCTGGCCAAGGCACACAAAGAAATCAGCCAGGCAGAGAGGAGGCTGAGAGCCACCAAATGGGCTGAGCCCCCGGGATGCAGAGCCACCATGTTTGGCCTCATCCAGACAGCTGGACTGCCAGAGGATGGCTGAGACCCACTGTGCCAGACCTCAGGCCTAGCACTCAGGACGGAGGCAGGGGACGCTGAGGGACAAGGACCAGCAGCGAGAAGAGCCTGAGACCAGACTGGGCTTATGAGTTTGGAATTTAGGGGCATGGGCTTCGTGGCACACTCCTACAATCCCAGAAATTCAGAACTGGAGGCAGGAGGATCAGAGAGAGAGAGAGAGAGAGAGAGAGAGAGAGAGAGAGAGAGAGAGAGAGGAGGAGTGAGGAGAGCATTGGAGAGAACATTCTTCTTTTCAGCCAGCCTTACTGGGCCAATGGTCACTGTGCTGCATGACCTCTCTGGGGGGGGGTGTCCTGCAAACTGCCCCCCACATCTACTCTCTCACTATGTTTTGGCTCTTCCCCTCAGGGAGAAGTTGGCTGACTCCCTGGCTTAACTATGTTAGCTCTGAGTCAGCAGACTTCTGCTGGCAGAAGGCACATTCAAGACACAGGAAGAGGGAACGGTCCTCTGCTCTGCCTTGGAAAGCATCTAGCAAGCTCCAAGACACCCTGCTTGCCCGCCGCCTCCAAGATGGCTCCAGATCACATAGGGCCCAGTTCCAGTCTGTCTAGGTACGCTGGCTACTTCCTCCTCCTAACTCAGCTCCTCAGATCTGTAACCCTGGTAACCAGACACCTGTACCAAAAGTCCTCCTGTAAATAAGTAGTTTCTTTAGGGTGGTGGGGAGGCACACATTTAACCCCAGCCCTCAGGAGGCAGCGACAGGTGGATCTCTGTGGGTCCGAGGCCAGCCTGGTCTACAGAGCGAGTTCCAGGACAGCAGGGTTACACAGGGAAACCCTGTCTCCCAAAAATAACAACAGTAGTTTCTGATGGAAAAGCATGCCAGCCTGTGCCCCGGCCTTCCTCACACTCTGTCGTCATCTTCCATGCTTCCTCCCTGACCACCCGTGTGTTGCAGCTCTGCTCTTTCTTGTTGCTCTATGTCAGTCCTCACGGCCCTCTCAATATATTTCATATGTGTACATGGGCACGTGTGTTCAGGTGCGCTTGCCCATGAGTGTGCACGTGGAGGCAGGAGGTTGACACGGAGTGTCTTTCTTACCACCTTATGTTCTTCTTCTTATTTTTAAAATATTCTGAAGACAGGATCTCACCATGTAGCTCACTGGCATTCTTTCCCTTAGTTGGAATCACATGTCAGGAGCTAAGCTCTTCCCTTCTCCCTCAGCCACGGCATCCTGTGACCCTTGTCTCCTAAGTAATTGGATCACCCTTGCAATCTGCTTCCACCATCACTGTGCATGTTGAACCAGCCCTTAAACTGGAAGGGGAGCCCACTAGCTGATTCCTTACTTCTTGTGTTGACTACGCTGGAGACCACTAAGATGGGCAAATCTGACTGATTGTTTTATATTTAAAACCCTTTAAGGGTAGGCAAAGTAAACAGTGCCTCTGCACCCCCTCTCCCTATCTCTGCTAACGTCTCTGGTTGGTTATATCATACAGACACCGTCCCAGGTCATACCCAAAAGGGCCAGTGGGGATCTGCCAGAGACTCCTGCTGTTTGATGCCCCAAGCCTTTGCACCTGCTGTCCCCTCTGATAGAATGCCCCATGTCATCAATCCTACCCAGAAATCTGTCTATTTGGCTCAGACATAACCTACCTCCTCTAAGAAGCCACTTTTGACCCTATTCTATCCATCCCAGGTAGGATGGTGTCATGCTTTGAATATACTTGGCCCAGGGAGTGGCACTATTTGGAGGTGTGGCCTGATTGGAGTAGGTGTGTCGCTGTGAGCATGGGTTTTAAGATCCTCATCCTAGCTGCCTGGAAGTCAGTATTCTCCTAGCAGCCTTCAGATAAAAATCAGAACTCTCAGCTCCTCCTGCACCGTGCCTGCCTGGATACTGCCATGCTCCCGCCTTGATGATAATGGACTGAACCTCTGAACCTGTAAGCAGCCCCAATTAAGTGTTGTCCTTGTGAGAGTTGCCTTGGTCATGGTGTCTGTTCACAGCAGTAAAACCCTAACTAAGACAGATGGTAACAAAACCCCTTTAAGCTCTGGTAGCAACTCAACTTCTCCAACTGAAATACTTGAGGATTGAACACAGTAGGTGGTCTTTGCTCTGGTGTTCTTTTTTTTCTGCTAGACTTTGAGGTCTCTGAACACAAACAAACAAAATAGTGATGATGATAATACTAAATAATAATAATAATAATAATAATAATAATAATAATAATAATAACAACAAATAATAATACTTAAATTTGTCTTTAAGTGTTGCCAGAATGATTGTTCAAGGAATTATTCGAGGAGGATGAAGCTGTTAACTTGACTGGATTAGGAATAGTTGGTAAAATACAATTTCTAGGAATTCTCTAGAAGAACCTGGCATCTGGACACATGGATAAAAAGAGTTGTCATTACCAGGTTGTGTCTGTATGTGTGTGTGTGTGTGTGTGTGTGTGTGTGTGTGTGTGTGTGAGAGAGAGAGAGAGAGAGAGAGAGAGAGAGAGAGAGATACACAGTTAGACAGACAGACAGACAGACAGACAGAGACAAAAACACAAACACAGACAGGAAGACAGAGAGACAGAGAGAGAGAGAGGGAGACAGAGAGACAGAGAGAGAGGGAGACAGAGAGACAGAGCCAGAGAGACAATACCATTCAGTTAACTGAGGGTTCAAGTAAACAAAAAGGCAGAGAAAAAAATGAATGTGTATTCTCTCTCCCCTCCCAAAGTTGGAGAACCCTCTCTGATCCAGTCCCTTACCATCAGGACCCCAGGTCCCCTGGTATTTGGACTCTGAGGCTTGTATCAGTATCCTCCTGGTGTCCCAAGACCTTTGGCCTTTGACAGAACCTTATACCATCGAGTTCTTTAGGTCCAAAGCCTTTAGACTTGGACTCAGCCACACTACCAGCTTCCTGGGTCTCCAGCTTGCAGGCAGCCTGTTGTGGGACTTGTCAGCCTCCGTAACTGTGCTGGCCAAGACTCCTAGTAAATGCCTCTTGTATATCCATTTTTATCCGTGTCTATTTCTGTCTCCTGTTGGTTGTGATTCTCTGAAGAACTGTAGCTAAAAACAAGCACTTCTGATTCCTTCCTCTAAGTAAGACTGAAAACTCTGGACTTACATATAAAGCAAACATAATGAGGCTCTGACCAGTACCGAGGAGATGGCAGGTGGGGTGGGGACCTTGGGATTGGAGGGACAGCATGGTGATGAGGTTCCTGGCTTTGATTTTTTTTTTGTTTTGTTTTGTTCTGGTTGGTTCATATACCCCAAACTTGGAACAAAATGACCAGTTGCTTAGAAACTCCACAGAGTATGAACAAGGAAAACCTCAACAAGAGTCTGCTCCTTCTTTTTGTTTAGTTAGGAACTGTTTAGTCTTTTCAACCCTGTGGGAAAAATCATAGCTCCACCTTCACTGTGCCGGAAAAGGCTATGTAGGGAGCTAGAACCCACCCTTGCCGTGCTGTGATGCGACCACCAGCAACCCTCTTGGAGTGAACTCCCATGCCTTCTTGCTTGCTTGACTAGGTTTCTCCGCCTTGGTGGAGAAGACCTCAAGCAGCCAGACTTCCAACCCAGCAGGAAGGAGGTCCCTCCTTTGGCCCACCAAGGTGACATCAGGAGAGTATGAGTAGGGGGTGGCATCCCTTCCCCCGCCCCCAGAGCAGCACTGATGGTCAAGAACATGGGGGCTCTGGAGGAGAGCCTGATGGGACATTTTAACTACAACTGCGGTAGCTGAAAAATGGAGGCCCATCGATGAGATCAAGAGCTGAATGGGGGAGAGAGAGAGGAAAGAACCAGTGATCTGGAGGCAGCACAAGTAATACTAAACTGAATGGCAGAGAGAAAACACCGAAAGAGCCTTGGAGGCCTCTGGAGATTTAGTAAAAGACCTAGATTTTATGTCATGGGAGTCTCGGAGAGGAGGAAAGGGATGATTTTTAAAAGGAACTATTGTTAAGCAAGAGGCAGAGATTTACAGATTTAAGGGAACAACAGATGCCAAAAGGATAATAAACACAAATAAATCTATAATAGGACAAGCCACAGTTAAATACTTAGAGCTAAATGATGAAGAGAACAAGTCTTGAAAGCTAGACACGTAATACGAGGCCTCAGGATGCTGAAGCAAGAGGATGGCAGAAGACTATATCAACACAAAAAAAGGAAGGTAGGTGGCTCACCAGGCTTAACAGCCCAAGGACAATCCCAGGACCCACATGGTGGCAGGAAAGAACCAACTTCAGCAAGTTGTCTTCTGACCTCTAGTTCACCCACTGAAGGTATACTGGCGTGCACTCGGGTGCGTGCGTGCGTGCGTGCGTGCATGTGCGTCACATATCCAATAAATAAACAAACAAACACATAAATACATAAGTATAAATATTTTTGTAAGTCTTGAAATTCCTAAAAAACACATAATTCTTCTGTTCTCTCCGGGAACTCAGTTTCTTGTTGAGAACCCCGAGGGCCAGAAGGAAGTGGTGCCATGTTTTTCGAGTTCTAGAAGAAACACTTAGGAGCCAATAGCCAGTAAAGTACCCTTCAGAAGTAAAAAGATCAAGAAATTCTCAAAGAGAGGGCAATTAAGCAAATAAACCAGAAAAAAAAATTCTAAAGGAAGCTCCTTGAGCTGGAAGGGAAAGAACTGACACCCAGGAACAGACCCGTGCAAACGTGCCCAACTGACTTTGAGGTATTCAATCAGTTCACTAAAGCAGTCCTAAGGCTCAAACTTGCAGCTTCATGCATGCTAGGCATGCACACCCTTACTGCACGCCTTCAATCCCTAACAATGTAGGTATGGTTAGTTTGTAGAGGAAGCAGCCATGTTTGAAAGTGATTCCTAGAGGCCAAACACAGCAATTCAGTGAGAAGCTGAGAAAAGCCAGATTGAATCAGTCAGCTTGGAGAGGAGTCTGAGCCAGAGCAGCTGAGTTGAACCAGCCAGCCAGAGTTCAGAAAGAGCTAGATAGGGTGAGCTGATTCAGCAGTAAGCCTCCGAGGCCACAATTTCAGCTGGCAAATAAAAGCTACAGCTTTTACAACTCGGAACAGATTGTGGACTTAAATGTCACAAATGAAGCTATGTTGGGGGTGGTGGAATTTTTGAGAGGAAAGGTATGCAAAAACATCTTTGAGGTCTGAACCTAGGTGAAGAGTTCTACACTTTGAAAGAAGCCCATAAAATTAGAAATGGGTGATGAGTTAGACTTTGTCAGAATTAAAGAAGTCTGGCTCAGTGCGTGTGTGCGTGCGTGTGTGTCAATCCAATAAACAAACAAACAAACAAACACATAATAAATACATAAGTATAAATAGTTTTGTAAGTCTTGAAATTCCTAAAAAATCCCAGCACTCCAGAAGCTGAGGCAGTCGGTCTGGAAGACTGGGTTTGAGGCCAGTCAGAGTCTCATAGAGGGAGAAACCTGGTGGTTTTGTTTGCTTGTTTTGTTTTGTTTTGTTTTTTAAGGACCTTGGATCTATATTAGATCTTGTTAAGGGGGCCTGGGTGGGGCCAGAAAGGCTACTGAGTAGGAAAAAAATATTTGCCAACCACAGAGCCAACAAGGAACTAGCATATCAAATTCACAAAGAACTCTTATAACTCATCAATTAACAAGCAATTTAATTAGAAAACGGGCAAACGAGGACTTGTTTCATGGAAGAGAACATACAGATGGCTAAATAAACACATGAAAAGAAATCCAGACTCGCTGCCCATTAGAGAAATGGAAATTAAAGCCACAGTGAGCTATGTCTCCACACATGTCAAGATGGCCCAGATTTCACAGTATGGTCAATGCCAGAGCCGGGGGTGAGAAGATACTGGGTCACTCGAACAGCACTCGGGGATATGTTAAGAGTTCTACTCGCTTTGGAAAATGACTTAGCAGTTTCTTTAAAAACTAAACACATGCCAGGGGAATCCCTGTGTTAAAAACAAGCAAACAAACAACAACAAAAACCCAAAACTCAAAAAACCAAAGCTAAACATACAATCCAACAACCGTGTATCCCAGAGAAATGAAGACTTATCTTTAGAAAACCTCTATGCAAATGATTTTTTAAAGTTATTATTGAGACAAAACTGGAGGCGACTCCTGTATCCTTCAACGATAAACAAATTATGCTACAATTGTGCAGTATAGGACCCTATTCAGCAATTCTAGGAAGGATTACATAACCCTGAGTGACAGCCGAAGATCTCTCAGCTCAGCCATTAAGAGCTCTTCCAGAGAACCCATGTCTGGATGTCTGTAACTCCAGCTCCCACAGGACCTGGCACCCATCTGGCCTCTGCAGGTACCTGCACACAGGTGCCATGCACTCGCACATGCACACAAAATAAAAACAAATATTTTAAAATAATAATAATAATAATAAGGCCATGATGATTTCCCCAAAAGGGTATTCCAGGGTCCTGGGGTCATGGGAGATGAAGTACCCCAAGTCTGGTAATGAAGGACCAAGAGACACATAGATGCTCTCTAACCTGGGGGTCCTCTCCGTTCCGTACCTGTCCCCACCCTTCATTCCTTTGTATACAATTACACACACAGATCCCATTACAGATGGTTGTGAGCCATCATGTGGTTGCTGGGACTTGAACTCAGGACCTCTGGAAGAGCAGTCAGAGCTCTTAACCACTGAGCCATCTCTCCAGCCCCCTTCATTCCTTTGTAATCAACTCAAAAAACACTTAATCAAAGAGACGGTCCCAGCTTAACCTCAGCTTTGGCTTTGTCACTAACCTGCCTCTCCAAGCATTCAACGTCACCTATGACATTAGGCATCTATTTGTCTTGTTCAGGTTTAGCCCCTCCTGGAGAGTTCTGTCATTACTTCCTCCATCAGGCTAGGGGCAGTTCAAGGGCAGACACCTTCATCATCCCAGCCAGCACCCTTCACTCTCCCCCACCCCCACCCCCACCCCACTATTGCAACAGAATCCAATACTAGCCCTGCTGACCCCCGTGCATTTTGGTGTTTCCAAAGGTAGATGTCAATAAGCACTGGCTGAGTTGACTTAGACATCTATCTATAAGGTCTGTAATGGGCAGGAATAGAAGGTATAGCTTAGCAATTCGTAGGCAAATGGCCAAGAGACAATGAGGAGTCAGAAGATAGTGAGGAAGGAGATAGTAAGGACAGATGAGATGGGCTCAGGAGTCCTACAGAAATGCTGGAAGCCCTCCCTGCCAACAAGCACTTCTCTCTGTGTCTGTCTCTCTGCCTCTGCCTCTGCCTCTGCCTCTGTGTCTCTGTGTCTCTGTGTCTCTGTGTCTCTGTGTCTCTGTCTCTTTGTGTCTCTGTGTCTCTGTGTCTCTGTGTCTCTGTCTCGGTTTCTCTCTCTCTCTCTCTCTCTCTCTCTCTCTCTCTCTCTCTCTCTCTCTCTCTGTCCCAGGTTTAGAAACATATCCAGAGAGACATAAAGGGATGTTCAGCCATTCATCTCATTTTGAAGTAGGACATGAAAGGTAAATACCCCAGCCAGGATGGTGTCAGGTACTCTTTGGGAGACCCTGCTGTCCCCGGTAGAAGAGATAAAGGCCTGGTGGATACACCACAGCTCTCTGTCTTCTTGCTGGAGAGGGGTGTGGCTTCATCTCCCCAGCTTCCTATGCTCCCTACCAAGTGCAGGTGGTGGTCCGCTCAGCAGAAACAGGACAGTGTGGGGCTGGCCACAAGCCCCCTCATCTCCAGCTCCTCAGTCTAGCACACTGATGGGCTCAGTGATAAACAGGAAGGTGGGACAGAACCCACACCTCCATGATGAATGGCTGGGAATGCTGGGAACAGTGCTGGTTCGAGTTTCCGGTAACAGTAGCGCGGTTGGTCAGGTCAGTCTTCTGTGGCTTGATGTGGGCAGAAGCTCAGGTTTGCCAGCCTCGCCCTAGCTCTGCGATCTCAGACTTGTCCTTTTGCTCTGAAGTTAAGCTGAGCAGACTCCTTTGCTTATAAAGGAACCCTGAGGGTCCTGGGTGTGGTTAGCCGCCTCTGGGATCACTCTACCAGGAGTGCTGGACTGATGGTGTCCTTGCTTCCTGGGTGTCTACCTTCTATCAAAGATTACCATGCCCCAAACCAGCATCCAGCAAGTCCAGCTCTTAAGGCGCATCCTCCCTGGAACCACAATCCCCTTGAAGCCCTCCAGCGCTTCTCTGGCCTTTTACTCTGACCTTCCTGTCTTATACTTCAGAGTGCAAATGTCTCTGACAGGTGGTAAGTCCCTAAAACTAGGGTCACCTCCTGCCTACCCCGTTTCTAGCCCTATCCTCTGCACTGGACAGTGCTCAGTAAACATTCAAGAACAGAACTCAGCTGTCCAGATTGGACAGATTATTTCCCTCATCTTGGAACCTGCATGTGTGGCTTTGGACTCAAAGTTCTTTCAATCAGCATAAGAACCACTCTTCTTGAGAAAGGGCCTCTCTGTCTTAGAACTTCCTCAGCCTCCTGAGGGATTAAAGGGGATTAAAGCTGTTCACCATCATCCTTCCAAAGGAAACTATGATCACTGTCCTCATTTTATAGTGGCTCAGAGAGATGAACTAGTTTGCCAAAGTTACGCATCGACTAGGTAGAAACACCTTGAACTTGGACAGAGTCCAGACTCTCTGAACCATGGTACTATCACTAGAATCTTGTAGACAAGCACCACTCTGGACTGGGATGGACTGGGAGTCTCGAGACTGTGTGGTCGCTGGCTGGAGTCTCCGACAAGTTTTCCCTTCACCCAGTGGGCAGCCTGGCAGTGAGTTTGACATCACTCTTCACCAGCTGCCTTCTGGGAAGTGTGAGTTCTCAGAGTCAACGAGGTGCCAAGACAGCAGCCTGAAGCCCACTGCTCCGCTGAGAGAGCTGGGCTTTTTGTGTCCATGCCCAGGGCAACCACATTTGCAGCAAATCACAAGCAAAGGGCAGGCTGGGCTGGTGCAGAAGACGTTAGGCCTCTGTCATTGTGGAAAGTTCTGATCTGAAGACAGGGAGGGAGTCAGGGGTGATGAGACTGAGGGAGAAACAGAAGCTCCTAGTCAGGGGCTATGCTGGGATTTGTCTCATTTCCCTTCCTTCTTCCCTCCCTTCCCCATATCTCCTCTTTTTTCTTCTCCCTCCTTTTCTTTCTTTTCTCCTATTCTTTCTGTATGTCTGTCTAACTGTCTGTCTCTGTCTCTGTCTCTGTCTCTGTCTCTCTGTCTCTCTGACTCTCTCTCTCTTGGGCTTGTGAGTGAGAGCGCGCGCGCGCGCGCGCACACACACACACACACACACACACACACACACACACACACACACCCCAATAAAAACCTCTTTGGGGATTACAGTCCTATCTGGGATATCAGTACTTCAGGGTCAGTTCCCTGTGGCCAGCTTTGATGACCTGTTACATGGATGTCCTTTACAACAGAGGGTCTGGCCTGAATGATAAACTCCACAGTGACACCCCACCCCATTCAATCTGAGCCTGACTGACACAGATAAACACTAGATGGGGATGAAAATGAAATTGACTGTTTGCTTCCAAGGCACCAGCTCTCCCACAGACGGCCCAGTGACTTTGGTTTCAGATGAACTTTCGACTATGGGGCTGACAGCACCTGGCTCAGGCTTCCAACAGAGAGGGACAAGGATGGGGTCAGGAAGACTGAGAGCAACAGAAAGAAAAGTAAGTTCAAGAATCAGTGGATACGGTCATTCCTCCCCACAAGTCCCAGAGCCAAAGACACCAAGACAAACCTGTGTCTGCCCCTGCATAGTTCAGAGACAGCTACTGGCTGCTTCGGTGGGTCTTGGGATGGTATCTTGGGTGAAGGCCAGGTAAGTATAACTGTCCATTTCCCTGATGACTACAAAGACTGAAAGAGATCAGAATCCAGGCCAGTTAAGTCTGAATCTCAACCACGTTGGACACATTACAGTTGTCAGACAGCTGCAGATGCCAGCTCGGCTCAGTGGCTCTGCAGGCTGGAGATGTACTGCACACTGCAGCAGAAACCCAGCAGGCAGCATAGCATGCTGTGTACCTCAGTCCAAATACCCTTGCTCCCCCAGTTCCTCACGCTCCCACCATGAGTACTGTTCTTTTCCCTCTGATTCTCTTTTTGTTCATTTTTTTTTCTGTATATCCTTGGCTATCTCACTCTGTAGATCAGGCTGGCCTCAAACTCGTAGAGAACCGCCTAATTCAGCCTCCCAGGTACTGGGATTAAAGACGGGCACCGCCACCAGCACCCGGCCCTATGATCACACTCTTATCGATGACCAATTTAAGGAAAACATGAATGTGCCTGGAATCTGCTCTGTGAATGCTACCAGAATGGTTGATGAGAGGAACTAGAGGAAAGGTGGCTGAACGAATGAATGAACTCTTA
This sequence comes from Rattus norvegicus, assembly GCF_021556685.1. NCBI lineage: Eukaryota > Metazoa > Chordata > Mammalia > Rodentia > Muridae > Rattus > Rattus norvegicus. Next base: position 49,662,140 of record NC_141546.1, read on the forward strand.
TCACTTCCCTGGGACTCACTAAAAACATTAAATAGGCCTCTTCACTAGATGGTGAACCAGGCGATCAACCCGTCTGGTATCAGGACCCACGCTAATGTTTGTATCCTTCCTCTGTGATACGCAATCCCTGCACACAAAGTGCACTCTTCTTCTATCTCTCTGTATACACTGATGGTCATTTACTTGGCATGAACTCCCAAGCAATCCCACTTTAAGAGTGGAATAAACAAGACCAAATTAGGAAGGGAAATTTACTGCAAAAGAAAAAAATACATAACAAAGAAATTCAAGGAAAACAGAAAGCCTACGTAGGCTCCCAACTCTTTTTTTTTTTTTTTCTTTTTCTTTTTTTCGGAGCTGGGGACTGAACCCAGGGCCTTGTGCTTGCTAGGCAAGCACTCTACCACTGAGCTAAATCCCCAACCCTGGCTCCCAACTCTTGATGGTAGATATGCTGCTAGGCTTCCATAGCTAGAGAGATGGAGGACAGCGCTGGATTGCTCACACTGGGATCTGCTCTGCCTGGGTCCCTGTCGGCTGGGTCTGCTTCCTCCTCCAGCGTCTGGAGCCTGGCGGTACCCAGAACAGGGAGGATGCTATGCAGAAGCCTGTAGTTGGCCCAAAGGCATATTAAACCATGAAATGAATGGGGAGACAAAGACAGGCATTTCTCTCTTGGGCACCGATTGACTGGGTGCCTGCCTGTGTTATCACATCCATTATCTCATTTAACGAGAGTGGCAGCGTCTGCTTTCCTCCCAAGGAAATGAGTCTGACTTCCTCTTGACTGCACTGCAACTGCTCAGACTTGCCTGCTTCTCTAGAGATCCACGAACCATCACCCCTGGATGCACATGGTGTGTGCTGATCACTCTTTTGAAACCACTGGCTGCCAGTCCCGGCAGGACGGATATAGCCCTTGGCAGAAACAGTCACAATCACAAGGTACCTCTGGGTGGATGTGGACACAGCGGAAATGGGTGCAGAGATTCTGCAGAGCACAGGAAATGAGAGGGCTTTGTTGCCTTGGCAACGGGCAGCCAGGGTCAGCGGCAGAGTACAGCAATCATGGGGCTAGTGGCAGAAAACAGGCCATGTTGTCAGGTCTGAGGCTCTAGAGATGGAGAACCCACAGAGGCAACCTTGTTCCTATACCTGGGCTTCGGTGAGCATGTGCTTCAGAGGGCGGAATCCTAGTGAGGGAGACTGTAACTGTCCAGCGCCTCTCCAGAGGGATGGGGGAGGGGTGACAGCTGCCTGCTGAGTCTCACCCACAGCCTAGCCCTAGCCCCAGTACAGCTTTTAGCCACCCAGTCTGGGACCTTCTAGTTTAGACCAGGCTGTAGCAGAAAGAGGGAACTTTTCGTTGCTCCCCTACCCCACCCCCCACTGCCACCCCGGGCACCATGTTATTTCTCCTATAACCTCTCTTTGCTATTGGCCACATCTGGTTTAAAGATTTCTCTAAGAGAACTCACCTCAACTGCTACCTAGCTGTGGAAGCCTCTCCCTTCCTCCTCACAGACTGCAGAGAGGACAGGCACGGTGGGGCATATGAATAATGAACTCTAAAGTGAGAAAGGAACTGAGTCCAGGGATGTTCTGCCAAGCACTTCCCTAGTGACTGCAGGAAGGTGCCTGACCCAGGCAGTTGCTAGATCTTGGTCTGCAGTGGATAGGAAGGAGGGGTAGCCATGGGCAAGCCTGCATCAGGGCCACGGTCTCCTCCCAAGAAAGAAGAAAACCTAATTCTCTCCACCTGCTCTGATTTTCCTGGTTGAGTTTTTCAGGTCATTTTAATGAGGTCACACAGGAGGGCCGGGCTACCTTTCTTAGGGATGGCTGTGACTAGGGTCTTAGGTGTCCAGTGTGCTGAGACAGAACAGGAACAGGAGAGACAGCAAGGGCACCCTCACTCAGACTGACCAACTGACTTCATCCCAAGGGGATGAGCCCACGATGCAGGGCCCCCTCTCAATGCTGCCCCAGAAAAGCAGTGTAGAAACAGCCAGTAACTAGCAACACTGTAACCTCCCCTAGTCGACTGAGTTTAACACACACACACACACACACACACACACACACACACACACACACACATGCACACATACATACACATATACACATGGGCATATACACACATATATATACATGGACACATTCACATGCATATATATACATACATACACATATACACATGGGCATATAACACATATATATACATGGACACGTTCACATGCATATATATACACACATACACATGCACACACACATATACATATAAACATGCACACATACATACACACATACACATGCATGCATACATACATACACACATATACACATAAACACACACAGATACATGCACACATACATATATACACATGTACACATACACATACATACACATGGACACATTCACACACATACATATACACACATGCACACAAACATACACATATACATACACACATACACATGCACACATACATATATATACATGCACACATACACATACGACAATCTAGAGTATCTTATACAGTGTCAACTTGAACAATGGCAGATGAACCTCTTTGGGGGACAGAGAACAGAGTTCAAGAGTGCTTGCCTAGCACACACAAGGCCCTAGGTTCAATTCTCAGTGCCCAAAGACAACAGAACATACTTGGTGCCCTCTCATGTGAAAGGAGTTTGAGTTATTAGCTTCAGGGGCTATGTTGCCTTTCTGTGTCAATGCAACGTGGAAAGTCATGCTTGGAAATCCTGGGAGTCATTTGCTTCAGGAACTGAAAGTAGAGTTAGGTGTGTGGAGCACACCCATAATCTCAGCATTAGAAACAGAGGCAGAGCTGGAGAGATGGCTCAGGGGTTAAGAGCACTGACTGCTCTTCCAGAGGTCCTGAATTCAATTCCCAGCAACCACATGGTGACTCACAACCATCTATAATCAGATTTGGTGCCCTCTTCTGGCCTGGAGGCACACATGCAGGCAGAAAGCTATATGGTGTATACATAATAAATAAATATTTAAAAGAAAGAAAGAAAGAGAGGCAGGAGGATTGCTGCAAGTGCAAGACCAGTCTATATAGTGAGTCCCAAGACAGGTTACATCGGTAGATCCTGCCTCAAAACAACAATAGCAGCAGCAACAGCAGCAGCAGCAGCAGCAGCAGCAGCAGCAACAACACCAACAGCATGAACAACAGCAGGAACAACAGCAACAACACCAACAGCAGCAACTACAGCAATAACAGCAGCAACAACAGCAGAAAAAGCACCTGGACCTCCTCATAACCGAATGTGCTACCATCCAAACGCAGAAGGAACAGACAGCAACAGCAGCAACAACAACAGCAGGAACAACAGCAACAGCAACAACAGCAGCAACAGCAACAGAAACAACAGCCTAAACAAGAAACTAAACAAAAATATAACAACCACAAAACTTAAGGGACCTAAATCCGTCATGCACCAACTCAGCTCCATGCAAGCCCAGCATCACAGGAAGTCACGTCATAACCATGAACTGCTACAGCTGCTAGATGCCTCGGCAGCAGGCAGTGGCCAGGCTAAATCTCCCCGGAAAGGAGCTGCATGTGAGCCGATGACAGTCAGCCCCCAGCCTCAGCCCCAGTGACTTAAGCACCCTCTGGCCAGGTCTGGCTGCCTCCACTTTGACCAAGTCTACACTGCCCCAGAGTGTCCTTGAGTACTTGATGGTTATCAACCATCAACAAGGTTCTGGGCATTGGAAAAGCTGCCTGGTTAGCTCTCAGCAGGGAGGAAATGTGCTTTTTCCTGGTAACCTACTAACAGGAAGCAGCTGTGAGGAGTAGGTAGCCAAGGGGGCCTTAATGCACAGCCATCCTGATCTTTAAGTTTGATCTTCTTCCCTAGGACCGGTCACTCAAGCTCTCTGGCCTAAAGGGACCACCAGAAAATTCTATGTGCGCACATGTGGACTTTCAGACCAGATAGACACCTGGGAGAAGAAGGAAGGCAGTGGGCATCTTGGGAACCCAGAGACCACAGCAAAGAAGCCAGCTTTCCTGAACATATACTCTACTGGGAACTGGCAAACAAGCATGGCTTACGTTATCCTGGTGAATCCATAACGTGTATATGGCAAACATTCCCATTTTACAGATGAGGAAACTGAGGCCAGAAACAGACTATGCAATTCCTAATTGCCGCTGGTAGTGTCAAACCTATCTCCACTGAGCCAACTGTGTACATCCAGTGTGCTCATAGTCATATGTGGATGCAGCTACTGAAACCTTACAGAAAAAGCACCTGGACTTCCTCATAACCAGATGTGCTGCCATCCAAACTCAGAAGGAACAGACAGCATGGCCAAGGAACTCTAAGGCTTAGAATGCAGCCTTTAAAAGGGGTGGAGGGATACTGGTGTTGTGTTGACAAGTAGTCATTGAGCATGGAAAAAAAAAAAGACAAGCCAGGGTTCCAGGGATGTGGCATTGACAGCCCAGATCTTTTTCCCACAAGAGACTGCCAATGAAGGCTGAGACGAACTCACCCAAGACTACAATGGATGGGGTAAAGGCCTTGCTCCCTGCTCTAGGCCAGTGCCAACCCAGCATGCAGCTGCAGGAGCAGTGAGAAAGGCTCTACCCAGACAACCACCGCCTCCCCACCAGACCTCACAGGTTCCTTTGTCTCTCTTAGGTTGGACACCCTTGCTAACGACTTCTCCGGCAAATGGTCTGGGTAGCCTCCAGTGTGTGACTTCTCGTCCCTCAGGGATGGTTGTGTACTCAAACTGAACCATACGGCATTTTGTTGTGGTTGTTGTTTTGAGACAGGGTTCTCCTGGGTAGGCCTGGCTAGCCTAGAACTCACGACAATGCCCCCCTCCCCAATTTTTACCATAAGATCTTGAAGGAGAAGGGGCATTCTCAATGTATATCTGGAGCTCATAATCATGGGGCATGCAAGGCCTTAGAAACTCAAAATGCCTGGCCAAGCTGGTACCTGGGAGGGAGCTGGGAGGAGGCCACAGTCTTTCAGGAGAAGACATCTCTTGGCTCACCGTGAGTCAGTTCCCACGTTCTTACCCAAAAGTATCAGGACAGAGACTGTTGCCAAGTTGGATTTGAGCACAGGTTCTAGGAGCTACAAGTTCCATCTTCTCAGACCTCTGACAGCCTCGGGCTCTTATGTCTATACGCATAGGAGAGCCTCGTTCCTGATTCAGGGATGCCGTGTGGTTGTCGGTGGATTTCACCTCTCCTAGCAATACCTCAGGACCATTGGCGGTGACAGAGCCTTCCAGGTGAGAGCTAGCAGACACTGCAGCTGCATCCAGCCGCATTTCGCACCCTTCACCTGGTGACTTAATTCCTAGGTAGACTCCAACCCCAGGTAGTCTCTGCAGGACACGGTTCGCCTGACCAGTCTATGCCTTTAGCCCGAGGGTAGTTCTGTCCAAGGGAAAAACAAAACAAAACAAAACAGAACAGAACCAAACCCCAGCAAAGATAACCCCTGAAGCTGCAGAAGTCGGCTCCCCGGGAACAGGGTGGAGATGTTTGGTGATGCTCCCTGCAGCTGATATTTTCCTCATCTCGTTAGGCGTCGGGGTGTGGGGAGGGTGTGAAACTGGTTTCCAGTGCCACCCAGTTCAAGATCCTAATCAGAGTCCTGTGAGAAGCAGCTGATAATAGCTTCCGTCTTCCGGTGGCTGGGGGGGCAGGGGCGGGAGGGGGCAGACTATTCCAAAACACTAATAAAGCTGCCACCCTGTCTTCCGGAGGTTATTCACAAAGAGAGATCGTAGATACACGGGCAGATGATGGTATGTGCAAGGGAAACACAGTAAAAGGGTGTGCACAGAGATGACATGGAGAAACCACCTGACATAACATAGAAGTATAACATTATGTGCAGGGCGTGATCTCAACAGCGCAGAGCCAACTTTAAACGTAGGCAATGAGAATGACTCTTGCTTCCTGAGTGGGGGATTTTGGGCTACTTAAAGATTTCCTATTTTTCTTTGAGCTTTACTAATAAGAAAAAATCTAAATGCTACATAAGACCTAAGTTAGGGGAGGAAGAATGGTGTAACAGGCAGAGAGGGGGGAGGCGGTGGGGGGCTTATGCCCTTGGCTTACCAAGGGACAGACAAGGGACAAAGGTGTCTGTAGGTGGGCAGGGGAAGAATGCTGTCTGTGAGTCCTGGTGTGGCCTTGAGACTGGAAGGGAGATGCTAAAGACCTGGGGCGGGGCTGCTGGAGAGTTTGCGCAGGGGGCTTCCTCCCTGGAAGGAGCAGCCCTAAGAACCAGACAATAGCCTAAGTTGAAAGATGATATCAAACATGTGTGACCCGAAGCTGTGCCCTTAATCAATGTCCTGGACAGTGGTGGAGCCCAGAGCAGGCAGAGGTTTGACAGAGTATGGCAGGGGCAGGCTGAGAGAGACAGAGACATTTCTGGAGGCCTTAGAGTGAAGCTGGGACGGGGTGGAGGTCCAGCTGTGCATCCACGGAGGCAGAGGGAGGCTTCTCATAGAAGAGAGAGGGGGCCCACATAACTGCCTGAGACAGGTGGTCTACCCTGGGCTTATGGAGCAAGCCCGCTTATCCAGCTTAACAGCAGAGCAACATGTGAACTGGGGTGGGGAGGGTGGAGGCAAGGACAGTGTGTGTGTGTGTGTGTGTGTGTGTGTGTGTGTGTGTGTGTGTGTGTGTGTGTGTAGGGGAGAGACTCTGGAGCCCACAGGAAGGAGTGTGGATGGGGTCGGGGGAGGGACCAAGCTTCAGAAGATGGAGGGGCAGCCAAGATTGAAAAGAAAATACCAGCCAAACTGGGCACACAAGAGGGTGGCTGCATTTCAAATGATCTTCTAAAGAAAAGACTGAATGAATGTGGTGCCTAGGGGCCTTTGGGTATAAGTTTTGGTCCATTTCAGTGACTGAGGATTACGGAAAGGGTACTCCTGGCACATGCATGCACGCGCGCGCGCGCACACACACACACACACACACACACAGGAGTAAGATGCTGATCTGACAATAAGACCCCTAGAGGGCAAGTCTAACTCATGCTCATCATGTGACCTCACAGTACTGCCTCCTGCTCTCTGGGCCTCAGTTTCCCCTAGAGGGGTGGGAGCAGGGCTCAGGGGCTCTGCTAATAAAAATGATTGTAAAACTCTTTTCAAATAGTGTTCCCTCCTCACAAGGGAGGCGATTCTTTCCCACAGAGAGGGTTCAGTTCCTGCAGTGATCTTCTTGGAACCTCTCTGCCCTTCAAAAGAGGGGCTCTTCTGTTCCCTTGTGATCTGGGTGAATGCTGTGTCCTTGGGATAGCAGTGGGCCGGGCCCTGTGCCCGAGGCTGGCAGCCGCCCGCACGCAGCACAAGGGAAACGTTGTGCGCCTCCGGAGCCTGGCGTGTGAACTGCCAAGTGCAGGGTGGGGGTGGGGGTTCCCCTTTAACAATGGAGGAAACTGAGGCACAGGGAGAGAGCCAACAGAAACTAAGGCTGTAGCTCCTTAGCTTGGAAAGTGTTACTGAGAACGAGCACTAAGTACTAGTGGCAGCTGCTGTGGTTTGGTTTGAAATGTCCTACTCCAAGGCAGTCACCTCATTCCCACAGCCACAGGCCTAAGCCATTCTCACCAGCGTGCCTTCCCCCCACCATGATGGTCTATATGTCCTCAGACTGAGACAAAAACAACACTCCCCCGCCCCATTAAGTTACTTTTGTTAGGTATTTGGTCCTAGCAACAAGTAAAAATAACCCTGGGGCTGGAGAGATGGCTCAGTGGTTAAGAGCACTGGCTGCTCTTCCAGAGGTCCTGAGTTCAATTCCCAGCACCCACATGGTGGCTCACAGCCATCTGTAATGAGATCTGATGCCCTCTTCTGCTGTGTCAGCACCAGAATATTCACATACTTAAATAAAATAAATAAAATTTTTTAAGGAAAAATAACCCCCACAGATAGCAATACCCATGTGCTTACCAAGTGCTAAGTATGTGAGTGACTTCACATGTTACCATTTTTTCTGACATATGTTTACTCCTGACACTTGGACAGGGAGGGACCATCAATTTCCCCCTGTTTGGTAGAATAGTAAATCCCAAAGATGTTCATTCTTTAACGTTCAAACTGTGGGTGTCACCAAAAATGGCAAAGGGGCCTTTGCAGATGTGAGAAGCCCTCCGATGGGGAACGAATCCTAGTCTGTCTGGGTGAACCCCATCACGTCACACACATCCTGACAAACCAGAGCCTCTGCCTGCTGCAGTCAGAGGGATGGCAGCCTGGGGGGCTCCTCCAGTTCTTCCTGATTCTGAAGGCCATGCATGGATGAAGCTATGGCCGGTTGAAGTCAGCGGAAGCACTGAGCAGATTCTCCTGGGGTATCCAGAAGAATCCTCTCTACGGATATCTTGAATTTTGTCTTATTTCCTTTTTCAATGCTAGGACTGGGACCCAACCAAGTCTTTATGCATGCTAGGCAAGTGCTATAACATTGAACTCTCTCTGATTTTATTCAGGGACACCCTTTGGGCTTCTGATACACTGGGCTCTAAGAGAACCAACCCCTATCCTTTAAGCCACTCTCTTTGTGGTCCTCTCTTATAGCAGTAAGGGAAAGCACTTGACTCCTCTCTTACAGGTGAAGGGGAGGAGGACAAGAAGGTCCAGGCAGAACTGCTAACGGAGGAGGGGCTCACCTTCAGTCAGCCCTCTCTCAAGGACCGACCCCAACATACTTTTCTGTAGTATAACCCGGCCTGGGAAAAGTGGCTGAAACTGAGCCAGAGGGCCATCAGGACCTGAGACTCCTCCACTTACACTGGTGGGGTGGTGGTACCCTACGTCCCTGCTCCGAGTACTGCAGGCCCCTTCTACACCTGAGATAATAAAGAACCCAGAGTCTGGGATTGGATGTAGGAGAGCTGCTGTCATCTGATGTGGCCGCCTTGGGACTCTATCTGATACCACACGTCTCAGAGCCTCAGATCCTCTACCTACAAAATGAGAAAACCAGTTCCTGGTCGGTGGACCTGGATGGTAGTGAGGGTGGGATGAGGTCGTATCTGGAGAGCTTCGGAAGGCAGATGCTGTGACCGTGAAGAGCAGGAGCTTTGCTGACAGACAAGTCTCAGGGGACCTGATTGTTTTCAGCGTCATAAATGTCACGAGGGCTCACACCGCACGCTTGCTAAGCATGTACGTACCCTTAGTCTCTTCTGTCAGTTCTTAATTAGTCTGTCGCTCCCCACCCCACTGTCCTCCCTGAGGGCTTCACTAACAAGACTGAGACAGCTTAATCAGAGCGCTGGTCACCCCAAAAGTCTAACTATCATTTATCCTTGTAAGACTTGTTTGCCAAGCTCCCTTACAGGACCTCACTGGCCCTGGGCCTTACCCTGAGCTGTGATTAGTCTCACTTTTCTAAAGAGGAAAATGATTCTCAGATAAATTTTAACCATTTTCGCCATCATCCGGGACTTGGAGTAAGGTGGTGACCTCAGAACTCACCCTTTCCGGTGCTTTGATGATACGATCAATAGTAGAGGCAGAACCTACCTACCCTCTCAGGGCCCTACCCCTGAATCTGCTCACCTCCATCACTTCCAGGCCAGGAAACACACACACACACACCACACACACATACACACACACATACATACACACCACACACACCACATACCACACACACACACACACTCACACACACCACACACACATACACACCACACATACCACACACCACACATACACACACACACACCACACACACACACACCACACACACATACACACCACATATACCACATACCACACACACCACACACACACACACCACACACACATACACACCACACACACCACACACCACGCACACACACATACATACACACCACACACTCATACCACACACACACACCACACACATACATACACACCACACACACCACACATACACCACACACACACATACTCACACATACCACACACTGCACACATACACACCACACACACACATACGCACACACACCACATACACCACATACACACACACAGTCATACATACCACACACACACACACATATACACCACACACCACACATACATACCACACACATTACAGACACACCACACACACACACCACATACACCAAACAACACACACACACACACACACACCACACGTACCACACACACACATACACACACACCACACACCACACACCACACACCACACACACACATACATACCACACACATTACAGACACACCACACATGCACACACACACACACACACACACACACGGAAACAGAACGAGAAAGCCACCTTCTTTTCCACATATCCCAAAATGGCCTGTTTGTGAGATCAGGTCTTCAGCTGGGCTCAGAGGAACCCAGGACCTCTTGAGCACATGGCAGAGAGAGCGAGCGCCCTGTCAGTTCTCCAGTCCTATGCAGCTGAGAGACAGCTGTGCCCCAGGCCAGCGACGACTGCACAGTCACACCTGGCTGGATACACCACACAGCCCAGGCCTCAGGCCTGAGGCAGCCCAGCTGCTGGGAAGTGGCTGTGAAGGGCGAGTGAGTCATGGGGCCTGGAATCCCAAGTCTTCCAGGACTTCACTCCTCCCAACCCACTCTACATCTGCCCTCCAGATGTCTGCACTTCAGAAACACCCTCTGTCTACAAGGACCCAAGTTCTGGAATACACTTAACCTTAGCAAAACACCTTGAGAGCCGTCAGGTACCTTCCTAAGCAAGAGGCCTCTCAATGAGTCTCAAATTTCATTGGTTATACTCACTGGGGACCCTTGTTTTCCACATTAAACTTCCTATGCCAGAGCTGTGCTTACCGACTGAGGCATAAGAGGCTGTTGGAGAAAACACAGCCCTCCCTACAGAGAAGTCCCTGTCTTGGGAATCAAGACCTGGACATGGAGATCCTGAGACAAGCTGGGGTCACAACCCTATACCTTAAATCGACCCCCTGTGGAAGAGGCAGGGCTACCTGAGGTAAGTAGGGAGGGCCATCTCTATCCCTGGGGAGTTTCCAAAGTCTAGAAATAAAGGACCCAGAAGAAAAGTCCAGAAACAGAGACAGAAGAAAGAGACACAAGTCAGTTCTTATATAATGCCCACTCTAGCCCAGTTTCAGATATGCTCAGTCTGGGCAAGCATTGGCAGTTCTCACTCACAGTCACAGCTTGTAAGCAGCAAAGTCAGATGGGACCGCACCCTGCCTCTGGGTGGCCCCGTGCATGATCACAGATTCATCTCTTCCTGTGTTATCATCTAGACTAGGAACCAGCTCATCTTCCTGCCCGTATCCTCTAATATTAAATATCGCTACATGTAGGGCAGTCTTCCTGACCACATTATACCACAACCAGATGATCTGCTGACTCTGTCTGTGTAAAGTCGAGAAGGATCTCAGGAGAACTCTCGTCTTTCTGCTAGAGGAGCCCCCACGGTGGAGGCAAGCTATGGTCTAGGAAGTGCTGTTGGTAGTCTCTGGGAGAGAGAAGCTCAGGATGAAAAGATTCCAGCTTGGTCCTGGGCCAGATTCTAGGTACAGTTGTGTAGGATTTCTGGAAATAGCAAGAACTGAGGCACACAATTGGAAAACCTATGGGGTACAGGAGGTGCTGCAGGAATGCTGGATTCAGGCACCTCCCCTTCCCCTACCCCAGGTCCACTGCCTACTCTGTGGCACCTGGGATAGGAAGCCGATTGGAAGCCATCACTGTTCAGAACCCTGGGAGACCCAGCTTTCGGCACACAGCGGAAAGCCACAGTGGACTATATGAAGACCACAGAGAGTGCTTTGCAGCTCCTCCACTCCCAAAAAGAGGGTCCACAGAGAGGGGAAGAAAAAAGATAGCTACATGGCCCCAGATGCGGGTTTATAGAGAGCGGTTTCCCCCTATGGGAACAACAGCTTGAGACTTGAAGTACTAGGTGACGCAGTTTCACCAAATCGTTGCTTCTCCAGACATGCTATGGTCAAGGGCTCTGGCAAATAATCTGGGTCCTAGGCTTATCCCTGTTCCTCCCAAACTCCCGCCAAATTACCACAGATGCGCAGGAGTTCTGTTGGCCATTAGCCAAAGAATTCCAAGGCTAAGCCAGTGGCGGTTTGGGGCAGGGTTATGTCCATCTACAGTGGGCACGTTAGCAAAGCCACGCAGGAGGGTTGTGCTGATAGGGGAGGGGAAGCTGGCTCTGGCTTCCGGTCCCAGTAACTGCAAGAAAAGAAGGCTCCAGAAACAGCCAGGCTAGACAACATTAACGTTTTGCTTTTGCCAACCAACACCATCTATGTCTGTGTGAAATCACCCAGCATACCTGATGGGCTACGTCCTGAAGTCCCAGGAGAAGAAAGAGAAAAGCTTAGGTCTCGTTTGTTTGTTTTTTTTGTGGGGCAGTTCTGTAGGTAGAACCCATGCCAAGAATCTTAAGTCTTAAACACCATTAAGGGGAACAGATCCTGCTCTGCTCTCTAGGTCATTAAAGTCCTCAGCTCGCCTAGTTTTCCCAGTGCAGGGCTGCCCCACCCGAGGCTCTCATATCGCGCCCCCCACCCCCGCCTGTCTTTCATCTATGTGGAGTTGAGTGGGTAAGCCTGGCTGCTTTTCCCAGCCCAAATGACGCAGGGGCCAGCCAGCTGGCTGCTGCAGAGGAGGGCGTGGGAATCCTATGGGTTGTGCTGGGCAACTGCGCCCTCTTGTGGTAGCCACAGGACGATGCAAAGACACGCAGACAAAGGGTGAACCAGATTTCCTATCTCCTTTTCCTGGCCCTTATGGTACTGTCAGTACCAGATGACTTAGGCCCTGCTCAAAAGGAAGTGGAAGGACACAATGTGGTCCTTACCAACTTCTAAACCCAACCCACGTAGGAGGGAGGAGACCAGTGCTTCTACACCCTGGCCACACCTTCTCTGAAAGCCCTCCTCTGGTTACAGCATACTCTCATCTCTCTTAAAACTCTTTCAGACTCTCCTGCCTGAGATGATAACTCTGCCAGAGGAAAAGCCTAACCCTCCTTCCCCATTCAGAGACTTGAAAGCCACAGTGTGGGCTTCTTGGAGGATGAGGATCTGCTTCTAGTCACCCCAAAGCGGGGGACTGCAAGCATTCCTAAGGAAAGCGTTCATGGACTGAGAACCCTTCCCATGCTAAGCCATTTGCAGCCACAGTCTCTCAGCAGGCCCCAAAGGAACCATAGTCAAACCCCAATTTACAGAGAGGAGGGTCGGACCTCAGAAGGTCAAGTGTCTTGTCCGTGAGCTACCATTTGGTAAGAACCTCCAGTCTCTACAAGCCTGGTGCTAAGCTAAGCGTGTTGTTACACAGACAATCTTACTCAGTCCCCATGAGCTAGGCTGTCCAGCGAGCTAGGTTAGAGTCAGCTCCCGTCACAGATGAAGGTTCAGAGACAGGAAGGGGCACGGGGTATATTCAAAGCCACAAACATAAAACTCAGACACACACACACACACACACACACACACACACACACACACACACACGCCTAGGAAGTGTCAGAAGCATAGAAATACACTTCTATTTCCTCCTCACTCTGATCCTGGTTTTAGATTGTTATAATGCATTTTATTCTTATGTCTGTGTGTGCAGATGATATGTGAATGCATGCCCTGTGCATGGCAGTGTCTGAGGAGGCCAGAAGAAAGCGCTGGATCCCTTAGAGCTGAAGTTACAGGCAGTTGTGAACCACCTAATGTGGGTGCTGGGAGGCAAACAAGAATCCTGGGGGCTGGAGAGATGGCTCAGTGGTTAAGAGCACTGACTGTTCTTCCAGAGGTTGTGAGTTCAATTCCTAGCAACCACATGGTGGCTCACAACCATTTGTAATGGGATCTGACACCCTCTTCTGGTGTGTCTGAAGACAGCGACAGTGTACTCACATACATAAAATAAATAAATCCTAAAAAAAAAAAAAAAAAAAAAGAATCCTCTGGAGGATTCTCAGAAACTCCTAACCACCACGCCATCCATCCAGGCCTCTTTACTGATGCTAGTTGTTTTGATTTTCATTTGCTTCATTTTGGAGGCCTAGGTCACCTCCTTTCTGCCCCACGGAATGCCTCACACCAGGCTCCATTCCCACTACAGCATAGCCGAGATGACATCTGAGGTACCACATGGTAAGGCACAGCACAGCACCACACAGGGCCACACAGCACCACACAGGGCTGCACAGCCCAGAGAGCATCTCAGGTACCACACAGCATATCACCAGAGACAGCTACCATATAGCACAGCACAGCCCAGAGACAGTCTGTTCTACAGCGTCTGAAGCGTCCTTCGTCAAGCCACAGACATGACCTCGGTGCCTCCTTCCTTCTTCCCTTCATCTTTTAATTCCTGCCGAAGCCAAGTCATGGCTGCCTTTTTCTCAGCATGATTACGGTAAAAGGGCTGGATCACGGCCAGTGGTTTCCTGAGCAATGGCCTGTTCTTCCCAGGGTAAGCGGTGTGAGCAAGTGGGCCTCGGTGAGCTCATGTAGAAACTGGGACGATGGAGAGATATCTGCTGGCAAGTCATCACCAGCGAAGGACGGTGCTCGGGGGAGAGGGGAGAAGGTGGAGTTAGTGTGGTCTCCCCACGGCGAGCCTTAATCACCTCCTAAAGTTGCCTCTGTGTGAGGGCACATGGTCACTAGGATAGGGGATATGGGATATGTTCAGGAGCTACTCAAAGGGACACTGGATGAGCATGCATGCCAAGCTTTTGTTTTTCTTCCTGAACCACTGTGCTCTATTTTATAAAACAGGAAGCTGGGTTGAAATTTGCCCAGGCTCCTTAGAGGCCCTGGGATCCTGCCTTGATTCTAATCGCAAACCACCCTGGTTGGAAGCATGGGGGTGGAAATATTGCGTTTCAACATCGCTGTTGGTGCCGTGGGAACGCAAAAGAATCTGAACTTGATACCAGGACTTCCTAGGGTTTTCTTAAGGAAAAAAACGGCAACCCATCTGCGTGTCGGCCACTAAGGGGGTCTGCGGTCTAGCAGCGTCTGTCACAGAGGGCCGGAGGAGAGCCAGTGGTCGGAGCTGGGAGTCACTGAACGACTCTGATGCCCTCTGCCATAGAAAGATCCCACAGCCCTGAGCTCTCACGGTGATAATTACCGCTAAGAATCCTCCATCAGGCCTCTGGCTCTTCTGAGAAGATAGATGCTTTCTCTGGGGCTTCTTGATGAACTGGCCTTTGAGTGTGGTCACCTCACCCCCACATTTCCTACACAGGCAATGGAGAATGTCCTCTCTTCTAGCTGGGCAGAGGCAAAGGCCCTTGAGATCCATCAGGAGACCCCTGATAAGGACTGCCCTGGAGACCCTCAGTTATGGTTTGGGGTGGGGACCCCAGAGAGCCAGGAGAAAGGAGAGCCACTCTCATCTCCACACCTTTCTCCCCACCTGGAAGCGTCCAGCTTCCTTCCTGGGCTTGATTGTATTCCTAGATGCCCAGGAGGAAGGTCTCCCAGGAGACTTTCTGCTTCTCCCCGCTGCTGCCTTTTCCTGTCTCCCAGGACTCTAAGCACCCTTTACCGTGCTTAACACCCATGATCACTGGCTTCTTACCAACCACTCTTACAAAAAGTAGCTCACATTGCTTCTTGGGAACATCTACCACATTTTAAAATGACAACTATCCAGCGAGCAAACAAATGGTCGCAGCCTTCACACATCTCTCTTGGCCCTGACCTCCTATGTCTCCAGCCTAACGTCTTCATAAAGGTCTCTTTCCGATGTCTATTCTCAGGAGGTTCTTGAATGGCGGGCCCCAGGCAGGGTCACATGGTCACCAGAAGCTGGCATCAAAGCCTTGGGTACACCTGCTGACCTGACCTCATTGTACCTCCCTTCCAGCACCCGGGAACTCAGCTGGGCCCGCCCCCACTCTGCTTCTCTCTTTCCTGGCCTCTCTTCCGGAAACACGTTTTTCCTCTCCATTAGACCACAGTGCTTCCTGCACAGGAAGAAGGACTTTGGGTGTGGGGTGCTATTTATAGCGTGGCTCCCTCCTTGTAGACCTCACTGAGGAAGGACCCATGGCACAGCGGTGGTGCTGGAGGATACTGGCTTTCCATGATCCTCACCATCAGGATGAGAAACCTGAGATGGCAGATGACTATTGGAGTCTAGTGGGAGCTTCAAAGCACCTCTTGGGCTCCAACCAGGGTTTCCTTGATGATGTCTACATGTGCATGGCCCCACAACTCTCCCATTGCCCTGAACCCCTAACTTCAGAGGCAGAGTCACACTCTCTACATATGTGGAAAACTTGAGGTCCATTTTGTAAGAAAGAGACCCAGAGAGATTTATATGAATTCTGTCCCATGGGACATATCAGTTATGTCCCAGACTAAAAATCTCTTGACACGGACAGGCTAGAGAGATGGCTCAGTGGTTAAAAGCGCTGACTGCTCTTCCAGAGGCCCTGAGTTCAATTCCCAGCAACAACATGGTGGCTCACAACCATCTGTAATGGGATCTGATGCCCTCACCTAAAGGATTGCCCCAGCAGTGGTGGCATCTTTGGATGGGCTGAATGTGTCACCAGTCAAGACAGTTGAACTCCAAGCTTCTCAGAAGATGGTTTTATTTGGAGTCTGGTCATGGCAGATGTAATTGGTTAAAATGAAACCTTACTGAGGTAGGAAGTTGGCCCCTCATCCAATATGACCTCTGTACTAACAAGAGGGGTATTGGACCCAGATACACACAGCAGTAAGACAATATGAGAGGACCACAGGGGGACCATGTGGTCTCCATAGTGATGGATCTAAAGCAATGGAGACAGAGGTTGGAGTGATGGGTCTACAGATCAAGGGAGGCCAAGAACTGGCAAACACTGGAAGCTGGAAGAGGTCAGAAGGGACTCTTCGCCGTGGGTCTCACGGAATGAACCTGACCCTACTAATATTTTTTAAGGACTTATTTATTTTTTGTTTCATGTGTATGGGTGTTTTGCCTGCATGTACATCTGTGTACATGGTGCCTGGTGCCCACAAAGACCAGAAGAGGATGTCGACCCCTCCAGAACAGAAAGTACAGACAGTTGTGAACCATCCAACATGGAGGTTCTAGACACTGAACCTGGGTCCTCTGGAAGAACAGCCAGTGGTCCTAACGCTGGGCCAGGCCTCCAGCCTTTGCCCCGCTGGAATCTTGATTTTACACTTTCAGTGTAAAACGTAAACAATGCACTTCTTGGGTTTGGGGATCTTGTTGTCTGTTTAGTTTCCTGAGACTCTTTATAAAACCGCTTGTTTGTATGTTTCCGAGGCAGTGTCTCACCATGTGACGTGACTCTGGATGGTTTGGAACTCTCTATGGAGACCACCCTGGCTCTGCTGGGATTAAAGAATGCACAACTGGGGTTGGGGATTTAGCTCAGCGGTAGTGCGCTTGCTTAGCAAGCGCAAGGTCCTGGGTTCGGTCCTCGGCTCCGGAAAAAAAAATGCAAAAAAAAAAGAATGCACAACCATAACTAGCCTTCTTTTTTTTTTTAGATTTACTTGTTGGGACTAGAGAGACATACGTGTAAAAAACAATTAAAAATCAAGAGTATTTAGTTGCTGCTTTATGTGTATGGCTGTTTTTCTGCATGTGTGTATATATGCACACCACCTGCCCGCCTAAGGCCAGAAGAACACATTGACTCCCTGACACTGGCATTTCCGATGCTTGTGAGCCACCATGTGGGTGGTGGGAACCAAACTCAGGTCCTTAGCAAGCACAGCCAGAGCTCTCCACTGCGGAGCCACCCATCTTTCCAGCCCCATGTATGTAAGTACACTGTCGCCGTCTTCAGACACACCAGAAGAGGGCATCAGATCCCATTACAGATGGTTGAGAGCTACCATGTGGTTGCTGGGAATTGAACTCAGGACCTCTGGAAGAGCAGTCAGTGCTCTTAACCACTGAGCCATCTCTCCAGCCCCAAGACGGGGTTGGGGGGGGTAGGGGGGTTAATCTCTCCATCCTCCTGCCTCAGCCTCTGCATGTTGGGATTGCAGGCATCACTGATGAACTTCTGCCACCCAGTTTACTTTGTCATGGCAGCCACAGGACCTGACGTGACACTTACGTCAGAGAGGAGGACTCTAAGAGCAAAGAAGCTTACATGAGCTGCACCAAGAGGTGCAAGAGGGCTCCACTCCTAGGTCAGTGATCCTCTGAAAATACTACTCCACTCTGGGCTCTCCAGCCATTGCATCCCTCACACACACACACACACCTGCATCGCTCCACCCAGCTGGGTTTTCCTTTGTGAAACCCTATCCACCCTTCCTCTCCCTGCAGGGCTCCCCAAGCTCAGACCTTCCATAGGGAGTGTGACAGTGGGTTTGATGCCCCAACTTCCTTTTTCCAGACCATTAGTCATCAACATATCTTTATCAAACGCTCTCCATGTATCAGACTCCATGCTGAGTGCTGGGTTCCCAACCGTGCACAATGTAGCCTGGGACAAGATCCCTGTTAGCCAGCTGCCCCCTCTGGGTCTCCACCCTCTCCATCACCAACAGAACCCTGTCCTACTCTGGCCCCTTTGTCCTTTACTGGCAGGGACAGACACTCCTGCCAGTGAGCTTCCTATTCCTGGGTGAAGGCAGCCACAATCCAGGAAAGAAAAGAAGGTCACCATAGGAAGGAAAGACGGTCTAGAAACGCAGTCCCCGAGAACACGGCTAGGATTCCTTTAAGGATGGCCAACATAGATTCTGTTTTTCTCCCCCCTTCGCCCTCTCCAAGTTGGGTTTCACTAGGTTGCCCAGGCTGGCCTCAAACTGATAATGGAGCCTAGGCTTGCCTGGAATTCGTGATTCCTTTGACTTCCCCCTCCCAAGAACGAAGACCACACCCACCTCCCTACCAGCTTGTCCGAACCCTCAGAACGGACACCACGGTTGCCCTGCGGTGTCATTAAGGAACCTATAAATTAGCAGCGGTCCTCTCATAACAGAAATGTCGGCTCACGTCAGCAATCCCAGCATGCACGGGGATAAGGGGCAGGATTGCTTATGAGTCTGAGACAAGACTGGATCACGCCGTCAGACTGCTCAGAGACAACACAAACCAGACCCTACAGCTCAACGACGATGAGTCTATAAAACTTGGTGGCTGAACTGAAAAATTGCCTTTACCTGGAAGTAATCTATGCTCAGCTAAGAAGTCGGACTCACACAAAACATACTCCATTATTCATCCCCATGAAATTCATTAGTAGACAAAACTAATTTATGGCAATGCAAGTCAGCACTGGGACACAGCTGGGGGAGGGGAGGGTATCTACCGATGAAAGAGACAGGGGAAAAATAGGCTATCGGAGCAGTGATTTGTCAAAAAGACATCAAGCCAGACACTTAAGATCTGCTCACATCACTGTTGGTAAATTTTATCATGATTAAAATGAAAATCAAATACAACAAAAAAGAGACAGGGCCCTTTCTTTTTATTTGTAAGGGAGTCTGGATTTTCGGAAGGCTGCAGGAAACTGGGGGCTCCCGTTTTCTTCCGTGAATCCTGCAAGGCCTATTCAGACCTATCCAGGTTTCTTAGCACAAAGATGAAGTGCAAGGAAACAGAGTAGCAACCTTGGCTCAAGGACCACTGAGCCTGGCTCTCCTCGGCTTTGTGAGGCAGGGCTCTGCCTCTGAGGCGTCCAGACTGCCTGCTCCCGATGTCCTATTGTTATGGAGATGGACCCATCTGCCTCTTAGCTCACAAGCTGGAGTTCACCTTTTCAAATCTCCCACCTTTCCATATTCTTTGCCTCAGCCACATCTGTGATCCCTCCTCCTTCTGAGGCCAGTGGTATTTGTAATACTCTGAGGCACAGACTGGATCAGATAATGGGCTAGCCTTGCCGAACGAACCCCAGGCCACACTCATCACACACCACATGCACACGCACATGCAAGCCACACTGTGCAGTCTGGAGCCCAGTGGGTTCAGAGGGATCGTATATCTCAGAGCTGGCACTGGACGCTCTCCTATTCTACCTCTCTGACGCCATGGCAAGGTAACATTGTCTCACCACATGTCTGGTGTATACATACCCTACTGGAAATAAATCCTCCCAGAAGAATGATCTGCAGGGCTGGGGCTCACGCTTGATGCTACTACAGTGACTTTGTTCAGTTACTTTCCTGTCTGACACAGACCCTCAGTGGGCCAACTGTTAGTAAGTATAGAAACATGAATCCCTGAACGTGGATCAGGGCCGGTGGTCATGACCAACATTCACTTTGTACCGGCCCACCAGCTCCTCCCTAGAGCACCACACCAGAGGCCCAGCTCCCCCCCAGAGCACCATAATTCTGTAGATCAAGTAATGCCACCCACCCTTGTCTTCTAGATGAGGAAGTTGAAAGTTGGGGAAGTTACAGGACCCCAAGTCAGGCCTGTGCACTTTTTCTAAAATCACACTTCAGAGGCCCAACATTCAACGAGAGGCAGAGCAAACAAGAAGGTGGCCTCCAAGATTGCTGGGGAAGTCTGGATCCTGAGTATTCCTGAGGCTGGGAAAGGGGAACAGACAGGCATTCTTGCCCTGCTTTTGCCTTAGTTGAGTCTAAAGGTGACTTTTATCCCTGAGTAACCAATCTGTAAATGTTTTCCGAGCCCCTACTGTGTGCTAGCATTTGCTACCCCCATGTTCTCAGCCCTGATCGGGCTTCAGGGATGGACCTAGGCCAACCCCTGCCCATCACTCCAAACACGGAGGCCTTTGTCTATCTAGGCTTTTGTGTGGGTGGAGAGAGGCCCAATGTCCCCAGCCAGCTCAGTGGCAGTCCTTCTCATCCATGTCCCATGGCCACCCTGACCACTCAGTCACTTTCTAGGTATCTCTAACAGCCTCTGATTTCTCTAAGGGCAAGAGGGAGGGAAGCTGCCTCCGATGTGGTGTGGTGGGCTTGTGACAGCATTTAAAGGGGGACTGGGAGGGAGTGACAGCAAGGCGGGACAGCATAGATGTGTAAAGTGGGAGTGGCCCATTTATTAACCATAGACTAGCTAAGCATTTTAGCAAAGATTTTAATGAGTTGTCAATCTGACATAGGCTTGACTTTATGTATAAACGTTATTCTCAATTCTTATGAGAAGATAAGAAACAGAACCCAAAACACAACCAGTTTATGTTGTTGCTTTGACTACCTGGGTACCAAGTGAAAGAGGCCAACCTGAACTACACAGTAAGCACAAAGCCTGTCTACACACACACACACACACACACACACACACACACACATACACACACACACGGACACACACACATACACACACACACACACACACACAGTCATATTGCTGATTTTATTCTTTGAGACAGGGTTTGGTACTTCACTTTGTTCAGGTTGGCCTCTCTTCACCATCTATAGAAAGGGGGTGTTTGCCCTGCCTAGTCCATAGGGCTGCCATGAATGAATGACTGAGCTGTGGGGTAGGAAGGTACCTGCCTTGGATCATACACTAGAGGAACAGTGCACGCCTAAGGAAGGGCAGCGTTAGTAAAAGGCAGAGAAGACATGGCCCTTCCTCGGAGGATGACACACACCCAGCCGAGGTCCACGCAGCCCAGGACTGTCCCAGAGTGGTGTGGCCCAACACTCCCCTAGAGACACCTTCGGGGCCCACACTTGTAACCCCTAACCCCACCCCCTTCCCCCCAGGAAAGAAACCCAGAGCCAAGGAACTCTGTAGATGTGAACAGCAGAAAAATATGTTACATGTTCTAGATCACAAAAATGTAAACTTGGCATTCATCAACATGCCATTAAACATCTACAAAATGCCACACGTCAATGTCACCCACATTCAAACTTAGTTTTCACAAAAATTTCATCATATTTGAAGATAACCTTTAAGTTAAAAAAATTTCATTTCCCAATAATATTTGCTTATATATTGTTCGGAGTTACTAAAAAAAAACACTTTAAAAAATTAAATGAGGGGTTGGGGATTTAGCTCAAGGTCCTGGGTTCGGTCCCCAGCTCTGAAAAAAAGAAAAGAAAAAAAAATAAATGAATGCTGATGTTCAAATATTTTTACAAGCAAAAAGATCCTTCAAGTTTATTACGTCAAAATCATCATGACAGGTGGGCTGTGTGGCACTGAGAGTGTCCTGTTGAGTGTGCAATGCGTGGGCGCCTCCGAGTAGCTGCACCCAGAGCTTAAGAATGCTCTCTCCAACCCAGCTCAGTATTGTAGGGAAGCCTCACTAGACCAGGACTGTATCATCCACTCCTTTCTGCACTATGAAATCAGAAAGGAACCCAAAGCAGGCTGGGTTCCTCAAAACCATGACGGGAGGTTCCCATCAGAACTTTTCAACAGCAAGCAGTAGTTTCCTGGCCTGACTCCTCCTGACCCTGTCCTGTTGCCTAAACCATTAGCTCTTTGGCTGCTTATCTGCCTGGACTTTCAATGATATGCAAATCACTCTAGTTCCTGTTGTGTCACCCTTAGACCGCGACTATCACTGCCAGTCCAAAAGAATGGAAACGGGTGTTTACACTAACACTTATGACCGAGTGAGTGTTCCAACAGACCTAGACAGGCTAGTGACTGTCACCTGCCAGTTCATCAATACACTATCGTTTCCTCCTGTGCTTATCGCCTGGCATGCAGCGAAGGGGCAGAGGGGATCACTTGAGTCCACGGGTTCAAGGCTTCCTAGTCTATGTAGTAAGAAACTAAATCAATCACTCCACCAATCCAGTGCTCTTCTTCCAGATATCGTGATCTCAATCGAAAAGACCCTGACCCTCCTTCCGGGAGATAAAACGTCCATTCAGGCCTCAACATGGTGGCTAGAAGATTAAGAAAAAAAGTGAGCAGCCCTCTGGTGTGCCTGGAAAACAACCTGGGAGTTTGATATGGTTCGTATTTTAGCTAATTCTGTTAGGTCCATTTAGGCACGGTAGGTATGTAAGAGAATGTCTCTTTCCTTAGGAAACACAGCTAAGTATTAAAGGTTTGAGGGTCATGATGTCAACAAACTATTCCCAAATGGCTCTGTATATATTCTTTTTTTTTTTTTTTTTTTTTTTTTGGTTCTTTTTTTCGGAGCTGGGGACCGAACCCAAGGCCTTGCGCTTCCTAGGCAAGCGCTCTACCACTGAGCTAAATCCCCAACCCCTCTGTATATATTCTTAAACAGCAAATGTATACATTTACTTGACAATGACATTTTGTTACATTGCTCTTTCTACACACACACACACACATACACACACATATATATATATATATATTATACATACATACAGTCTGTTGTCCCCCGTCTTCCCTCTCTCTAGTCTCTATGTAGTCTTAAGAGCCTCCCGGGGGTTGGGGATTTAGCTCAGTGGTAGAGCGCTTGCCTAGGAAGCGCAAGGCCCTGGGTTCAGTCCCCAGCTCCGAAAAATAGAACCAAAAAAAAAAAAAAAAAAGCCTCCCCCTTCCTCACATAAGGAAGAGTAAGAGGGTACAGGTAACAAAATGTCAGAACAGCAATTGGATGTTCACTGCGCTCCCCTTCTCTGCCGGTTTGGAAGTTTCTAACAAAACCTTGATGGGGAGAGTAGCATGGGGAAAGCACTATTGTTTCCTAGTCCGTCTCCCTGGCACCCTGAGGACACAGCCTCCACTCAGGACAGGAGTGAGCATCGTGGTTGTTCTCTTAAAGCTCCTGAACAAAGCTCACAGTGCCCAGGAGGTTGTGCAGGGCTCAGTGGTCTGGGGGCTGACAGACATCCGAGGGGAAGCATCTAGGTCCCCAACACAATCAAGCCCCTCCAATGTTTTGGGCAAGAAAAGCCCAGGCGACTTCACAGAACCACCCAATGAGAGACAGAAAGGCAGCTGCCGAGTTCTGGTCCTGGCTGGGCACCCTCCACTGTGTGTCTCCTCAGCTGCTTCTTCTTTGTTCAAGGCAAGCAAGAAGAGAACAGGTGGCGTCTTGGCACCACCAGGAACCCTGTTTCTCCTTTCCAGTCAACTTAATTATCTGCACCACTGAGCTGGGAAAACAGGCCCTGGGAATTGACTCTAGTAATAATTTATTGAATATCCAGTCTATGCAATGCTTGAAGCCTACTCCCTCACAGTAGATAAGACCAAAACAAAATGAGCAGAAGATACAGCGAGACTTTTCATTGCTTTGGGTACTCTTTTATCCTTTCTCAGGGAGCCTAATTCTCAGGTTTTCGATCTAAAAACGGGCGGGGGCAGGCGTGAAAACACTACTTTGCCAACTAGGTCATACTGGGTAAACTGCCTACAGGTCACCTATACCAGGCAGCTCATAAATGGATTGCTGTTTTTCTGGACACAAGTGGGGATGAACTGTAGCTTGTTCCAAGAGTGCCAGGTAAAAAGAAGAATCTGACATTTACTGAACTCGTGCCTTTACCATAGACTCAGCTCATGCGATTCAGTCACTCTCTAGCTGTTTCCTCTCTAGCTGTTTCCTCTCCAGCTGCTTCCCACAAACTCGACACGTTTGAGAGCGTCTCCGTGTGGCGAGTGCACCCACATGCAGGGTAAGGGTGGCGGTTGAGATCAGAAGAACTGGGAACATGATGACGTCCCAGGAGTTAGATATTCTCATCCCACTTTCTATGGAGAAGCAACCGAGTCTCTTAACAGGATCTGCAGCCTGCCTACGATGATACAGAAGTAATGGCGCAAATAGGGAGGCTGTGGTTTCAAATCCAGTATTTGCCGGACACTCACGTAGGTTACACTTTACACACTAAATCAAGATATAAAGTGTAAACTCCAAGGCTGGCTCGAAATCTCCCTAGCATATCATGTGTGAACATCTCTGAATATCCCTGCCAACACACCAAGCGATGGTCTGAAGGGCTGGTGAGACCAAGGAAGAGAGGAGGACAGGGCCAGGGTAGCTAGTCTCAAATATCGACAAGGTGGCATGGCAGGCACTTACCCTCATCCCACGTGGCTTGATTTGGGGATGCGCTTTGGCGATACTCACTAACCTTGTGGTGATTTCCACCAAGAGGTAAAGGCTACGACCATGACATTTTTAATACGAGGGAAACTCTGAAAGCAGAACTATCGAGCAGGAAATAAGTTGATTTTGGCAGTGTCGCTAGGAGTTCCCTGGTAACAGAGACGTCGCCGCCCGATGAGCACTAGGAGAGAGATCTTATGAGGGGGCGAGACGACATAATTAATGCTCTTTTCAACTTCGAAAGTATTCATTCTGTGGGAGTTGCCATTTACCGTGTTTGTAAATAGATTTTCAAATTAGTAACGGGATGTAGAGCGGGTCAGATGGGAGGGAAGAGCCTCTCTGGAAGCCGTGAGCAGTCAAAGGGTCCAGCAGTAAATCAGCTCAGCCAGTTGCAGGCCTGACCCTCACACAGCATTAGAATTACCAAGGCAGATTTATTTTAAATGACAGGTACTGAAGCCATAGTCCAAACTGACGGAAGCTAAGTTTCTGGGGATGGTCTAAAAGATCAGTAATGTTTAAAAGGTGCCCCAGATGAAGCGAAAAGAAAAGCAAAATGAAGGCTCACAACCAGAGGAAAGGAAGGTCACACGGGGCTTGAGGGAGACCACACATTATCAGCTTGTACTAATCTGAGCAATCATGTCTAGACCGAGGGATGTTTTGGAAGACTAAACGACAAGAAAAAAAAGAAATATTTTAACCCTATCATTCTTAAGGACGTGTTCACAAATTTATAGATATAAAAATAATTTTGGTAGCCAAAAGACAGGAGGAGGGGAACTGAGGTTTTATTCATTATTTGGTTTTAGTCACTTGTGGGATTTTTTGAGACAGGGGCTTGGTCTACAGACCTGACAGAACTCAGCCTCCACCTCTTCCGGAGTCAGCCTTCTAAGTACTGGGATCACAGCCTGGGCTGATGTGCTCAGCCGGGAGTTAATCTTTAATAGGTAGCTTTTAGGTTAGGAGGATTGAAAAGCTTTAGAGATAGCTGGTGGCAGTGATCACGAGACAATATGCAGCATCTAATTCCACTAAACTGCACATTGATGAGTGACTTAAAGTGCTGGGTATGGTGGGTGGGGCAAGTTTGTAATTGCCGGCCCTTGGGAAGTCGAGGCAGGAAGAGGAATCAGATCTTGTGGCCACTTTGTGTCACACTGTCTTTTTCATTTTCGTCTTTAAAAAAGTTGCTAAGCCAGGTTTGGTGGTCACGCCTTTAATCTCAGCACTCAGGAGGCAGAGGCAGGCAGATCTCTGTGAGTTTGAGTCTCCATAGAGAGTTCCGGGAAAGCCAGGGTTATAGAGAGAAACCATGCCTCAAAGGAAAAAAAAGTTGTTAAATTTTATGTTATATATATTTTCCCATGATAATTTTTTAACTGTTTTAAGCACAGTGGTGAAGAAAAATATAATAGGCACCATCCCATTTCTGGTCTAGGTACATTCTGTCACCCTTAGTTTGGTGGCAGAAAATCGCAGATTGTTGAAAAAGGAAAGGAAAACTTCCAGAGTCATTTATCCCGGAAGGCAAAGGCAGCTCAGGGAAGGAGAGAAGGGAAGCTCAGCACGAGCCACAGGAAGGGAGGAAAGAAGTCACATGGTTCACGAAGAAAAGAGCATGTGATGCAATACAGCGTCCTTTCACACTATAAAAAAAATAGAAAAGTATAAATAGAATCCTTACCAGATGATAAGAGGTAAACATGAGACACTCACAGCTCATATCGTATTAGACACAAAGGTTTTTCCCAAGGCGGAGAACAAGGGGGTGCATCTCTGTTGCTGCAGCTACTCAGCGTACTGAAAGTTACGGCCCAAGCAATCGGGCTGGGAAGGAAAGCACCTACCTACACCAAAGTGGAAAAAGTAAAACTACCTTTATTCCTAGCTGCTGTGGCCTCAGATACAGAAGATTCCAAACTCATACACGAAAACACTCCCAGGTAAACCCAGCAGGTTATAAGACCAGCCCACAAACATAACAGGCAGCGAACAATCCAGAAAGGAAACTAAGAAACAAATCCATTTAGAAAAGCTTTCAGAACATCAGAGGACTGGCCATCAGACTAGCGGTGTAGTCCTTTGAAGTGGAAACATCTTGTTATTAACAGCCCTCCGCCAGGGGCATGCATCAGCGCCCCCGATTTTTCATGCATATTAGTACATCTCAGATTAAAATTAAATAGAGCAAATAGATTTGATGAGGGTGGCGGTGGGGGCTTCACAGGCCGTGCATCAGAGGCTGAATCAGATCTGTGAGCCATTCAGATTGGTCTGGGTCAGAGCCATCCGGCCTCCCTTCTTGTTTTAGGAGTCACAGGAAGCCGGGATGCAGAATCCCAGACCCCTTGGGGGAAACTAAGCCTGAGTCAGCCTCCCTGGGAGATTAGGTCCAAGCAATCGAGGAGGGTGTTTCCACTTAAAACGTTGGTAATTTTTTTTTGTATTTTTTTTTATTAAAAAGGAACTTTAAAAAAAAAGAAAAGGGAACTAAAATGTTTTTATTTATTTGTGTGTGAGTGTGTATGTGAGTGTGTGTGTGTGTGTGTGTGTGTGTGTGTAAGGGACTAGGGGGGCCAGCAAGGTGAAGCGTTTGCCAAGTATTGCCACACTTCTTAGATCCCAGTGTTCTGCAGAGTAAGAGCTGATGGCTGGAGACAGCTTTTCTTCCCAATTCCTGTGTTTCTGCTTTTCTCTTTCCCACTAACAGCTCAGGACTGTCTGCTGCCATCCGGCCATCCGTGCACGCAAATACTACAGACATAGAGATCTGCATACAAGGTGCCAATTTACTAAAGAGACCGACCTCTACAAAGAGAGGAGGCTTGAGCCCAAGGTGGGCTCTGCAGCACCAAAGCTATGTGGCCAGAAGCCCAGCCCTTCCTTCAGGAGGCCTGAACTCTGGGCTGAAGGGAGAGGAGCAGGAGTTGGGCAGAGACACAGAGGTTCTTTTAAAATGCTAGCCTATGATAAACCTTGTAAAGATTCTAAAGTACTTTAAAAGAGGGAGAGGTGACATCAACTAAAAATGGAAGGCTTGAGAAGATGCTCTCATGCTTCCTGGAACTCTTTCCTAGTGGCCCAAGGCTGGGCTGAGGACTGGGCTGTAGCTTGGTCCAGTGCACTTTGCTTAGCATACTTCAGGCCTTGGAGTGCAGACACTGTTCACATGATGTTGAGGTAGGAGACAAATTAGGCAAGGTAAGAACATTTCCTCAGGCCAAGACCCACCAGGGCCTCGGGATACCCAAACCCATTGTATGGGATGGTTTTGGGAGGCAGACAAATCAAGCAACTCTCAGAGAAGGATAGCCTGCCATTTGCATGAAATGGAAGGTAGTCTCTGGGTGCCATTAAGATTTTTCTCTCCCAGGACTGGAGGGATGGCTCAGTGGTTAAGAGCATTGACTGCTCTTCCAGAGGTCCTGAGTTCAAATCCCAGCAACCACATGGTGGCTTACAACCATCTGTAATGGGATCTGATGCCCCTTTCTGGAGTGTCTAAAACAGCTACAGTGTACCCATATACATTAAAAAAGTAAATCTTTTAAAAAAAGATTTTTCCCTTCCAGTTTTATTAAGTTGGCAAATATTTATAAAGTGCTTATGATGTGCTGGTCAGATCGAGTGAAGATTCCCACCTGTCTAAAATCCAAAGCAAGGGTTTGGGGATTTAGCTCAGTGGTAGAACTTGCTAGCAAGACCCTGGGTTCAGTCCTCAGCTCCGTGGTGGTAGTGGGGGTGGGGAGATAAAATAACTAAAGTCCAAAACAGAATCAAAGGCCTGCCTCTGGCGAATTAAGACCAGCCCTCTGGAGGCCTCAGATTAGCAGCAGCCCCTTTACCTGGCAACCTCAGGTAAAGGCCCCTGGAGGCTGCCACAGAGCAGAAAATAAAAGTGCCTGTTCTTCTAGCAGTATCTCTCTTTCTGGATCAACTTAATGAGCATAAGGACCAGAGCAGGATTTGTTCTTGCATCCAAAGTCCATAGCACAGCCAGAGAAACTACATTCTGACAGAGAATTTATCTAGAAACCCGCCCCTGGGTAAAGCACATCTCAGGAGATATCCATATGGCTGCCGTTCTCTTCCCAGGGTAAAAGGATGCACCAACCAAAGCAGGATGAAAACAGTGAGTAAGAGGAGGAATGGGTATCTTTGTCCTGAGGGAAGCCAACGTCTCTGGAGTGATCATCTGCGAAGTTCTCCTACTGCATCACAAGTGAGTGACAGGGGTGCCAAAAGCCCAGGGATTGAAGTAGGTGGCAGTGCCAAAGTCTGTATGAGCCCACAGCCTTTGTCGGGAGAACTGGCCACAGGCTTCTCAGCATTGAATTTGAACCAGCCAATGGTATCCCAATGGCTGAAACAGGAAGCCAGATAAACAGTGTGTTATCAAGGGGGGATCCAGCACTTCCCTTAAGCCGGCGCCAGCTGCGCTCTCCGACCGACCGTCCTAACAAAGTCCCATTGAGTCACCAGCTGATTTTCCTGTGTTCAGCTCTGGGGGACAAGGGACTCTCTTTGCTGGATGGACATTACTCTAGTGCACTGCCCGAGCCACTCACCACTCAGGTCCGCCCCAGTTCCTTCCTTCCCTTTTTGCCATCAGCAGACTTGGCCCACTCTCTATCCTATGGCCAGTTCTGGTAGACTCTGAAGATTAAAAGGGACCACAAAAGCCCAGGCACCGCGCTCGCACCCTCAGGTGAGCATCTCTCTCACATTTTCCCAGCTTCTCTTTTCTCCTCCCTCCTCTCTCCCACGAGATGCTCTTTCTGCTCCCGGACGTCCTGGGCAGACGCCAGAAGAAACAGCCTTGAAGAGGGCGCTTCTCCGCATAGCCGCCCCCCCTCCGGTGCAGGGGGATGGTAGTGGTGGCTGGGCAGTGCACATTTCTGGAACAGCCTAGCCAGGTCACCTGCCCCAGCTCTTCTTTTAGCTCCTTCTGGGATGTTCAGAGTTAACTATCTGCTTCAGAGTGGGTGGTGGTGGTGGTGGTGGTGGTGGTGATGGTGGTGGTGGTGGTCTGTCTTGACTACGTATGTCAGGAGGTATCTCTCTGTGTGTCTCTGTCTCTGTGTGTCTCTGTCTCTGTGTGTCTCTGTCTCTGTGTGTCTCTGTCTCTGTGTGTCTCTGTCTCTGTGTGTCTCTGTCTCTGTGTGTCTCTGTCTCTGTCTCTGTCTCTGTCTCTCTCTCTCTCTCTCTCTCTCTCTCTGTGTGTGTGTGTGTGTGTGTGTAATAACACAGCATTTAGTGCCTTTGATTGCAGGAACTTAGCGCACTTTAAATGGCAGGTATTTCTTAGGAAGGGAAACTGAAGCTCAGAGGGTTGTAGTTAGATGGTCGCATTGTCAACCCTAGGACAGTCACAAGGTCCAGCTGCCCCGTCTAGGCTCTCGGGCGAAGCCACTAGCATCCCGGTTATTATCCCGCGCTTCTCCTGCGCCAGCCCGCAGCCTCCCTCGGGCACCAGACTCTCCTCCCTTGGGCTGACTCCAGCCCTTCCAAGTGCAGAGCTCAGCGCCGCCGCCTCGCCCGCCCCGTGCGGGCCACTCACCGGAGCGACTCTGGTCCCGGGTTGTGGGTCCGCGCCGCCGCTGTTCAGAGTCGCGCATCGCCCGAGCAGCGCAGTGCCGAGCGTCTTCTCCTTGCGACCAGAAAGTTTCCCGGGGATTCCCGGGGCCCAGCCGGCTCCCCGCGCGAGTCTCAGCCCGCGCCGCGCGCTCCGGCCTCCAGCCTCTCACTAGGGCGGTCGCGGGCTCCGGCTCTACTACGAGAAGGAGGCGGCATCCTGAACAAAGTGCCGTCCCCCGGGCCGGGCGGCCAGGGGCGGAGCCTGGTGACCCGCTGCCCTAGGCACACGCCGGCTGCCTCGGCGGAGGGCCGAGCCAGGAGCGCCCGCGGCTGGGGGTGGGCGGGAGGGGAGGCCCGGCTACGGATCGCCCTCGCTTTCCTCCCTGCACTGTGCCAGCTTAACCCGCAGAGGGGCGGAGGCATGGGTCCCTTCCAGACTTTGTCATTGGAAAGCTATTCCCGTAACCCTTTCCTGCGTTAGCCTTCCTGCCCCGCCTCTCCAGCCGGCCGGCCGCAGAAAGGCGGCTGCTGCGTGGCGGGGGCTACGCCGGGAGTTGTCAGGACAGGAAACCTTAGCACAATTGAGCCTTTCCTTTACAGGAGGACCCGCCACCATCACTTCCAGGAGAGGTCCTCCAGCCCAGGTCCTCTAACTACCTCAGTTGTTCCAGAGAAAGGTGCAGATGGATCGACGAAGAGTCCTAACCTGCTTCTGGAGCCGCCCATCCATTTCCGTCCACTTTGGGACCCTGCAAGGGTCATGCTGTCTGATCTGGAACCCTTGGGTGAGAGGTAACAGGAAGTCCGGGAAGTTATCTAGCAAATAGTAGAGGTTCAACTGAACCTTGCAGAGAAGTGGGAGGAAGAAGAGAGGAGAAATTACAAGATGGTACCCACATCCTTGTGCAACTATCTTCAATCTTGAGATGGGGCTGAGCTTAAGGCGCTTGCCTCCTGACTTGGGGCCTTCCAGACTGCAGCTGAGGCTGTGCGTGACACAGAACACCTGCCACCAGGGACTCAGGACCTGAGGATCTTACCCTCTCCCAGCTTCAGCCAACAATCAGGAAGACTGATTTATTTTCAAGGTGCTGGGGTTGGTGGTTGGGAGAGAAAGCAAAATGCTCTCTCCCTGGTCTGGGAACAGTCAGGATTAGAGCTCCAGGGTCTTGCCTGAGGCCCCACCTAGACACTCAGAGTCATAGGATAAGGGGAAGTAGGCAGTAGACAGGATCTTTCTCAGGTAGCCAGGGAAATGACTTTAATATGACTTTTGTCCGCGAATGCACATTGTCCTTTGGAGGGATGAGACAGCTGCAGAATTAATACCTCCCACAAGCCCCTTGCTCTGTGTGTAATGGCTAAAGGTGTGGGCTTTGAAGGCGCAGAGTTCAAGTCTGCTGCCCCCGGGTTTAACAAGTTCTTTTATCTCTGGCTACCTCAGTTTCCTACAAGAACGGTATGTCTTGTCTTCTAATAGTTCTGAAAGGATTAAAGGAGGTAGTGCAGGTGACGTGCTTGTGCCTGGCGTTAGTACATCGTCAATAAACAGAGTTTTAAGAGACTTCATGGGGCTGGGGATTTAGCTCAGTGGTAGAGCGCTTACCTAGGAAGCGCAAGGCCCTGGGTTCAGTCCCCAGCTCCGAAAAAAAAGAACCAAAAAAAAAAAAAAAAAAAAAAAAAAAAAAAAGAGACTTCATTTAACTTGACACTCGTCGGTTGGAATTCTTGTACTTCTCAGAATACCCCCAGCCTGCGTACGGGTGCCTTGTTTTAAGAAGATGCCATTTTGTATGGGTGACACAGACCTGTACTCTCAGTACTCAGGAGGCTAAGGCAAAGGGATCATAAGTTTGAAGCCACCTTGGATTACACTGACTCTCTTTCCCCGGTGCTCACTGACAAGGGCTGCTGAGGTTTCTTGGCCCTGCAGTCCCAAGGACAAAAGACAGAAGTCGTGCAAATGGGCATCAGAAACCCAACTGCCCACTGACATTGAGATCGTGCATGGGGCCCTTGCGGCCACACTGGTAATGTCAACATGACTTCACTCCTTGGATGCTTCTCAGAGTGGAAAGGAAGGCCAACACAATACATTTGTGAGATTTCAGTCTTATATTTAGATCAATATTTCTCTCCGGTGATCCCCCCTCCCCCAACACTACTATGTTCCAAATGCTTCAAGCACACGTCTCCAACAGTGAACTTGAGTTTGTGGGTAAACACAGGAGGATGCCTATAGGTTATGAAAGAGAAATAAGGGACCCGGTCTTGTTGGGGTGACAGGCAGAGTGTCCGAAAGGCTACCAAGACGGGGCCATAGGTGAGAGAGAAACAGCCAGCAGCCAGTATGGTCAGAGTCCTGTTTGGAGAAGAGGCAGAGTCCTACCCATAAGTGGCCTCTGCCAAGTGCCTACCTTGAGTGGTTTTTGTCTGAACACCGATGATTCAGTTGCTCTGAATCAAATGGATTTTCCTTAAATATGAAAATCAATGAGAGGCAAAGACAAGGGCTGCAGATGGGGTCAGATGGAAGGAGCCAGAAGGATGCCGGGGAGGGGGGGGCAGATTGGTTGGTGAAGGGTAGGAGAGTGAATCAGGTTCTCCTGGGGGACCTAGGCATGGCCACGGTTTCCATAATGGAGAAGGTGGCTTCCAGAACTGCTGACCCCACTAAGGCATGTCCCTTCTCTGTCCTCTGCTGCTCAGCACCGTCCTGCCTCAGGGCAGTTTATTAACAAGAGGATTAATGTCAATGTGACAAACAGGGCTTTAAAAATCAGCCCAGGGAGCTTGTGGTCAGCCCATTGAGTCAGACCTGACCTAAGATGGGAACATTGGAAGCTCCGGAAAGCACAGTAAAAAAAATTTTCTGCCACAGCCTGATTGTTTTATGGGGTGGGGTGGATCTTTTCTTCCTAGGCTGAGCACTGTAGCCCAGTGTTCAATTGTCCTGCCACTGGGATCACCCCATGTGGGACTTAGGGCGTTTGACTAGAATCATAGCCTCTGCATTCCCTGTGGAGGGCGCAGCCTTGATCCTCCTTGCTTCTTTCAGGGCTCTTAGAGCTGTCTGCAAGGAGCTTGGCAGGGGTATGAAGAACGCGCGGCTTCATTTTCTTCAGCAAGAAACAAACATTGTTGGTGCTCTTGAGGTGGAGTCCAGGGACCTTCTGACTTCCTCCTCTGAAGCCAATGGAAAAACACTGAGCTCGACTGCAGAGGACGTGGCTCCCTCCACGCCTGGCTGGTGCCACTTGCTGAAGTACATCACCTCAGTTCGCTCATCAGTCGAAGTGGGCATCCACCCAGGGGACATCAGCACGCACCACCAAGGCTGCGGTATCCGCGAAATCATAGAAAGGGGTGTGGCTTAGGCAGTGCCACTCAAACACAAGCAGAAGAGTAGCAATCACACAGGAAGTACGGGATCCTACCCAGCCCCGCCCCATCCCCACCAGGTCATGCCCAGCTCCGGACCCTGCACTGGGTTCCCCGCAACCCTCCCAACCCCCTCACTTCACCGATTGGGACCTCAGTGCTGCAAAGTATAATTTTGGGAGACAGAAGTCTGTCCATGCATAAGTCTGTGCTCTCTAGCTTGGTTCATTAGCCAGCAAGGGGGCTTCCGGTACAGCCAGAATGCTTTGCCCCCCTGCCCTGTCCTTGGCCATGCTGACCCCATGATGTTGGCCCTGGGTCCTACTTTTAACGTTGATTGCTAGAGTGAAGGAGGGCCCAGGAGGAACAGTCTGTAGGGAAAGCTGGCAGAGCAGTGAACGTTTTATGAGAGCCAGCAAGTCACTGCCTTATCGGGAAGATGAGCTTCTCCCTCTTACCAGAAAGTAAGATGTGTGGAGAGCCAGTGTTTTTCCAAAGATGGCCTTTGAAGAGGAGTGTTCCTTTAAGGGCCAGGAAAATAGAGGTGGGGCTGGTGGAGAGAAACTGGGCCCCTTTAAGAAACCTGGCTCTGGCAGACTTTGCAGTCCCAGAGGTAATGAAAGTCTGTATGCACTTGCTGGGTGACTATAGCTAGTGCAAGCCTCAACCTATACCAAGCCATATCTTAACAAGCCTAGATAATAAACATCAGGGTTGGGTTTTTGTTTTTGTTTTTTGCCTTTTATCAAAAGTCTTCAAGCTTCATATTAATAATGTCTTTGTGTGTATGAGAGTTTGTGTGTTTGCTGTGTATAGGAGGTATGTGTGCAAGAGAATAGCCCTAGGCATCATTCTCAGGAATGCTGTCCACTTCCTTTGAGACAGGATCTCTCACTGAGCTGGAGATCACCAATTAGGTCAGACTGTCTGGCCAGAGGGTCCCACGGCTCTGCCTGCCTCCACCTCCCAAGCGTTGGGATCACATGCGCGCGCACGCGCGCACACACACACACACACACACACACACACACACACACACACACACACAGCCTCTCCCCACACACCCTAAAGTTGCTTTTTAAAAGACAGGATTAGGACGGGGAGCTTAGCAGATCAGGATCTGGAGAGGTGGCTTAGCAGACAAGAGAACAGTGTCCACATTTGATTCCCAGCACCCACACGGAAGCTCACAAAAGTCTGTAACGCAGTTTCAGGCATCTGGCGCCCTCTTCTGGCCTCTACAGGCACTAAGGACTGAAGTGGTGCACGGACATATACGCAGGCAAAACACTCATATAACATTAAAGAAGACAGGATATCTATATGGCGTAGGCAGGCCTTAAACTGCTTGGCTCAAGTGATCCTTCTGCCTACTGAGTAGTAAGAACTGCAGATGCATGCCACCAGGCCCCTGGCAGTTCATTAAGTGTCCTTTTAAAAGTATTTATTTATTTATTTATTTATTTATTTATTTATTTATTATTTATTTATTTACTGTGCATGATCTCGACCATTGGTGCATACATGTGCACAGCGTATGTATGGAAGTCAGAGGGCAACTTGTAGGAACTGCTTCTCTCTATCATGCAGATCCTGGGGATTGAATTCAGGCCATCAGGTTTGCAGGCAAGTGCCTTTACCATAGCTATTAGGCCCCATGGCTATCATTTCTATTTCTATTTTGTAATCGAAGAAATTGAAGTTAAGTATCTTGTGTGTGCGTGGGTGGGGGGCTGAGGTGGGTTTTTAAGCGCTAGGGCCAGGATTTAACCGCATGCCACCCCGCTCCTGTAGTCCATTCCTATAGAGGACAATGCATGTTCAGAGAGGAACGCAGACTATGGCAACATGGGTAGTGGGGGGAGGCCCTGCCATAAACTAGCTTCAGTGCGTACCTTTATTCCTTTTCTTTTGACAGCTTTATGGATGTATAATTTACTGTAAAACATACCCAACATAAGTGTCAAACTGATTTGTGGCAAATCCACAGAGTTGCCTGATCATCACCACATTCGACTGATAGAACATTTCCCAAGCCAAGCGATATGTCACATCCCAGCACTCAGGAGGCAGAGGAAGCTGGATCTCTGAGTTCAAGTCCAGCCTGGTCTACGGGATGAGTTTCAGGACAGCCAGGGCTACATACACAGAGAAACCCTGTCTTGGGGGAAGGGGGAGGGGAAGGGACAGGAGGAGGGGAGAGTGGGTGGAGAGAATATTTCCTTCATGTTTTCTCACAGGGCACACGCTTTGGTCTGAGCCTTAGCGCCCTCATCTGTAAGGGTAATAATACTGCCAGTCTCACGGGAGCACGAAATGGGAGGTCTGAGTGGTGCGTGGCTCACGGAGCATCAGCTCTTGTCACTCACCAGTATTACTATATAGTCTCTTAGTCACCGGAACACAGATATTTAGACTGGAAGTGCTATAAAGACTGTTGAATCTCACCCCTTCCTTTAACTGAAATACAGTAAGGTGCCAAGATACCTGGCAACTTTTCAAGTGAGGACACACAGTGCCCATGGTAAGGCTGGAGCTGGAATCCAAGTTTCTTGGTTGGTGGATCGATGCACTCTTTTCTTCAGAGGCATTTTCCTTCTGCGGCAAAGGCACGGCATTGTTCCACAGCACTGCCATAGCTGTGGGTGCCTCTGGAGCAATGCTGACAGGCAGGCAGTCAAGGACCCCGCCCGGGAGCTTGCTTAGCAGTCTGGCCTTGGAGCAGAGAAGCAGCTGGAGCAGGCTGTGTGCAGAATCAGGAGACAATAGCCAGTGTGGAGGCTGAGACAGGAATGTCCATTGTCAGAAAAGGGCAGGCATTAACTCAGAGAATGGAAGGCTCTGACGGCCAAGTCAGCAGCTCTCCATAGAGCTTAGAGGCAAGGCCAGCTCCGTGGGCTTCTGAACATGCCTCGTGCTTAAAGGGCCTCTGCTTGGCTTAATGCCTGCTATTCTGAAATTCCTGGTACGTTTAAGCAAAGAATCTCACAGTTTTGTTCAGCACTAAACTTTTTAAATCCTGTAACCATCTTTGTGCACGGGGCAGAGCAGAACAGAGCAGAGCATGGGCTCCTAAGGCCCCATCAAGGGATCATGTCTCCACCCTGAATTTTTATTCACGTGTACTCTACTCCAGAGGATAAAGCAAGGAGGATCACTTGGGTTCTGGGGCTTTGGCCTAGCCTGGGCAACACAACCAGACCCATCTTGCAAAGGAAGGAAAGAGAGGGGGAGCAGGGAAAGAAGGAACATCGGGATAAGATAGGGAGGTTGGGAAGAAACAAAGGTGAATGTGTGGTGTGCATCTGTTATGCTACCACCAGGGCAGCCAAGGCAATGTTACAACAAACTCAAAGCCAGCATGGGATACATAGCAAGTAGCAGGCTAACCAGAGCATATATGTATATGTGTGTGTATATGTTTACACACATAGATGTATGTGTGTATGTATGCATACATGCATAGACAAGCAAACAAAGTTGTAAGGCAACTTGCATTCTATGAGTCACGGTCATATGTCGAAGGTGGCTCACAAAACTATATTTCTGCATACACATATATGCAGGGGTCTTTTGCTTTGTTCTCACTATGTAGCACTTCTGGCTGGTCTGAAGCTTACTCTGTAGACCAGGCTGGGCTTGAACTCACAGAGATCCTTCTTGTCTTCCTCCTCCCAAGTGCTATGACTAAAAGTATTCAGCACTATGCCTGGCTCTGTATATAGTTTTTAAAGTCTACACAGATACTTCAAGCTAACAGAAGTTGTTCCTTCTTCTGGCAGATTTATCAAGGGAGTCCACTCCTCTGATTGAATTTTTACTTACTATTTGTTTAATTTTAAAATTTCATTTAAAAAAATCTTTCAGTGTTTTGAAAAGTCTCACGTACCCCAGGCTGGCCCCCATTCAATATGTAGCAAAGGATTGCCTGGAATTTCCTTTTACCACCTTTTATTTATGTATATGTGTACTTGCATGTGGGCACACTGCCATAGAAGTGCTCCTGCCGTGGTAGGAGTTGGTTCTCTCTTTCTACCACGTGGGTCTCAAGGACTGAACTCACTTCATCAGGCTTAGCTACAGGCACCTTTACCCACTGAGCCCTCTCGCCAGCCTGAGTTGTTTGCCTTGTATAGGGAGAATGTGTTCATGCATGCCTTACTTACGTAATTATAAATAAAAACATGGTATACTCCTACTATGTTCTGCAAACATTTTCTTATATCGATATATAGTCTTGAAATATTAAGAGAGGTGTTTTTGAGAGGATGTGTTAGTTACTTCTCTTGTTACCAAGACAGAACACCCAACAGGAGTAACTTAAAGGAGGAGATTTATTGGGGCTACAAGTTAGAATGTACGGTTTCTCGCAATGGTGAAAACATGGCTGGAAGAGCTTGTTGCTACAGGTTACATGGGATGGTGAATAGGAAACAGAGAGCACCAATGGGAGTGGGTGCTTCTGGGCATTGCCTCCCTCCCAAAATAGCATCACCAGTTGGGAACCAGGTATTTAAATCCTGAGCCTGTCAGGGACTGTGGTGGTTTGAATGTAAATGGCCCCCATAGGCTCATATATGTCAATGCTTAATCACCAGGGAGTGGAACTGTTTGAAAGGATTAGAAGGATTAGGAGGCGTGGCCTTCTTGGAGTGGGTGTGGCCTTGTTGGAGCAAGTGTGTCACTGGAGGTGAGCTTTGAGGTTTCAAAAGCCCATACCAGGCCCAGTACCCACCCCCTGCCTACAGATCAGGATGTAGTTCTCATCTACTGTTCCAGCGCCTGCCACCATGCTCCCCACCATGATAAGACTAAACTCCTGAAACTGTAAGCAAGCCCTCAATGAAATGCTTTCTTTCATAAAAGTTGACTTGGTCATGCTGTCTCTCCACAGAATAGAACAGTGACTAAGACAGGGACATTCCACATTCAAGTCATAGCAGAGGAGAAAGTGAGGAAAATGTGAAGCATGGGGGCCAGAGGGATAGAATTCTTCAAGGAAAGAACTCAGCCATGACAGGATTGGGGTAGGTGTGGGGCTGGGGGAGAGAGAGCTGAGTGTGGGAAGAGAGAGAAAGGAGCTGTTAGATGAGATGGTCATAGGCCATCAAGGTGATCATGGTGGCAATGAACGAAAACAAACAAGATGGGGTGAGACAGGACAGAGAAAAAAGGAGTTTGAATTTGCCAGGTACAGTGTGGCCCAAAGGATGATGCAAGCTTTGAAGTTAATTGAGGGGGCAATAAAGCCTCACCCCCACCACACCCTAAGTATCCAATGTAACCTCAGTTCTCCTCTACTCAGCAGAACCGCCCCTGACAATGCCCCTGTTGCAGGTTTCCAAGGAGGATAAAATGAGGTGGCATTGGTGAAGCCAGACCCTGACTTAAACTAAGAATCCCCAAGGCTCCCCAACATCAAGCAGCCATTCACTGTCTAGAGAGCCATTTGTGTGTGTGTGTGTGTGATATATGTGTAGGTATGTGAGTATATGTTCATGTGGTGGTGGTGCAGGAGCACATGTGTGCATGTACACATAGAAGCCAGAGATCCACCTCAGGAGCCATCAGCCTTGTCTTCTGAGACATGGCATTCATTGGGATTTAAGACTCACCAATGGGGCTGGGGATTTAGCTCAGTGGTAGAGCACTTACCTAGGAAGCGCAAGGCCCTGGGTTCGAAAAAAAGAACCAAAAAAAAAAAAAAAAAAAAAAAA
Organism: Rattus norvegicus; assembly: GCF_021556685.1. Taxonomy (NCBI): domain Eukaryota; kingdom Metazoa; phylum Chordata; class Mammalia; order Rodentia; family Muridae; genus Rattus; species Rattus norvegicus. The sequence continues at coordinate 49,701,823 of NC_141546.1, forward strand.
GACTCACCAATAAGACTAGGTGAGCTGGCCAGTAAGTTCTAGCGATCCATCTATCACTGCCTCTCCAGCACTGGTATCACAAGGTCAGGCCACCCGGGTGTGTCATGTACTGCCACACACATGTGGAGGGCAGAGGACAGCTTTACAGAATTAAGTCCTTCTTTCCGCAGTGGCGTTTGGGGCATTGAACTCAGGTGGTTAGGCTTGGTGGCTTGTGTCTCTCCCTGGTGAGCCATCTCCTGAGTCTGCACCTGGAGTTTTATTTGCGTGTTGCAGGGTGAGGCCACGCCCTCATGCCTCTGCAGTGTGTGTTTTATTCAGGAGTCAAACCATCTCACCAAAGAGCCTGGCTGCTAAAGCAGTGTTTCTCAACCTGTGGGTTGCGACCTCCTCAACCGCCCTCCATCTCAAAAAATATTTGCATTACAATGCATACCAGTAACAAAATTACAGTTATGAAATAGTAACAAAAATAATTTTATGGTTGGAGAGGGGTCACCACAACAGGAGGAACTATATTAAAGGGTAGCAGCCTTAGGAAGATTGAGAACCGCTGTAAAACCCTCCACACTTCTGGCTTCCTGGAAGAGCTTGGATTCTGAGCTCCACCCTGAAAAGTTCTGGGCTCTACTGGCCAGGAAGAGAAATTGGCTGCAATCCAGGGGCTGGGGAGTTACCTAGAGAAGGAGATCCCTTCCCCCATTCCTATGCTGTAGACCCATGAGGCTGAAACTGTGGGATTTCTGTGCTCAGGTTGCCTCTGTGGCATTTCCAGGATAAAAATGCTCTGTCAGTACTGATCTGAGTTTCCCCAGCCTTCACGCAGTGCCCTAGAAGGCACTCCCCCTGCCCCCGAAATCTGAAATCCGAGGAGTGCTTTGGTGAGTGATGGGCCAAGCTGTGGCTGCCGCCTTCTTGTTAGTACAGATGTGCTTTGCAGCAGCTGTGACGGAAAGCCGCACCTGTTGTCTAGATCAGCTGCTGTAACTCTACTCCTAGGAAAGCAGGCTAGTGGGGAGGCCTCTTCCAAGCCCCCCTTTCCAAGGCATGTGGAAAAGCAGGCATCTGCCTGTCACAGCAGCAGGGGAGCTGCTTGGAAGGTCCTGGGGCTCTGGGAATCTCGGCCACTAACTGGAGTCTTTCAGTTCAGCCTTATCCTAACTGTACGCGGGCCAGAGCCCCTTCCTCACTCCCCCATCAGGTCGGAGTGGGGAAAACCGAGAAGCAGGAAGATGGCAGGGAAGTCATGCTGTTTCCAAGGAGCCAGATGTTTCTAGGATCTCTGATTTCCCTGGGGACCTTCATATTTAACAAGGTGGCCTGAGCTAGGAGGCGGTGCAAAGGAGCGAACTGCAAAATGGACTGGAGACGTTAAAAAAAAAAAAAAAAAAAAGACTCCAGGGATACGGATGAGAAGCTGAGCAGAGCTTGCTTTTCCTGGGCATCAGTCACTGAGACATTGGCCATGGAGACCCGATACTACTACAGGAGAATTCCGTTCCACTGAGCAGCGTTGGGTGTGACGGGGCTGGCGTTCGTGAAACCGGAACACCAGTCATTCCCAGAGCTTGGAGAGTCATGAGTCCCTCGCTGGCACCCTGGGTACTAGGTAGAATCCAGAAAACCCAGGTCTTTGCGAAAAATCTCAGCAAGACAAATCCAAGTTACGCACTGTCACCTAGATCCACACAGTGTCGCCTGCCAATACACATTAAAAATCTGGCGGTGAAAAGCAGATGGTGAGCTGGCATTGCTGATGTCTGCGGTGTACGCTCACATCCACATCAGCGCTTTTAATGACCACACGCCACTTCACGTTCAGGGGAGGAATCTCGACTGGCATATTAGAATGGTGCCAAGGCCTCACTCAGCAGGACAGCACCCTCTAATCCCCCAGCAGCCCTGGCAGCGCCGGGAAGAGATGGCGCATGTGGCAGGCGGCGCCCAGCCAGATGTAGAACACTGCTGACCCCTGCTGGTGTGGGCGCGTCTGCAGCGGAGAGCCCCAGGGAGAATGCTGGACTGGAAAAACCTCGCAATCCGTCTGGGACGGGTAGGAAGAAATACCCCAGCTCAGAATCTCCCCATCTGGAGATCCTTTGAGGAGACAAAGCAGAAATTAGAATAAAACCCAGACTGGATTTTCTGAGGGGAGTGCGACAGACTAGCAAGCGTGTCCTCCCTCCAGCCCCTGTGGCCTGGAAACCCCTGGGGCCTGTCCTCTTGAAACTAAATTGGGAAACCATTAGCAACACCCATTGCCAAATGCAATCATCAGGGAGACAAATATGAAAGGGGGCGGGGAAGGGAGGAGGGAAAGAAAGACAACATTCTCAAGTAGCTCAATCGCTTTCAATCAGAATCATTATCTCTCTCCCTCCCTCCCTCTTCCCAGAGTGGTTTCTTTATTTCAGCAGAGGCTTTGTATTTCAGCTTGACTTCCTGTGCTGTGGCGTTCCCCTTCGACCGGAGGCTGCTTTAATATCGTCTTTCCCTGAGGGATGTTGCTATCATGGTGTCTGGGTGCCTTCTGCTAAGAAACCTGGCATCTAGAATATTTGCGTCGGGGCTTGCGTAGGGGCTGAAATTTTTTTCTAACACCTTTTATACGCAGTAAAAAAAAAAAAAACGGGCTGGAGAGATGGCTCAGCGGTTAAGAGCACCCGACTACTCTTCCAGAGGTCCTGAGTTCAATTCCCAGCAACCACATGGTGGCTCACAACCATCTGTAAGGAGATCTGATGCCCTCTTCTGGTGTATCTGAAGACAGCTACAGTGTACTTATATGTAATAAATGAATAAATCTTAAAAAAAAAAACAAAAAAAAAAACAAATAAACAAACAAACAAACAAAAAACAAAAAAAACAACCCACAAACCCAACTATCCCAGGATCTCTACTGAAATAATCATCACAGGGACCCAAGGGGCACCAGGGCCCTGCTAATTCCAACAAAAGCAGTACAGAGTCCCCAAGCAGAAGCAAAAGCCACCCATTGCTAAACCTCTTTCTCTACCCGGAACCGGGTTAACAAGAACCTGCGCTCACCCCTACTTCACATTAGACACCACTGAGGGTGTAGACACAGTCCTCTAAGCTGCCACCATGTGTCTTCCTCTGGGCACAGCACTGAATCTGCTCTTATCAAGGAACTGTGGCTTCTCACAAGCGCCTCTAACCTGCTTGTTCCACTTCTCACACCCTCCCCTTATCTTTCTCTCTTTTGTGCTATGCTGGGAATGGAACCCAAGGCCTCAAACATAAGCACGCACTCTACCATCAAACTACTACATCACTAGCCTCCAGTTCTCATTTTATTTGACCTCTGCAGCATTTGACATTTGGTACTCACTTACGCTTGTTTGTATAAAATTACTGTGAGACGTTTTAGATATATAAAAGGTATAGAAAACAATACAACAAGGAGTTGTTCTGGTAGTATCCTTTAGAGGCGCAGACAGTAGTTTTGCGTGTGTGTGGACAGATGGGTAGACAGACACATAAGACGGCATGCGCACGTGGGCTAGAGGCTGGCAAACATCAAATTCTACAGGATGGGCCAACGAGCTGAGATCAGAGAAAGGCAACAGCGTAGTTAAAAAGCCAGCAGACTCAGTTTATGTGCAAAGGCTAGAAACGTTGGTGTTCCAGTCAGAAGTAAGACAGGCAAGAGGAGTTCTTGCAGAGTGAGGAAGAAGCCCATCTTCAGTTCAGTTTAGAGCATCTGATTGGACAGGCTCCTTCCTGTTAGAGAAGACTGTTTGCTTTATTCATTCTTCTGATTTAAATGTTAATCTCATCCCAAAATACCACAATAGAAACTCTAAAATAATGTTGGACCAATTATCTGGACACCCCATAGCTCAGACAAGCTGGCACTTTATAGATTTAATGATTACAACTGTATGCGGAGTTTAGGAAATAAAACATTACAAACATAGTTTATGCTCCTCTTCCATTGCCTTTCTTTTTCTATCCACAGAGTAACACCGTTTTTTTTTTTTTTGTTGTTGTTGTTGTTTTGTTTTTTTTTCTTTTTTTCGGAGCTGGGGACCAAACCCAGGGCCTTGGGCTTGCTAGGCAAGTGCTCTACCACTGAGCTAAATCCCCAACCCCAAGTAACACCGTTTTGAATTTGCTGTTCATCTTTGCCACACACGTTTATAATTTTACCCCACCCTATGCTGCACATTTTAACTGCTAAATTCTACAGCTTTCCTTCTTGGATTAACATTATACTGTAAGGTTCATCTGCACCGATGCATGTAAGTTTGCCTATTAATTTCTACTGCTTTTAATATTGCATTGTTTTATAATTCATCTGTTTTATTGTATAGGGTTTTTTTGTTATTTTCAATGGTTTCTATGGGAATTTTGATTTTTGTTTCTGGAGAGTTGTCTTAGTTGGGTGCTAGTGCTGTGAACAGACACCATGACCAAGGCAACTCTCATAAGGACAACAATTAATTGGGGCAGGCTTACAAGTTCAGAGCTTCCGTCCATTATCCTCAAGGTGGGAGCATGGCAGCATCCAGGCAGGCATGGTGTGGGCAGAGCTGAGAGTTCTACATCTTCATCTGAAGGCTGCTAGGAGACTGTTTTCAAGGCAGCTAGGAAGAGGGTCTTAGAGTCCACTCCCACAGTGACACACCTACTCTAACAAGGTCACACCTCCAAATAGCGCCACTCCCTGGGCCAAGCATAGCCAAACTACTACAAGAGTGATGCAGAGTTTAAACCTGGGACTGCATACATGCTCATAAGCACTCACCACTGATCTACAGCCCCAGTTCTTGGGAATTCTTGCATACTTCTTGTGGTGCACATTTGCATTCCTTACTAGTCTACTGAGGAGTGAAATTAATAGTCTTGGAGTCTGGACACTTTTCACACAACCACATCTTTGCCAACAGTTGGCATGGTTACCAGCCCCCTTCATGTCCATGTTGTTATGGGACCGTGTAGCATCAGGGTTTGTTTGTTTGTTTGTTTTTAGCTATATTAGCACAGTTGATAGCCCCTCGTAAATTCATTCTTCAATAGGATCGCTTTCTATTTCTCGCCTCCTAATCTTTTCCCAATTCTGCTCTTGACTTTCTTCTCTTTGATTTGAAGAATTACATATTGTGAGCGGTTACCCTTTTTTTTTTTCAAGTAGAGACTTTCTGCTCATTTTTTCCAAATTAGTGGCTCCTGTCTCTTACCGCCATAATGGTTTTTAGTGAGGTATAATATATGTAATTCACTCGTTTTAAATATGTAATTTAATGATTTTTAGAAATCAATTTAAAGAGTTGTGTAACTGTTGCCACAGTCCAGTTTTAGAACATTTCCAACACCACAAAGCAATTCCTCCCACCCACATGCAACCAACTCCAGTTCCCACCCCCAGCCACAGACAACCACTAATGTGCTTTCTGTCTCATAATTTTGCTTTTCTAGACATTTTATATAAATGAAATGATATGATATGAGGTCTTTTGCATCTGTCCCTTTTCAGTTTGAAAAATGTGTTTGAAGGTTTGTTGGGACTGAAGTTGAACTCATTACTTTTCTTTACTGAAGAATGGTGCCCCCTCACACGAACACAGAACACCCTGTTTGTTTGCCAGTCAGGGAGTGTGTGGCTTACGGTATATCTCACAAGAACCAGATCTCAAGCTACATATGGTGGCACACACTTACAACCAAGGACTCAAGAGGCATATGCAGGAGGCAGGAGGATTGCCATAGGTTTGAGGTCAGCCTGGGCTGCATAGCAAGATCCTGTCTTAAAAACAAACATAAAATAATAAAGAAAAAATATGAGAGAGAGAGACAAACAGAGAGAGACAGACAGAGAGAGAGACAGACAGAGACACACAGAGAGACACAGAGAGAGACAGAAAGACAGAGAGACAGAGAGAGACAGAAACACACAGAGAGACACAGAGGGAGATAGAGACAGAGAGACAGAGAGAGAGACAGAGAAAGACAGAGACACACAAAGAGACACAGAGAGACACAGAGAGACAGAGAGAAACTGGGGACAAAAGGCTACAAACAATCACATAAGATATACGTGGTATAAACATTTCATTTTTAAAAAGACTTATTTTATTATCAGAAAAAGTTCATTCAACCTCCAGTTGGATCAGTACAAAGAAAATCACACAGCATATTATAATACAATTGCTAGAAACCAAAATCAAAGAAAAGTCTTACTAAGAACCTTCAAAAAAATATAAAAGCACATTACACACAGGAGGCCAAATGGGAACTAAAAATGAGGGCTTGCTTGCTTGCTTTCTCTTGCTTAATTTTTGAAGCAGGTTCTTGTTATATAGTTCAGGGTGAACTCAACGTCATAGTTCTCTTGCCTCAGCCTCTTTAGAGCTGGGCTTACAGGGGTACATCCCCACCCCCATTCCCAGAATCGACACAATGACATTCTTTTAATTAGCATTAGCACAATCTCTCTTTTTCTGTATTTTTCATGGTTTTAGATACAAAGTTCATTTATTGCAGATAGTAGCAAATAATTGAGTATCACCTAAGGTAAAACTCCAGGCAGGCACACACTGTACTCCTAGTACTCAGGGACCTCAAGCAGAGGGTTCCAAACCAGGCTTCAGAAAAAGCAGTCCGCATTAAACAATCTGCCTTTAAAAGGAAACGTTTAGGAGGGTGGAGAGATAGCTTAGCAGTTAAGAGCACTTGCTGTTCTTGCAAAGGACCTGGGTTTGCTTCCTAGCACCCAATGGCAGCTCAAAACCGCCTGTAACTCCACCTGTTTTCTGGTCACTACGGGCACCAGGCATGCATGTGGCATACATACATACAAAATATAAATATTTTAAAAATAGATCTATTTATTTGGTATGTATACAGCACTCTGCCTGCGTGTGTGCCTACAGGCCAGAGTAAGGCACCGGTTCTCATTATAGAGAGTTGTGAGCCACCATATGGTTGGTAGGAATTGAACTCAGAACCTCTGGAGGATCAGACAGCACTGTAAACCTCTGAGCCATCTCTCCAGTCATACATCTTAAAAACATAAAACAGGTATTTCAATGACGTCTTTAATGTTTGCATACTATGGTTATTAATAGGGTTTGGTTTGAACCTGTCTCTCCTTGCTCTCTGTTTTCTGTTCGTCTCCTCTGTTCCCTTTACCTATTCTCTTTTGTCTGCTTTTACACTGAGTGCCTTTATGATTCCTTTACTGATTGGTTAGTGGAAATTTCTTGGAATGTTTATTTGTTTTTTGTTTTTTTAATCTTGGTGACTGATTTAAATTCTGCATGTCTTTGGCTTGCCCATGTCTTCTTCCAAGGGATGCTGTATCATTCCCTGCACAGCTTACAACTGCGTACGCCCACTTCCCTCTGCTTGGCCTGTAAGCTATTACAGACATGCATTTGTTTTCACAAAATTCATAAACCCCAAGATACATTGTTATCATTTTCAGTTAGACAATGATCTTTTTCAAGGTTTTAAATAACTTTTTTAAAAAACCCATCCTCACCTAGGCGGTTAACATCTCTGATGTTCTGAATTTCCTTTTAGATTCATGTTTATTTCTGTGTAGGTGTGTCATGGTGTGTGTGTGTGTGTGTGTGTGTGTGTGTGTGTGTGTTGTGTGGAGGTCACAGGACACCCGTAGGAGTAGGAGTGGGTTCTCTTCTTCTACACATGTGGGTCCCAGTGGTTAAACACAGGCTTTCACACTTGTCAGCAGGTGCCTTTAACCTCTGAGCTCTCTTCCTGGAACTAGACCCAAAACCCAGCTTTGACAGGTTTAGTGCCTATAAGGCCTTGCTCCCCTGTCTTCTATCCATGCTGTTCCCTATGAGAAGCAGAACATCATCCTTTTCTCCGTCTCGTCTCTTCTGCCTTGGGACTTCCTAGAGCAGCTGCTGAGTGTGAATTATTTTACTTTTCATCTCTGGAAATGTCTTTATTTCACTTTAAAATTTAATCAACTTTATCTAGATGTAATTTCTGTACCACACAATTTACTCACAAAAAGGTACATTCAATTTTATCTTATTTTTAAAGTTTAAAAAATATGTGTGCGGGGTTGAGGATTTAGCTCAGTGGTAGAGCGCTTGCCTAGTGAGCACAAGGCCCTGGGTTCGGTCCCCAGCTCCGGAAAAAAAAAAAATATATGTGTGCAAGCAAGGTGTGGTGGTGGCACATAACTTAGATCTCAGCAATCCCGAGGCCAAGGCAGGCACATCTCTGGGTTGGAGTCTGTTATATGCACGTGTAGGGGTCAGAAGACAACAGGTGGGAGTCTGTTTTCTCCTTCTATTCTATGGATCCCATGGATCAAGTTTGTTTGTTAGGCTTGTTAGCAAGAGCCAGAGCCATCTTGCTGACCTGATTTTAAAACATTTTTATTGGCATTCATTTCAGGTAAGTTTTCACCCCTCCTTCTTCAGCCCGGCCCGGCCCTACCACTGCTAATCTTCTCCTTATTGTTATAGATTTGCCTGTTTGAGGGATTTTGTGTATGTAAGTAGCATCGCACACTGCACAGTCTCTTGTGCCTGGCTTCTTGCTGTGTGTGTGTGTGTGTGTGTGTGTGTGTGTGTGTGTGTGTGTGTGCACCTGCACACGTATGCATGAATAACAGCATGTCTGTGGAGGTCAGAGGATGACTTGTGGCAGTCAGTTCCCTCCTTCTACTGTGTGGGTCCTGGAGATGAAACTCAGATCATCAGATTTAGCGATACATGCCCTTTTTTGTTTTCGTTTTTTATTTTGTTTTGTTTTTGAGAAATGATCTCTTATTATGTTGTTCAAGTTACTTGAAGTGGAAATTTCTTGTTTCTTTGGAGACTTGGTTGCGCCATGTGATTTTTTTTTCCTGGAAACTGTCATGCATATGAGAGAATGTTTTGCTGAAGCGAACACGTGGGAGGATACTTTGTTGAGAACAGATGTATGATGTTTTTCTGGCAGCTGCCTGGGAAAAGGACATGCGATGTTTTGCTAGAGGATGCTTGAGAGGACATGTGATGTTTGGAAAGGGCATAGGTATAACCCAACAGCACAGTGACATTGGCTCACCTTGTCACTCTTTGCTGGTCTTCCTTAGGTTTTGCCTGTAGTAATGATGCTGTGGCATTGGTTCCCCTTGCCTTCCTTGCTGATCATCGTTTGTTGTGACTTTCGTAGAAAGAAACGCACCAAAGAACTTCTTGTGATATTCTGGTGGCTTATGGTCACTTCCGTGGACTCAGGCTGATTGGCAGAGCCTTGTGGTTTCTTCTGTATTGAACTGTGGTTGCTGATTCATGAATGGTGTTTGCGAGTGGATTGAACCACTGATGCTGATTCGTGTGAATTGCTGATACAACAATGAAAGCTGGAATCTCCCCAAAGAACTATTCCAAAACAGGTCCTCATCCTCCTTTGCCCTGTTTACCTTTACATTCTACCACCTCTGGTGGGTGGTGGACTAGAAGGGAGGTTAAAGCATTTAACCTTATTAAAATAGGTTTTAGAAAATCTAAGCCTACACTGTCTTAGCTAGGGTTTGCATTGCTGTGAAGAGACATTACCAAGGCAACTCTTATAAAGGACTGCTGCAAATAGTTTTCACTACCCAGCCTAAGCTCTGTGAATGGGCTGCGCTACCAGCCCCAACCCAGCTTCCCTTAAATCCACGGGTAACAGACACATACCAGGTTGCTCATTTTCAACTTGCCTTCTGACACAGTTGCTGGGTGCTACTATCTCCTGCCTGGAAAAGGTGCCTTTATGGTTATTCTTGTCTCTGCTCCTCCCACCTTCCCTAAACTTTAGTGGCTCAGTCACATCTAGCCCCTGGCAAATGCCCCTGACCACCTGCCTATAGGAGTGGCCTGTGTGGTCACTCCATTTTGAGATCTCACGTGGCTCTTCCACCCTCCTCCATCAGAAGCATGGTGAAACTCTGCCCTTCCCCCCTTGCATCTATGTCTTTTCCTCCAGGAACCGGGAAGTCCCACCTATTCCTTCTGCCCAGCTATTGGCCCATGGCTTCTTTACTGACAGTTCAAGAAGCAATTAGGGAACAGGACAGTATGAGAAGCCACCCCTACCAAGGACAACATTTAGTTGGGACTGGCTTGCAGGTTATGAGGTTCAGTCCATTATTATTGTGGTGGAAAGCATGACGGCACCTAGGCAGGCATGGTGCTGGAGAAGCTGAGAGTTTTACATCTTATTCCGAAGGCAACCAGGAGAAGACAGGCATCCTCAGGCAGCTAGGAGGAAGCTTTCTACCATAATGGGTGGAGCCTGAGCATAGGAAGAGACTCCAAAGCCCACCCCCACAGTGACACACTTCCTCCAACAAGGCCAAAACCTCCTAACGGTGCCACTACTGGGGCTGGAGAAATGGCTCAGTGGTTAAGAGCTCCGACTGCTCTTCCAGAGGTCCTGAGTTCAATTCCCAGCAACCACATGGTGGCTCACAACCATCTGTAATGAGATCTGGTTTGTCTGAAGACAGCTACAGTGTACTCATATACATTAAATAAATAAATAAATCTAAAAAAAAACAAAACAGTGCCACTCCCTATGGGCTAAGCATATTTAAATCACCACATTCCACTCCTGCCCCCGATAGACTTGTTCAAACACATGAGTCTATGGGGGCCATTCCTAGCCATAGCATAGCCCACAAAGTCCTATAGTCCATAGCAGTCTCAACATTAAAAGTCCAACGTTAGAAGTCTCTTGAGATTCATCCAATCACTTAACTGTAATCCCCTATAAAATAAAAATCAAAAGGCAGATCATATACCTCCAGCATTGCAGGATGTACATTATCATTCCCAAACATCATAGTAAGGAAATACTGGACCAAAGCAAGACCAAAAACCAGCTGGGCAAACTCCAATCTGCATCTCCGTGTCCAAGTGCTCTCCAGAGCTCCAACACCTTTCATCCTTGTTGACTGCTGTTGGCAGATCTGGCATTCAGCAGCAATAAACTGTTCTGCTGGGCTTTTTGGAGACTTCCTTTGTCAATGCAATTAATATAGATCTCTTTACATTAGCCTCAGGCAGACTCTTTGGACAAGGCCAAAAGCAGGAACGTTCTTCGCCAAACCATCATAAGAACGGTCATTACAGTTCAAAGTTCAAATCTCCCTCAGCACCAGTGTCTTCCGTACTCCCACTAAGATGGCCGATTTAAGACTCACTTAAAGCATTCCATGGCTTTCCACATCCAAAGTCCCAAATTCCACATTCCTCCAAACAAAAACATAGTCAGACTTATTACAGCAATGCCCTACTTCTGGTACCAACTACTGTCCTAGTTAGGGTCTCTAACAGTCTTATGGGCCAAGCAGATTCAAACCACCACAGTAACTAAGTCAGGCCTAAAATATGGTTGTGGTTGGCATAGAATTCTGTGGACAGTTTGGGCTTGTGCACTTTGATGGCATCATTCCATTACCCATTTGCCTGTGTTCTTTTCAGGGAGAAATCTGCTGTCCTTGTCTTGGCTATCCTGTACTTTGCTCGGTTCTTCTCGCTGCTGTAGGGCTTTGAACAGTTGACTCGTGCTGTATTTGGAGCCTTTTCCTCATGTTCCTCACACTGGGCTTTATTGAGCTTTTTGAATGTGTGTGTTTATAGTTTTTATTAAGTAAGGATATTTTGCGGTGTTATTTCTTCAATTACTGTGATGTTTTGCTTTCCTACCTTTTCAGCGAATTAGATGTATATTAGATTGAAGATGTTACTCAGCTCACTGGTGATTTGCTCCATTTTAAAAATTATCCTGGGGGTTGGGGATTTAGCTCAGTGGTAGAGCGCTTGCCTAGGAAGCGCAAGGCCCTGGGTTCGGTCCCCAGCTCCGAAAAAAAAGAACCAAAAAAAAAAAAAATATATATATCCTGGAGTCTGGGGCTCAGGGGGTTCAGACCATTTGCTGTAGAATCACAAAGACCTGAGTTTAACACCCCTCCCCCCAGCCTACACTGGAGAACACATGCACAAACAATAAAGAATATCTTTACCCTCAGTGTTTCATTCCGTATGATTTTTTTAAAAGATTTATTTATTATGTATACAGCATTCTGCCTGCATATACACCTATACACCAGAAGAGGGCACCCGATCTCATTACAGATGGTTGTGAGCCACCATGTGGTTGCTGGAAATTGAACTCAGGACCTCTGGAAGAGCAGACAGGGTTTTTAACCACTGAGCCATCTCTCCGGCCTCCTCTGGATGGTTTTTAAGGGTGTCTTTGGGTGTACAAATTGTTTCCTCTGTGATGTCATCGTGATTTTCATTTCTAGAAGCTAATTTGTTTTTTTTCTTTCATTTTATTTTTCATATTTCAGTAGAGCTTTCTGAAAACTCAGAGTATCGTCTCAATACCTCCTTATCCTTCAGCATCCTTGCTGGTTAATTCTGATTTGTGTCAGTTTTCCATTGCTTTTACTAATTTCCAAGCTCCCTTGTAATATCTTCTCATTTCTTTTCATGTGGTGTTTGTGTGTGTGTTTGTGTGTGTATGTCTGTGTGTGTTTGTGTGTGTGTGTTTGTGTGTGTGTGTTTGTGTGTGTGTGTTTGTGTGTGTGTGTTTGTGTGTGATGTTGTACGATCTACCTCATTGGGTAACTCTTGTTTTGTTATTCTTGTATAAATGCTTGTACGTTGTGCTGGGATGTGGCTGTGTTTGGGAATAGCTTCTATGAACTGAAGATGAGTTCACTCAGTCTGGGGTTGGGTCACCCTGCTGAGGTACATCCTCCTCCTTTGCTCACTAGACTCACAGGTTTCCGTTCCTGCTGGTGAATACAGACAGACACTGCCTCTGCCCCAGCTCTACTTCGTCACGCGTGTTCCCGTGTTTTCTTCTCCAGCCTCAGAGATGGCTCTTCCTGCGAGCATGCAGGGTCACACACTTAACTTTGCAAGCTGAGCCTGTGGAGATCTGATGTGAACTCTGGGCAGCATCTCATCCTGTGCCCTGTGAGGTCTGTCTCCCTAGACTCTTGGCTTGTTTTCAACTCAGGAAATGTTCTTCCCTACTGTGTTGTGGCCTGGAAATCCTTGATGGGGAACCTGAGGCGACCCAAGACTCCCTCCATTCTTTCTCATTCATCAAAAGTCCTATGGCCTCCTTGCCTTATTCGAAGCTTTTAATTTGGCCTATTTTGTCATGTGTGTATGTGGTTGTGCATGTGTGCACGTGTGCGTGTGTGTGTATATGTTTGTGTGTGTGTGTAGAGGCCAGAAGTTGTTGCCAGATGTTTTTCTTCATTGCTCTGGCAAGCACTTTACCCATTAAGCCATCTCCTCGGACCCCCAATTTTGGCTTTTGTTGTTATTTTAAATAGGAAAAATTCTGGGCCAGAAGCAGAAGTTAAATTAAATGCAAGTGCCTGATTAGACAAGCTATTTAAGAAATATTCATTGTCCTTTAGTGTTGGCATACACCTTTAATCCTAGTGCTCAGGGGGTAGGGGCAGGGGGCAGAATGAGGCGGGTGCAGGGCAGAGTGAGGGTGGGGGCAGGCCTCTGAGTTTGAGGGCAGCTTGGTTTTTACAGACCAGTTCCAGAACAGCCAGGGTTACACAGAGAAACTATGTCTTGAAAAATGAAAAAAGAAGAGGAAGAAGACAAGGAAGAGGAGGAGGCAGAGGAGGAGGAGAAAAGAAAAAGAAAGATACCAAAGAAAAGTATTCTTTGGGATGGAGAGATGGCCGCCGGTTAAGTGCACTTACTGCAAACAGCTTGGGTTGGTTGCCAGCCCCGCCCACATCAGGCACCACTAGTTCTGTTTCCAAGGGATCTGATGCCCTCTGCCATTTTGGGGGACACACGCACTCGTGTGGTGCACAGAAACTCAAGGATATACACATTTAAAAATGTTCTTTAGGGCAGGTGGATTGGTATATGTGTAACTCCTGCACTTGGAAGGATGAGACAGGAGTTCAAGGCCAGCCCCGAGCTACAGTTGTAATTCAGTAAGAAAAAGGAGGAAAATCATCAATTTTAATATAGGTAAAGGATCTCACCCACTGTGATTCCAGTACTCGAGAGGCAGGTGAATCTCTTGTGAGCTCAAAGTCAACCTAGTTTAGTGACTTTCAGGCCAACCAGAGCTACATAGTGAGACCTTGTCTTCAGTTTCACCGTGTTTCTTTGAAGAAGACAGAGATAGTAATAGGTGTATGTTGCATCAGCAGCCACCAGGGAAATACAAATCAAACCCTCAGTGAGATGCTGTGTCAAGCCCACCAGGATGGCTATAAGGACCACAGTTAACAACAGGTCTGGACAAGGATGGGTGTATTGGACAGGTTCTCTAGAGTTTTAGAACTTATGGGATGTCTGTCTAGAGTGAGGGGATTTATTGTAATGATTTACAATCTGTAGTCCAGCTAACCCAACAATGGGCAGCTTTGAATGGGAAGTCCAAGAATCCAGTAGTTGCTCAGTCCCAGGAGGCTGGTTGTTTCTGCTGGTCTTCTGTAGAAGTAGATTCCAACAGATGTGCGCACATAAATGCAAGCCAGTGAAGAAGAGCGAATCTTCCTTCTTCCAATGTCCTTATGTAGGTCTCCAGCAGAAGGTGTGACCCAGATTAAAGGTGTGCACCACCACACCAGGATCTGGAACTTGTTTTGTCCCAGGCTGACCTTGAACTCAGAGATCTCCTTGCTTCAATCTCCTGGGATTAAAAGCGTGTACTACCTTGCCTGGGCCTAAGCTTTTCATAGCCACTATGCCTCAAGATCTCCGTGCCTAGATCCAGGTCAGAAACTTGTGTCTTCCAGCCTCAAGATCTGGATCACAGATGAGCCCTCCAATTCTGGATTGTAGTCCATTCCATATATAGTCAAGTTGAAAACCAGGAATAGCCCTTCCAGAAGGGGAAACAAGAACCTTGATAGTGGGGATGCAAAATGTCGCTGTTAATCTGGAATGCAGTTGCCAGTTCCTTAAAAGCTAAACATTAAGAGTTACCATAGGACTTAGCTAGTCCTCTCCTCACTAAATACCTAAGAGAGATTTAGGTATTTAGCGCCCACAGACATAGGCACACACTCCTCAAAAAATACAAAACAAAACAGAAAAGCAAAAAGCAACAAGCCAAACCAACCAATGAAACACTGTACATGAACATCCACGCTCAAAATAGCTAAAGCCCAAAGCCAAACTGAATATTTAGAACTGATAGGTGAATAACTAGTATGTTGCCTATCATGCAGCGATGTTATTCAACCATAAGAAAAGAACAAAGGGAGGCTGGAGAGATGGCTCAGCGGTTAAGAGCACTTGTTGCTCTTACAGAGAACCTGGGTTCGATTCCCAGCACAGACATGTTGGCTCCCAATCACCTGTAACTCCAGTTCTGGGGATCCATCGCTCCCTTCTGATTTCCATGGGCATCAGCTATGGACATGGTGTACAAAGGAAAAGCACTCATACACATCAAATACATCTAAAAATACCTAAAAATAGCACAGAGCACAAAGCACCGATGTGTTCTACAACACGGATGAACCTTGAAACACGCTGAAGGGAAGTCCCTGAGGCCGCGCTGTACACACAGTATGCATGGACGTTCAGAACACCCACATAAATAGAAACACCGGTAGCTCGGTGCTTACCAGGGCTTGGGAGGCTGGGAGTGATGGCCAGAGGGCATGGATTCAGATCCACTTGATGAAATGTTCTGAAATAGATTGTGGTTATATAACCTATATAAACGCCTACTAAAAGCTGTTAGAGTGTGCACTTTAAGTGGGAAAATCGTGTGGTGATGTCTCTGTAAAGTTGTGAGGGTGATGTTGTTGTCGCTGTCGTTGTTGTTGTTGTTGTTGTTGCTGTTGCTGTTGCTGTTGTTACAGCTATCATATACCATGTGTCCGTATGGGTAACTTGAGGCAGCGTCTGCAGTGCTCCTGCCGTGAGCTGATGGGGTCTAATTTGACACATGGCACAGTGTTTGTATCATCAGACCCTCTTCTCTTCTGCCCTCCTTGTCTCTTCCTCTCTCAGACACTGCCTATGGGCCCAACACTGTTCTAGGCACTGTGTGTCCGCAAGCTGACCCAGAAAGTCCCGTCCTGAAAGCAGCCGAGCTCTTGATTCTTCTTGCCAGTTTGTAGCAAAGAGGCCTTTGTTGGGACCACTTGTATATGTCCCAACCCGTGAAGAAGAAGCCTAGTCCAAAGGCACAAAATGGGGCCTCTGTACTCATGAGCTACTGAAGAACCCAGACAGATAAGATCCCTTAGTTCCTGTGTTGATCCATTTCCTGTCTCTAGTAACGCAAGGGCACAGGGTGGGCAAGTCAGAAAGATAAGACTTTTTGCAATATAGTTCTAGAGGTCTGGGTCAAGGGCCCATCCCGCAATGGCTTCCTGCTGTGTTCTGAGGCAATACAGGGCATCTTGTGGCAGGAGGCAAGGAACGGTTGTGTATGGTTGTTCTTTTTGGATTCTCTCTTTATATAAAGCCACTAGATTTAATCATGGGTCTGTCCTAGTGACCTTATCTGATCCATATCCCATTCCAAAGTCCCCGAGTACCAAGGTTGAATGAAATTTCTACTCTATTCCCTCTCCACAACGAGGATCAAGTTTTAACTCTCAGAGCCTCACCCCCAATCCAGTCAGAACCATTCCTGTCTGGGCTGTGTCACAGAGTCCTCATGGAGAAGGGAGGTGTTATCTAGTTATCTTGTGTCCCGGCAGAGACGTTAAACATCATGGTGAACACACTCAACAGGGAGTCAGTCAGCCATCACCTCCCTTCACAGACAGCCAGGGACACACTCCTAGGATTCCTCACCTGTCAATGCTTTACTCAGACTCTTGCTTCCTTCCCTATAAGGCTTGAGATTGACCTGCAGGATCCTGCACCAAAGCCTTGGTTGGTTGGCCGTGGTCTGTGAGCATACTCCCTAAGCATTTAGGTACCTCGCCGAAGTGCCTTCTAACCATAACACTGGGTCTTACCTGTAAGCCAGTCCTTGCCTCTGTTAATGACAGATGCCTGTTTCTGTTTTACCACAAACTGACGACAGCTACGTCCAGTGGTGGTTATTTGCGGGCACACCTTATCTCTCTTGAGACAGTGTAGCTTCTAATTAATGGTGGCTTCCCAGTTTAGCCCTTTCCACACTCCACTGCTGTGCTTCAAGATACAGCTCCAAGAGGCAGCTTTGACAGAACTCACAAGATGGGCTCTGTGGTGGCCATCTTGTTACTGCACTGTCTCAGTCATTACTCTACTGTCTCAGCCTACTGGTATAGGCCGTTCTTCTCAGCCTCTGGCTGCCCCACTTCAGCATACGTGTCTTAGTGAAGATAGTAGAGCGATTTCTTCCAAAATCTCACGGTTTCCTCTTGGCAGCAGCCAGTCTATGAAAACTATTTTCTCTCTTAGAGCAGGACCTCTTACACTTTTTCACCCATGACCTCTTCCTTGCCTGCAAAAGCTTTTTGAACAGTTATTTGTGTTTGTGGGGTATGTGTGTTTGTGTGTGTGTGTGTGTGTGTGTGTGCATTGTGTGTGAGTGTGTGTGTACATTGTGTGTGAGTGTGTATGTGTGTTTGTGTGTGTGCATTGTGTGTGAGTGTGTGTGTGCATTGTGTGTGTGAGTGTGTGCATGTGTGTTTGTGTATGTGCATTGTGTGAGTGTGTGTGAGTGTATGTGTGAGTGTGTGTATGTGTGTTTGTGTGTGTATTGTGTATGTGCATTTTGTGTGTGTGAGTGTGTATGTGTGTTTGTGTATGTGCATTGTGTGAGTGTGTGTGAGTGTATGTGTGAGTGTGTGTATGTGTGTTCATGTGTGCATTGTGTGTGTGCATTTTGTGTGTTGTGAGTGTGTATGTGTGTTTGTGTGTGTGCATTGTGTGTGTATGTGTGTTTGTGTATGTGCATTGTGTGTGAGTGTGTGTATGTGTGTTTGTGTGTGTGCATTGTGTGTGTGAGTATGTATGTGTGAGTGTGTGTGAGTGTGAGTGTGAGTGTGTGTGTGTGTGTGTGTGTGTTGCAGCATTCATGTGGGGCTCAGAGGACAAATTTTGGGAGTCAGTTCTCTCCACCTGTACTGACTGGGTATGTCAAGTAGACATAAGCTGGAGTCATCACAGAGAAAGGAGGCTCAGTTGAGGAAATGCCTCCATGAGATCCAGCTGTAGAGAATTTTCTCAATAGTGATAGACAGGGGAAGGTCCAGTGAGTGGGTCCATCCCTGGGTTGGGTTGGTGGTCCTGGGTTCTATAAGAAGGCAGGCTGAGCAAGTCAGGGCAAGCAAGCCAGTAAGCAGCACCCCTCCATGGCCTCTGCATCAGCTCCTGCCTCCAGGTTCCTGCCCTGTTTGAGTTCCTGTCCTGACTTCCTTCAATAATGAATAGCAATAAGGAAATATAAATCAGATAAATCTTTTACTCTCAAATTTGCTTTCTGGTCATGGGGTTTCAGTGCACCAATAGAAACCCTAAAACACCATCTATCATATGTATTCTGGGGACAAAGCCATTTGCCAGCCCATAGTCTAAAAATTTTTAATAGACCTTAGATTTAGAGGTATATGATTAGCTATATAAATCAAATGTTTACTAATAATCATAAAGAAACTAGTTCTAAAACAACACTTTGGTATATGTAACATTTTGCCATTTATTAAAGATAAAATCCGATGTACATATGGATAAAATAGGTCGTATCTGTTTTTCTTCACCTAACAAGTAAATCTTGGCTGAATATTTGGTGTAGAGCCTCCTGGCTGCTTTTCAGGGTTGGTCAATGCTTAAGTTTTCTAGCCCACAGTGCTGAGAACTTCACCTCTCAGAAACATACAGTACAAGATGGCAGAGGAATATATTTTAAAAAGGGTTGGAAATTCTTTCCTAACCCCCAGTCAAAACCTATTGAACACTTTTTAGCAAAACTCAAGCCAGCAATTCAACCAGCAGTTTCAGAAGTCTGACACAGTACAATGCAAAACTTCATCAACTGAAACGTCCACGCCGAGTCTTGACATTTCAGTGGTGTGTACAGTAAACACATCGAAATCCATAACTTGGTGTGGAATCTGAGCCAACCTGTCTCAGGCAGCGTTCCCCGGTGTGAGAGATCACTGTGTTCAGGCCCTAGGCTGCAGTAAAGGATCACAGTTTGGTTGTGGTTATGCATTCAGAAAACTGTTACAGTTGCCAATTGCTTTCACGGCCTGTACAGGGGTCATGAACCCAGAAGAAGCTGGGTCTTAGCTAATGAATTTCCAAAGGCAACAGCCACAAAGTAACACCTTCCCACCTGCAAATTGTGTTTTACAAAGTGGTTGCCAGACTTGCACTCTGTGAGCTCTTCCAAGAAGTCAACTTTCTGTCTCATTCCTTTGGAATGCTGGAAGGTTTGTGAAGGTCTCAAAGCCCAAGGGTCAACCCAATGTAGAAAATCCCTCACTGAGACTCTTCTAGGCGATTCTAGGTTGTGTCAACACAGGGGTTCTGGCTAATAGCACTAACTGAGGTCCCAGCTGACCACCGACCTTGGTCACCAGCCATGGGTGCAAGGAAGTCCTCTACCTATCACTTGATTAAACTAGGAGAGTTTGTGAGAAGAGTATGGAGCTGATCTCAAGAAAGCCTCAGAAACTCAAGAGACAGCAATAAAAAGCTCTTACTTAAAACACATATATGTTATTGTATGTTTAAATTAGCTGTGTGTATATCGGGGTACCATACACCCATCTGAAGAGGCTAGAAGAAAGTGTCAATTGGATCTCCTGGAATTCCATATGAGTGCCAAGATTTGAACTCAGAACCTCTGAAAGAGCAGCCAGTGCTCTTAACCACTAAGCTATCTCTCTAGCCCCAAAGTTGTTGTTTTAAACTGTTAAGCTTTGAATGGCTTGTGACCTAGCAACAGATAATCAAAACATGGCATCCTCACATGCTACAAGTCTAAGGACAATTCTTTGTCCTTCTCTGTCTTTGGAAATGAAACCCAGGACTTTTCCTGCTAGGGAAATGTTCTACCATTCACACACACACACACACACACACACACACACACACACACACACACACAAACACACGGCACCAAACTGTCCTTTCTAGACCAGCTCCTTAGCCTGTCTCCTCTCCTTGGAGCCCCCAGACACCCACAGTGGGATTTCTGGTATCCGCCCCCTCTCCACAGGTGGGGAAATAAATACATCTTCCCAGCCATTCTGTAGAGGTGTCTGTCTGCAGTAAACACTAAGCAAATAATAGCTCATTCTTTAAAAATAAGGAAAATTATTGATATATTTAAAAACCTCTCTTAGCACACTAGAATGCTTATTTGCACAAAGAAAACAATCTTGCATAAGATCTGTCACTTTGAGGATAAACGGATCCCCAATATTTGAGTGGAAAGGCTGGACATGGTGGCACATGGTGACCTCAGGACTCCAGAACAGCCAGGGCTATGTAGAGAGACCCTGACTTAAAAAAAAGAAAAGAGTGGAGGATGAGAAGGAAGACAGCTTTTATGACAGAATTGTAAAGAGATTTTGGAGAGGAGGAGTCTTTTCTTTTTTCTTTTTTTGAGACAGGTCTCTTTGCATAGTTCTGACCGTTCTGAAACTCGCCATGTAGACCGGATTGACTGACTTCAAACTCTCCAAACTACACCACCATGCCCAGCCAAGGGACGGGGTTAATATAAATAACTTTGGGGCTTCTTAAGGTGTGTGTGGCCAGTTGGGCGGGGAAGGCTGAGTCTATGTGTTCTTGAATTCACCAGCAGGTGGCGATCTTACTCCAGGTCCTTGCAAACTTTGGCTTCACTTCCGTGGCCACAGTTCTGAAACCCAAAGGAAACACCTGCGCCAGATGAAGTCCCCTGAGAGATACCAAGGAAAGTAAGCTAAATGCCTGCTTTCCGGAAGCTCCCAGGCTAGTAAACTCCATGCTTCTTGAGTTTGCCCTTCTGGTGAGCTGGTTCTCCAAGAGTCATCCGGTTCTTTTTACTCCAGAGCTGAACAAGTATCACCCGGTCAACTCTGACAGAGCAGAAATCTGAATGTTTTCAGTCCAGATGACCCTGGAGGGAGTGTGGGGAGGGGCGCCCTCGACCAAAGAAAGAGGGGACCAAGATTACAAAGCCAGAGGGAACAAAGAGAGGGTGGGTGATTAGGACTGGCTTACCCAGAAGGGACAAGGTGGAGGGAAGAATAGTTGCCTAGGCAGCAAGGAAGGGGCTATCCTGCTGAGCCGGTCACCCACCCTCTGGCCACAGACACTACGGAAGTTCACAGACTTCCTGGCCCCTGCGTTGCCCTGACCTCAGAGGAAGCACCTTTCCCCTCCATCCCGGGCACTCCTGTCTCCCCTCCCACACCTACTTTGAGAGCCAAGCCTCAGCCTTGCCTATTTTGGGCAGAGACTGTCCAGGGAGTGAGAGGGCCTTGCTATGTGTGACTGTCCAATCGTTAGGCCCAGGAAGTGGAGGATGGAGGGGAGAGGAAGTGGTCACTTAAAAAGCTATCTAGACTGTTTCCCAATGTCCTTGAGAAGCCAACCCTGAGCCATTTCTGTGGACTTCTGGATCACCTCTCCCCTGGAACATTCTTTGCTCTTTATAATGTGGACTCTGGCGTTTCCATCAGCCCCAGGGCCTTGGCCGGGTTCCTCTGGGCCAGCGTTTTAGTTTTTCCTCCTGGATTTCCCCTTTTCTTGTCGCTAACCATCCAGTCAGTGTAGCTTCCCATTGGCCACATGTGACCTTTTCTGACCTTTCTGCTAGATATTGCTGTGGTCTTGGTACAGCTGGAAAATCTGCGTGCTGGCACTCTGGTCCCCAATGAAAGGCGTTGGGACTTCTAACAAGTGAGAGCTAGTGGGGGTCATTGAGTTATAATTGCCCTCCTGAAGGGATTCGGGCAGGCCATGGGAGTATTAGGTGGCTTAAGTTATTACAAAAGAGCAAGCTTTGAGTTTGAGGCTAACCTGGTCTACGTAGCAGGCAGACATAGAAAGCTGGAGCTCCATAGGCAGACCCTAGCTTTAAAGAAAAAAATTCTAGCCCAGCCTCTGCCCCTCTGTTGTTCCTCTCTTGCTGTGTGGCCTCTCTCTCACATACAGTATCTCTACCATGAGATACTGGTCACTGGTCACTGTGAGGCTTTTACCGGAAGTCACCCTGGTGGTGACACAGCATAAGAAGTCTGATAATCTCGGAGCGATGGAGGAGCCCCTTATCTTGGAGTCTAGGCTGAAGCTCTGGCCGGCTAAGAACCTGTGCAGAGGACGTTTGCTGCAATAGGATCCGTCAGGGAGATAATCGTTGTCTCATACAGAGAGACGGCATCAAAACAGCAGTGAATCAACCTTAAGGCCAGACACTGTGTGCCCTTCCGGTGTCTGTAGCCTCACCCTTTCCTCACATACTTGTAGGGAGTCCCAAGTAAGACTGAGTGTTACTTACAGTAAAAGTGCCTTCACCTGCCCGGTGACCTTGAGACCCAGTGACCCCGTGACCTGGTGCATAGGAACAACCCTATGATCTCATCCTAGTTCCTTAGCAACTTCAGAAGCTGCCCCAAACAGTACATTTGGCTACTGTAAAGACTTCTCAGAGAGACTCTCTTTGAGAGGGTATACCTTACTGGGTGTGTCTTTCTGTCTTCTCTGGTGCCCTTTCTTCTATTAGCCTGTTTTGAAATCTGTTTTCAAAAAAATAGCTTTTTGACAGACTTCAATTCTGTTTCCCTCCTGGAATTCTTATCTGTGGCAAAGCCAGTGATCCAGAATTACAGGAGTAGAAGTCCCTAAAAGATGAGGGACTGCCTCAGCCTGCTGCTGGCAGTTCTGGGTTCTATCTCTTGTCTTACTACTGACAGTTCAATGTTTTCAGATAACCCAGAGCTAAGAGCTAGATAAACCTCTTTTCCTTATAGAGCATCCAGACTCAGACATTTTGTTATAGCAACAGAACATGGATAAAGATAGCTCACAAACTCAGTAAAGCTTGTTAATTCCTGTGAGAGTCTAGGATCTTCCTTGGGGAACAGATGCAGAGGCTGATGAGTCCAGGTCAAAAATGCTGGGCCCCAACTCACATTTCCCTCCTGCCTTGCTTTGTCCCAGCATAGAGCTAAGAAGAACAGAGAACAGTCTGTGTGTGTGTGTGTGTGTGTGTGTGTGTGTGTGTGTGTGTGTTACATGTGTGCATATGTGTGTGTGTGTGTGTGTGTTTGCAGTGTAATGCAAGTACACGTGCATGTATGTGGGCACTCGTGTGGAGGTCAGAGGCCAGTGTTAGGTGTTTTCCTCTATCAGTACCCACATTATTTTTGGGGAAGTGGCCTCTCACTGAGCCTGAAGCTCATTCATTCAGCTAGATAGGCTGCAGTCACCTCTGAGGAAGCACTGTCTCTCACTTCCCTTCCCCAGTGCTGGGTGGGGTTCCCAGTGCACACCACCACATTCCACTTTCACACAGGCTCTAGAGATCCAAACTCAGGTCCTTATGTTCACGTGACAAGCACTCTTTCCCCCTCGGCATGTCCCCAGCCACTAGAAGAACCTTAAACACCACCTAAGTGTGTCAGTTGACTTATTCATAGTCTCAGGGGCCCATAGTGGCTTACCATGAATGCTACACAATAAACATTACATGTGCTCAAAGGCATCCACTTCTTTTCATGAATAATCCCAGCACTTCAGAGGTGAAGACCGGAGGATGGGAGTTCAGCTATGTGTGTCACAGCTCATGTGTGTGTGTCATAGCTTGTGTATGTGTGTCTCAGCTCATGTGTGTCACAGCTCATGTGTGTGTGTCATAGCTTGTGTATGTGTGTCTCAGCTCGTGTGTGTCACAGCTCATGTATGTATTACAGCTCATGTATGTGTGTATGGGGGTGTGTGTGGGTGTGTGTGAAAGAGGGGGGAGGGGGATGACCTCTTGTAGAAATGGGTCCTCTATTTCTATCATACGGATTCAAGGTTTCAAACTCAGGCCCACAAACCCTGGGCTTGCCGCCCCTCTATCTTTTGAGCTATCTTGTTGGCTCAAAACCATAAGTTTAAAAATTACCTTTTTATCAAACATAGTAGTTGTATATAAAGGAGGAAGGAGAAGTCAAGCAAACTTTTTATAATAAAACATAAGGCTTTAAGGCCATGGGGAGGTATTGGAGTCCACGGGGAGTCCAGTTACCCCTCTTTACTGCCAGGCCTGCTTGCTGGAGACTCTGAGAATGTTGTGGTGGTCTGGCCACTTATTTTATGCAGGAGGAGGGCTGGCTGGTGGCTAGAGCATGGGCACACAGCCGATGAGACAATTACCCCTCCACACCTGTGTCCTCACATGCAGACATGAGCCTTCTGTCACTCACTCACTGCCCATGAGAACAAAGAAGACAGGGGTGGAGAGACCTGTCCCTCAATGGTGCTGGGCAGTTAGCTCTGTCTTTATCAGTGTTTTCAATGATTATGACAGAGCTGAGGTGCAAACTGCCAGTTTGAAGTTGGAGGTTTGGTTTTTGTTTTAGTTGTTTCCCTCCCTCCCTCCCTCCCTCCCTCCCTCCCTTCCTTCCTTCCTTCCTTCCTTCCTGTCATTTATTATTTTTTCTTTTATTGTTTATTGTTGTTGGGCTTTCTTGTAGCGCAGGCTGGCCTTGCATAGCCAAGGATAGCCTTGAACTTCTGATACTCCACCTTAGAGTAAATCTTGAACAAAACCTGCCAGACTCTGACTGAGACCCTCTGTTGAAACTCCAGCCCTTTCCCTGTCACCGCCATTGCTTAACTCAGCCATCCACCATCACCCGCATCCTGGTAGCCAGATGGAGGCATTTTCTAAAGATAAAACAGCCTTGTCTGGACAAACAACCCCAGGAGGGAGACCCTAAGGACTGACACATAGTTTTATGACTCTGCACTAACTTCCCACTCACCCTATGGAAACTCAGGTATCCCTTCCCTTATGGCAGACACTCCTCCCCACCCCCCCCACCCCGTATCTGCCCCCTTGCTGTTTGAAATAAACAGCCCTGTCTGTTGAGGCCAGACTGGTCTCTTTTCTGCTCCCTCTCTCTTTAAGCTGCCTTGGGAATATGACAAACACTCCTCGAGTCCACCTCCTGAGTGCTCAGATGATAGACAAGTTACAGTAGCATGCCTGGTTTTGTGCAATGCTGGGGACTGAACTCAGGGCTTCCTGTGTGTTAGGCCAGCACTCTTCCGAGCTACATCCTCATCCCTAAGAGGGGGGATCTCTGAAATCACCGTGGATCGGGTGTTCTCACAGGCTTTTTTTTTTTTTTTTTTTATTCCATCAGCTCTAAAGTGACTCTGTTGTCCCTTGAGAAGCATGAAAATTGACACTTGTCTGGTGGGACACAGTTCGTGCCTAGCAGCAGGGCCTTGCCTCCAGAACCATTGTGCCTCCCCAGATTTGTGTCTTTAGCACTAGTGGATCCTCAAAGGATGAGTCACATATTTGGGCAACTCTGGGAACAGTAAAGGAAACTTAAATGGCTCGGTAGTGAAAAGGATGAATATTCTTGTTTAACAGATGTTACATCCTGGTCATCCTACCTCTTTAGGGGGAGGGGAGTGACTAGAACAGACTGTGTAGACCAGGCTAGCCTCAAGCTCACAGAGATCTGCCTGCCCCTGCCTCCTGGGTGCTGAAACTAAAGACCAGACCGGACCTTACCTTTCCTGATCTTCCCACTCATTTTCTTCTCCTGGTGGCGCCATGCTTCCCAGGTCTCTTCTAAAACAGCATGAAGATGAAGACCTGGTGCATGTCATGATCTGTCCCATCCCCAGCCTTCCCCTGACCTCCATGGCATGCCTGTTATCCCAGATCTGTGATAAGTCCTCAGTTTCCTTTTCGGGCTCTCAGCCACTCTCAAACGGCAGTGTCCCTTGGGCTTCTAGGCCTGCTCCTCTTCCCAAATTCTCTCCAGACTGACAACCCCACATCTCTACCTTTAGCCCCAGTCCCTCCCTCTTTGGCTCTGTGTATAACTGCGTACTAGATATCCCCAGGCACTTCAAGTCCAGTGAAACTGAGGTCATCATCTCTCCCTGCTCCTCATTTGCATGTCAAGCTTCCTCTGTAGCAGCCAGCAGAGACCGGTTGGCTCTGATCACGTCATCTGTAGGTGTGGGTACTGCTGCCTGATGGAGCGGGTCTGGGCACAGTTGAATGGGACCAGTATCACCAGGGACCAGTACTCCACCCTATGGAAATGTAGGCATAGCTGTCACCCCAAGTATGGAGGATGCTTTCTGGACTGCGATTTCAACAGGAAGCTTGTGCTTGTTTGCAGGGCTTGTACGCCGACATTATCTTTGACTCAACTCATTCCCAAGGTGTTCCTTATCTGCTAGGGGGCTCAGTCCAAGCCCACACGATGGCAGTGTGCAAGAGATCAATATAAACAAATGTATGAGGTGCTGAAGAAAACAGGAGAAAAGGAAGGGCATGTCTGGCTTCCTTTACCTCCATCCCACTGCCTACATGGTTGTGTTCCTCAGCTGTGTATGCAGACACAGCCTTTGCGTGGATAAGCATGTTGACCATGACACACTGAACACCATTCTATTGTCGAGTTGCTTTCAGATGCACTGAGGACGGGGTGTGGTGTCACACAATTTAAATCCCAGCACTTAGCAAGCAGAGGCGGGCAGATCTCTGTGAGTTCCAGGCCAGCCTGGTCTACAAACTGAGTTCCGGGACAGCCAGGGCTGTGTTACACAGAGAAACCCTGTCGCAAAACAAACAAACAAACAAAAAACAAAAAACAAAAACAAAAAACAAACAAACAAACGAAGATTCACTGAAAGAAAGACAGGTTCGGCAGCCGTTTCTGGTTTCCTTCCCCTGGCTCAGCTAAGAACATTTCACAGAACAGATTGGTATTCTCCCTCAGGGAAATCTATCGGCAAAGCCACTGAGGACAAACCCAGACCAAAGAAGGAAATGCAGGCGTTTGCTCTCTTGTAGTCTTGGGCAGAAATCCAACGCTTGTCTCTCCTGGATATTGAATACTGATGCTTCAGGGGAACCCCAGCCGTAGGAGTGACAACTGGGCCTGGAGCCCACGGTCTCTAAAGCTGACTCTAGTTCCTTAAATTAATACACCTGTCCAAGTATAAGAAAGACCCAGAATCCTCCTGGTTTCTCCTCTTAGTCTTGAATACATCAGATAGGGGAAGCTATGCCTTCTGCAAATGCTGGGTGAGTGCTTACAGACACCCTGGGTTTGGAGAGAGTCCTACTTGGGTTTATTGTTGTTCTTGTTGCTATGATAAACATCATGATCAAAAGCAACTTGAGGAAGAAAAGGTTTATTTAGCTTATATTCCCAGGGAACGTTCTACCACAGAGGGAAGACAGGGCGGGAATTGAGCAAAAACCACGGAAAAATGCTGCTTGATGTTGTGCTCATGCTCAGCTAACTTTATTAATAAATAATAAATAAAAAATAAATAAATTACTGTTTTTTTTTTTTTTTCAGAGCTGAGGACCAAACCCAGTGCCTTGTGCTTGCTAGGCAAGCGCTCTACCGCTGAGCTAAATCCCCAACCCTGATTTTTAAGACAGGGTTTCTCTTTGTAGCCCTGGCTGTCCCAGAATTCATTCTATAGACCAGGTTAGCCTCCACCTCAGAGACCCACCCTCCTCTGCTGTGTTTAAAGGCGTGGCACCACCACGCCTGGCCCTGCTATCTTTGTAAATACAGCTGGACTGCCCTCGGTGGGTTAGGCCTTCCCGATCAATCAACAATTAGCAAGGCAGAAAACTCCGAAGACATCCATCCTCACAGGCCAGCCTGAGGGAAGGGTTTCTTGAGTTGGGTTCCCTCATCCCAGGTAACTCTTGACTTCGTTGACAGCCAACTTTACATGGAACAGTGGGTCTCTCGTAAACGATGGGTCAGGTTCAACGGTCGATGTGACTTATGGGAGAAAGAAAGAAAAAAGAGCCCAGATAAATGTCTCATCGTCTGAATCATGAGATGCTTAACTTTATTTCTGGAAGAGAGTAGATTCAATAGAGCTGCTCTCCCATCCCTGACTAGTCTCTCTTTGTTTATGACACCGGGGAATGAAGCCAGAAGCCAGGGCCTTGTACAGTACTAGGTGTGGGTTCTACCACTGCGCTATGCCCACGGTTCTCTTCTACTTTTTATTTTGAATTTGAGTCTCTCTCTCTCTCTCTCTCTCTCTCTCTCTCTCTCTCTCTCTCTCCCTCCCCCTCTCCCTCTCCCTTCCTCTCCCTACCCCTACCCCCCCTCTCTCTGGGTGGTGTTTGCAGTTGGGGATAGGTAGGCATTCATGAGCCAGCCGTGTGAGTGGAGGTCAGAGGGCAACTTCTGGGAGCTGGCTCATTCCTTCTACTATGAGTTTTGCTCAGCAAACTCCTTCGCTCGCTGAGCCATCTCCCTGGTCCTTTCTGTTTTGAGTCAAGGCCTCGCTAAGTACACAGCCCGGCCTTTCAATAACTGTAACTCAGGCAGGTCTTGAGTTTGTGTCCTTGTCTCAGCTTCCAGAAGCGCTGGCCTTACAAGTCTAAAGCCACGGAATCAGGCCCCAGGGCTTTCAGTGAAGCCCACGAGCACCTGACCCCTGACACAGAGCGAAAGATATAGCAAGCTATACCTAGAGATGCTTTCGAGGCGGCAGAACACAAATGTGACTGTCCCCGGTGGACACAAGAGGCCATTTCCTCCGCGAAAAGTGTAGATGGCCAGGACGCGTTAGAAAGGTCCCACCAGGCATATCCATAACAGCTTGTGAAGCCATGCTGAAATCACAGTGTGACTTATTTCCCTGCACTTGGTGAGAATAGTGTGAATCAACCTGCAGTGAGGATGGCAGTCTTCGAGGCCCTTTGACCTTAGAACTCATCCGTAGTAAGGATGCTAGGAACTGGGACTTTAATCATAGCACTTAGGAAGCAGAAATCTTCCTAAGATAGAACTCAGGGAAATCTCTGAGTTCAAGGCCATCCTGGTCTATATAGTGAGTTCCAGGCTAGCCAGGGCTACCCAGTGAGCCTCTATCTCAAACACAAAAATGTTACAAAACACAACGAATAACAACAATTATCCTATAAGATAGAAGAGGGCCTCCTTTGAGGCTCTACCACACCAACCCGAATCCCCGGTTACGGAGAGCATAGTTTTCCTTGCATAGTCCTCATTTAGTTCAGTCCTAAGGGAATCGTCGTGCTTCTTGCTTGGAGCTGTTTGTACCCATAGTGAAAATGGACCTTTTCTTTTAAATCTTTTAAATCCTGACACGTATTAGGCCCAGGAGCAGCAGTTCACTTCTAGGACTGGGTTTCTGGACGGGCAGCTCTGCAGACTGAGAGCAGTTGGGCCCCATAACAAGTTTTGGTAACCACCGCAGAGACAGTTTTCGGTGGCCTGAGCCTGTGTCTGTCATTCTGTAGGTTAGCCCAGAGGAAGGTCCACTTAGGAGTGGGGGAATGATCTGTTGTGGGTAGCAGGGACATGGGGAAAGCAGAAGGACAGGAGCGCCAGGTGGAGGGCAGCGAGGCTAAGGGCTCCCAGGTCTTATAGGCTCTCATCCCCATCACATCCTGGTGGCACATATCCCTTTTACTGATGAACCTGATGTCAGCTGTCTGGCAGAAGTCAGTCACAGGAAGTAGAACCTTGCTTGTTTTACTCTGGAGTGCAAGTCAGTCCCCTCAATATTGTGACATCAGACCTCAAAAATTTAAGGACCCTCGCTCTCTTCCCTATAGGGGGCCCAAATTTATCTCTAGTCTGATTTCACAACTAGGTCTCGCCTGTCCCACGTGACAGACCAGGAACTCTTAAGCCAGCCCTTACCCCCCACGTAAAGATTGCCCCCCTCCCCAGATCTCCACAGGGTGCTCAGAGAAGCCACAGTTGGGGCAGGGCCACGCCCGGGCTCCCGGTTCTGGGTTTTGGGTGGGGGAGGGACAGCTTCTCCGTGACATCAGCCCTGTTGTGGTGCAGTGTGCAAAGCCTACTGGTTGGCGTGGCGCGGGAAACGCCTTCCGGAGGGGGGAAACAAAACGGCGCGCAGTACGGCGCAGCCAGCCACCGCTTCCCGGAGTGCTGTCGCCCGTGCGCCTCCTAGCAGCTGCCAGGTGAGTGCGCGCCCCGAGTAGCCCGCCTCGGGTCCCCGCAACTGCCCGAGCACCTGGGACGCACCCTGCGCCTATTGGTTTTTCCGGTCCTGTCGTAGCCCCGTCACTTGTAAGAAAAAGTTTGTAGGAAAAGTGATCCCAGGAGGGAGGTGGTGAGAAGTGGCCATAGTTAGCCCGCCAGTGCTTCCCTTTCCTGAAAACGCTGGGTCCCTCCCCATCCCGGGGCTTCCAGGGCAGCTGACTTTCGCGTGCTCTAGACCCAGGGTGACCCTGCTCCTCCCCACCCCCAACCCCCACCGCCTGCAGGTCTTGCAGAACAATCAGCGATTCTGTGGGCCACTGACACTCATTGTAAGGCTGAGGGATGAGGACATCCGTGCCACCCCTTCCCTCTCCCTCTGTTCCTGAGAGAAAAAGTGCCCGCGAGTGGGAGGGGGATGCATCTGGCTTGGTAGCCCCAGAGCGCAGGTCTGAGTTTTCTCCCCCCCCCCCCCCCCAGAGAACCAGATGGAAGCGGATTCATTTCACCTCCGCACTAAAGTCTTGGTGCTAGGTGAGAGACTACTGAGATCTCAAAGAGACAACAGGGGCCGATTCTTGAAAGCTGGGGAGCAGAAAGGACCTGAGAGAGCACATTATTTCTGCTAGTTGCAGTGTCACCCAACAAGCTGTTATCTGACAGGTGTTCCATCCGGGTGGCCCAGGTCTGGGTCTACTCTGCATGCTTCTGCTCCTGCACTGTTGCGATTGGTCAGAGCAAGGCTCTAGACTCTGAGCAATTACTTGATGTCAGGACCATGCCACCCACTTCTTGCTTCCTGAGGTGAATGAATGGGCAGGCCCTCCCCAGAGGGCACTGCACTGGGACACCATCACTGCATGCAAGCGGTCCATTTGCCTTTGGTGGAACATTTATCATGAGACCTACTCTGGAATTTTGGAGACAGGGTTTCTGAAAGGCAAGCAGACTGAGTTTCAACTCAGATTTGACACTTAATAACCAGATGACCTCAACGGCTCAGTTTTCTTCTGGGCCAGTACTTGGAGCATCTCTCTCTCTCTCTCTCTCTCTCTCTCTCTCTCTCTCTCTCTCTCTCACACACACACACACACACACACACACACACACACACACACACACACACACTGGCGTCCTGCTTTCTTTTTGCAGTAGCTCAGTGGACTGGACTTGTTAGCACTCTGTTATCTCTGAGCTAGATTGGGCTTCAGGACTGGACCCTAAAACGTCCTCCCTGACTTCTGATCCTCTCCCCAGGCCTTTGCTTAGGAAGCCAGGCCACTGTGTTGAGGAGAGACTGGTCTGAGCTCTGCCTAGGCATCTTGGAGAATCCAACTTGGCACTGCATACAGACCCTTTGCCTTGGCAAGGATATCCGGGGCGGGACAGTCAGTCCGGGAAGGAAGTTTATCCTGCAGAGGGTGTGGTGTTGGCCTGAGGAGGTAGAGAGGAGACTGTCCCCCAAGGCTCAGATGCTGAGGGATTTGGGAGGTTGTTGGAGAGAATCTGAAGGGCAGGGTCTCCAGCTCTGTGACTACCTGCTGAGAAAATGCGAGCAAGCTGCCTCTGGCCTTCCCAGGCACTGGCCTTCTTGGTTCAGCTGCTTTCTTTTGTAACTCACAGACTCTAGAACCAGTCAGTCCTTACTGGGTCAGAGTTGCAGGCTGAGAGGGTCATGTTTGAGCTTGATCGATGGTAAACCAACGTTGGGTGACTGAAGCTGGCTGTGGTGGCACGTGTCTAACCCTGGCACTTGGGAGAAGATGGTGGAGGATCACAAGTTGGAGGCTAGCCTGGGCTAATACCTAAAACAACAACAACAACAACCAGTCAACAATCAAATGCTGAATGAATGTATGTGCAGTCGTAAACAATTACCAACTAGTTTTTCCATGACTTTAGGGTTTGCAAGTTTTTATTCACTGTGGGTCTCCTGACAGAGAAAGCAAGTTGGGAAGAAATGTTAGTGATAAAAAGCTCCACACCATTCAGCTGTTTGGCATTAAGCAGGCAAATGCTTAGAGGCACCAGACTGGTTTCAATGGTCTTTCTTAAAGATACTATCGGAAGCAAGTGTCCTCTGTGCTTGCTGTGTGCCAGCTGGACCTAAAGCCTTCCCTGTGCTGTCCGTTATGAGGAAGGGGCTGGTGTTGGCAGCTGCTACAGATGGAAATGCTCGGCAGTGTTAAGGAACAGCTCAGGATCGCAGCTGGTCCCCGAGGAGCTGCTTTTCAAACTCTAGTCTGCTCCTACAGCCTGCAGTTTTTCTTTGCTCCTCCACACTTCCGCATTCCAGGTGACCTAAGGAAATGGAGTCATTCCTGAAGCCCACTCTGAGGCGACTGGTATTTAAAAGCATGGCTTTAGCATGGAAGGCTTCACGGTTAGATTGCCTGACCTCCAGGTTACCAGTCTGCTGCGTGGCTGAGGGTCCGGGGAGTTCCACAAGTCACTTCCCAGACACGCTTTCACCCCACCTGATCTGTGTCTGCGTTTTGGAGTCATGTTTTTAGGAAAGGAAAAAACAAAATCCTGGAAAGGAGACGGCTAGACTGGGGGGCTTCCTGTGGGAGCTGTCGCTTGAGGGATGAGAGGTAGCAGCTTGAGGCCTGAGAGGAGCCTCACCTACTGTTTCCAGTTGTCAGGATCGTCTGTGGTAATGACATGGCGTGGACTACGCAGCTTCCCAGGAATTTGCCTGACGTCAGTGTAGAGTAATTCCCATGTATGGTAAAGTGTTTAAATACCAGGCAGCTTGTGTTTCCAGACTCTGGCGTTGCCACTGTTATCCATAGAGAGTGAGTCTTAGGACTAAATAGAAAGCCCAGAGCTGGAATGCAGCCCAGCTGTCAGGAAGGTCCTCACCCCCGGGGCTGGGTGTTCTTCATGTGGGGGGTACGTGGGCCGGATCTCTCTGAGATGTCAGCTGTGAGCAATCCTTTGGTTCCCCCCCCCCCCTTTTTTAAAATTAATCAGAATCATTCAGACCTTTCTGTTCAACACAGGGCACAAACAACTGGTTCTGCTCTCAAACGTCATTCCAGGCAAAGAGCAGATTCAATTTGATCATAACTTAATTATAAGGTTTCTTGCACTCGTTTAGAAATACTTAAGGAAGTCTGGGGCTGGATGCAGCCCAGCAGTAGAATCTGCGTCTAGTCATGGGCCCTGTTTCCATCCGCACACATGGTAATCAGATTTCTGAACTCCGAGGGTAGATAGAGAGCTGGGGCTGGGGAGTGAGGGTCCTGGTGAGGCGGGAGAACAAGATCTCGGTTTCAGTCAAGGCTTGGGAGACATGGGACCTAGAATAATGACAGCTGGGTGAGGTCTGACTGACTTCTCAGAGGGGGACCACATACAAAGGACTAATGAAGTCACTTTTGGGGGACCTGTAAAGCTGAAACAGAGCTCATTTTGGGGGTGCCCCTTTCTACCAGGGACCTTTCTTCAGGGTAGGTCTGTCCCTTAGGCACTCAGGTGTCACACCTAAGATGCAGGCTCCATGGGCTCTGAACTGGCGCCACCTTCCCTCTCTCCTGGCTCCGCTCTGGGTTTGGGGGCGGGGAAGAGACAGCCGCAGGGTTGGAAAGGGTGACAACACTCTTGTCTACCTGGCAGGTTCCAGAGAGCTCAGGGAACTTCTAGCAGCTCATTTCTACCCAGATAAATACCTAACAGGTCTCTACCAGACCAAGAAGGTGGGGACTTAAGCCCTGAGCTGGTCAAACCCTCTTTCACCCGAGGGAACAGGGATTATGGAGTGGGAGAGATGGTGTTTTTCCACTAGAGAGAGATGTGAGGTGGCTTGTCAGGTGTTTGACCAGGCAGGCCCTTCTTGGGCATAGGTGGCTGGCAGGCTTAGAACCCAGATAGATGATTCTTTTGACCTGAAACATGACCATCTGAACCCATCACCTCTGTTAGACTTAGGATGAGTGTAAGAGTCCGTGCCCTATGTCCACACCATGCCCACCCCATCCTCTACTGCTATAAAGGTCTTGCACCCTTTTCAAATTGAGCCTCTGTAGAGCTAGGCTTCAGCCGAATAGGCTGAGCAGCAGGCTTGAGTTAGTCTGTCCGGAGAGGGCAGCCATTGCCTTCCAGCCTCTGCCTAGCCCTGAGGATCTTGACATTTCAAGTAAACAGCTGATGGGATGTACCCAGCCATTTGACAGAAAATTCAGATTTTCTTCTCTTTTGAGATTATCAAGACAGTTAACTAGGACAAACAGAACAAAGTCAGCAAGTCCCAAGGGGAACAGGACTCTGAATGAACCCTCTGTGGATAATGCAGCCATAGAAGACAGAAGTGAGTCCTTGTTGTTATTTTCAGACAGTCTTGTGAAGCACTAGGATGT
Source organism: Rattus norvegicus (assembly GCF_021556685.1). Classification (NCBI taxonomy): domain Eukaryota; kingdom Metazoa; phylum Chordata; class Mammalia; order Rodentia; family Muridae; genus Rattus; species Rattus norvegicus. The sequence continues at coordinate 49,736,320 of NC_141546.1, forward strand.
CCTTCCTAGTCTCAGTGGTGATCCTCCTGCCTCTCCTCCCCAAGTGGTTATATGCTTGTGCTCCTTAGCCCGACAGCAATGATTTGCTCATCTAGGGCCACATACCAGATACTCTGAAGAAAGATCCAGGCCCCTGCAAGTGACCAGGGGGTACTGGAGAACTAGACTCTAAGGAAACAGCTTGTCATAGACTCATTAGCTTAGCTAACAGGTGGGTTAGGAGATCCTCGGCCCCTACTTAGCATGCTAAGTCTCCTTCCAGACATAGATCAGTCAGGAAGGAAAGTGGTCAGGCATCTGTCCCCACATCTGACTGAGCTAGGCTGTAGGTGGCAACTGGAGGCATGGCCTCTACAGTGCAGTCCCATTTGTCAGTTCTAATTTAGGCGTCCCAACATGGGGAGCGTTCTGTTTTAGGGATGAAGTTGAGAAGTGCCACAGTCTAGGAAGAAGTGCACTGCACTGTTTAACCCCAGCTCCAATTTCAGTAAGCACTGGGCACAGCCTCCCCTAGGTCTTCTGTACCTCAGAACCAGGAAGGCAATTGAGAATGAACCACCATCCCTCTAATCCAGGCCTCTGGCTGACTAAGAGCAGCCTTCCTTTTAAGGCAATCTAACTTCCCCACAGGCGGAGTTTGGCTGTTGGCAAGAAGGGGCAGAAAGGAGGAGGTGGGATGAGGAGAGGCATCACCTCACTCTGGAAGGAGATGGCCCCAGACCTCTCCAGCTGGGATGTCTGCACACTGACTCCTGAAGGGTCGTCATCTAGCCAGAGAGAACAGAGCAAGCGTCCTGGCTCTGGCAGTGTTTCTGCTTTCCCTCTCGGAACCTCTGGGGTTCCAGCCAGACTCCCATCTCAAGGAATGGCCCAGACAAGAGACATCCTGATTAGACCCCCTACACTGGCAGGTCCTTGGGTTTCACCCATCCTCCCTGACCCCCCTCCAGCGGCTATGTTCCTGATTCCCTGGAGCCCTGCTGGATATGAGCCCCTGACATCGGGCCAGGGAGAACAAGGAGAGGCCTGTATGGAGCTGTGGGTCTCCCCCAGCGGGAGAAGGGCTTTGTGTCTGAACAAAACACTGCTTGGACCGGCTTCCCACCACGTGGCGAAGGGACTGTGACTCCCTTAGCGGGTGTCCCTAGGGACATGAGCCTGTCCCCTATTGCTTTAGGGGGTTGCACAAGAAGGAGAAGGTCCAAGAGGAAAATCCATCTTGATGAACTGCATACCCACCCCGGGCAGCAGCCCTTGAACTCGCTCTGTCCTTAGCCTGATGACTGGGGTCACAGGAGGGCAGAAACGTTTGGATCTTTCTTAGAATCCAGTTCTGCCTCCTACAGCTGTGGTGCTATGAACTGGTTGCCCAACCTCTCTGGACTTGGTACTCTTTATCTGCAAACTGGACATCTATCTCTTCCCTACCCTCAGAGGACAGCTGCATGAACTATCCTCTGATTCAGAACCTGGGTTCCCAGAGCAAGGAAGGAGCAGGGATGGCTGACAATTAGATGGTGATGTGTTTGCTTTTCTTGCTGAATTGCTCTTCCTCTTACATGGGCTTGTGGCCTCGAGTCTTTGTGTTCAACAAGTAGGGCTAAGCCCTGGGTCCTCAGGACAGAAAGAGGTTGAAGGGGTCATGAGAGGCTGGGATGGAGGCTGGCCCCAAGGTTATCTGAGGAGGCGGAGAGGTCATGGACAGGTAGAGGAAGCTACACCTCAGGAGGTGTGGGCCCGTGGAGCTAAGGTCAGTCCTAGACTGAGGGAAAGTGTGTGTGGAGAGCCAGCAATGGTCTCTCCAGTTCTTCTGTAGGAAGTGATGCGGCCAGCCTCATCTGCATCCTCCTAGCTAGCTCTTCAGGAAGGCATGGTCTGAGGCTTCTTTCATGTTGGGCTGGGCACTCAGGGTTGAACAGAGACTAAATTGACAGCTTCAGGTCTGTGGGTAAGTAAGACAAACCAGCTGAGGTCAAGCAAGCTGAGGTCTGCAAGACCCAGGGCAGAGTTCTGATGTATGGTGGCAGGACATCCCTGGTTTCTGGGGGCTATGGAGGGATGCTGTATGAGAAAGCTGGGAGCAGCTGCCTGGGGAATGATTAGGGTGTGTCAGGACCGTCGCTGTGTACACCACTTATGTGACTGTCAAGTAAGTGACTAACAGTAAATAAAGAGAGGTTGTTGCTTGTGTAACCAGCATGAAGAAGCACACTGAGCTATCGATTTGGCTTAAGCTGGTTGTTCAATGGCATCAACCGAGACTGGAGACTCCGTTTACTTAATAGAACTCTTTCAGTTCTATTTTGGGCTGACTGCCCCTTGTTCCTGTCTCCTTGCTTAGGGTAGGGGTGGAGAGCACTTGCTCCAAGGAAGGTCTCTTAGAAGACAGGGTAACTTGTTTCTTCCAGAGCTCCCAGGAATTCCTATTCTATACTCTTACACATAACCAACCATACATAACTAGGTTAGGCCCAGGTCACATGTCATGGCTAAAAATGAGACTAATATATGTAGTAGACATATTCTTCTAGGGGTGGCCATGCTTGCTGGGTGAAGGTGAGTCAACCAGGCAAGTGGAAGGGCTGGGAAGAGGAGCGGGGTAAGGTGCTTGAGGGCCGTAGAACCTTAAGGGCATGCATGGTATACAGCCTTGGGTGTGAGTGAGTAAGGAAAGGAGAGCAGAGCAGGACACAACTAGGGAAGAGTGAAGAGCCCCCATCTTTGTTCTTTTACAAACATAGAGGGTAGTGATGGAGAAATCGGGAAAAATTGGGTATGAGTCTAGCTGGCTCATCTGCAAATGGAGGTATTGTGGGTGAGTGCTCCTAGAGAAGCTCATTGGAAATTAGCTAGGGTTGAACTAAGAAGAAAAGCAGGGCTGCAGATATATGGGAGTCTGCATGGAAGTAGCAATAGATAGGTAAGAATGGAGGAGACTGGGTCTAGATGGAACCCCAGCTTTCAGGATGAGGGGATGAACATGTATCTCTCCTGCTCCGACAGTACTTTGTGCCTTTTGATGTGGTGGTGTTTGGCCTCAGTAATCCAGGAACCAGCATCACCACCACTTAGGCCGACTTCTCAGCCTGCACAAGGTTTACTGGGTCCCATTTCTAGGTCCCAGGTGCTGCAGAGAGATACATCTGACCTGGACTCATCTGAGCTTTTAAAGCCACCCATTCCCCCACTGCCCTTTGGATACCCATTCATTTACCTGTGTGTCGGGTGCTATGCAGGGCGTGGGGACTCCATGACACAGATTTGGGGGCACTTTCTCATTAGACTCCTTTGGCTCTTGAACAACAGACTCTTGCATCTCCCATTTGTTTCCTTCCCTAACACCCTGTGTCTACTCACTGTCCTCAACCTCCTTCAGACCCATCTTATATCCTCCATCGATTGAGCCTTCAAGAGCTTATCTTCCTTTCATAGGCTTCTGTTGGAGGAGCTTGGAGGGTCATTGCTCCTTCAGTGCTTTATTTTTGGTGGGGAGAGGGAAGAAGCAGGTCATCCACATAAGGACATCCAGCATCCTCGAAGTCCCATGCCACTGGCACGTGAGATCAGCTGTCTGTCCCCTACAGTTGCTGGCTTGTGTTTTATAATTTTGAACACTCATGGTATGCCAGACCTTTGACATCCCATACTTCCTCTAGTCACTGGAAATTACCTATGAAGAACTCTTACTTTCTTTTCCATTTTCAAGATGCAGAAATGAAGGTCTGGAAAGTCCAAGTCCCTTGTCCAGGGTCATCTCTCGAGTGAGAGGCGGGATCAAAACCAGACTGAACTATCTGGCACTTGGAGTGCTGGTTAAAGCGAGAGTCCTAGGCTCGGCCAATGCCTTCCTTCAATCCCAGCCCTAGGCTGTCAGGCCTAGAGAGGAGGTTGAGGGGTGGAGGGTTGTGGGGGTGGGAGGTGGAAGGGTAGGGTTGGGGGAGGTGGGTATAGGCTCTTCTACCATACCTGGCTTGTTTTGGATTTTAAGACATGTTCTTTCATTATGTAGCTCAGACTGGTCTCAGGTGTGTCTCAGCCTTTCAGTGTTGGCATCACAGGCAGGAGTTAACCCTTCCCTGCCGCCTAATATACCAGAGGATGTGTGATGCCTGTGTGTGTGGTTCAAAGAATGTTATAAAGGAGGGTCGGTGGGTCAGGCAGTAAAAGGTGGAGCCAGAAGACGCTGCCATGAGTGGAGATGGCCCATGAGCACGTGGCCAGGAGAAACACGTAACAGGGGACGTGATGGTGCGGGATTAAGTTAGGATTGCTACAAACCTGCCCTGTCTAGGCTTATAGTTTGTAAATAATATACCTGGATCATGTGTGCTGGCTGGGACCATAAACTCATTCTGCACTTGTACTTTGGCGTTCTCCCAGCAGATCCTACCTTTCCCTGTTCCTTTCTCGGTGATGACTCTGGGCCAGTGGATTGTGATGGCCCTGCCCTCCATCTTCTGGGTTACTTTTCTTCTACCCATATGTCCCTCCATTGACAATACGAGTGTTGCTTACTTGTGAACTTTGCGCTGCTTTAAGAGCGACAGACCCTGTTTGGGCTGCCCCCTTTGGAGCCATTCGCTGTGATGTGCCGTGGTGACACCTGGCCCAGTTAGCTCACTTACGCTGCGCCTGGATACTGTTTGCAAGCCTTGTATCTTATGATCTTTTCATATAGGTGTGGAACATAGGGCCAGTTCCCAGCAGCTCCCCAGCAAATAGGATGAAGTAGGAGAGGGAGGACCCCCACACATACGCGTGCGCACACACACACACACATCACACACACACATACATACACACATCACACACACATATGCTCACACACACACATACATACATACACATACACATACATACAGACATCACACACACATATGCTCACACACACATACATACATACACATACACATACATACAGACACATCACACACATACACACACGCCACACACACATACATACACACACACACATCACACACACACATATGCTCATACACATACATACACATACACATGCACGCATGCATGCGTGCATACACAAACTTGCCAGCAGCAGCTGGAGAATGGTCTTAAGAACCATTCTTGGGGTTGGGGATTTAGCTCAGTGGTAGAGCGCTTGCCTAGGAAGCGCAAGGCCCTGGGTTCGGTCCCCAGCTCCGGAAAAAAAGAACCAAAAAAAAAAAAAGAACCATTCTTAACACATGGTGGCTCACAACCATCTGTAGTGGGATCTGATGCCCTCTTCTGGTGTGTCTGAGGACAGCTACAGTGTACTTCTACATAATAAAATAAAAAGTTAAAAAGAACAAGTCAGAAGTAACCTGCCATATCTGGCCATCCCCTGCGAGACCTCCCTGCTGTGGCAGTGTGTGTTTTCATCTCCTTGTGTGTAAACATCATTCTCATTTTTATGTTGTTTTATTTTTTTCCCAGAATGCCAAACTGGGGAGGAGGCAAGAAATGCGGGGTGTGCCAGAAGACAGTCTACTTTGCTGAGGAGGTCCAGTGCGAGGGCAACAGCTTCCACAAATCCTGCTTCCTGTGCAGTGAGTACTGCCCAGGCCTGCTGTTGCTGCCAGGGGACCTGGACAGGCCTGCCCCCACAAGCTTGCCCTGTCGACACCCCAGGGAACTGCTCCCTGGGGATGTAAACAGCTTGACATTTGGCTGAAGCACAGCTGGGGAGGAAAACACTTAAGGGCCTCTTTGTTCCCTTCAGAAGCTGTTTTCTGAGGGGTGAACTGGCCCGAGCTGGTGGGGGGGAGGGTGCTGGGGTGTGTGTTGGGGTGGGGGTGGAGGCAGGGCTGGGAGCCAAACTGGAAAGGCTCACTCAGGAAAACTTTCCACTCTCCCTTTGTTCCTGCCACTCTCCTATCATTTCTTTTTTTCTTTTTTTTTTTTTTTTCTTTTTCTTTTTTTCGGAGCTGGGGACCGAACCCAGGGCCTTGCGCTTCCTACGCAAGCGCTCTACCACTGAGCCAAATCCCCAACCCCTCTCCTATCATTTCTGAGAGACACTTTCAACCCAGTCTCACCAGCCTTCCAGTTAGTTACCCCTGGCTAGGTAAGAGGCCTCGACCCTGTGTGGAGGGTCAGAGAGAAAGGAGATTAAATCTCTCACAGCCCCTTGTCCAGGGCACAGGGGCCTCAGGGTTCTCATCCCGCTCACCCACCTTAGCCGGAAGGAGGAGTTCCAAGTTCATGGCTATCTGCAGTGATCCAGTGTGAGCCGCTCTAGCACCTCGATAGTATAGGAAACCATGCACAGGGCACAGAGCAACCGGGTAAGGTCTGCTTAGCCCAGGAACCGGACCTCTCTGATGCTGCTGTGGCTGGTTCCTGGATTAGGTGATGTGTCCTTGGAGAAGCCTCTCTCAATTCTTAAATGATACGCTCTTTGTGGCCAGAGCAGAAGTCTGGCGTAGCCGCTGGCTTTTCTGGAAAGGTAGGCCCTATGGCAGGCAGTAGGATGCCTCGATTGAGCCTCAGTCTTCAGAGCCAATCTGATCGGAGCTGGGATTATAATTTACTATTGTCCGTGTGATGATGGACAAGTTCAATACTGCGTAGGGTTACTGTGAGAGCTGAAGTGAAAAGAGTTTATAAAACAAAAGAAGCACAAAGTAGTGTGAGTGTTCAGTAAATACACAGAGTCATTGACACACACACACACACACACACACACACACCACAGCAAGAGGGAGCTCAGGAGAGCTCACTGGAGCTGAAGTCCCAGCCCATCTGAGACCCAGGATCAGTGGCCAGGAGCTCTGCATTCCTTTGCTCCCGGGTGGTCTGATGTGGAGTGGGATCCAGATAGCACACTGTGTATTCGCCTGACAGTCACATCTCTACCTGTGGCTGAGCAGGCCAGCCTGACGCCACCCAGCACGGGTCAGCTGGGTTCTCTGCCCAGCAGGCCTGGCTGGCCAGTCCCAGGGTTCACGTCATAAATGAGGAGATGACAAGCTTTCGTGGAGCTCTGCTGGCTTCCAGCCTGCCAAGGAGGCCGTAGACAGCAGCTGCTAGTCCTTAGCAGCTCATCACGTAGGGGCTTTTCAAGCCTTTATTCCCCTCAACCCCACATCTACCCCCAGAGGGACTAAGACAGCTTGGTGCCAGTTGGGAAGGGGGTCTGGACTTCTGGGTCTGAAAGTCTCCTCTTTGCTCTCAAATGTTTCCTAATCACTGACTAAAAGGGACCAGCTGTGTCCCTTTTTAGAGTCCTAATGGGAAGGCCTAGCTTCTGGTCAGGCATGGATGGAGGTCAGGAATTCAGGGGGCGGCCCAGAAAGGAAGAAGTAGGGCCTGGGACAGGGTGTGAGGAGGTGTCAGGGATTAGAAGTAATTGCAGAAAACCAGGCTGAGGAGAGGTTGCAGCTGTTTCTCTCTAGGGCAGGAGACCTATGGTGGGGGCGGGAGTGGGGCAGGAGGCTGAGGGGGTGGGAAATGGGGGAAGAGGAGGAGTGGGGTTTCCAGGGGTCAGAGCTCTGGGCTAAGCAGAAGTCCTGTGCTCCAGGCCTGCTGGGATGCTATCCCCACTGTCTTATCTCTAGTACCTTAGACAGGTACCATTCATGATGGCCACTAGACCTGGTCAGGACTGGGAGGAGCATCACTCTCCCTTCCAGTCAACTGGTTGATACGCCTGCCTTGAATTCATGGTAACCCACAGACTCAAAAGTTTTTCCTCAGGAAGGTTCAGCAGGTTCTGGCCTGGGTGGCAGTCGGGGCCATTTTGTTAGCCTAGGATAGTTCCTTAAAGGTCTGTTAGTTCCAATCCTTGGTGGTAGATTCAACCCAGTTTGTCACCCTGGAGGTTTAGGATTAGATATGAGGAAGCTGGAATGATGCAATAGGAAAGATAAGGGAGGCCACATCTTCCTGGGTTGGGCCTGAGGCGAAAAGCCTACAGAAAGCCTGCCCTCACCTCCACTCTGCCCCCTTCAATGTAGTAGAGAAAGACTTCTTCCCACCAGACAGCAAGTAGGTGATAGGTACAGTTTGAGTTCAGGACTATAGGAACCTTCCCTGAGGTGGCACGTCCAACCCTGAGTTGTAACCAGGTCCTCCTTCTTGGGGTGAGCTTGGCTGAGCAGCCATTTCTGCAGACGGGAGAGGCCTGTCTGCCTTATCCCTGTGCTGGTGGCCAATGGAACTGGTCTGCGGTGGCCCCTAAGCTGTTCCCCAGACTCCATGAGCACAGGAGAGACCCGCAGGCTAAGGCCTAAGGTCAGTTTTCACTCTCCACTTCTTGGAGGAGCCACAGCCTGGCAGAAAACCAGGACTGGAAATCAGATCTGGGATCTGACTTGGTCTTGCTTCTGGAAGACTCTGTGACCCCGAACATTTTTTGTGGGTTTTGGTTTTCCTTCCAGAGGCAGTCACTCTCCGTCTTCGGGTGTGGTGAGTGGGCACCACTTTTCCATATTCCCCAAGAGCCAGGTAGTGTCTGAAAACAGTTACCAAACAATGCACTTTACTGACCTAGGGTTTTTGTTTTGTTTGTTTTGCTTAACCTGATTTGGTAGACATTTATTTAGGTCTTCCTTGAATGAAGGATATATTCAAATTTTCCCTTGGCCAAGTGTTTTGGGGGACCCCACAAGTGAACCCCCACTATCCTTACTTGGGTGGAAAGGGGGGAGGCTATGGTGCGGTTACAATGGGTGGGACGGTACCTCTGAGAAAACCAAGGTAATGTAGAAAGGAGCAGGAGGTCTCGACCAGCATACGGGAGAGGCGGACATCTACAGGCATGGGCTTGGCCCTGGTGGGTGTCTCCAGTGTTCCTCAGCCTCTGCTGGAGACACAGGCCAAAAAAGGCCTTTTCTTCCTCAACCTCGATCTCTGTTTTCTGCCTTCCCTTCGATTTTGGAATTCCTGATTCAAAGTAGGTCTAAGTTTCCACAGTTCCCAGCTGGGCTAGTTCTTGACTTCCCTCCCTAGAAGGGAATGTCGGAGCCTTGGCCTGTTGTTCTGGCTTTAGTGTTCCCTGGAGCCAAGCCCCAGGGGAGGTGGTGGGAGGTTCCATATTTGGGTGGCTGAGAGTGCTGGAATGAAGTAGAGATCTCGAGTCCTGGATAAGAGGGTCCTTATTTAGTCTGAAGTCCCCAACCTGGGGATCAAAGAGAACTGGGGGAGGGCTGGTCCTTTAAAGGTAAAAATGGCAACTTGTAAGGAAGCTTGGCCTCTCCCTTGGTGTCTGTAGACTTCCACCTTCAAAGGAGGTGCTCTCCCATGCTGTTCAGTTGGGCAGGCTCAACTCCAGTCTCTAGGGGATATTAAGTTGAGTCCCCTGGGAGAAGTAGGAGGCAGGATGGAAGTAGATGTTCTCACTCCCATGCTCCTACCTGTACACAGTGCTACTGGGGTAGCTGACATTTATTGCGAACCTTCTGTGTGCAGGACATTGAGTTAAGCATGTTACGCCTGAGATCTCACTTGATTTTCCTAACTACCTTTTAGGGCCAATGAGATTGCCCACGCTCATAAACGAGGACACTGAGCCCGGAAAGGCAAAATTGTTTGTCCCAGCCACCTACGTGGACTGGAGAGCTGATTCCAGACTCTCGACAGACCTTGTATGTTGGATATCTGGCACAGCTCATTGTGAGATGAACAGTGTTCACTGCTTGAAGGTTTCCTAGCTCACTCCAGCCCTGCCTCTCCTACGCTGTGACTCAGAACATCCTTCCATTGTGCCCGTCCCCTGTTCTCCCCGTGGTTTGATAACTTCTGACACTAGAAACCACAAATGGAGTTCTGATCACTGTGACTTGTATCTCATTTCAAAACCTACTGTTTTGGGGACTTATCGGCCTTTCATTTCTTTTCGGGGTGTATCACTTCACCTGCATTCCTGCTCCAGCTGTAATAACACCCCCCAGATGTGTTCTTTCTATGCCACTGCCAGAGGCAGGAAAACACTGTTCCTTTCTGCCCTCCTGTTTCCTCTCCTATTGGGACACAAGTTCTCTCTATTAAAAGCAGGATGAAAAACTCCATCTGGTGTTCTGTGGCTTAGGTCTGCCTGGGCTGTGGCTTCTGAATCTTGGGGCGCACTGAGACTTGGATAGGAACCAGGGTACAGAGGTTTGAGGGAAACACCCCCAGATTCCTGGAGGCCAGGCCTTGACCTAGAGTCAGATATTCCTGGAAGCCAGCCCATTGGTCACCCTGATGGGCTCCTTTTCTGTATGAGTCACTCCTGGGAGATCCCAGGACTCACCAGTCCCTCGTCTCCTCCCCAGTGGTTTGCAAGAAGAATCTGGACAGCACCACTGTGGCAGTGCATGGAGAAGAGATCTATTGCAAGTCATGTTATGGCAAGAAGTATGGACCAAAAGGCTACGGCTACGGGCAGGGTGCAGGCACGCTGAGCATGGACAAGGGGGAGTCTCTGGGCATCAAGCATGAGGAGTGAGTACAAGATCCTCTCTGCCTTTACTTAAGTTCTTGCCCTGTTCCTGAAACGGACACCAGCGACAGACCTTTAGTTAAACAGTGGAAGGTCTGAGAATGCACTGATTTAAAAGGGAAAGCTGTACAGGGTGGTCCATGCCTGTCATCCTAGGGAGGCTGAACCTGGAAGATCATGAGTTCAAGATCTGAGCTACAAATAAAGACAGTGTCTAAATAAAACCCCAAACGAGGCTGGGGAAAGGAATCACTTTGTAAAGTCCTTGCCGCATAAACATGAGGACCTGAGTTTAATCCCAAGTATCCAATGGGAAAGTTGGGTATTGGCAATGTGGACCTATGATCCCAGTGTTGAGGAGACAGGAGGATACCAGGGACTTGGTAGTCAGCTGGTCTAGCCGAATTGGCAGGTTCCAGATTCAGGGAGAGACCTGTCTCAAAAAAATAAGGTGGAGAGGAATTAAAGCAGACACGAAATGTTGACCTTTGGTCTTTACATATATGAGCACATGCATGCATGCATGTTCACCTTACATGCACACACACACACACACACACACACACACACACACACACACACAAATAAAAAATAAGCAAATAAAATAAGAATAGATGAGAGGAAGCCACGGAGTAGGTCTCTGTGAGGAGCTTCAGGGGCAGCTGAGGACTAAGTGTGACCTCTGCCTGGAGCGCTCAGCCTAGATTTTTACAAGTGTCCGAGCTGGAAGGGGCCCTAAGAGTTATGGTCCAATTTCTTCATTTTATAATTGAAAATTCAGAGAGTGTCAGCGCCACTACCCTTCACCCCTGCTCAGGGGAAGTAGGCTCCTGGGCCATGCCTCAGGGTGTCACTGGGTCTCCCCACTCTTAACCTTCCGTCATCTCTTGCCTCTGAGCTGCTGGGAAAGGGTGGCTGTCAGCCTGGCTATTGTCTCTGTAATGGGGAAGTGAATGGAATGATGAAGACTCACCAGATTTCAGCCAAGGTCATTGCCCTAACGGGAATGCTCTGTCAGCAGATTTCTCCCGGAACGAATCTAATGGTAGATGATCTACAGAAGTGAGGGGCAGAGGCGGGATTCTTAGAAACGATGTGTTAAGTGATTCTGGGGGCTTTAACTAGGTGATGAGGAAATTGTACTGTGTTGCCAATCCTTGAGCTTTGGGATCTCAGAGGCCATGGTGGCCTTAGCTTTGGCCCAGTCCACAACAAGAGAGGAAAGGGTTCTACCCCTGCACTCTTAGTCAACTTGCCACATGTATGTACTTTTTTTTTCTTTTTTTCGGAGCTGGGGACCAAACCCAGGGCCACTGAGCTAAATCCCCAACCCCATGTATGTACTTTTGTGTGTAGAGCCCCCGGACACAGGCCTACCACCAACCCCAATGCATCCAAGTTTGCTCAGAAGATCGGCGGCTCTGAGCGCTGTCCGCGATGCAGCCAGGCAGTCTATGCAGCGGAGAAGGTGATCGGTGCCGGGAAGGTGAGGCTCCTCTGGATATGAGGGAGGAAAGAGGGAGGTGCACTGCTGAAATGTGAGTTACAGAGCTGTTTGAAGGATGACTCTAGATCCGATCTGGGCAGCAGCCTGAGCCCTGCACTTTGCCTCCTTCCAGAGATAAAGTGACCTGTTCCTGTAGGCTGCTTGTCCCAGATCCTAGAGAACTCATTTAAGCCATGAACTGTACCATCCCCAGTGCCACAGATTGTCTCTGGTCCCTTTGTAGGGCATTGCTAAGGTTAAGAATGTAGGTGGATATGGAAGGGCCCACCCACTAAGATTTCGAGGCTGGGTTTCCTTCCTTCCTTCCTTCCTTCCTTCCTTCCTTCCTTCCTTTTTCTTTTCTTCTCTTCTTTTTCCTCCAGCTTCCCCCCCGTCCCCAGACTGTGAGACCCTGGCTGTCCTAGAACCAGGCTGGCCTCAAACTCATAAAGATCCACATACTTCTGCCTCCCCAAGTGCTAATATTAAAAGGTGTGCGTCACCAATACTACACGGCTAGGTTTTCTGAGAGGGTTTCTCAGATAGTCCAGTGGTTAAGAGCACTGACTGACTGACTATTTTGTGGGATGTGTTCTGCCAGAAACACACTCCTACAACCCTTAGGACAGAGGCTTTGTGGGGTAAGGTCCTGTCAGCCTGCTGGAAGAGTTTACCACATCATCATTCCTTTGCCTACCCCACCCCCATGCTATTCTGATAGTAGCTTCAGTGGGTGGGCCCTCCCAGCTCCCAGTCTGCAATGCTCAAGGAAAATCACCCTGGCCAACCAACTGTCCAAACAGCCCAGCGATCATTTCCTTGATATTCAGGCTTTGGTGGGAAAGAACAGGAGAGCCCTGGGGATTTGCAGTCTTAGACTAAGAGTCAGCAGATCACAGAACACGTACCCTCAAGCAGTGTGGTCAGAGAGGACATCTGGATCCTCACTCGAGGCCTGGGCTGAACAAGTGATTTGGTCATGCTCAGACAGCAAGCCAATGGACCTATGGTGCGTGGGGCCTGTGGCCAGCTCTTTTTGGTTTGTCCCATGGCTTCGAAGGCCCTTTGATCTTGAGGAATGGGTTAGTAGTGGAACGGGAATGGATGCTTGGGCCAAGTCTGGATCACAGGACCTCTTCATTGCTGCTGAGATTATCCCCGCCCCACAGATCAAGAAGATGAGAGTCCACAGGGATGCATAACCTGCTCATATCTTCCAGCTAGGAAGCAAACCAGAAGCCCAACCAGGCTTGCCTTGTTCTGAAGCCCTGTCTCTTACTACTGCTGACTTCACTGTGGGCCACTTAACCCCTTTGAAAACATCTCTATACTTGCAAAGACCGGAAAGGGCTGTTGAACCCGCCATAGCGATGAGCTGCCTCGGTCCTGCCTAATCTGCTTGAATCTTGGTTTTGCCATTCACTTTCAGGCAGCCTTTCTGAGTGTCAGTCATGTGTAATGTGGGCCAAGGGAGTGGAGCTATGATGAAGTGAAACCATGACCACCTCTGACATACAAAATGTTTTTAAGATTATATGAGGAAATACATGTGTAGTGGGCATTGCCGTGCCTTAAATGTCATGAACACAGGAGCCTGTCATGGCCACACATGCCTGTGATCTCAGACTAGACCCCCAAAAGGAGGAAAAAGGAAGAAATAGTAATATCAGAAGTCATCTTTTCCCTTTGCCTACCCAGGAGTCCCAATTTCCATGGCTTAGGGTAGATTGAACTGAGGCCGGGCAGGAGAGGCGGCAAACGCCTTTAATCCCAGCACTCGGGAGATGGATCTCTGAGTTGGAGGCCAGCTTGGTCTACGGAGCGAGTTCCAGGGCAGCCAAGGCTACAGAGAGAAACCCTGCCTTGTAAAACAATAAAATAAAACAACATAACATAAAAGAATAGAATAATTGTCCTAAGGAGCGGACTAAGAGCATTTTGAGTTCAGCAGGAAAAGGGACCAAGAAGCCCCCTTAAGAAGCCTTAGGGAACACAGCATGCCTTTCATTGTCGGGTGAACTGGCAAAGACACTATTTCAGGGGTGGCTGGAAAGTATGAGGGATGCGTTGGGTGCAGGGGTAGTGGCTTCTGCTTTACAGAGAGGCTTGCACAAAGCACTGAAGGATAATTAAGATGGTCTGCCCACCCCATCCCGGCCCCCTGCTGCTGTCTCTTGGGCACATGAGGAGCTGAGGAGTGAGGTCCAGTGACCAGGAAATCTGAAGGCCCCAGCTGCTTTTCCTGCCCTCCAGCCTGGGTGCTGGTCACACTGAGGAGCTCACCAACCTTACACGGCGTTTTGTTGTCTCAGATGAATGCGGCCAGCCTCTTCCTCGTACACATCACCTCAGCGTGTTCAGCTGCTGCCGCTGGGACTTGGTTGTTGAGTTGTGTTGTTGATGTGTAGCCGTGTATGTGTGTGTGTGTGTGTGTGTGTGTGTGTGTGTGTGCATGCACGCATGTACGTGTGTCTGCCATGTATAGACTTGAGTCCTGCCTTTCTTGAGAAGCCCTTTGCCTTCCTTTGGAATCACAAAGGACCTTCTGTGGCTTTCTGTTGAGTTCAGTGCACCGCAGACAGACCTATTCCCCTTTCAGTAACCATACAGATTTGACTCAGGGCTTCCTCCAGGCCTGGCCCCACGCAAGCACTTGACTCTGGTGAAGCCATTTAATTCTGGCAGCTGCCAAGCAAAGGAAATAAGGCCACACCACTCTCTGAGAGGAACTGAAACGAGGCACCACGTTCTAGAACCTCAGAGGTTGGGCTGGTGCAGGAAAATCACAGTGATAGATGCCTGCTCCGCATGGCTGTACACCAGCCATTCACAGTGATTATCTGCCATTTTAATATGAAATCCTCACATCCACACTGCATCCTGCATCAGCGAGGTCTCCTGGGAGGACATCAGGGCAGCTATCCTAGTAGCCTGTGACAGAGCCAAGATAAATCCAGAGCCGTACCAGTTTCATAGGCAAAATGGTTTGGAGAAGGCTTGCCTGTCAGTCTGTGGGGGTTGCAGCCATCCAGGAGGGCTGTGGTGCAGCTGGAATCACTAAGCAGGGAGCCATGGTAACATCACATTCATGGTAACACATCACTAGTGTGCCCTTGGTGCCTGGCCTGCTCCCTTTTCGTCTGGGTCACATTCTCCTAGCGTCCCTGCCACTCCTACCTGACTTGCAAAATGTCTGCCCACTATGGCATGTAATGGTGGGGTGGGGTAGGGTGGAGTACCTTAGTCTCTGGTAGTGATGCTAACCATTTCCTCTCTTACCTAGTCCTGGCATAAGTCCTGCTTCCGATGTGCCAAATGTGGCAAAGGCCTCGAGTCGACCACCCTGGCAGACAAGGATGGTGAGATCTATTGCAAAGGTGGGTAGCTCCACTTCTCTCTGGAGACCAAGCAACCATGCTGTCGCTAATGAGCCGGCCCCTCCCTTCCAATCCAAGGGCCAGAGTGGTCTCTTCACGACACAACGGGAAACCAGAGAAGGAGAATGAGGCTTGGGCAGAGGCAGATGGAACGTAGGGCAGGGGGTAAGGGCGGAGCCTAAGATCTTAATACCCAGGGCTTTTCAGCAAACGATGTACTCCCTCATTGAAATAAGGGGAGATGTTCTCCTCACTATGGAGGCCAGGAGTACGATGGAGACGGGGAGGCGGGCATTGGTGGACTGCCCTCCAGAGACTGGGCACAAGGAGTGGTAGGAGGAGCTACTCTGGGGACAGGAATACATCCTTAGCCTTCTCTCTTCTCTGCAGGATGCTATGCCAAAAACTTTGGGCCCAAAGGTTTTGGCTTTGGACAAGGAGCTGGCGCCTTGGTCCATTCAGAGTGAGGCTGCCGCCTGCGTACCCTGCCTACTCCTGCACTCTCATAAGCAGTCCGTTCCTGGAAGCCATGGACACCTCCAAGATCCTCTCTCTCACTCAGCCCTGCTGCACATCACTAATGCCTTGGACTTGGGTGTTCTTTGGCTTAGGGGTCTGCCTGAGTTCCTTCCCCACTAAGGGCTTCCTCCTGCCTGGCATTCGATACCCTTATCTTTAGGAGACATCTGTCTAGTCACCCCTTCCCAGATACCAGGTCCCTCTCCCCACACCTTACCCCTACAGACCTCTGTGGCCAGGACACTCTCTACTGGCCAGGACACCTGACCCCACATCTTTGGAGCCCAAAAGAGCAAGGCGGAAGACCTGCGCTAGGGAAGGCTGTGGTTTATTGTATCCCAGAGTCTCTCTCTGGGTAGGATGCTGAGCTTCTTGGTGCCTCTCAGTCTGGGAAGTCCCCGTGAGAGGCAGAGAGGTGCGGATAGGATTGTGGGGTCATCAGAAGGAGCTTGTTCTCTGACCTCTTGCCTTTGAATGTGGAAATAATAACTTTTCACTTAGGGATGAAGAAGAACGCAGGTCAGAGGACCCCAAAATCTAGAGGTTGCCTGACCTCAAGTTCCCTGTTCCATGGGCAAGGGAGAGCCTAATGAATACCTTGAACAAGCATTGACATGGATCAGTGGTCCAGATCTTAGAGTGGTCAGTTCTGGTTCTAAGCTTGGGTCTGGTGGCTGGGATGGACAGCTTCTGTTGCAGCATAGCCCAGGGTAGAGCTGTGTTCTAGCCACTCCTGAGGGTCCTCCGAACCCCAGTCCTCCTCTCCAACCCAGACCCTTCGTTCACCCCACCTTTCTCTAGTAAACCTTCGCTCCCTTGCCCATCCCTTCCAGGCCCCAAGGTCAGGAGCAGAGGGAGGGAGGGGAAGAGCTGGGCCTTAATGCTCCTGGGGATGGAGACGGGGACAGAAGGGACAAGGCTGTGTACAGCTATTTGCTGCAAGGGCTGTAGGCATGGGCTGTTGAAGCTGATTTATCATCTGATCAATAAAGCAATTTAGAACTGAACTCTGCTTTCCTCGTCTGTCTGTTGGGGTCCTGCCACATCCCAGAGCCAGGACTGGATTGGGCCAGAATAATCCCAGCAAGGCCTAGTAGAAAAGGTCAGTTTACTTTATAGTATCGATTATAAAGGAACCAAATGACTAAAGGTCTCACCCTGTTTGCTCTCCACCCCTTCTCAGGGTATGGACATTTTGTGGACTTAGCTTTTGAAAGGTTCAGTTAGGGCCCAACAATGCACTCAACTCTTCAGCTTTTGGAAAGCCCCTTGCAAAGAGAAACTTGGCCAGAGGAACTTTCTGGATCAACTCCAGAAATTTCACTTCTTGGAAGTGTGTGTGTGTGTGTGGGGGGGGGAGGGGTAAAGAGGGGAGGCAGCTAGTTGTCTGCTTTTCTGTTAGGGCCCTACACCCAGGTACACAGAAGACCAGACAGGAAGTAGGCATGTCTGAAAGGTTGTAGTGTTGTTCACTTGTACCCAGAGTTTGGCTGTGTCAGTCCATGAAAATGTGCCTACACTGAATTTTTCAAAATGGTGAGTAGAGTTTAGACAGGTTTTATGCTTGTATTAGCCAGAGGGTCATGCCAGTAGTGCTCCTCATGGGACCTACACCACAGTGCAAGGCAACACCTGTCCAACAGCTGGAGATCAATGACTGTCATTCCTAAGTTGAGCCAACAGCTCCCAAACAGGGTTCAAGTCCGACAGGAAGTTCTCAGGGGTTTGTGCCCAGAGGACAATGGTTTATTCCATAAATGGATCCTCCTACTCTGGGCGGGACCACAGAGTACCAGGATGCAAGCCTTTGGAGTCCAAGGTGGAGACAGGCTGCCCTCTGCTGGCTGCTCAGGCAGGTCTTGGTTCAGCACAGTACCACCAGGAAGGCCCTGATACTCCATTTCACTCTTCCCCATTGATCTTTCACAGTCACGTAGTGCGGAAGGGATGCGGGGGCGCGCGCGCGCGCGCGCGCACACACACACACACACACACACACACACACACACAGACACGCATACACAGACAGACAGGCAGACAGACAGACAGACAGACAGACACACATACACACTGTAAAGTCCGGGTACCAGCGGAAGTCTAATTGCTTAGAACGTTGGTAGTCCCAGGGACCTGCAGGCGCCGAGCTTGCTCTATACCGATAGACACCAGGTGGCGCTATCCGGTCAAGGCCAAAGGCAGCCACTCTGGTTTTTTCTTCTTTTTATTTCTTTTTATTTTTGTTAGCTACTCCCTTTCTGCTGTGGGTGTTGACGACCTTTTGCTTCTGCGAGGGCATCTAATCTCTCCGGAAGGAGGTGTGTTCTAATACTGACCTGTGGCATAACCACAAGAATGACCCAAAAGAGAGCAGCAGAGCCCACTTTTTTCCATTTAAGGGAGACCAGGGCATGGCCCAGGATGCCCTTAGGGGAAAGAATAGCATGAAGGATGCCCAGTTGCAGGAGTGCCCTGGGCCTTTAGGGTGTGGTGGAAGAAAGTTGCCTGTTCTGATGGAAGTCAGGGTTAGCTCCATCAGTCTTCCTTCAAGACCACAGTTTGGTCATCTAAAAGAGTGGCTTGCATGGGGAGTCGGACTGCAGAGATGAGGGAGAATGTGTTTGGAGATTGAGGCATGAAGAAAGTAAGTTCAAAGCCAATCTTGCTACAGAATAATGTTGCTACAAAAGTGTGTGTGTGTGTGTGTGTGTGTGTGTGTGTGTGTGTGTGGTTTGCTATTAGGTGTTTAAGTAATCCCCAAATCAAGGGTACATGCTTTGTGAAGAACAGAAACACAATGAAGCTACAGCCCAAGCATCCTTAGGCCCTGGTAAGGGTGGAGGTAGTTTGAGAAACAGAGCAAAGACCTTTGGGAACCAGTCATTGGATGGTTCGAACTCCTTCCTCCAGTCCCTGGTCCTGCCTCCAAACACACACCTCTTATGAGAACCATCGCGGGGGTGTGGAGGGGTGCTTTTAAAATAGATCCCAGATCCACCCTATAGATTCTGATCAGGTTGGGATGGGGCATGGGAAACTGCATTTGAAAGGTGTCTGCCTGAGATGATGCTACAGTCAGCCAGGCTGGAGCACGTGGAGACTACGCCAGCCTTGCAGGGAGGGAGCTCTCTCCCCTGCAGCCCACTCGCCTTAGGACTAGTGGTTACAGGAACCTCTCCCCTGCAGCCCACTTGCCTACAGGAACTTCTGTAGAAGGACTGACTTGAACTTTCTGTTTCTATTTTCCAGAGTCCATGAGAACAAGTCTAAGCTTCTCCCACCTGACAGCTGTCCTCCGGTCTGACTGTGCTCCTCTTTAACCCCATCCCCAGAGAGCTACTGGAAACCCTGAGGGCCCTTTCTATTAGTAGAACAGGTAAGAGGAGTTTTCAGTATAGCATTTAGCTAGCATGTGTGAGGCCCTGGATTCAATCCTTAGAGCAAGAACTGGGTTGGGGTTGGGGGTGGGGGTGGCACAACTAGGCACTTGAAGTACTAGGATGTGTCAAGGCAGAACCATTCTAGGAAAGGCCTATAGACTCCCTCAGGCTAGACCTCCTTCTTTTGGGTAGTTTGGAAACATAAGTTTGTCACTTCTGGCTTATTCTGTACCACAGACTATTCAATGACCTTTTGAGACTGAGGCAACTCATTTATAAACCACCAAACTAAAGCCAGTAACCAGGGAACTCTTTGGGAACCAGTTCAAGGTCAAACAGCAGGACGGGTGTTCACAGAACCTCCTGGCTTATCCCTACGCTGTAGTAATGTCTATAGAGAAGCAGGCTGGTGTCGGGAGGTGGAAGGGTGGCCTTAGAGCAGAGAGCTAGGACTGTAGTGACTGTCGGCGTGCATGAAGCCTAATTTGGGGGCTGTCTTATCTGGGGCATGCGCAAGCACTTGGAGTTGAGTGTGATAGCCTGTATTATAGGAGAGGGAAGTGAGAGTCAGTGCATTTTTAAATGACTTACTCAAAGTCTCTGGCAAGTGGTGAGGCCAGGATTGGAACCAGCTGTGTAACTTTGGGCCAGCCTCCTCCCCTCTGGGTGTCAGCGCCTCATTTGTGAAATGAAAATGTTGGCCTAAATTAGTGCCAGGGAAGTACTTCCCAGGCTCTGATGTGCATATACATCTCCCAAGGAATCTTGTAAAACACAGATTCTACTTCAGTAGTTTTGGGTGGGGCCTGAGACCGGATGTCTCCCACAAGCTCCCAGGGGAAGGTGGTGCTGATGTTGTGAATCCAGAGACCACACCGGAGCAGCCAGGCTCCAGGGGACCCGCCCAGCTCTGATGTTCTTTGTTTATGAGCTTAAGAAGACTCGCCCCAAAGGCCTTGAAAATTCAGGAAGTAGATTATCCTGGCTGAAGATCTTAGTGGGCACTTTCTATGTCTGGACAAGCCCTTGTGCCTAGTCTGAAGTGTCTGCTCCTGATCCTTCTATACTGTCTCACTGTTGACCTTGGACTGGCATCTCCAGAGTGTTCGAGACACTTGCAGTCCCCTATAATAGGTGTTAAAGAAGAGTCCCTAAGATCTTGGGCTCACCCGCCATCCCATAGCTGCCACTTTGTGTAGTCTTTTAGGATTCTTCACAGATACCTACCAATCTTCTGAGTGCCTGGTAAGGCTACACTTTTCCTCCCTCCGCTCTTTAACTTAGATGTGGCCATGCGCCTGGCTCATGTGTTTAAACTGAAACCAAAGTGACTCATAGCATTTCTGTTCAGAACTCTTCCTTTTGCTTGGCTGCCTGAGGCCGAGTTTTGCTCAGTCTGATCTGGGGCTCGCAATCCTCCTGCCTCAGCCTCCAGGATCTCATCACTTGTGCCCATCTTGTACAGAAGGCTTGTGACTTGTTTTTGAGATACAGCTTTGGTGTGTAGTCAAGGCCATCCTTAAACTTACAGTCCTTCACCTGAGCCTCCCAAGCGTTGGGATTACAGACTGTTTAGAACTAGTTAGACAGTGGGGCTGGAGCGACAGCTCAGTTAGTTTATTACCTGCTTTGCAAGCAAGAAGACCTGAGTTCAAACCCTGCACTCATTGCAGGTTTCCTTACAGCATCATACCCGGGGGGCAGATAGGCAGATGCCTGGTGTTCACTAGGGAGCCAGCCTAGCCTAACCAGTGAGTCTTAGGTTCAGCGAAAGACCCTGTCTCAACTAAGGTATATGGCTCCGGAGGGATCGATGCCCAGGTTGACCTTTGACACACGTGGGCCTGCTCACATGCCTCACACAACCATGGGTATACGCTTGCACATGTGCACACACACAACTCTTGAAGAGCTGTCCTGTGAATCTTTCTTTTCTTTTCTTTTCTTTTTTTTCGGAGCTGGGGACCGAACCCAGGGCCTTGTGCTTGCTAGGCAAGCGCTCTACCACTGAGCTAAATCCCCAACCCCTGTCCTGTGAATCTTTATGTCCCCTTTTGCCTTCCAATGAGGATGGGGGCAAGTACAAGATGGAACTTGAAGTCACTGTGCCAGTGAGCAGAGCCCTCCCTGGTGTCCCGAATGGGGCTTGGATAAACAGTTTCACCAGAGACAGTTCATTAATAGCATGAGTAGCCCATCCTGGCGACTATAGGCATACCTTGTATAGGCAGTGTTCATTCCTAAGAAGCATGTTTCTGTGAGTAGAGGGTTAATGTTCTCTTCAGTGAGTAGAGGGTTAATGTTCTCTTCAGGGTGTCTCTTCAAGAGGGGTCACCTTGCTGAGGTGGAAGGGGTGGGTCCCTGAACCTATGAACACCACCTGTCCTGCTTTGCCAATCCCATGAAGAGAACTAAGATTTCGTTCCCCTGCAGCTTAGCCAGAGCCGCACTCAAGGGACCCTCCGTGATGCTGCAAGATGGACTCTGACTTTCTCCCCCTGAACCCCTCCAGCTATGTGTTCATGTCTTCTTGATCTTGTTCTCAGACTGGACACCTCACAGCCACCTTCTCTACCTGATCTGGCAACCTGGGAAGTCGCCTATCATGAAAGTAACAGGAACGTTTTTGTTGGGAAACATCTGAAAATCAGGGGCAGGAAGAAGTTGTGATGAGCTTCTCACCTAGAAAGACTCAGTGCGGACTTCTCTTGCCTGTCATTTCCCTGTCCCCCATGCCTGTTTTAGGACCCTCCTAAACAGAGAGGTCAGCTCTCCAGAAAGAGAGGAGCCATCATCAAGCACAGAGATATCAGAGTGGGAAGGGAACTTATAGATCCTCCCGTCAATCCCACAGCGCCGGTGAGGGTGCTACTTTATACTATTCTGAGTGCAAACATACGAAAAGGAAAAGTAAATGTTTGGTAGGACCC
The DNA here is from genome assembly GCF_021556685.1 of Rattus norvegicus. NCBI lineage: Eukaryota > Metazoa > Chordata > Mammalia > Rodentia > Muridae > Rattus > Rattus norvegicus. The sequence goes on from NC_141546.1 coordinate 49,758,432, forward strand.
AGGACCAGCCAAATTGATTGTCCACCATAGGCCTGGGGACCAGAAGGTAGTGAAAAGATATTGTCTGGTTTTGAATGTTTTAAATTAAAAAAAGTGTCTATGGCACATGCCACAAGACAACACATCCATCAATGTTAGAGCACAGAGGGCGATGATCTCATTAAGACTGGGATAAGCCGGGGTTGGGGATTTAGCTCAGTGTCAGAGTGCTTGCCTATGGGTTCTGTCCCTAGCTCCGAAAAAAAAGAAAAAAAAAAGAAAAGAAAAGAAAAGAAAAGACTGGGATAAGCCGAAAGGGTTCTGCCATCTGGTTTTGCTGTCATTACAAGTTTGTGGCCTTGCTGGTGGAAATGGATCTACTTTCCTCACAGGAATATTGCAGGTACGTTCATGCACAGTGACAATATGCAATCATGTTATGCTACGCCATACGTTACACTTGCTCATAGACGACAAGCTCACCTAACAGTGTGCTTCAGAGTGTCGCTATCACTGAACAGTAAATGAATGTGTTTCGTGAATGTAAAAGAAGGTTTTCTTACCCATTCCCACTAGAGACCCCTTCATACCTGGGACATTTATATACGATCATAGGTATATAGATATGTAAAAATATTCACTGATAACAAACGGTAATTGATTTAAACCCATTCTTTGGTATATATAATTAAATATGAGAGCAAATTTGCATTCTCTTGAGATGGGTGTGTTTATTTTTGCATAAATAATTAAGTCGTGGCTGAATATTCAGTACTGCAGGGCACAGAGCATAGTCAATATATTTCAGAATTGCCTGGTATTTGGCTCTTATACTCATCCGGGCTACACATACCACTTCACATAAACATGCAGTCCAAAATGATACTCGACCATTTAGGGCCACTTTAGAAATTGTTGGAAATTCTAATCATAAATCAAAATGCATTGGAAATTTTTTTTAAAGAATTTAAAAAAAATCAAGCCAACAACTCAAACAGTAATTTTAAAATTCAAACATTCCTGGTTGATATAGATAAAAATATTTGTTCTTTGATTCCACAAGTACGATGTAGCACACATGTCATTGCGTCCCGTCCCCCCCCCCACCCCTGCCAATAATTATATTCAACAATCCAATCCAATGATATACTAGGTAAAAAACCTTACACGCTCAGGATTATTGCTGTGATTAAGCCACCGTCTTTGTATAAGAGCCGAAATCTTTTTTTTTTTCCCTCTCCAGAATGGATTTGTTTATGTTGTTCTGCTTGTCCTTGAACTCATAGAGCTCTGCCTGCTTCCGCCTCCTAAGGACTGGAATTAAAGGCGTGTGCCACCACTGCCCTGCGAGCTGAAAACATTTTATGTATGTAAAAAAAAAATACTGCAATTCATAGCATATAATACTCTCCAGTGTGAGCCAAGGTGTTCCAGCAAGGGAAACGTACTCGGCGCATGCGCAGTGAGAAGCTCGCCTTTCTATTATAAGGATCGTGGCTGTAATGAAGTCATTAGAAACTATGTGGATGCGTGTTGCCAGATACACCACAGATTCGTGTTTTGTGTTAACTTTTGGTCTCTCCATGCTCAGAAAACTTTTAATCTTACCAAGATGTTCACAGCCCCCACATTCAGTTATACAATCCCATACAGGGTTGGGACTCGGGTTTAAGGCACTGTAATTCGAAGCACATTTTTGTTATTAAAAGAGAAAGGTAAGAAACAGAAAATGATTGAAATGTCCCGTTGCCCAGCTGGCAGGTTAATAAAGCTACTAGTTGCTTTGGCCCCAGCCTGTTCGGGTGATCTCTCTGCTCTTGTGGTCCAGTGTCCTGGAAGGCCATTCTGGGGCAACCCTTTTGCTTCTGCAACATGGGCATCCAAATGCCAAGATGGCATGGGAAAGGGGAAAATTCTGCAGGTCCCAACCTGAATTCCGAGCCCACAAATCCAATCTCTGTCAGACCCAAGCTGGGATCAAATGCCTTCAAGTCCAGACTCGGCCCCATCAGAGACGGGCAGTGGGCGCTCTCAAGACGAAAGGGATCCCTGGTGAATCAGGAAAGTTATTAGGTTGGAAAGTGATTAAAGGGCTGAGTGTGGGAGGGGATTTCCAGCAAGAGAGACAGGCCCAAGAGCATGCCCGGGCTGGTCAGCTGCACGGTTGCTGCCCACTTGAGGTCTGTTGCAATAGTGCTTATAAAATTCAAGTCATTAGAGGCTTGAAACTTGGGCCAGTTTTCAAGAAAGCAGAGATCGGAGGAAACCCCAAAGCCCTGGACAAAAAGAGCTGTACATCAAAGGGGAATGAGGAGATCAGAAATGTGGGGAACAGATCTGCTGGGGTGAGAGAGGGAGGCAGGGTGGGGCAGAACTATGGGTGGACTCCTGCCCCATGTTGGTGAGCTCCCTGTTTCCGATGAACTAGGAACAAGGACCCGGCTGAGGAGGAGTCAACGATCATCCTCTTTCTTACCTATATGGCGAGTTCCTGGAGGCCCTGTGAACCAACCAGGCTTCCTTGGAAATTGTTATTAACTTTGCAAAACAGAGCCTGGCAGCCTTCAATTTACAGTGGGAAGTGGAGGTGCGATCAGGGATGTGACTGTCCTGAGCGCTGTTGAGCTGATGTAATTCCTTGGGTGTCCACCATCAGCCTCGAGCTCCTTGAGCTCCTTCCTCTCAGGGGTCCGTAGTCTTCTCACTGATTGCTCAGCATTAAAACCAGGGCTCTGACTCAGTAGGTCTAGGGTGGAGCCTGGAATGTGCTTTGCCGGTGTTGCTGGACCTGGGCCTTTTAAGAACCATTACTTTAAACATTGGCTATCTGTCTAAAGTGTATGGAGTAGTATCAATAATATATAACAAGGAGGCTTCTAGAAATGCATATTCTCTGGTCCTAATAGACTCCTGAACGATCAACATCTGTCCCTAGCAGCCAAAGTTTTCCAGTCCCAGGGCCAGATACCCAAGGTGCACAGGAGAGCTGCCTCTTTATGCTTGCAGAGGTTGGTGGAGGGGGTGAGGAGAGGGTCTGTCTGTCTGTCTGTCTGTCTGATACTGATATTTCCCAGCAGGAGATTCTGCTGTGCCCACCCAGGAAAACCCTACAGATGCTCTTGAAGACAGCAATCTCCAGGAATGCATCTGAAATCGACCCTGCTTTCAAGTCAGCCCCGGACTATCCGTTTCATAGAAAGTTCTGAGTGTAAACTGGATGTGGTGGCGTATGCTTGCAATCCCAGAGCTGGGGCCACTGATGCAGATCTCAAGTGCTAGGCCAGCTTAGGTTACACACAGAGACTGCATCTCCAAAAACTAAAAGAAAAAAAAAGAAAAAGAAAGGGCAAACCTCTTCAGGTTAGCCCACCCACACCCCACAGTTATATTGGTTCCACATCACTATGGAACTTTCCAGATTTAGCCTACACAGCAGAGGTGGGCTTCAGTTCATGTGGGGTCATGTTTCATACTGTGTTATGCTTACGATACTAAAATAGTCCCCATTCAACCACAAACTTTAGCCAGCTCTCTCATTTGTTTTATTTAAACATATTTGTTCAATTTGTGTGTGTGTGTGTGTGTCTCTCTCTGTGTGTGTGTGTGTGTGTGTGTGTGTGTGTGTGTCCCTGCTGTAGCACATGTGTGCAGAACCTATGGGGATCAGAAGAAGGGTTGGGACCCCTGAAACTGAAGTTACAGAGGTTGTGAGTCACCATGTGGATGCTGGGAACTGAACCTGGGTCCTCTGCAAGAACTGTAAGGGCTCTTAACTGCTGAGCTGTCTCTCCAGCCCCTCAAACTCATTATTAATTGCATACATGTTGATGTGTTGGGCACTTAACTAGGTTTGTAAAGGAAGCAAGTCAGGGAGAGGGTTGAAAACCTCAAGTACTATAGAACGATGACAATTAAAAGAGAAATAATTCTGTCCTCTTCACCCTTTCCCAGAGGCACTGTTAATGGCTGAATCTTGGTTTTTAATCTTTACATTTGTGCATGTGGTTGGTGGAGCTCTGGTCTGATAGCAAGCACCCTTACCTGTGCTTGCTGGGTCACCTGACCTGCCTTTATGAGACATGCTGTCACTATGTAGTCCTGGCCAGCACAGAACTCACAGTATAGCCCATCCTGCCTCAGCCTCCTATGTGCTAGGACTACAGATGTAATCTGCTAGGTCTAACCAGCTTCGTTACTATTTGAGGAGGTACACTTATCCCTCTTTTAATTGGTTCATTAGCTTTCAACAGTATCACCCGTTTCACCTCCTAATTTTTTAGCTCTATTTTTCTGTTTTGTCCACTCATCCATAACTGTTTACTGAGGCCAGCCTGGGGTGGCAGTGCACACTTCCAGCACTTGGGTGGCAGAGGCAGGCAGAACTCTTTATGAGTTCAAGGTCAACCTGGTCTACAGAGCAAGTCCTGGGACATCCAGGGTTACAGAGAAACCCTAGCTTGAAAAACAAAACAAACAAAATTGTTTACTGTGAGCCAAGCAGCACCTAGTGCTGGGGTTATGAGGGTGAAGAAGATATTCAACTCTTGCTGGCGTAAAGCCTATATTCTAGTACAGGATGAACAGTAGTTAAATAGGAAACATGGGGCTGAATGGAGCAGAGAGGGGACATGGTGTGCTTGTGGGGAGTGGGAGGAAGTCTGAAGCAGGGCGTTGGGGGAAATCTCATGAAGAAGGGAGTACCAGAAGAAAGAACTGCAAGAGGTTAAGAAGAACCAGGTTATAATTGGAGGATGCTTCCTTCAGCCAGAATGCAGAGTGCAAAGGTCATGAGGAAGGGGGTTGAGGCTAGAAATCTAGAGCAGGTCCCAGGCCAACAGTCCTGGAGGGTCTTGCCAACCTACCTGCCAGCATTAATCATACTCGTTGCTCTTATGGATCCTGAGCAAAGAAGTGTCATCATTTTACACTGTTAACTTTTTTTCTCTTTGAGACAGGGTCTTACTATGTCGCTAAACCTAGCCTGGAACTTTCTATGTAGATCAGGCTAGTCTCAAACTTGTGGCAGGTCCTCCTGCCTCTAAAGTGCCCAGATTATAGGTGCATATCATTATGCTGGGTTAGTTTAAAATTTTAATGTTAATTTATTTTATTTTGAAACACGATTTAAATTTATTTTAGACAAGAACAACCTTGACCCCGAGACAGGGTTTCTCCGTGTAGCCCTGGCTGTCTTGGAACTTGCTTTGTAGACCAGGCTGGCCTGAAACTCAGAGATCTGCCTGGCTCTGCCTCCTGGGTGCTGGGACTAAAGCTGTGCACTACCACTGCCTAAGCCATGACTTTCTTATCCTTTTGTTTTTATTTGTAGTTATTATAGCTGTGCATCCCTCTGCACTGTTTACATTGTTGATAACATTATCTTTACTGCTGTTACTCTGTCTAACAATGTATCACTCCTTGGCTTCGTTTATTCAAAGAAGTGTATAAAATACTAGCTCCTGGGCTGGAAACTCCGAGGCTGGAGAGAAGGCTCAACGATTAAGAACTTGAGTTTGGTTCCCAGCACCCATGTCAGATGGATCATTCCCTCCTGAAACTCCAGCCCAAGGGAACACAGCACCCTCTTCTGGCTTCCATGGGCACGCCACATGTGCCAATTCACACACGTGCATACATACACATCAAAGTATAAGTAGAACTATTTTAAAAAGAACAGCGATGGGGACAAGAGAGATGGCTCAGCTGAGTACTGAGTTCTTCCAGGGGACCCGGGGTTCAATTCCCAGCACTCACATGGTAACTCGCAATTTTCTGTAACATAGACGTACGTGCAGGCAAAACACCAAAGCACATAAAATAAAAATGAATGATTTAAAAAAAATAAAGCCAGCTATTTTGTTTGTTTGTTATAGCTCTTCAACCAGGAGCTGTGCATGTCCCCCTGAGTGGCTCCCTCCTTCCTTACAGTGTGTAGAATGGGACATTCATAGCTAGAGCTGTTCTTGGCTCGCTCCCTGCCCCCTCCTCAGGACATTTCAGTCAGTCCCAAACAGCTGGACTCAGCTTGCCTGCCGGGGCAGATCAGCTTTCTATTTGGTAGGGGCAAGGGGAGGCAGCAGCTCTGGGTTGCTACAGGGGACATTCTGTCCATCTGTCCCATGTGGAGTCAACAAGTCAGTAAGAGTTCAGTCAGAATCCCGGGACTCAACCTTCTTTCCCCGGGTCAGGGGCCTGAGCAGGCTGAGCTGTGATTCCTGCTCCTGGTGTAGTGTTGGGCACCCTGATGGGGAGGCTCACTCTGCACCCTCTGCTCTTGAAAACTTGACCCCTCGATATTTAACTAATACAACCTGGACCTTCATGAAGAAGTCAATCCTGGGGTAACTGAACTCTCTTTCTTAAACCCAGGAGGCCACACAATCACAGGTCAGTACTCCTGGATTCCAAGGACTGACTCTGGTCTTTGGGACGGCCGTGGAGGGTCCCGTAGCAGGATGCTCCGCTGACTTTTCCTCCTACGCCCTTTTGCTCACTCTCTTGCTACCACTCTCGCCCTTCCTTTCTCCACTGTCTGGAAGCCTCCAACCCTCCAGCCAGTAAGGAAAAAGTGTGGGTGGCCATGTCGTGCGTTAAAAGGGCTCAGTGTTTATGGAGGCAGGGTGATGTCACCAGCGGATTCCAGGTCCTGTAAGCCACATTCATACATTGGTACCCTACACTCTCCAATTACAAAGCCGCAGGAGACCATTTACAGTGTTTGAGTCCTATGTCTTGCTTTTTTTTTCTCGTGAGAAAAAAGTGAGCAGAACACTCTGACCTCTCTCTCTCACGAGAATTTAAAACATAGGAGAGGGCTCCGTGAATTTTGTCCTGAGAAGGACCCAGTAGCTGTAGAAGGCATAAAAGAAAGGGAAGGAAGCATGAGAGTCGGTTACAATGGAGACACTCCTCCCCATCCCCACACCCCCTCTCCCATTTCCTAAAGGAGAGCAGGTTGGTCAACTCTGCCAGGTTGGTCAACTCAGGAGACCCTAAAAGAGGGCTGAGGGGAAAGCCACGATGTAAGGCATGTCTGGCAGACAGGGTCCCTAAAGGCACCGTCTAATTCCTCTTCTGGAGGGGCATTCTGGGAGTTGGGAGCTGAGGGAAAGGGAGAAGGTCAGAGGGAGGGACAGACAGACACTGGGCACATGCACACCACAAACAGGGCTATGGGCAGAAAACTGATAGTTGTTTCCCTCTGCAGCTGGCTTGGTTCTGCTGAGGAGGGTACCCCTGGCTCACAACAGAATCCTCCCTGTGCCCGTTAGCCTTTCTGACATTGAGGACCAAAACATGAGGTGTGAATACAAAGAGGCCTTCTTCTTGTCTGATTATCATTAGTCCCAGAACATTTACGGTGAACATGTCCACGAGTAGGTGTTTAAGAAACTTTGACCTGGAGGAGTTGATTGAGAGGGCCAGATGAGGCCCTAGGAGAGACATCTTCTTCAGGCACAGACCTCATCTGAAGGAAGAAACAGGAGGAATAGAGGAGTAGTTGAGTTGCCAGATCTGTCCTGGGTCCTTCACAAATGGTCACTAAGTTGCTCTTCACAACAATGCTACCAGATCAGGATAGATTAGTTATCCCACTTGATACATGAACCTATGAAAGGTTAGAGCCATTAGCCAGGTAGGAAAGATAATGCAATCAAGGAAGAGAGGTTCGAAGCCAACTGAGAGATGCTTGTCTCCCTTCAGCTTAGTGTCCTAGAAGAAGCCCATTTTCTGGTGTGGAATCTACAGAGACGCCACAGGCTGAACCCTAACTGCAGTGGGCATGGCTGGCCCTCCAAGTCACTCCTCTATGGGACAACCCCACACCCACAGCACGTGTATCTACTTCCCACTGTGGTAAAGTCGTGTGTGATCCGTCAAGATTTCTCTCTCCCCACTTTCTATACACTACTTTCTAATGCCTACCCTAAGTAGACGCAGGGACAAGTGGGAGAAGAGGTTGTCAGATCTGTGGCCAGCCTTCCTGAGCCCAGCAGAGAGACATCTGCAGATGGTGGAGGGACCCAACACTAGCTTTTGGCAGAGGCTGAGGGACCAGGACTCCCATGGTCTGAGAAGCAGCCAGCAGGTTGATACCCACCTTGCCTAGTTGCCACTGCGCTATCATCAAGCCCGCCCCACTCCAGGCTAGCGACGACCCGGCTCCTCTAGGAGAGGCTCCTCGGCCCTCCCCCACTCCTCCTCTTCTGCCCCCTTTCCCTTTTGCTACGTCCCGGGTGTGAGGCCGGGGTGAGGGGTGGGGGCTTGGGAGTGTCGGGGGCTCTGTTTTAAGGGGCAACCCGCAGGCTATTAAGTAAGCAGCCCCCTCCTGGGCCCGTGCTGGCAATGGGTGTTGGAGCCCCGCTGCGGCCCCGCCCCCTGGGGCTCTGTCCGGGCGGGTGCGCGGCGCAGAGGGGAGGGCCAGCGGGGCAGGAATGCGCAGCGGGCGGGCGGCGCAGGAGGCGAGCGGCCGAACATGTAAGGGCACATCCCGCCAGCAGCCGCCCAGCGCGCAGACTGAGTGCAGGGGAGCGGGCGTGCGGACGGAGAGGCTCAGGGCACCCGGTAGGAGTTCGGGGAGGTCGGAGCGGTGCGCAGGGTACGGAGCGGGCGGCGAGCGGGTAGCATCCGCACGCGCATCCCGGGTGCCGCTGTCTGCAAGGCGGCCCCGGCCGCAGGCTCGGCTGGACAGGGAGCAAGGCCAACCAGCCCCAGGGCGCGAGAAGCCGGCGTTGTAGAGCCGGGAGAGCCGGGACCGCCGCAGCCTCCAGCGCTGTGGGAACCTCGGGGCGCCCATGACGGCGGCGGCGACCGTGCTAAAGGAGGGCGTGCTGGAGAAGCGCAGCGGCGGGCTGCTGCAGCTGTGGAAGCGGAAGCGTTGCGTGCTCACCGAGCGCGGGCTGCAGCTCTTCGAGGCCAAGGGCACGGGCGGCCGGCCCAAGGAGCTCAGCTTCTCCCGCATCAAAGCCGTGGAGTGCGTGGAGAGCACCGGGCGCCACATCTACTTCACGCTAGTGACCGAAGGCGGGGGCGAGATCGACTTCCGCTGCCCCCTCGAAGACCCCGGCTGGAACGCTCAGATCACCCTGGGCCTGGTCAAGTTCAAGAATCAACAGGCCATCCAGACTGTGCGGGCCCGGCAGAGTCTTGGAACTGGGACCCTCGTGTCCTAAACCACGAGGCATACCATTTTATCCACATGCCCCCCTCCCACCTCCGTGCCCAGAAGACATGCCAGGTAAGTCCCAGAGCACTGAACCCTCTCTCTTCTAACTCCTCTGCCCTCTATAGAAAACCAGGGGCTTTATTTTCTGCCCCAAAGCTGGACGATCTTAGGGGGGGTTGCTGGGAGCAACAGAGAGTAGGATCCCAAGAGGATGTGTTTGGGAAGCCTGGGCCCTTGGCCAAATGAGCAGAGCAGGCCTTTCCCTAGGTCGCCAGGCAGGAAGGTCCTTAATGTGACCCAAGTGTTGGAGAAGGCGGGTCCTAGGAGAGAGAGCATGGGTGGGATAGGCCTCCTGGGAGATTGGTTCAACCCTGAATCATGTTCACCCAACACAGGACTCCTCCTGCGTTGTATGACTCTCTTCCAGAATGAATGCATGTTGAAGCATTTAATCGTTGAACTGCGGTGAAAACTCACCACCGTGTAGTTATCGAAGGAGTTAGATGCGTTTGCGAACAAAACCATGTTGTCCAAGGTTCCCACCTGGGGCCTCAGTGGAAGGTTGGGCTGAGCCAACTCATTCTTGACAGTGGATTTTAGGGTGCTAGGGCTGCGCTATCAGGAGGATATGGGAGCAAGAGATGTGGAAGGTGGGATGTGCTGACCAAGGCATGCTGGGCCAGCGGAGGATAAGCTAGAAGAGGGGATGGGTGGCTGAGAACAGGATGGGACCATGAATTATTATTCGTGATGTCTTAATCCTCCTTGAACAGTAGGCAGAAGGTTTCGGGTGTGTGTGTGTGTGTGTGTGTGTGTGTGTGTGTGTGTGTGTGTGTGTGTGTGTTGGGGGTGGTGTTGGTGTTGGTTTGTGGTTAGAATGGCTCAAGGGAGGGACCAGGAATAGAACCTAGAAGCCATGGCACTTAGCCTTGTGCCCTCTTCCCTAGATACTACTCCCTCCCCATGGGAACCGGAGCTGGGTCAAGGAGGGGTTTATATAACTCTGCCCTTACCTTCTCCAACGGATTCTTTGGTCCCTCTGGGCCCAACTACACCACCCACAGTACCTCACCCCCACCCAACACCCCATCCCCCGTTTCCATCTCCAGCAAACAGAGCCTAGGTGTTATCTAATGCTCCAGCCCCTTTGAGACTCCTGTTTGCTGCCATACCCCCACCCCATTGTAGGGAAGCTGGATCTAAAGTAGAAGCAAACTCACTGGGCTAAGAATGGGTCCACCTTGATCCTCTAGGACTCAGGGTGGGGCTGGAGGAAACAGTTTCCACTGGCCACAGTATGCTATCTTGTTATCAGCCTTCTGTCTGTCTGTTTCTTCTCTGTGGATTCCCTCAATCCCTGGTCAAAAGTAGTTGGGGGGAAAATGTGGCCTGAACATTCACAGACCTCTTTTTTTCTTGTCACTATTTCCCAAACAGTGCAGTTTAACAACTATTTCTATAACGTGCCATTGTGTTTGGTATTAAAAATAATACAGAGATGACTTCGAGCACGTGGGAGGTCTGCATAGGTTATATGCGAAAACTACACCCTGTTACAGAAAGAAGCCCCCAGAATTTAGTGTCTGTGATGTGACCTGGGACCTGTTCCCTGTGGGTAACAGGACAGAGTGGCCACATTATTTCCTTCTGTTCTGGTGTAGAAAAGGTTGGGAAGAAGGCCTGGTGGGAGGCACCTAGTAAATGGACCGTCCTAACCACCGTTCTTTCTCTCCAGCTTCTCTGTCCACTTTGGTTGGTTGGGGCCTGATTACATGTGATGTGGCAGAAGCTATCAACATGTGGAAGACATACCTATCACCATGGAAGGAGCCAACTGGCCGGAGGCAGACAGCAGAAGCCAATAGGGGCTGAGGATGAAGATTCAGTTCCTGAACACTAAGACTGTTAAGGCCACAGGCCTGGCCTCAAGTATCATGATGGAGCACTTGGGCCTTACCTGGCATCAAGGCCCCTCCCACCAGTCTAGCCCTTGGTTCTGGGTTCTGCAGACTGCTGTTTGGCCTCTGGCTTTGAGACATGCCCAAAGGAGGGCTGTTCTTCCTGGTGTGCTAAGGCAGTGCCTCAGAACTCAGGAGGCCAGTCTGGGGTCCAAAAGATGACCACCCTACCTTCAGACAGCCATTGGACTCAAGCTTGTGGAGGGGGATCTGCTGGGCTGGAGGCCTGTGCCTGGGGGTCTCTTGCTGCTTAGGTCCTTTTGGGACCCCCCACCACCACCATCTGTACCCTTTCTTTGCACACTTCCTCCCTCACCTCTGTTGCCCTCTCCTCACTTCGGTGTTGGGCTTGGAGGGGGTGGGGGTGGGGTAAGGGTTGGGCCTTTACCATTTCATGCTTATTCCAGAATGAAGAGGCCCAGTTCGTGGGCAGTAACCATGCTGTCTGCTGAGTGAAATTCTTTTAACTACGGGACACCTAGGGCCTTGGAGCATCTCGTTACTCCTTCTCTAGCCTACAGGCCCTCTGAAAGATGTAACTTGAGGGGTATAGGCACTGTACCTCCAGTAGGCATGGCCTCATTGGCCTTAGGAAGGAAGGGCCCCAGTGTGACTGAAGAATGTCACAGTCCCATAGCTGACTCTCCTGTAGAAGGTTACTTTGCCCCTGCTAACCTGGGAAGTGACTGTAGTTTCTAGGTAGGCTTCTCTCCCTGTTTACAGATACAAATGCACACATTAATACATAGTTAAGACTTCCAGGGGTTGGGGATTTAGCTCAGTGGTAGAGCGCTTGCCTAGCAAGTGCAAGGCCCTGGGTTCAGTCCCCAGCTCCGAAAAAAAGAAAAGAAAAAAAAGACTTCCTTGGTGAGTAAAAGGCGGGGGGGTCATTCCTACATGGGAAGCTGCAGAGGAATCATGACCTTGAGTTAGACAGAACCAGCAGCTGAGTGACCCGTGCGGCCCTTCCCAGTATAAGTATCAAGTCTCCCCTCCCTGATGGAGCAGTGACCTGCTTCAGAGCCTTTCCAGAAGGAACAACAAGGCCAAGGCAACTTGCTTCTTAATAATCTGAAGTCTCTTTAATAACCTTTTGGTTCTCATGGTTCACCACTTCAGGGTTCTCTTGTTTTCTAACCAAGATTTCCCTCTCTTGGGTCCCTCCGTCTGCAGATGTCTCATGTGGGATGAGACCTATATCTCACAATTGAATATGGGTGTGTCGTTTACATTTAGCAACAGTCCCATTTATTACCTCATTAGCCTGCACCACCCCCCTGTGGATAACTGAATCCCACCAGGTCAAAAGACATCATCTTCTGAGCCAACCCAGATCAATGCTCTAAAGGTCAGGGTTAAGCCAGCGAGCGCACTCTCATCTATTGATGATGTCTTCTGTGGGTGGGGGGAGAGTCAGCACTTTCATGCTTCAGGAATGGAGAGAAAGTTGCCACTCCTGCCTTGGTATAGCTGTCACCGGGAACGGGTTAGTTTCCCTGTCCTTGTGAAGCAGCATGTTTCCAGGCTATTCCAGCAAAGCCCAAGAATCGCTGCTGGTGGTAGAGATTTAGGCTTAAAGAGGTGAGGCATCAGGCACTCAGAAATGGGGGGAGGGAGGTTTATGAGCAGATGGAAAATGACATCATTCACCAAATAATGTCTCCTCTGGGCCAGGTGCTCTGCTTTCCAGTGGATGTGGAGGGACAAAAAAGACAGACCTGATTTCTGCTCTAGGAGTCCAGAGTTTAGGGACAGACAAACCAATAGCAACCGGTGCCAGCAGGACTGATCACAGGCGGCCTCAAAGCATTGGACAGTATTCCCTTGCTGCTCCGTGTTCACCTCAGAGCTGAGAGTTCATTGTGCTGCAAAGGGCAGCATACAGGCCAGGGCAGAGTGTCAAGGGCAGAGGGCGGGTGCTTACTTGGGCAATGGAGGCAGACTCTGATTTCTGATTTCTGAAGCCCCCTACTTCTCTAAACACTTAGCCTTGGTTTCTTTTTTTTTTTTTTTTTTTTTTTTTTTTTTGGTTCTTTTTTTTTCAGAGCTGGGGACCGAACCCAGGGCTTGCGCTTCCTAGGCAAGGAGCCTTGGTTTCAAGTGTGCTTCCACTCTTGCCCAAAGGCGGCTTTGGTGTGTCTTCTTGCTAGGTGAGTCCCAAGCCATCTAAAGTGTGCCATTAGAGACCCTCTTGTGGACTTGGCACACACGTGTGGGTGGAGACTGTTACAACAGAGTGGATATTTACCAAAATTCTGAGAGCCCTGGGTTCTGGAGAACTCTTGCTGTAGAGAGAGATCTGGTGCTCCCAGAACAGGCTATTTCAAAAGACCTTTAGGGGAGGGAGCTCTGTATTCTTTTTAGGAGGGAAGGGGTCACTCCGCAAGGTTGCCCTTTCTTCTGTGAATTTCCAAGAAGGAGCAAAGGCCTTCACCCTTGGAATGCCTGCTGGACTGCTGAGTAGAGCAAAAGCCCTTTGGTGACAGAGGCAGGCCTTCATGGTGCCAGCAGACTCTCGGGAGAGAAAACTGCTCAGCTGGGCCCGAGGACACTGAGGCCAGGGAGGGGCTGTTGCCACCAACTCTCCCCCTGCTCTGTCAGCCAGGGCCTCACCCGGCCTGATCCATGAGTCATCAATGGGAAAATGAGACGGGGCATGTCTCAGCTGAACAACTGGAGTCCGATGAGATGGGGTGGGGAGGCTGAGGGGAGAAGGGATGGGCTCATTCTGGTCTGGGAGAGCTGGGTTGGGAGTTGAGGCTTTGGCAAGAGTGAGCCTGTTTCAGGGAAAGAATGGAGAAGGTGGGAAAAGCCGCAGAGTCCAGAGCTGGAACTGCAGAAGAAAGGAGAGGGTGGATCTGCAAGGCACGCTGGATTGTCGGACGGAAATCTGGAGCCAGTGATAAGGCACCATGGGCAGCTGTGCCACCAGGGCCAGCATCCAAGGACCCTCGAAAGAATGCCAGGCTGGATGCCAGGCTGCCCCGAGGCTGTATAGAACGTTCTGGCTTGGGTGCCTCCGGTCTCCTGTTCCCATTTTTCCCATTTGCCCACCACAGTCTACCAGAGTGATCTTTAAAAATGCAATCAATTCTTCTGCCAGCACTAGCAGCTGCTTGTCCCCTGCAATGGGAGAGGCTCCATCTTGATTGCGTCTGTCCTCTCTCTACGTGCTTGTGTTTGTACATCCAGGACCCTACAGGTAACTGTTCCCACCCCAGTACCAGTGAAGGTCACCTCACACTACAAGCCATTTCCTCCAAACTCCTCCTACACGTTTTGGTATCATGGCTCTGAGCTTTCGTGCTTCGAGACGCCTCCCCTGACTGCCCTGCCTACAGGCTAGCCTGAGTAACCACTCTTCCTGCCGTGCAGCCATTTCTTCTTTATTAGTCACACGGAATTCGATGGCTGGTTTGTATGTCTGCCTGTGCACTTGTGTCTTCCTGGTGTCCCAGATTACCCGGCACCCAGTACACCCTTAATAATCGTAATGGCAAGCGGTACATGTGTTTACTGTGTATTGGTTCAAAAGCTGTAGTGCTCAGACATCTAAAAGTGCACTTAGTACTCGATGAGAGAGGTGCTTGTCTTATAAAGAAACCGGGACCCAGGGAGACAAAGTGACTTATTCAGAGTCACAGCAGTTAATAAGTGGTGCCATCAGGAATCAACTTAGTCATGGTGGAAATCAAAGCAGGTGCCATTAACCCAATGCCAAGCAGATTACTTCTCACTGCATGAGCGAGCGCACAAACGAATGATTTAAGTCCCAGCTTTGCTGAGAGGAGGGAGCTCAGCGGTGAAGGAGCTCTCCCATGTTAAGCTCCCGGGAGTAGGAAACTTCAGAGAGCTGTCTGTGAGCTGCTGTGTGCTGGGGTGTTCATGGAGGAGGTGACTAGAGCCAGCTCCTGGGACAAGGGTGGGACCAGCGCTAACACTTGGGAGGCTAAGACATGTAGATCAAGAGTTTGAGGCCAGCCAGAGCTGCACAGAGGCCCTGTCTCAAGTTCCCATTCTACCCTAAAACAAAACAAAACAAAACAAACCTAGCGAGGATGGAGTCTGAAAGTAGGGGAGGATCCAGTTATTTGGGCCATCTGAAAGTGCAAGGTTGGGGCAGGAGTATTCTAGAGAATAGAGGGGCCTTAGGACAGGAAGGGACAGCAAGAACTTTGGGGAATCTAAGGAGACTCACTCCCAGCTCCAACTGTTGTCCCTATGCTTGTCTAAGATATTGTTTGTCTCAGGTTACCCCAGCCCCAAAGGCCAAGGTTCAGCAGCTCTGGCTCTTGTGTGGCACCAGCCCCAGGGGCCTCAAGACAACATGTGTAACTTTCCTGTTTTCTCCCTTATTAGCCCTGACCAGTTCGAATTCTCCACAAACCTGGACAAGTTGTTCACTGACCTTCTATCAGCCGTCCTCCTGGTGTTACCCAGAGGCTCCAAGAAACCCAAACTTGCAGGCAACCATGCTTTCACTAGGAAGCCTTACCTCCTTTGGCAACATTTCCTACCTTCTTGGAGAAAGGGTACCAAACCTCTAACCGCAGGGAGAAGAGTCAGCAGGAGTCTCTCTGGGGTTCTCCTGTCAGCTCTCTGCTCGGCCCCTCTGCTAAGTTTATCAGTTTAACTCAACCTCAGTGAAATGTTAGCACTTAATATTCACTGCATAAAGAGATACTGGTCTGGTAGATGTTGGTTTCCAGGAAGCCCCAAGAGTTTTGAGACCAAGAATGTGGCAAGAGAAAAGCAGGCTAGGGTAGGAGGTATTCACAGAGGAGACTTCGAAGGTGGGATAGCATTCTGACCACAGGGAACATTCCAGATGAAGGAAATTGATTGTGTAAAGATGCTAGGACCAGAGAAGATGAGGTGAGACAGAAACACAAACAGGTTTGCACAGAGCCCTGGAGTGACAGCTGAGTACGGGCCAGAAGGGTCACCTGGATCACTTCTGGGAACTATGCTTTTATAGGTGTTGGGGACCATAGCTCTGCCACATACATAAACATGCATGCACCGAACACACACACCACACACACACACACACACACACACACACCACACACACACACATACACACACACATATACACACACACCACACACACACACCACACACACACATACACACACACATACACACACACACCACACACACACATACACACACACACATATACCACACACACACACACACACACACACACACACACACACCCCTTTAGTTTGTTATAAAAACCATGTTTCAGCCAGGCCTAAGACCTGTAATCCCAACTACTCCAGGAGGTTGAGACAGGGGGATGACAAATTCAAGGACAACTGGGCAACTTGTCTTAAAAGTAAAGAGGAATGGTAAAGAGGACTGGTGGGGTGGTTTGTGGGTGGAGCATATGCTTAGCCTGTGCAAGGCTCTGGGTTCAATTCCCAGTACTGGAAAACAAAAACAAAACAAGTCCCAACAAACCAAAACAGGACACGTTCACTAAGGAAAACTGTGGAAGGGCTGAACGTGCCAAAGAAGAAAACAAATGTCACCTTCGTGCTTTCAGCCCGAGTGTTGTCCTTGCACTTCCATCCACACGTATTTCTATGCACACGGCTGACATTGAACATGAAACTGTTACTAAACAATTTGCCCTTTGCACGGGGTTTTGCTGTGCGTCTTCCGTTGCATGCTGGTTATTTTTCCCTCCCTTCCTCCATCCCTGCTCCCTTCCTTGTCTGTGGTGCGAGGGATCAAATCTGGGCATTGCGCATAGTAGGCAAATACTCTACCACTGAGCTTTAGCCTCCATTTTAATTTTACTCATTCATTCATTCACTCACTCGTTCGTTCGTTCATTCATTCATCCGTTTATGTGTACGGATGTTTTGTCTTCCTGCATGCATGTGCTCCACATGCATGCCTGCCTTCCATGGAAGCCAGAAGAGGGTGTTGGATTTCCTGGCACTGGAGTTATAGACATTTTGAGCCACCATGTGGGTGCTGGGAGCTGAACCTGGGTCTCCTGGAAGAGCAGCCAGTGCTCTTAACCACTGAGTCACATCTCTTGAGAGCCCCCCTTTTCCCCCTTTGGGGTGTGGAAGGCTACAGTGACCATTTCTGCTGTGTCCCCATGGTTCTGTCCACGTCGAGTTCCAGGTCCCCGTTGGAAGGTGAGCAGGATTGTACTAAACGTTGTGCTTTAGGATGGGGGGGTGGTGGGTTCACCAGAATGGAGGGAGGAGGCCTGTGGGGGGGGGAAGGCCAGGAGCTGAAGCATTGGGCTCAAAGCCAGCAGTGGGGATGGGGAGGGGAGAGCTGGGGAGCAAGAAGGAGTGTAAGACTGTTTGGGACCACACAGTCAAGGCATTTCTGTCCCCGTATGGAGGTGGTCTAGTGGCAGTGAGAACTGTGGGTTCTCATAACCGGCCTGAGTGTGATCTTCTCTGTGCTTCATTCATATCAGCTCCGAGACTCGGGCAGGTTATCTGGCCCCTCACTGAAATGGAGGCGTTAATAGCCCTGCTTTCTAGGATCGCAGTGAGATGTAATTGAGCAAATTCCTGTAAAGTAGATAAAGCACACAGATAGCACACACTAAGTGTTTGTTTTTATAGTAGCATATTAATCCTCCCAGCAGCCTTGCTCCACCTAATCCCCATTTAGAAAACAGCACGTAATTAACACTGTAAATTAGTACCACTTACTGAGTGCTTTTACCTAATCCCAGTGCCAGCCTGGCCTTCGTGGAGTGTGCGCTAAGTTTCCTCGACTCGGTGCGAGACGAAGCTAACATCCAGAGAAGCGATGTGAGAGTCAGCGTGGCCTTGGGTGTCTCCGCTATAGTCTCCTACGTTCTCTTCACCCTTTCGCCTTTGTCTTAGCTGAGGATTCTATTGCTGTGACGAAACGCCAAGACCAAAAGCAACTCTGGGAGGAAAGGGTTTATCTGGCTTACACTTCCACAGGGTAGTCCATCATTGAAGGAAGCCAGGACAGGAACTCAAACATGGCAAGAACCTGGAGGCAGGAGCTGATGCAGAGGCCATGGAGGGGTGCTGCCTACCAGCTTGCTCATCATGGCTTGCTCAGCCTGCTTTCTTATAGAACCCAGGACCACCAGCCCAGAGATGGCACCACCTACAGTAGGCTGGGCCCTCTCCCATCAATCACTAATCAAGAATGTCCACAACTGGACCTTATGAAAGCATTTTCTCATTTGAGATTCCATCCTTTCAGATGACTCTAGCTTGAGCCAAGTTGACATAAGACTAGCCATGATACCTTCCTCCCCAGCCTTTGGATTTCCAGCTTTGAAGATGGCGAGAAGGCGTGGCTCTCTCCCATCTCCATCGTCTGCCAAGTGCAGTGCAACATTACGGCTATTGCCAGTATCTCTCACCAGGCAATTGTCTAGAATAACTCAGAGCCCTTCACACACATCTGACATCCTCTTTCCCAGCTCCCCACCACCACCATAGAAGAGACCACAAGTAGCATGACTTGTCTGAGTGTACTGGTTACTCCCTACTTACCCAGCTGCAAACCACATGCGAGCAGCTAGCATTCCAGCAACCCTGGTGCTGTCTCATATGCCCAGGAGGGTGATTTCTCCAGTGGGCCAAATACAGACCCTTTTTGCAAAGTCTCTAGAAGAACTCCCCACCCACACACACACACACTTCAGCCTTCAAACAATCTTTGTATCGTGTCTGCGTTCCTACCTAAGGCTCTGACTCAAAGGGCCATCAGATGTGACCTGATTCTATTCTCTCTCACACAGCTTTATCATGTGATCTTACAGTGCTACCTGACCATCCCTGCTGTATTTACTGATAAAGAGAGTAAATCTAAGGCTCTGGGGAGGAGTGCGTCTTCCCTGTGTTTGGGGAAGGGTTTCCAAGTCAATCTCCAGGCTGAAATAAAAGCTAAGTGTCCTCCTCACTAGGGTGGTGGTTGCTGTGACTGGTGGCTTGCATGCATCTGGGTCAGCTGTTAGGTCAGGGGAAGGATGCCTGGCAGCACTTCTGGCCTCGGTGGCAGCTAGTCTGCATGGCCTGCTCCCTTCCACCATACTTTCCCAGTATCCATGCTGTCCCAAGAGACACTCAGAGTTCCTGTCTACAGAGCATAGAGAGAGGTCCTCTGGCTGCAGCAACCAAACCCCCGCTCCTGTGCTTAGCTGCTCCAGGCCTGGCCAGAGCCAGGTCACTGGAATGGACTCACAGCCCGCAATTATTTACTGCTCTGGGCTGGAAAAATGCAGGAAGCCAGGACCCCTGACCTCGGGCTGTACTCTGTTGGATTCCCAGGCCAGTGGCTGGCTGCATCCAAGCAATGCATAGAAGGAGAGAAAGAGGAGAGAGAGAGAAAGAGAGAGAGAGAGAGAGAGAGAGAGAGAGAGAGAGAGAGAGAGACAGAGAGACAGAAACAGAGACACAGAGAGAGACAGAGAGAGGGAGACACACACACACACACAGAGAGACAGAGAGAGAGAGAGACAGAGAGACAGAGAGACAGAGAGAACGAGAACTAGGGACTGTTATTAACTGGCAGGGCAGGTGCTTTTTGACTATGTGACTATGAGTGGCCATGATGCCACTGTCTCACTTCAGACACATGAGGTCTGGAGAGAGTCAGGTCAGGTCAGGGACCTTCTGGGTTCTTATTCAGACTGGTCATCACCCACTGCTGTGACCTCAGGCCCATCTCCATTCCTGCCCTGACTTGCCCTTCTTATAAAATAGAAGCTGATCACTAAAATGAGCAGAAACGGGTGCTTTGATAAAAGCACACAACCTACTGGACAAGATGTTTGTCATCCGAGTCATCAGGAGGCTGAGGCAGGGGGATTCTAAGTTTGAGGTTAGACTGGGCTACATAGTGAGACTCTGTTTAAAAACCACAGCAGCAACAACACCACAGCCAGGAATTGTTTCAAGCACTTGGAAGGCAGAGTTCAAGGCCAGCCTGGTCTACATAGAGAGAGTCCCAGGACATCTAGGGTGACATAGCGAAACCCTGACCCAATGCATGCATGTGAACACACACACACACACACACACACACACACACACACACACACACACACTACCCTGAAGGCTTGACATATCATTTAGCTTTACACACGAGGGTTCAATGTTCCTTGGTGACTTTAACGGGGACAGCCCTTCCTGTGCTTTTGGTGTCTTTCTCTCACTGTAGGTTGTCTCTTGTGGTTTTCTTTGTCAGAACCTGCCAGTGTCTAAATAGTCCCTGGAGAAGAGAGCCCCCTGGGGAAATGGGCTTCCGGTTTCATTTCCAGCTCTGGGCCTCAGTTTCCACAAGTGTTTGGAATAGGATCAGAGTCACCCTCCCTTCTAGGAATACTAAGGTCAAGCACGCAGAGACCATGTAGTGAAATGGAAACACCATGTTGTACACGTGTGCAGGAATATCATGCCAGGCTGCTGAAGGATGGGTGGTCAGAGAACAACAACCCAGTGGCTGGGAGCCTCTCCCTGAAATCTGGAAGAGCCCTCCGCTTAGCAGAACAAAAGAATCCCCATGAACTGCCAACCATCTATGTTTTGCGGGCAGCATCTCTTGTATCTCATGCTAGCCTCAGACTTGCTATGTAGCTGAAGATGGCTTTCAACTTCTGATCCTCTTGCCCCAACCTTTGAGTGCTGAAATGACAGAATCCCAGGCATAGGTCACCTTGCCTGGTTCTGTGGAGTGCGTGGAGGTGGAAACCCGGCTTAGTGAATGTTAGGCCGGCTCCTGGCATCTCCATCCCTGTGACTTGACTTTTAACCAACAGAGTGGGGTTGCTGTCACTTTTGCTGTGAGGGTCCATAGATTGTGACTTTTGTCCTGTCCATTCTGACTCTCTTTCCCTTGGTTTTGATGATACACCTATCTTACTGCCAAGGAACTGAGAGTGGCCCCAGGGATCACAAATCTTTCTCTTTAGGTATGAGGTACATTGCCTCAAACCCCTGTGTCTGGTACAGTATGAGTCCAGCAAGTAATCAAATCTCTCTCCATGGATTTGGAAGTTTGGTTTTCCAGAAACCATGCTGGCCTCCTTGTAATTACTGATTCCTGGAAGACTCTAAAATATCCTTGGGTACTAGAGCGGGAGACAGACAGGCTAGCCCAGGGTCTATATACTCATGGCTCACCCCAGAGGTAGTTTGTATTTTGAGACAGGGTCTCTCTATGTAGTCCAGGCTGACTGGGGCTGGGAGTGGGGAACTCAAGGTTCTCCTGCTTCAGCCTCTTACTTAGTACTAGCCTCCCAATTACAGACCTGTGCCACCACACCAAGCTGGCCCAGTAAGCCTGGAGGCAACATCAGTCACCAAGAGGTCGAGATCTGATACTGAAAGAGTCCAGGTCTCCGAACTCCTACTTAAGAAACACATCCATTCTCTACCATGGTGTAAGATCAGAGCGAAAAGGAGAAGCTGTGTGGGAACTTGGCATCTGCAAGCTCTGCCTCAATATCTGTGTGTGGGAGAGCGGAGACAGACTGACCCGGGCAGCCAAGGTGTTGGAGCAGCTCACAGGCTGGACCCCTGCGGTTTCCAAAGCTAGATACACCATCAGGTCCTTTGTCATCCAGAGGAAGGAGAAAATTGCTGTTCACTGTACAGTCCGTGGAGCCAAGGCAGAAGAAATTCCGGAGAATTCTGGCCTGAAGGTGCTAGATTATGAATTACGGAAAAATAACTTCTCAGACACTGGAAGCTTGGGTTTTTGGGATCCAGGAACACATTGACCTGGGCATCAAATATGACCCCAGCATTGGCATCTATGGCCTGGATTTCTATGTGGTGCTGGGTAGGCCAGGTTTTCAGAAGCACAGAAGAGGTTGCATTGGTGCCAAACAGAATCAGCAAGAGGAGGCCGTGCTCTGGTTCCAGCAGAAATAAGATGGGATCATCCTGGCGAATACATTTTATCCAAAAGGCCAATAAAATTTTCTCAGGAAAAAGAAAAAAGAAAAAAAGAAACATACATTCACTAACCGCTTTGCTAAGCATGGGCACCCTACCTTCCTACCTCAGGGGAATGCCCTTAGGACAGAGTACAGTTCCAGGGCAGGGTTAGGGTGGTGGTGACAGACTCTTCCTTGAAAAGGAAAGGACAATCAGAACTGGAAAGAATCGATGGGCAGGGGACGCTCTGCTCCATCATCCACCTGGTTAGGTGGCTGGCTGAACTGACTTTCTGTCACTACTTAAAGAAAGCCTTCCCCTACTTTCGACTTATCGAGGCTCCGGGGATGAGGTGGGGCAAAGACTATAGCCATCTGCAGGCCAAACTCAAGATTCGACCAGGCTGCATTCCTCCTGCAGGCTGGAGGGGAGAAGAGTCTGGTCTCTTTTGCCTCGAGTGGCTCCAGGTACGCGGTGGTTTATGCAACACTAGCAGTCTCTGCCTCTGTGGTCACAGTGTCTTCTGGTCTGTCTGCCGTGTCGGTGTGCCTTCCTCATTCGAGGATATTTGTGGTGGTGTTCACCCTCCACGGGGGTCATCAAAGTTATCCCGCCCCCCAGGATGCTTCATGTGTGTGATCACAGGTCTGAGGGACCAGAATATGGATATTTGAGGTTCCATTAGTCACTACCCCCAAAGGGGGCATCAAGAAAGGAGAAACATTGACAGCATTAGATTCTCTTCTGGAAACGGAAGCCTGAAGTTTGAGCTCCCTGCCGCTGATTACTGTCTCCACATGAACAGAGGCCCAGGACAGGCAGGGTCAGTTCTGTCTTTATCCATCTTGATATTCAGAGTCAGGGTGGACCCCAGGCTTCTATTTCCTGCCCCCATCTTTCCCCCTGGCGCCGCGTAGGAGGCCCTGGCTTCGAGACAGAGGAGTCTGACCTCACGGCGAGAACTCTGCTTTCTTGTCGCTCTGAGAGAGAAGCATCTCTCCTGCACAGGCTGCTCAGCCCCACATTGTGGGGGGCTGGGAAGCTGTAAATCCCCTGCCCGCCCACGGAAACAGCTGAGTCCTGGGCTCATCCTGTGGGCTTAACCCCTTTCGGGCCTGTGGCCCCTCCCTTTGGGTCCAACTGGGAAGAGGTGGAGGCCTCTTCAGGGCCAAGCAGGGTTTCTTCAGCTGTATGCATTGCTGGCAGTTGGCCCTAGTACTGTTTATTGAGGGGACTTGAGCCTGACCCTCCTTCTCAAAGTCAGGAAGGGATGGGCTAGTTAACCCTTGGTATGGCTGGTGAAGACCACACAGCAGCAGTATGGGCGTGGCCTGGGGCACAGGAGCCTCCTTTGCAGCTATTTGCTAGCACCCGGGTAGCCCGTCGTTCTGAGCCTGAGTATGGGGGGATCTGGGTTAAATACCGGACCAGCTGGCCATGCCCTGCGCGTGCGCACATACACACACGCATGCCCACATGCACATGCACGCCCACAGGGACACGCACACGCGCACCTGCCCCAAGGCAGGGCCGCTGACAGGAAGCTACTTGTCTAGCCCTCTCCTTGCAGGATGGAAGCTGTCCAGAGAGCAGGGGCTGTGGTTCTGTGTCGTTGGCAGATACTGCGTTCTTTACAAATGATTCAATGGATACTCACAGTTTCCAGCTCCCCCAAGTAATTTCTCCTTTTTTTTCCTCCCTCCCTCCTTCCTGTCCTGTCTCACTATGTAGCCCAGGCTAGCTTGAGATGCTGAGGTCTTCTGCCTCTGAATGCTGAGTGCTGAGACTACAGCCGTGCACTACCAAGACTGCTTTAATATGAAGTGGCTTCCCTGTCCAGTGCTGGGAATCGAACCCAGAGTCTTGCACTTGCTGGGAATGTACTCTATGATGGTGTGACATACCCCTTTCTGCATCTTCTTTAAGTTTAAAAATTAATTAACTCATTTTCTTTGTATGTGTATGTGTAGGTTAAAAGACAATTTGCAAAGGTTGGTTTTCTTTTCTGCCATATGGGTTCCTAGGATCAAGCTCACGTTGTTCTGCTTGGCCACAAGCTCCTTTATCTGCTGAGTCATCTTGTCAGCCCCGTTTTGCCTCTTCTGACATCATATTTATACAATGCTGTTATTGGCCACCTGCCACCCTCAGATGCCCAGGGTTGAAATGGAAAACTCTGAGGTTGTCACCTGGGTCCCACATTCTGACTTCTGTTCCTTTCCCCCCTGCTGTTGGCTTTGTATCTTCCAGAGTGCCTTCTACAGCTTAATGCTTTCACCCAGGGTGGTTCTCCAACCCCACAAAGCTGAGTAATAATAGCATGTTATTTAATGTTACATGTAGACTAGAGCTGCTGGGCACCTGGTTAATCAGAAAAAAGATAGCAAAGGAATAAGGAGGGGCTGGATTGGGAAGATAAGCGGGCAGAGGCCACCGCATAACAGTAGGCATGTTGGCCAAAGACTGCAGAACAGATCCTGGTAGATATCTGGACTTTTCAAGGAAAGAGGAAGGCGCCAAGAACCATAGTATAACAAGTCTCAGTTGCAGGGATTCAGACATAAGCCTGGTGAGCCAGGCCTGGCCCTGGTGGGCTCTGGGCTGCTCCTCCCTCAAGCCTCAGCAGAAACACAATAGTTCTAGAGAGCCCTCTCAAGATTGGCAGCCAGTGCCAGGCTGCCCAGCAGGACAAGGAACCTTTGTGCCTGCTTCAGCATTAGATCCTGCTCCACCCTCCCTAGCCCTGGGGGGGTCGGGGGATGGCAGTAGTTGGAAGTTCAGATCCTGAAGAGGCTGCAAGCTCATATTGTGTGGCTTATGCTGGGACTGGGGTCACCTGGAGGTCTCCAGGGAGCCAGGAAGGATCTGGGAACAAACTCTGGATGCTGGAGACTGGGGGAGGTGGGCCTGGGTTTGTGGCTTTCCTGGGACAGAAATGTTAACGTTTCTAGATATTTTTCCTTTGATCCTCCCAGACCCCCTGGAGATCAGTACAGTGGGTGATTAACCATACATACAGTTGGGGAAACAGATCCAAAGAGAGGAAAGGTTTCCAGGGGCTATCTAGAGAGAGGAATAGGATGCTCTGGGGTCATAAAGCACTGGGTGTGGGGGTGGGAGTTGGGTAGAGCACAGTTTGTGAAAGCTTTTTAAAGCTTTTTATTCCCAAACTTACCTGGGGTGGGAGCCACAGTGATGGTCAGGATTGTCTTATTGTCCACTTGGTACCTCTCCTTCCTCAGCCTTCATCCATCCATCCAGGGCAGTCTCCTGGGAACCTAGGCCAGGTCTGCACCATTCTAGGGAAAAGGTGGTGCTAACAGCTGCACCAGGGAAGCCCAAGAGCCATGGGGACAGCCCAAATCCACTCAGCTTTTCCTTGAAATTCCACACACCCTGGGCGTTTGGCAGGAGCCTGGAATGTACTTCATCGGAACAATTTGTCTTTCACGGTCCATTTGCATCAATCAACCCATTGTTCTATGCCTTTGCCTGGACCACTCTGGCTAGCTGAGGCCTTCCTGTGCTTCTGAGTGGACCGGTTAGAAGACAGAGTGCACGCCTATGGGGAGGAGCGACCCCTGGTGGTCTGATCTGTAAGTACACAAGTTTCCTTGCTGAGCGTTTCCCAGTGTGGTTCTCCCTGACTCCTGGAAACAATGGGAGGGAAATACTTGGGAGCTTCGAAGGTATAAATAACACAAGTTAAGTCAGGCACTTGATGAAGCGAAAGGGCGCTGTTGTTGAGAAAAAAGACTGCACACCTGGCCAAGCCCCGCAATGCATGCTGGGATTGCCTCGAGAGTCCGTGGCGCGCCATCCTCTTTGGGCCTAGAGGTTTATTTATTAAAGGAATGAGTGTGGACTGAAGACAATATCTAATACCGCTAAAATCCCAGTCATAGAAGATTCTTCCGTGGGGTTTGAATTCTAGATCTACTCTTAGCTAGTTGCCAGCTAGTTGCTCCGATGAGCTTTAGTGCCTCCATCTTGTGAAATGAAGAGTAACGCCTTTAGTTCTTGTTACGTGCAGATTTTATGTTTGGGAATTACTGTTCTCCGCTAATGTTTCTTCGTAATTACCTCAGGCAGCGTGTTGGACAATTCTCATTGTCTGAAGCACGCATTTGCTGAGGGAAAGAAGGCGGTTCTGCTGCTTCTCATTCTGGGAGATTTATTTATTTACTCTCATATGTACCAGCATTTTGCCTGAGGGTATATGTGTGAACCTAGTATCTACAGAGGTTAAAAGAAAGTGTCCCCCTGAACTGGAGTTATGAGGTCTGGGAATTGAACCTGAGTCCTCTGTAAGAGCAACAAGCACTCTGAATGGCTGAGCCAGCTCATCAGTCCCAAAAAACGTTCTCTCAAAGTTTATGTA
The DNA here is from genome assembly GCF_021556685.1 of Rattus norvegicus. Lineage (NCBI taxonomy): Eukaryota > Metazoa > Chordata > Mammalia > Rodentia > Muridae > Rattus > Rattus norvegicus. The sequence goes on from NC_141546.1 coordinate 49,784,829, forward strand.
GTGCCATTACGGGGAAGGGTATTTTATGCTTTTTGTTGATCTTATGAATCATTGTCAAGCATAGTACTCTGGGGTTCCTGAGTGGGAACAGTGGGCTGTGATATGCCTCATGGACAAAGTATGTAAGGTAGATAATTTTTTTTAAATTTTTATTGTCTTTGTTATATACACTGTAACTGTCTTCAGACACACCAGAAGAGATCATCAGATCCCATTACAGATGGTTGTGAACCACCATGTGGTTGCTGGGATTTGAACTCAAGACCTCTGCAGGAGCAGTCAGTGCTCTTAACCACTGAGTTATCTCTCCAGCCCAAGATAGATAGTTTTCATGGAGGGTTGCCCTTTAGTGCTGTTGCCTATGAATTCATTGTTAATGGGCAGTATGTATTCAACATGGCGTCTTTAAGCAGAAATGCCCTCAGTATACGCTATGAACTCATTAGTAGATAATCAGATGGTGTCCAGGGGCTCCTGGGAACCAATCCCTAAGTTTCTCCTAGGAGCAAAGGGTTGCTGATTGAGTATGCAGGGTACCATAATTCCTGCAAATATGAAAACACCTATAGTTACTTCATTACATGTCAACTGTCGTTCATAGGTAGTGCAGTTGTGAGCCTTCGAATCCCCATGCGCCTGGAAATGGGAGGCTCAAGTAAGCATACTCAGAGACGCTCAGCCCAGCTTCTCTGTTCCTGCCCGGAACTTCCTTCATGAATACTTAGTTCACTGGGTTCCAGTCAAAGGCCAGCATGGCTCTTGGTGACTCACAAAGGTTCTTTTTACTGACGTGACCTCATCAGATCCTCTCAACAATAGCAGGGTGGTGGCATCGCAGGCTCGGTTCTTCAGATGAGCCTGGAGTTCACCGAGGCTAAGAAAGCAGCCCAAGGTCATCCAGTATGTTGGCAAGCGGAGCCAAATTTCACTGTCTTTCCACCAGGAAACTTAGACGCTGTGGAGGAGGTAGGAGCCAGACCTTGTTGTTGATGCTTCACTGTGAACGAGTGCATTGAAGTCCCTAAGGAAACTGGCCGGGAGCTGGTGAGGGATAAACATCTTAGCGCCCGCCCACTCTCCAGCCTCTGCCTCTGCTTGCAGCTCCCTCACGCCTCCCACCCTCCTCAGTCTGCAAACCCCATGGGAAGCTCCCTACCTCACCGGCTTAGTCACTGTCCTAAAAACCAATTCTCAGTCTCCTGCATCCTGAGAGCCAACAGGATGTGTTTGCCTGCAGGAGGGTCCTGTCCCCACTTGCTTGCCAACATTCACGGGGAAATCGGCCATCAGAAGAGAGCAGATTTTTGTCTGTCTCAGTCAGTCACTCTAACATTTCCTTCTGAGAAAGCCACGGCCTTGGGGCTATGGATCCCCTTCATTTCCCGATGCCCGGCACACTCCCAGCGTTCCCTCCTTCCTCACCTAGGGACGGCATTCTGGGTATGCTTTTTTTCCCTTTCAGCGCGTTCTTTTTCAAGAATTTATTATGACCAAATAAACATAGTAAATTTTACCTATGATCACGGTGGCCTGCACTTATAATCCTGGCACTTGGGTAAGTAAAGGCAGGAGGATTATGAGTTCAAGGCCAGCCTCAGCTATGTAGCAGGGTGAGCCCAGGCCATAAGAGGCTCTGCCTCAATACTCAAATCATATGCATGAATACATGACTAAAAGTTCCCATGTCGATCGCATCTAAGTGTAATGTCACTATTCAGGGACACTAAGAACATTCACCATGGGGTGTGACGGTTGGGTCAGCATTAGTCCGAGGCACCAATCATCTGGCAAAACGGGAGCTCTGCTGGAGCCCCCACCCCCACCCCTTTTTGCCCTGAAAACCTTCCTTCCATGTTTTGCCTGCTGAATTTGACTAGGAACCCCACAGGACGGGAACCGTGTAGCATTTGTCTTTTTGTGACTTGTTTTCTCAGTAGCATCATCAGAGTTCGCCCATGTTGTAGCTGCCTTCAGACGCTTCTCCTTTTTGAAGATGGAACCGGATTCCATTGCGTGCAGACGCCATATTGTGCTGGCCCATTTCTCCGTCCCTGGGCCTCCAGCTGCCGTGATTCAGTGGTAATGGGCAGGAGTGTACGGATATCTCTTCAAGATCCTACTTGAGTGTTTGAAACAGCACCTCACTTACTCTATAGCCCAGCCTGGCCTCAAACATAATCCTCCTGCCTCTTCCTCCCAGAATGCAGGGTTGATTGGTGTGTCCCACCGTGTCTGACTCACTTCCAAATGTTTTGGATATCTATGTCCAGAAGTGAAATTCCTTCCAATAAAAATTTTTTTCTTTTCTTTTTTTCGGAGCTGGGGACCGAACCCAGGGCCTTGTGCTTGCTAGGCAAGCGCTCTACCACTGAGTTAAATCCCCAACCCTCCCAATAAATTTTTTTTAATTAAGAGTTTTAAAATGTATTTATTTTATATGTCTGAGTGTTTGCTTACGGGTTTGTGTGTGTGTGTGTGTGTGTGTGTGTGTGTGTGTGTCAGACGTCTGTCTGCCATCTGATGAGGTCAGAGAAAGGTTCGGATGCCCTGGAACAGGAGTTACAGTTACATCTAGAGACCCACCGTGTGGATGCCGAGAACTGAGCCCAGGTCCTCTTGAAGCAGCCAGGTTTCAGTCTCTCTCCAGCTCCTGGTAATGGGAAGCCAATTTTACCATCTCACTTTTCAGATGTGTGACCCTGCTACATTGTTTCCCTCAGGGCTAACCCACTGGCTTTCCACCAACAATGCCCAGGTTCCAGTTCCTCCAATTCCAGCCACCATTGATTCTTTCCTCTGAACCATCCCGATGAGTGGTTCTAGGTTTTTATTTATTTTTGAGACATTGTCTCTATATGGGTCAGGCTGGCCTTGAACTTGCAACCAGCCTGCTGATTCTGTCTCCAGGATGCCGAGGTCACAGGTGTGTGTTTCCATACCAGGTTGGCATGCAGTTTCGATTTGCATTTCCGTAATGGATGGTGGAGTTGGATATTTTTTAGGTGTTTATTGAACATCTATGTAGCTTCTCTGGAGAAATGTATCAATCTGTTCAAATCCTTTAATCAGTGGCCATGAAGTTGACTGCTCCATTTCACACTCGTGTAGGACCTTCTCTAGAGCCACCTTTTGCTGTTACTTTTATTTATTTCCTGGTGTTACGAGTCAAATTTGGGGCCTGATGCATTACAAACAAGGGCTCTACTACTGATCTACACTGCCAGCCTTATCTATCATTTTAATTACCATTTTGTTATATGTTTAATGTTTCTGTATTACTCATTCTATATTATTCATAATAAATGAATATTCATGTATGAATATTTTATACATAGATCTCATATACATATGGGGGGGGAGAGAGAGAGGCTGACCTGGAACTTGCTATGTAGCCCAGGATGATATCAAATTTGTAATTGTAATTCTCCTGCCTCAGCCTCTTGGGATTATAGGCACATAACACTGTGCTCACTTTAGTTTATAATAGTTGATAATGATTATTTCTAAGGTTTGCTAACTTATCCTGAAATCTAGTTGCCACTATAATGTCATTAGAAGGTGGGCCCTGACTGGGCAGTAATGGCTTCTTTAATCCCAGCACTCAGGAGACAGAGGCAGGGGGATCTAGTTCCAGGAAAGCCAAGGTTACATAAAAACCTTGGGGAGGGGAGAGAGAGGAAAGGGGGGAGGGGGAAGGGGGAGAGATGGGCCCCTTTTAGAGCAGACTTGGTCATGAAGACTCTGCCTTGAGAGTGGTTTTTAAAGGCCTTTAAAAAGGATTTTCAGTAGACTTTAGCTGGGGCTGTCCATACTTGGAGTCTAAGCCCTTCTGAAACTGAGGCAGGAGAACTGCCTAGGCTGGAGTTAGAAGCCAGCCTGTGCTACATAATGAGTTCGAGACCAACTTGGGCTATACAGTGTGTTTGAGGCCAGTCTGTGCAACACAAGATCCTACCTTTCCCCAAAAATGCTAAAACAAACAAGTGAACGAACAGACAGACAAACGGCGTTCAGCAGTGTGTTGTGGGGTCTCTTTCTTGCCTGTTTATTTCTGCTGTGTGGGAAGGTAACGTGAAGCTCCTTGTCAGATATCAGCACCTGATCTTGGGTTCCTCTGACTCTAGAACAGAGAACCAATAGGTCTTTATAGATTATAGATTCCCCCATTCTGGGCATTCTGTTCCAGCCATTCATGATGGACTAGATGGTGATGGTGATGGTGATCATGGTGGTGGTGGTGGTGGTGGTGATGGTGATGGTGGTGGTGGTGGTGGTGGTGGTGGTGATGGTGGTGGTGGTAATTGCCTCACCTTGGCCTCAAATTCTTTTGCCATCCAATCCTTTTGTTTTTAACTTTTACATGAGCTGTCATACCATGTCCCCCTGGCTTATGATTCTTCGATGGGTGCCGTATAAATGCTTGCTGCCCTAGCACCTGCTGTCACCTGTACACCCACTTCCAGCTGCATCGTCTGGTGCACAGGCTAGCCTTTCGCATCCCAGCGAGAACAGAGCGCTTGGCGTCTCCTTTGTCTCACCACTTTGCTCTCTGCTCTGCTCTTGGGTCTCTAAAGCCTTCTTACTGATGGACTGACAAGCTCTTGTACTTCCTACGTAACCTAGCTTGGGGGTGTTGTCTCTCTGAGGCACCACCCCCACCCCATCCCCACTCCGTCCCCCACCCCCACTCTGCTGTTGACCAAATCCAGGCCCTTGCACATGCTAGGCCTGTGTGATTCACTGAGCTGTAACTCAAGAAACTTTTCTTGAGACAAAGTTTCCTTGTGTAGCCCAGGCTAGCCTGGGAGCTTAAGACTCCCCCTGCTTCCTGAGTTCTGGGGTTAGTGAATTATGCTACTGTGCCTAGCCATGTTCTCCTTCCTCACTGGACAGGAAAGCACAGCTCTCATTAGGCATGTCACAAATGTCTGAGGGAAATTTTTAGATTTGTGTGGCAACAAAAGTAAGTTTAGACTTTGGTTTGACTCTCACAGAAGTCACATGTGTTAAGCTCAGGAAGGGGATAGGAGACATGTTTCAGTCCAGGCTGAACCCCTGAATTATTCTGAAGGGATCATATCAGGAAGTGGAAGTGCTGGTGTGAGAGAAATGTCATGTTGTCCCAGGGTATGAAACTCTGGGCTTCCTGGACTCCACTAGTCACCCTGAAATCTCTATAATATATTGAAAGTGATACAATATTGAAATTTATATTAAATGATGTATCTTTCAATAGTATAAACAGCTGAATGAATTTTCTTCAGCCAACCTTTGCTCTTCTGAACAATTAAAACCAGGTCTACTTGCTCCCTGTTCCACACTGCCCTCTAGTGGCAACTAGAGGTCTAAGGGGCCTTCAGGTTTTCCCAGCAGTCTCTTGGCCTTGTCTAGAGAGGAAGAGGGGCCGTGTGTGTGTGTGTGTGTGTGTGTGTGTGTGTGTGTGTGTGTGTGTGTGTGTGTGTGTGTCTGTGTGTCTGTGTGTCTGTGTGTCTGTGTGTCTGTGTGTCTGTGTCTGTGTCTGTGTCTGTGTGTCTGTGTCTGTGTCTGTGTGTCTGTATGTCTGTCTGTGTGTGTGTCTGTGTGCTGGGGGGCCGGGGTCCAGTATGCCCCAAACACAGTCTCTCTAAGTGCTTGAAGACAACTATGCACACAGTACAGTGTTCTCTTCCTCACGTATACTTGACACCTCCAAGAGATTATGGCTGTCAAAAATGTGGTGCATGGCTGTGTGGTGATGGCGCAGGTCTTTAATCCCAGCACTCAAGAGGCAGAGGCAAGCAGATCTCTGAGAGTTCAAGGCCAACCTGGTCTATGGAGAAAGTTCCAGGACAGCCAGGGTCACACAGAGAAACACCGTCTTGGGGGTTGGGGATTTAGCTCAGTGGTAGAGCGCTTGCCTAGGAAGCGCAAGGCCCTGGGTTCAGTCCCCAGCTCCGAAAAAAAGAACAAAAAAAAAAAAAAAAAAAAAACAAAAAACAAAAAAAACCAAAAAAAAAAAACCAAAAAAAAAAAAAAAAAACACCGTCTTGAAAAACTAAATAAGAAGAATGTGGTGCATGAATGGACATGGGCTTCACAAGTCCCCAAAGAAAGCCCTGCCTTCTCTCTGAGAAGTGGAGAACAGCACAGCCAGTGAGAGCCTGCGGGGAACTCCTGGGTTAGCCTCAAGGAAAACTGAAGCTTAAGAAAGTCAAACGTTCCCTGTGGGTAGACTGGGGTTGCAGTCGATGCTGGCATGTTCATCCAGAGGCTGCATTTGCTGCTCTTCAAGCCTCCCCTGGTATTGATCCAGAGGACCTCACTGGGAGCAAGGAATTCGAGCAGAATACGAAGGGAGGGGTGGGTGAGAGCTGAGAATGGAAACACATCTGCCTGCTCATCAACTGGGTGGGGCAGAGGGAGGAGAGGGATCGGGATGGGAGATGGAACAGTCATAACGTAGCCAGTTACTTGGAAGTTTCCATCTACAAGTCACTCACGTCTTCTGTACCACAGACACACAGAGTCCTTCAATGCTCCATCTGGCGGCGAGCAGAACTTCATCTTTTTCTCCAGGAACCTCAGCTTCTAGATACACCCAGAGAAGAACCAAGACAAAGGCAAAACAACAACGACGACGACGACGACGACGACGACGACGACGACGAGGACGACGACGAGGACGACGACGACGACGACGACGAGGACGACGACGACGACGACGACGACGAGGACGACGACGACGACGAGGACGACGACGACGACGACGACGACGACGACGACGACGAGGACGAGGACGACGCCGCCGCCGCCGACGACGACGACGACGACGACGACGACGACGACGACGGCACATCCCCACAGACACTTCCTTGGGGCTCAGCAGGTAAAAGTGCTTGTAGACAGACCTGGCTACCTGAGTTCAGTCTCTGAGACACATGTGGTGGAAGGAGACAATCAATTCTTATAAGCTCTGACCTACACACACACACACACACACACACACACACACACACACTAAATAAATAAAGAAATAAAGAAATAAATCAGTAAAGTTTTGAAATGACTTGGTTGATTTTTATTAATGACTGGAACTTTTCAAGGCTAAACATTGCACTTAAGTTTTTGATTATCTTATATTTATCTGTTATTTATCTGTCTATCTACACTTTCCTGATTCGTCAAGGACATACTTAAGAAAACCAGTGTTTTCCTCAGTGAGTGTTGCTGGGGAAAAGTACCCAATCACAGGTACAGGTAACTTCTCAATCACTTTGGTTCCATTGTCTTTTTTTTTTTTTAAAAGATTTATTCATTTATTATATATAAGTACACTGTAGCTGTCTTCAGACACACCAGAAGAGGACATCAGATCTCTTTACAGATGGTTGTGAGCCACCATGTGGTTGCTGTGATTTGAACTCAGGACCTCTGGAAGAGCAGTCGGGGCTCTTAACCACTGACCATCTCTCCAGCCCTGGTTCCATTGTCTTGATTCAAGCTAAGGCACTAGTGGTTTTTCTCCATGGCTGCATGGGTACCTTCTATGCAAATGTCAACTAAGTATAAAAATGGTCAGCAATATAACCAGGTCCTAGCAGTCCACACTGTGAGAAACACTGCTTTAGATTCTTCCACAGGATGGCCTTGATGAGGATGTCTCAAAATGGCCAACAACAGCTTCATTGTTAGCACTTATGCTGTGAGATTTATGCCCTCCAGTGACCACTCTGGCTACACTTCTGCCTGCAGGACTGCACCCCCTGGTGGATGTCCCATGGCATTTGCAATTAGGGCCTTGGGCTACCAATTCTGTACCTGAACCTCAGATGAAGATGGTGGAGGTGGTGAAGATGCAGTTGGGGAGAGAGGGGGGTGGGGGGATCTGTGTTGAGAAGGAGATGGAGGAGGGGAGCTCCTCTTTCTTCTACAGCAAGAGGTATAGCAGCTGTCTCTGCATAGAAAGAGTGGGAGCCCATGAAAGCACACCTTCAAGAGGAGTTTGGAAGACATTATTCTTCCTGGCTGGAGTCCTGAAGGAACTTCATTAAGCTTGCCAACCAAAGCAGACCTCCCTGGCCAGTCACTTGCCACTTAAGTAGCAGGTCAGCAACTTGAGTCAGTTGATTAAAACAGGAACATGTGGTTGAGCAGAAAGGAGAGGCATTGAGTTTGAGGGGAATGGAGAGGGAGTTGGAGCAGGCAGGGGACTCACAGACCCTTAGCTTGTATCAGTGCCTGCTTTCCTGGTACCTGGACCTAGCCTGGTATGGGACTGAGAGGGAGTGGCCATTGCTTAGGATCCAAGCATGATAATCACAAAGGCCAGGTCCCCAGTTCTTGTTTCTTTGTATGTGTGAGCACACTGTTGGATGGCATCTCCTATGCCAAGGTCAAGCAGGATTGGGGATGCTCCCACCCCCCTGGGGACAGCTGGTACCAAAAGCCCGGACAACATAGATTCCTAGCCAGCCTTCTCTCTGAGCTTTGAGCCCCTCACCTTCCTTCAGGACCCCCAGAAAAAGCACAGATCCCTTCTGAGCTGGGAAGTGACTCCTTGCGCTGTGTCTGCTCAAGAAGGCACCTCTCAGTGCCGTCTGTCTGTCTGTCTACTCAACTAGTGAACCTTGGTTGAGCACCTACTATGTATGTCCCCAAGGGGAGAGGAAACAAAAGAATGAAGGCTGGGGTCTACACTCCAGTTCCTCCCAGGGAAGGAAAAGGATGATGTCAGCGTTGGGGTGGGAAAGAGGGACATGAGGCAGGTGGTAGGGCCAGGAGCATGGGCACCAGGGGTGACTGGGCAGATTGAGGGTTGGAGGAAGTCTGGAGAGAAGGACACCCCGACAGTAGTGCCAAAGCCCATGGCCAGTGCTGTGGGAGCAAGAAGCCAGGGAAGCCATGAGGGATGTGAACCGACTCCATAGCGGTGTCACATCCTTCCACGAGCGGGAGAGGCTCTGGCTGCAGCCAGGAGAGCAAGACACTGGCTATGGCCAAGGCGGAACTGGTGCCATGGTCTATGCAGACTAGGGACCTCAAGGTGGGGCAAGGCAGACACTAGGGCTCAGCTGACTTTCAAGAGTGGCCCACGGTGGTGGTAGCTGTAGCTTCCTGTGACCCAGAGGACAGAGGGAACAGGTTAGCGACAGACACATGACTCAGATGGTAACTAGCAGGTGAAGAATGCTTTCGAATGCCTGAGTGAAGGTGATGGTCAGTGGCAGGCCTCAGACAGGAATCCAAGAGGAACGCTGAGACAGACTGTTGGGGGCATGGAGTCTATTAGAGGAGTTAGTTATTGATGCCTTGGATAGACAGACAGACAACACTGTGGCAGGACCCTTAGGAGTCCAGACCCCAGCACTGAGGATAGATAGCATGGTTGAAACTTAGAAGAGAGGAGGTTAGAGCCCATGCAGTAGAAGTGGGCATCTATACTATACTGAGATGAACTGATGGCTCGGGGCTTTATGATATACAGCTCAGCTGCCTGGCTCTCTGACTGCCAGGTAGGAGGCAGGGAAGGGCAGCAGGATGTGTGGCCAACAGTACTCGCTTTGATATAAACTCACTTCCCTGGGTAAGAAATCCTGGCACCAGGAAGTCTGCTGGCTAGAGATTCACAGGCTGCCCCTCCAGTGTCTACATGTCCATATCTAAGATAGGGGTAGGGCTGCTATAGGTAACGTTGGCCTGAATAGCAGCTGCATTCTAACATTACGTTCTTTCTTCATTTATTTGGGTTTTCTTTTTCTTTTTCTTTTTTTAAAAATTGCATCTATTTTTAATTTATTATTAATATATATATATATATATATATATATATATATATATTCTGCACTTAGATATATGTTTATTTTTCAAGATGGGTTCCTCTGTGTAGTCCTGGTTGTCCTGGAACTCGCCCTGTAGAGCAGGCTGTCCTTGAACTCAGGGATCTGCCTCCTTCTGCCTCCCTAGTTCTGGGATTAAAGGTGTGTGTCACTACACCAGGTTCTAGCATTATATTCTTAAAGTCAGGAGGCTCCCTTCTCCTCCAGCCTTCTCTTTGCTTCTGTCTGAACACTGGCCAGGTGGAGCAGCCCCGTCAGGGACTCTATCTTCCCTACCTTGCTCTTAGCTTCCTAGCCCCAGGACAAAGCTCCTCCTGATGACAAAAAGGACAATTATTCCTGTTCCTCCTGGACTGCTCCTTGTGGGGTGGGGAGTGTAAAAGCAGCAGGAAGGGGAGGGGAGGTCAGAAGCCCCAGGGCTGGGCCCCTCTGGAGGTCTGGGCGTGGCTTTTTTGGGCTGCTCCGTGCCTGGTACTTACAGAATGAACACACATGCATAGCTGAGAAATGGGTTACTGGAGACCTACATAATTCTCTGGGAATGGAGGGTGGTATGGGAGGATGGGTCACGGAGCTGCTACTCTCTACCCACACCTAGAGTCTGCTTTGGAGCAAACTCAGGCCATATTTGGGCATTTTACCCCATGTTGTGTTTGCCCAGAAGGGGACCTTTTTGAGTGATTGTCAGACCAGTGATACCAGCCAGACCTTGTTAAAGACATACATTTCCAGACCTGCCTCAGCCCTGCTGAAGCAGAAACTTGGAAGTTGAGGACCAGAACTTATGGTTTAACAAGCCTTCTGGCACATTCTGAGGCATCGTGGTTTAGAAAAATCGCTGGGCTAGCATGGGCTCGCTCTGTTGTGCACCATGTTGAATCCTGCAGGGGCAGGCAGATAGAGAGTAAAGACCCTGTCACCGGCCCCTTGAGGCAACTTTCCCAGAGGAAAGTTAGACTGGGTACGCCTGAAAGCTAAGGCGCACAGCGCCTAGAATCAGGTGATCTGTGCAGGAGACCCAGGAGAGCTGAGGCAAGCAGGTCTGGGGGGGAGAGCTGCCTCTACATTGTGTGTGTGTGGTGGTGGTGAAGCAGCAATATAGAGGGGAGAAACACCGCAACTCTAGAAGCCTGCAAGCTCAAAGGTGCAGGTATAGAAACCATAGAGTCTGGGTTTCTATAGAGTAAAGAGGCCAGTGTCCAGGTGCAGGGCAAGCTGAAAATATCATAGGAGAGGCCTGAGAGTTGTGGTCACCAGGCTGCAGGCAAGGGGCGGCGTACTGGGCATGCGCAGTGGGCAGGGCGGGGCCGCATTGGGCGAGCTGCGTGCTGACCTGGTGTCCTAGTTCCCAGGTTCACTGACTGTTCAGATGCCAGTCTAAAAAGGATTTGTTTATGAAGGGTGGCACCCACACCTGGTTTGCAAGCTCTCTCCATTTCCATACCCCACGCCCCTTTACCGTGCCCCACAGGGGCAGCCCGAACCTTACCTACTTATTACAGGGATTTCTGGCCGGGCAGCCTCTTCTGCAGGGACCTGCCAAGGCATGGCCCAGTCCTAGGCTCAAAGCACGAAGGCCCAAATGACAACTTGAAGGCAGCCTGGGGTAAAGAGTGGGGGTCTGGGGATTTAGCTCAGTGGTAGAGCGCTTACCTAGGAAGCGCAAGGCCCTGGGTTCGGTCCCCAGCTCCGAAAAAAAGAACAAAAAAAAAAAAAAAAAAGAGTGGGGTCTGCCTTGGGCGCCCCTTGTCTGTCCATCCCAGTGCATGGCTGGAGGCAGGAAGTAGCCAGAGAGGCCAAAGCAGATTTAGTGCAGAATGGAGTCAGGTTTAGCTCAAGGAGCAGGGAGCCGGAGGGAGAAGTGAGACAACAGGTTTGGGCAGAGGGTGTGGGAGGAAGTCCGAGGCGTGGGAGGTAGCAGAGAGTACAGTGTGAGAAAAGCAGCCGGGTTGAAGGTGGCAGGGCCCACCCTGCTGCTGCTGGAGCCTGCTGGAGCTTGAAGGTTCCCACCGCCTCTCCGGGTGGGTTTATTCATTCACACCCCCGAATTCCCTCTCTGCCCACCACTGGCATCCCTGTAGCACAAAGAAAATCTTCCTCCTCTTGGAGTCTGAGAGCTGAGAACAGAGACTGTGAGCTATTTCTGGCTCGACAGACACAGACAGACCTCCGATAAGAATCAGTAACACAAAGCAGTACATTGGGTTTTAAGGAGCTTTGGGTCCCAAGGAGTTTTGAGTCCCAAGGCTGGTCCATTCAAATTTTCAGTAGGAAAATTGAGAACGTTGAAGAAATAAACATTAGAGTGTTTACGGAACAGTTCATGTATGCCAGGCTGTTACCAGGCACCGGGGTATATTTTTTGACCTGGCCTCCTCCTCTTGCTAGGGGTCATTGTGAAAGTTGCTCACTTACTGTGAGTTCCGTTTTCTCATCAGTGCGATGGGTTTGATAAAAACGGCCACCTCAAGAGTAATTCTGAGGCTTCGGTGAGGATACACTAAAAGGCCAGGGAAAGAGCACAGCGGCAGAGTGCTTGCCTAGCATGCTCGCCGCCCTGGATTCAATCCGGAGCATCAGAATACACTAAGAACTTAATATCGGCTAAGGGCTTGCCTCATGCCAGACCTTTGCAAAGCCCTTTGTACACATTACCTCACCGCAGCCCCACAGCAATCCCCTGAGGTAGACACTATTATTATCTCCATTTTATGGATGAGGAAACGGAATCTCACAAGGGTCAAACTGCTCAAGTTACACCAGATCAGATTTGCTGGGAGTGAGGCTGTCTGTCTCCAAGCTCCAGGGTTGACTCACTCTGCTAGGTTTTCCCTCCAGTGACAAGGGCCCTGGACACACTGAGGTGTGACAGCCTTTCTTTGTTCTGGCTAATCTCTCTTCCTCCATTCCCTCCCCTCCCCCCTCCCTGGGTCTACCGCAGACAACTGATCCCAGGGCAAGGCTGGAGTGGAATGGGTGTGGAGAGGGGGCTCCAGTTTGGCTGTCACTGAGGCATGGTCCCTGAGCAGTGTGGGAGAGCCTGCTGGCAGGACAAATGGGCCGGCTTTGTCATTTGCTAATTTCGGTTCTTCTGCTTTCCAAACAACGCCAGGGCAGCTGGGGCTGGCTGACAGGTGTCTTCCACTGGGACTGTCCACCCTGACTGTACCACCCATGGCCTGGTAGGCCTTAGCTCTTCTGGCAAGATACTTCATCCTCCCATACCCTGTAGTCTTTCTCGCCACGGGAGAGGCAATAATGACATTGGAAGCCAGTGTGACCAAAGGTCGCATACTCCACCTAGGCTCTCTTCTTCCACTAACCCATTCTGGGTCTCTTTCCTGCCCCACCCTTCCCTCCCAACCTAGAAAGCCCCGATACTCCTGCATTCTTCTTCCCTTTCTCCTTGCAACCCAAACTGTCCTCAAACTCATAGCCACCCTCCTGCCTCAGTGTTGGGATTATGGGTATGCACCACTGTGCCCCTCTTTTGTCCTGTTAGTTTCTCATTGAGTTGAGGGACATAGAAGTTGTGACTGTGGGGGTCGGTCAGTCTCTGGAGTCCCAACTTCTATCAACACTGCCTTAGAGTCCTTGGACTTTTAAAGAAGCTAAAGGAAGTTCATCCGTGTTCAGTGCAGGAGTTCCCCAGAAGGCAAAGGGCAGTTCCTTGGAAGCCAGGCTCCCTTAAGGTCATGGCATACTCCTAAGCCAGCTTACCAATGAGAAAGGTTCTAAGGGCCCTGGGGGGCTGGCTTACTTAGACCTTGAGTCTTTATTCGGGTTAGGTTCTGGAAGGTTGGCATTAAGGTTGGGGACGATGCCGAGACGAGGGTGGAGGAGGGGTGAACTCAGCTGCTTCAGAGAGTTGAAACTGGGAGTGAATCTGGGAGGCCCTAGGACATGTATGTAGCAAGTGGTCATCCCAGAAAAGCAAAGGAGCTCTGAGAGCGGTGGGTTAGGTCCACCCTGAGCTGGAGGAGCCCCAGTGCCTGCTAGTCTTCTTGCATTAAGAGGGGCCTGTCTTCTTATTTGCTCAGTGGACACCTATGGGTCTTAGCAGAGTTAAAGACAGAGATAGGGGTGTGTTTGGAGTAGAAGGAGGAGCAGGAGCAGAGTTAGGGCAAGACTAATGCTAAAATTAGGGAAGAGTCTGAAAAGGGTCTGCGCAGTCGATCAGAAGCACTGAGCACACGTACTTGCCTCTCCATGTTCTCCTGGACTGTGGGGCCTTCCTCCTCTGACCTCCTTTGATCCTCCCAGCAAGAGAAAAAGCTGGCTTTCAGGAAGGGAAAGCTCTAGGGGCTAGGTTTTGTCAGGAAAGTATCAGGGGCTTCCTTGAGACTGCCTTGCTTTGGGGACACTTCCCCTACCCTAGTTCTTCTCACTGACCTTGCCAAACTCACTGCTTTCTGGCTGGCCCCAAGCAGACCTGACCATGAAGCCTGGGGCCCTTCAAGTTGCTGAGAGAGCCCATTAAGTTCTTATTGCTGCTATAATAAGCCACCACAAGGTTAACTATCCAAAACAACACAAGTTATCTTACACCTGAAAGGCCAATGTCTAAAACCAGTCGCACAAGGCTGGGAGATGAGGTATTTTCAGGCCTGCTTCCTTCTGGATCCAGGGGGAGGCTGTTGCCTTTTCTCCTCTAGGTTCTGGAAACCACCTATGTTCCTTGGCTGGCTCTCGTGTCCTCCGATGGTGTTTTACATCTTTCTCCTTTGACCTCTGCTTTAGTTGTCACATCTCATACCAACCCTTAGCCACATGCCCCAGTCTTTTCTTTTCTTTTCTTTTTTTTATTAAGGATTTATTATATATGAGTACACTGTAGCTGTCTTCAGATACTCCAGAAGAGGGCATCAGATCTTATTACAGATGGCTGCGAGCCACCATGTGATTGCTGGGATTTGAACTCAGGACCTCTGGAAGAGCAGTCAGTGCTCTTAACCGCTGAGCCGTCTCTTCAGCCCTACATGCTCCTGTTCTAAAAGGGCACTTGTGATAACTCAGGAGAGCTTCCCATCTTTAATCTACTCATGTCTGTGATTTGGCTCTATGAAGTACCATACTCACATTGTCATGTTTGTGGGACGTTTATCCACACGACCACAGGAAGTTCTGCCTGGGGACTCTGGAGAGTGCTGGTTCCTTCTGGTTCCATGTTTAAGGAGAAGCTAGACATAGCCTGAAGCTCTTCAATAACTGCCCCTGTAGAGGCAGAATAGGAAGGGGGTGACCTATTCCCAGATAGATGTGAACTGAAAAGGAAGTGTTCTTTAATGTAAGCTGGGAGGTCAGGGGAAAGTGACAGAGGCACCTTGGTAAGGGCAGCGATTGAAGTAGCCAGGCAGAGATGTATGGAGTGAGCCCTTAGCTAGACAGAGGACTCCTGCTAGAGATTACAGGGCCGACCTGTGGGTGGCTCTGAAGACCTCTGTGCCCACTTCTATGCTTGGGCAAAGTGGAGCTTGTACAAGCACCACAGGCCTCAACAGACCTAGTTTTGAAGGCCGTTTCTGAATGATATCAAGAGACCGACACCAGAGAAGTCTGTGGGTCAGTGTACAAAGCCAGAACTGGGGCCAGAGTGTAAAGCTGAAATTGGAATCATGAGTTGGGGTGGACCTGAGGGAGAGAGCTAGGTGCTTGGAGCCATATGATATGGAGGGAAAGAAAATTGAGGTAGGACACTAGGACCTAACATAAAAGGATCAAGACCCTCCGCATGGCCTTGTGGTTTCAGCAGAGAGGACACCCTCCTAGGTGGTCCACAGTCACAGTGACCTCGGTCACCTAATTTTTGGCTTGTTTTGGTCCTTTCTTATGCTTTGCCACATTATCTTTATTTTCCTTTTCAAAAAGCAAGGTGATTCACGCAGACAATTCATTTTCAGTGTGATGTCTTAGAAGAAACTTATGGTAGGTGCTGGAGGGATGACCCACTGTTTAGGATGCTCGCTGTCTACTGAGTTTGATCCTCAGCCCCCACATCAAGAGCTGGCAACATCACCTCAGCACCGGGAGACAGGCTGGTCTCTGGGGCTCTCTGGGAAGGTAGCTTAGCTGAATCAGGGGACCACAGGTTCCCATGGGAGATTCTGTCTCTAAAAATACCGCAGATGTTCTCACCGAACAGTACCCCAGGTTGACTATGGGCTCCACATTATCAATATGTCTCTGTACGTACACTTATGTATGCACTGTACACATACACACGAGAACACACACACACACACACACACACACACACACACACACACCAAATGTTTAGAGAGAGAGAGAGTAAGAGAGAGAGAGAGAGAGAGAGAGAGAGAGAGAGAGAGAGAGAGCTACAAGAAGCCAAGGCACTAAGCCTCAGTGGACCCTTCCCCAAAGTTCCTAAATTCCTTCTCTACAGCTGCTCCCTGTGGATTGATGGGTGCCTCTCTCTACTTGGAATCCTATGGCCTAGCCCCATTGCTTCTCAGACTCTGTCCCTTCTCCCTGCAGCCATCAGCAAGAGGCTTCTCGAATGTGACCTGTGAAGTACAGACTTGGAGCCACCTCTGCCAGGCAGCAGAATACTAGTGTCCCTACGGAAGGTTATTCCTTCTTTATGGGCACTGGAAATACATCTCCTTAGTTCACCCTTGCCCACCTACTCCCTCCCCCTGTGAGCCTGCTTCAGGCCTCCCAGCAGGGTCAGGGCTCTGTCTGTCCTGCCTAACCTGAGATCTTGGCCCACAAGATGACCGACTATAATAGCTACCGGATTAACATAGCAGGCATTGTCTTTCTCTGACTATAGGGTGGGTATTATGTGTTCATCAACAGTCCTAAAAATACCCAGGAAACAGGTGTGGCCCTGCAATCAGGCAGGCTCTGGTTGACATGAAGATTAAGCAGGGAAAAGACTGTTAGCTTCCCTGGGTTCAAGAAATGGAATGCGGAGTGCTACTTAGACCCTTGGCAAGGAAGATTCCTTAAAGCCCACCTGAAGAAGTGTAGAGATCTGCAGGCTTCCACGAACATAGGGGTGGCCCGTCTGCTATTGTGACTCAGTTGGACCCCAGAAACATGCTATGGGGCCGCCAGAACCCTGCAGGCACCCTCCTATCTCACTGGTACCAGAGACACAAATACTTAGGTCTTTGGTTTTTTGAGGGTTTTTGGAGCATGGTCTGGGGTTGCATGTCTACATGTCCTGGCTGGAGAGGAAGTGTCAGCCTGCTAGCTCCCTCCCTGATCTTTAATGGTTCCTCAGACCTCCCAGTGCCCTGATTCCCTTCATCCCCCTTCCTGTTCACATCTCTGGTCAATTCCATATCCTGTCTAGTCTTCCCGTCTCTGTCCTCCCCCAGGTGAGTGCTGTTTTCCCCAAGTCAAAGGCTCTGTGTGTGCAGGGTTTGTGTGTGTGCTCCTGATGTATACACACTGGTCTCTAAGCCTGTGAGGTACACACGGCAGCACGTATCTGCCCTGCGAGGTGCGCATGGTGGGAGGGGGTGGGAAGGAGGGGCAGCTGGAGGGGGCAGTGGCTGTTCTATTTTTACTGGCCAGTTGCCGGAGGCCACGGTTTTCATAGCCTGCCCTCAGCTCTGCCCCCACAATCTGCCGTCTGTGGTGAGGCTCGGGCCAGCCTAGCTCCACGAGGACTAAACTAGGTAAGTGTCTACAACACTGACCATGGACCTGGGCAGCTGAGTAGAGAGGTGAGGTTTTGTTTAGAGGGAAAATGAAGTTTGGGAGACAGAGATGTTTCTTATTTGGATTTGTTGGGCAGGTTTGTTGGCAGAATACTCTAAGACTCCTAGCCTTTTGACCCACCAAATGGCATTTCTCCTGTACGATGCTGTGGGCAGTTGGACCTGGAAGGGAAGAACTGTCCAACATGTTCCTCAGAAACCCAAAGCAGTGGACTATGCTCTCACGAGGGACTGCAGCCAGGGGCAGGGTGGACCGAGCTCCTGGTGGGAGGGGTGGCCCTGGGGACCAAGGCATCACATTTGGGAGAAGCCTGGGGGAGAAGCACCAGTGGTCATGCAGGACTCTGAGGAGACAGTCCAGAGGGCCTGCTGACCGAAGAGACCATCTCGTTTCTTTGTCCTTTCTCTCTGACAGGTGCTTTGAGCTCTCTTCACCCGTCTCATCTGCACAGGACACCAACAGGTATAGACAGACCACCATGCCTCCCCACTGCTCCTGGCTCTGAGTCGGAGAAGGAGTTGTAGGGGAGGTGGATGACCACAGTGTCTGGGGTCGGAGTACAATTGTCTGTGAGCATGTAAGCTAGCAAGACATCTACAGCATGATGATCGGAGGAGGTTTGGGCTAAAGGCAGCCCCTACCCCAAGTCCTGGACCCTAAGCGGTTCTAATGCTGGACTTCCTGGCCACAAGCTTGGGAGATCAGCTTGTTAGCACCCTGTTTGGGAGGATGGGGTTGCCCTTGAACTAAGTTCCAAGGTCAGAGGTGGGGAGCAAGGGTAGAGCATGACGCATACGGCCCTATCAGGGGGTTGGTTCCTTTCTGCTGTGTCTCACACAGGATTTACACACTCCATACTCAAGCAAGTGGGCTTGGCGTGGAAAACTGACAGTCTTTCCACACCAAGGGCCTCAGGGCCAGGAAGGTGAGTCTTGAGTCAGGCCTGAGTCTGCTCCCTTCCTTCCAGCTCTGTGCTTTCTCTTATCTCTCGCTTTCCACTTGTGGTCCAGATGGAATTCGGCCCTCCAGCCCCTCTGCTATCTATATCCTGGCTTCTAATCAGGCCCCTGCTTCTCTTCCATAGAGCCTGTCAAGGGGTCCTGCCTGGTGGGTGTCAGAGCACAGGTCAGGGCCTCATGCTTGATGTGGGACCCCTGGGCCTGGCATTTGTCAGTGAGGCAGTTAGGGACTGCCTGGAGCTTGGCAGGAGGCCCAGGCTGGGCCCAGCAGTGGGCCCCACACTGGTGACAGGGGGCTCTCTCAGGGATAGAGGAAGGATAGCCATGGCTAAGTGCCCACCAGGGCGAAGCATAATCTAGGGAGACAGATGCAAGACCTACTCGGCTAAGACTCGCATTCCCAGAGGCCAGACAGACTTGGGAGGGGAGGATCTTTGTCAGCTAGTGTCTCCTTTTGGACTTCCCCCAGTGTCTTCGGAAGAGCAGAGCTCTTGAGTCAGCAGCTGTGTATTAAACCTAATTTCAGCTAAGCATCTTGGGAATGCATGAATGGTTCCCACATCTCTTCCCCAGTAACCCCTGGGGACAGCTGAGACTCCAGGGTCACCTCCCACCTAGCCCCATTCTCTGCATGAACAGAGGCTTAGGTGCAAGGCTCTGTAACAGGCTGGGATCCAGGAAAGGAGAACTAAGCCTAGTCACTGGGCTCCGGGTGGGGGTGGTGGGGTGGGGGTTGGGAGTTCTTCATGTGCACAGGAAGGATGGCTATTGAATGACATTATTGGTGGGCACCTTGCAAACGTCCTGTAGTGCTCCAAACCAGGTCCATGAACCAAGTCTAAACACGGACTCTGAACTCCATGCCTGCCCCCCTCTCTATAAGCTGCTCCACCTGACTCTTCACTTTATCCCCCTCCTTAGGCCTCCTGACCCACACCACACATCTGTCCCTAACCTTCCTGCTTCCCTGAGCTTCAGCACAGCCATGACCTCTATTCCCCACCTACACACTCTGTAGGGCCCAGACAAGAGGGCAAAACAGGTCTGTGGCCTCTGCAGCCTTCGGGACTCCAAGGCGGCCTGGCCCAGAGCCAGCCTGTGGGGCCTCTCATTGCTCCATAGCTGTGCTCTCTCAGAGGCTCCTGAACTGCTGCTGTGCTGGCTTCTTTAACCAGAGTCATTGTTACTTAGTGGTTGAAACTGCTTTGCCTCCAAGTGAGATCTGGTTTGAATGAAAGGTTCGAGGGCTAAATATTAAGCACACTACTAGCGGGGCGGTGGTAACGCACACCTTCTTTAATCTGCGAGCTAATCTTGAGAGGCAGAGGTAGGAGGATCTCTGAGGTAGGAGTTCAAGGCCAGCCTGGTCTGCAGAGTGAGTTCTGGGACAGTCAGAGCTACACAGAGAAACCTGGTCTTAAAAGACAAAAAAATCCCAAAAAAACCCAAAAATATTTTTAAAAAATGGAGAAAAGGAAGAGGAGGAAGAGGAAGGGGAGGGAGAGTATGATAATGATAATAATGATGATTATGAGGAGGGGGAGGAGGAGGAGGAAGAGGAGGAAGAAGAAGAAGAAAGAAGAAAGAAGAAGGAAGAAGAAGAAGAAGAAGAGGAAGAAGAAGAAGAGGAAGAAGAAGAAGAGGGAGAAGAAGAAGAGGGAGAAGAAGAAGAAGAAGAAGAAGAGGAGGAGGAGGAGGAGGAGGAGGAGGAAGAAGAGGAAGAAGAAGAAGAAGAGGAGGAGGAGGAGGAGGAGGAAGAAGAAGAGGAAGAAGAAGAAGAAGAAGAAGAAGAAGAAGAAGAAGAAGAAGAAGAAGAAGAGGAGGAGGAGGAGGAGGAGGAGGAAGAAGAAGAGGAAGAAGAAGAAGAAGAAGAAGAAGAAGAAGAGGAGGAGGAGGAGGAGGAGGAAGAAGAAGAGGAAGAAGAAGAAGAAGAGGGAGAAGAAGAAGAAGAAGAAGAAGAAGAGGAGGAGGAGGAGGAGGAGGAGGAAGAGGAGGAGGAGGAGGAGGAAGAAGAGGAAGAAGAAACAGTAGCACATTACCTATCTAAGCCCCAATTTTGCAGAGAGAAAAAAACCAGCTGGGAGGGACTGAAGACACGCTAGGTTTTTTTCCCCTCTTGGCTTAATCTCTACTCAGGGCATTCTGCCACTTGCCCGGCTGTAGGTACTACCGAATGGCAGGCGCCACTGGAGTTGGGCCACCAGGAGCTGCACACCAACTTCCATTCTGTTCGGCTCCTCCTGCACCTTCTCCGAGTCCTGATCCACAGGCGAAGTCTGAATTCAGCTGAGTGTTCAAGGCTCTCCGGATCTGGTTCTGTCCTAACTTTCCAAACACAGCGCCTACAGATTCCATCCTGGTCTGCACCAGACTCAGCAAGACTTTTCTGGAAATAGCCAGTTGTAAATGTTTTAGGCTTTCCAAGGTCATAGGGAGATGTTGTCTTCTTGGGGGGATGTTGTCTTCGTAGTTGTTGGTTAACCTACTACCGAATCCATGTCTTCCTGCGGTTTTTTGATTCCCCACAGCTGCTGGGGGTTCACAGCAGGAGGTACAGCTTCTTCATTAAGGATTCCTTTGTCCCCTCTAGGTGCTGCCTTGTTACCACCATGCCGGAAGTGTAAGTTGTTTCCCTCCCATGCAGGGCTCCTGGGAGGCTACTCCCTTCAGCACAGACATTAGCCTCACAGCTGAGGACAGCCTGGCTCACCACCACCCCTCCCCTAAGCTACTCCCAGCAGAAGCTCCTGAGATAGGAATGAGCCTTAGTGCCTGGTCAGCTCTGACTGTTTCCCTAAGGTGTCCAGGAGCTCTCTCAGCTGAGCAGAGCTCATTCCCAAGAGGGAATGCATTTGGAGGACATGTTTGACCTATGCTTCAGAGCTGGCTTGTCCATATGGATCAACGAACCAAACACACTAAGCTATGACATCACATGGATGTGGTGGATTAGTGGAGTTTTGGGGACAGCACGCCCAGCAATGGAAGCCTTTGCAGAATGCATTGCTGTCTGTCAAAGCCTGCATGACTTCCCACTAGATTCCCCTACAGCTTTGAATGACCAACATCTCCCAAAAGGAATGAGTAGTAGCCCAGAAGGTGGTTGAGCTCTTCTCCTTGTTTGCTGAAACACTGACGTGGTCCCCCTCTCCCATGGTTGGTGCCTTTCAGACATGTTGTCCTTACCTGTCCCCTCCCCTGAAGCAGGTCTGCTTGGTTCTGTTGCTGCCCATGTCTTGTATTTGGTTCCCACTCACTCACTCTATGTTCTTTCTGCTCTTCCTTCTGGTTCCTCCCATGACGGATGCGTAAAGTGAGGTGAGTGGCGTTTGAGTTTTCTCTGCGCTGCTTAGTTCTTCTAACTGTTGAAGATGGGGTGGACCTGAGGGGAAGATGGAGATAGGGTCAAAGCCAAGATAGGATGGGGATGCCAGTGACGGAGAAAACTCCCAGGAGAAGAGAAGCAAAGACCAAAGCTGTCATGTGCTTGGATGCAGGGCTCCGGGATGCCCCTCACAGGTCTTCATGTTCTCCCCTGGGCCTTCCTCAAGCTCCTGCATCCCCGGGGGCTTCATTCTACCTCTTGCAAAGCTGTTGTCATTTGAAAAGCTTTATGGCTGAACACTGAGGAAGGAATGCAGGTGTGTCCTTAGGTTCCCCTCAGGATCATGGCCACCCTCACTCTGGACACTGTCTAATCCAAATTTCAGGCCGCAGAGAAGACAGCCTGCATGTAGTCCAGGGGTGAGGGCTGAAGGAAAACTGGTGTGCTGACTCAAATGGAGAGGTGATGTCACTGACAGAGGGGACACTTGGCCTGGCTAGTCTGAGCGAGAGGCAAATATAGCATTTCCTCATGACCGTATGAGCCCTTCAGTTTTGGTGAGGCTCCTATCTGAGTGAAACCCTGGGAACCATTGTTTAGATGAAGAGTCAGCGAGTGGTGGGAGAACGACACTGCAAAAGGCCATTCCCCCAGGGAGTATCTGGGAGGGTGAACCAGGTGCTGTCATGGCCCCAGCAACCGGCTGTTTCTCTCATTACCTGGAGCGTAAGCTTTCGAAGATAAAAAGATAAGCCCCCGGTGAGTAGATCGGGAGTCATACTCTGTGTGCTAAAGCTCACTCATTGCCTTTCCCCTCACTGCCACAGAGCCCTGTCATGTCTGCCTGACATACTGAGGAGCAGACCCTAGCTGTGCTCTCCCAGGGCAGATAACACCTGAGATAGCCAGGCTGCTCAATGGGACAGCAAAGAGGAAACCCAGGAGAGACACAAGGGCTCCAAGCCTCCTAAGCCTAAGTCAGCAGTAAGGTGTCTCTGTCACCTTCACCATGCTGGGGGACACTGTCACAAGGCTGGACTTTGAAACATTTTTTAGATAGGTTCTTCCATATAGTCTATGATTTTCCATGATGGCCCTCGACATGTGAGCCTCCTGTCTTAGCTTCCGGACTGCTGAGGTTGCACATATGATCCACCATGCCTGGCCTTGGAGGAGACTTACTAGGAGTTACCAAAACATACCTATTTGGTCGTCAAGAATTTGCCTGCTCCTTTTGGCTGGAATATCCCCCAGCAATGTTTTTGTATCCTAGAGATTGGTGTGGATGAAGGTAACTCGTAAAGTAGTTCTGACGTCCACACAGACACACTTCCCTTCTCTGGGACACATACAGCATGTATCTCTGGCAGGAAGGAACACCCAGATAGAGCTGCGTTATCACCCGGGGTGCTAAAACATATGCCTGTTTTGGGCTTTTCACGAAGGCTGCACATCTGTGCCCTCATTTGGTCCCGCTGGAGCTGTGGACTAACCACAGTTGTCAGCGTGCTCCTCCGCAGATGCAGAAGGTACCTGTGGGAGGACATCTGCAGTTTCCCGAGGGATCCTTCCAGCAGTGAAGTAAGGACTGGAAGGTGGGGGGGGCATCAGTTAGGTCAAGTAGCTGACTACAGTGTTCTCTGAACTTGACTGGTTCCGTCACAAAGACGGGCTTTAAGAACCCTAAAGTGAGGGTTGGGGATTTAGCTCAGTGGTAGAGCGTTTGCCTACCTGGCCCTGGGTTCGGTCCCCAGCTCCGAAAAAAAGAAAAAGAAAAAAAAAAAAGAAAAAGAAAAAAAGAACCCTAAAGTGAGCAGAGGATTCTGGGTAGTGATGAAGAAGCCAGTTCTGTAGCCTCTGCCTTACTGTTGGCCTCTCTTTCTCATCCCCAGAGGAAATCTAAGATCACTGCCTCCCGTAAACTCATGCTGAAGGTGAGCCTAGTCCCATGGGAGGTGGAGGGGCAGCCATGCAGACTCTAAGGGATGCAGAGGGCAGGGACAGCAAGGAGGGAAACCAAGAGTAAAGGAAGATGCTCTGACCATTGTCAAAGCTGAAGGGTGACCAGTGGCTTGGGTCCTGCCCCTCCTGGGTGCCTAAGAGGCAACCGGAAGTAACCTAGGGTAGGACTTTTGGAGAGGAAGAGAGATGGTTCATTTTGGTATAGCTCCCTCTCTGGAGCTCTATGGGGCAAAGGGGAGGGAGAAGGGAGACTGTTTGGATAAACAAGCTCTGGGGCTAAGGAATGCCACACGGCTTACCCAAGACCTGGTGACAGCTACTGCCACACTGAGCGATGGCCTCAGATCCGGCCTAGTCTAAAGCCTCTTTCCCCTCACTCTGAGATGGGTATAGAACATGAGGAACCAACCCTGGCTCAACGGCTTGGTCCTTTTCAGAGCCTGATGCTAGCCAAGGCCAAGGAGTGCTGGGAGCAGGAGCACGAGGAGCGAGAGGCTGAGAAGGTGCGTTACCTCTCGGAGCGCATCCCTACGCTGCAGACCCGCGGTCTTTCCCTCAGCGCCCTTCAGGTAAGTCTGGCAGGTTGGGCTGGGCTCAGTGCTTCATGTAAGGGACTCTCTGTAGATCTTGAACCAACAACACAGCTCTGTAACTTACAAGGCGCGCCCACACCAGTCTCACAACTGCTTTTGAAGTGATGGCAGGATACTCCATTTTACAGACTTGAGAGGGGAGTTCCAGAGGAGAGGATGGACTAGGCTGGCTAGAAACGGGCTGGCTTTCCATCCGTTGGTACAATGGCATGGTATGGCTTGGCAGATGGGCAGGATTTCAGACGGCCCATCCCATCAAAGATGTGTACCCCTCCAGGATGCGTCTCCTTTTTCTTTTTATAATTTTTTTTTTTTTGGTTCTTTTTTCGGAGCTGGGGACCGAACCCAGGGCCTTGCGCTTCCTAGGCAAGCGCTCTACCACTGAGCTAAATCCCCAACCCCTCTTTTTGTAATTTTTAAAGATAATTTATTTATTTCCACTTTATGTGCATTGGTGTTTTGCCTGCACGCGTATCTGTGTGAAGGTGTCAGATCCTGGAGTTACAGACAGTTGTGAACTGCTATGTGGTTGTTAGGATTTGAACCCTTGTCCTTTGGAAGCGTAGCCAGTACCCTCAACCGCCGAGCTATCTCTCCAGTCCCAAGTCTTTTGCTATTAGTTGCTTTAATGACAGTGACTGCAGAGAAAAGACCAGATGAAAATATGTCCATGTGTCTCCCATGGCAGTAGCTACTCTAATTTTATTATTTCTGTTTAATATAGAGTTTTCAAAATTTCCACCATTAACTTTTATTGCTTTTTTAATAAGAAAACTTTTTTTTTGTTGTTGTTGTTTGTTTTAGAAAATAACCGTGAGCTTGACACTGAGACATGTGCTTGTAATCCCACTACTCAGGAGGAGAGGCTGGAGGGATGTGAATTAAAAACACTTTTTAATTCAAACATTTTTATACAATATGCTTTGATCATACGGTTCCTCCTCCAACTCTTCACAGATTCTTCTCAACTCTCTGCCCACCTAACTTTGTGCTCTTTCTCTCTTTAAAAACAAACAAACAAACAAAAACAAAAAAAAACCCCCACACAAACAAACAAATGAGAAAAACAATAAAAAACCAAAAACATGAAAATTAAAACAGAAGCAAGAAGACCAGGTTGGGTGCGGTGGTGCACACCGTTAATCCCAGCACGCTGGGAGGCAGAGGCAGGCGGATCTCTGTGAGTTTGAGACCAGCCTGGTCTACAGAGTGAGCCAGGGCAGAGCTACATAGTGGGACCCTGGGGAGAGAGAGGTGGGTGGGGTGGAGGGAGAACAATATGACAAAAATAAAAAACAAACATGAAAAACAAACAAACAAAACAGAGGAGACATGGAGACATGGAGTTCGTTCTGTGTTGGCTGACTACTCCTGGGCATGGAACTCAATAAAGCCAGGGACACCCCATTGGAGAAAAGGCTTTCCTCTTTCCCAGCAGGTACCAATTGCAGAGAGCTCTTGGTTAGGGGTGGGCCTTTGTGTCCGCTTCCCCTTCTCTGCACTGGGAAGAATCTGGCTTGAATCAGTGTGGGTCTTGTATATCCCGTGCCTATGAGTTCATATATGTAAAGATTAGGTATGAGTTTGTGCCTAGGCGCTCTCAGTGACAAGGCTTTCAGGCCAGCCTGGGCTACCCAATGACACTACCTAAAAGAACACCGTTAGCGTTTACAAAAAGCTAGAAAGAGAAAAGCAAAGCCTTGAGTTGTTGCCTTGATGGTGACAACTTTGAGCCCGATGTGGAGGCTGCTCCCGTTGGGATTACAGAGCAGGCAAAGCGATGGACCATAGGGCTAAGCGTGCTCAGTGTGCAGACAGAAAAGGGAGGCTGGAACTGGCGGCCCTCCTCTCTTCTCCACTCTCATGCCTTCGATCTCCTCCTCAGGACTTATGCCGAGAGCTCCATGCCAAGGTGGAGGTGGTGGATGAGGAGCGCTATGATATCGAAGCCAAATGCCTCCACAACACGAGAGAGGTAGGCCCTGGAGAGGGTGCGGATGAGGCAGCCTGGGCTGGCTGCGGTGGGCATTGGTATGGCCCGCCTGTTTCTAGGGGGCCTCGCAGGCAGGCAGTCTCTCAGCATGAAAGTTTAGTTTTCCACCCTAATGCCATAGGCCTGGAGATGGGCAGGAAGGATAGCAACACGTGAAAAGAACAGACTTCCTCCCCACCAGCCACGTGAATGCTTCAGAAGCTGCCGGCTTCCCTCACCCACACAAGTAATCAGATGTCTGTTAATGACATCTTACGTTTGTGAAGGGCTTTCAAGTGTGTTGAGTCCTTTGATCCTCCCTACTTGCCTGTGGGGGACATGGGGGCTATTACCTGACCCTGACAAATGAGGACATCGAGGCTCACAAAGGCCTAGAACTTGCTTGGCTTCGGTCACAAAGTGGGGGTCCTAGTATGAATGCTGTGCTCTGGTTCCCACTCCGGGACCCGGCCCTTCATCATGGGGTGTGTGAGCATTAGGACCAGCCATGAGCTGCCTCTGAGCATTGGCCCAAGGTGAGAGGGCACTTCCCTACCCTGCTTGCCAGGATGTTGTGTGATGCCATCGAGCTCCAGTGTAGACCGCACCCTGGGATTATCGGGGTGTGGGATTTAGGGCTTCTCTACCTGCTGTGTCAATCAAGGCTCAGCTGCTGTGCAGGCCCCCTGGGGAGGGCTGAGTAGCAAGAGCAAGGATGGAGGACCAGAGAAAGCAGTTCACATTCCACACAAGGCTTCCAAATGGGAATAAAGGTCTATTGGTCTTTCACTCATTCGAGGGTTGGGATGGGGAGGGGATGAGGTTAACTAGTGTGCTTAGTCTGTAAAGTTCATTTAGCGTGTGTGCTGATTACTTGGAAAAGGATAGGAGATTCTGAGGACCTCAGACGGTCTGGCCTGGAGCCCGCAGGACTTGTAGGATGGTTCTAGCTGGAAGCCTAGTAGGTAGATCCACAGTAAGAGAGCTCTAGGTCTAGCATTCCTGCCACAGAGCCTGGCTCCTTCGCTCCTACAGATCAAGGACCTGAAGCTGAAGGTGCTGGACCTCCGTGGGAAGTTCAAGCGTCCACCCCTGCGCCGGGTCCGTGTCTCAGCCGACGCCATGCTCCGAGCCCTACTGGGTTCCAAACACAAGGTGTCCATGGATCTGCGGGCCAACCTCAAGTCTGTGAAGAAAGAAGACACAGAAAAGGTGAGGACCGCTCTCCTCCGACCCACCTACTGGACTTTGCCTGCGACTTCTCAGGTTGCATCTGCAGTCTGAGGTGCTCTAGTCAGGGTGTGAATCAGAATATTCTAGAACCCGCAAGGAGGCCAGTGCTTCCAGTCTAAGGGGACAATGGGACACGAGAAAGGCCGACTGGAAATTAAAATAGACACTTGCTCCCCATATCAGTTAAGATGCGACCATTGCCTGGTCTTTTCAGCTTCTCATTGCGGTTACATGAACATGAGTACACAGAAATTGGAGAACTGAGTTCAGTTACTTGCCTAGCAAGTTTGTTACTCCAAGTTTGTTGGCCTCACAGTACATATCTAGAACTGACAGGCTGTGAGGAGCGAGGTGAGAAAGCAATCTATCTCTCTGGCCCAGGGAGCTTAGTGAAGACAAACAGGCCAGGCAGTTTGCTGACAAAATCAAAAATGAGTTGAATGAATCAGGAAAGGCTTCTTGGAGGAGGTGACCTTGAATTGCAGGATGTCGAGCAGGAGGGTGTTGTGGCACTTGGAGGAGCAGTTGGTCTGTCATATACTGGGAACCAGCTTTGTGACCCTATGACAGTTACCTAGAACCTCCCATCCACACACTCTGTGTTCCTGTCTGGCCTACTCATCTTGTATCACATGCTGGTCAGGATTTCTTATCTCTCTGAGGAGGTAGATTTTCTCCCATCCACTTTCTCTTGAGCTCGGGGGGCCTTTGTTGCCCCTGCAGCCTGGCGAGGCTCTGACATGTTTGTGGATTGCCCACAGGAGCGGCCAGTGGAGGTGGGAGACTGGAGGAAGAACGTGGAGGCCATGTCTGGCATGGAAGGCCGCAAGAAGATGTTCGATGCTGCCAAGTCCCCAACCTCGCAGTAGAGGTGCTTAGAGTGCTCTTCTTGGTGCCCCTCAGAATCCTGGGGCACTCAGGAGAAGGGATGGGAGGCTGACCCAACGTACAGAACTCTTAGGAGTCAGCTCTCTTGGGTTCAAGCCTACTGCAGTGTCTTCAGACACTGGGCACAGCATGCCTGTGTCAGGTCTTTTTTTGCTGTTGTTGTTCCCTCATCAATAAAACTTGGGCTTGTATGTGATCGGTGGTCCTGGATCTGAGAGCATCTACATGTTCTTGATGGCAAAGACCGAACTGGAAACTGTGGGGCTAGGGGATCCTAGAAGAGCCTGAGATAGGCAAGACTCTGAGGATACAAGGTTAGATGATCCCCAAGGTCCCTCCAGCTCTAACGCTCCAAGAACCTTTCATTTGTCACTTTGGTGACAGCCTTTGCTTCCATACCCTCAAAGAAGCCTCCCCAGTCACTGCTCCCAGGGAAACAGCAGCTAAGAGAAGCTCAACCTTCCCACCCTCCAGAGAAATAGCTGCAAGAACTGCCAAAGCAGCAGAATGGGGCCATAACAAGTCCTGCTGTGGCCTGAGGAGGGGAGGTGTAATAGGCAGGTCTGCAGGCAGCGCAGAGTCAACTTTAGCACAGAGCAGATCTCAGCTAGTGATAGGTGAGGGTTCACATATGAAGGGGAAGGGCTGAGGTGCAAAGGTCAGCTGTGGGAGGGAGTTGGTCTGGAAGACGGCCAGGACAGGCTGGAGGGAAGGAGCTAGAGAGGGAGGGAGCTTGGGCTCCGGACAGAGCAGTCCCATGGGTGGTATAAGGGAGAAGCCCCAGGGACTACAGGGATTGTGTGTGCTGTGCGTCAGTCCATACCTAAACAGCACACATCATTGGGATCTATCTGATAGCGTCTCCTCTTTTGTCCTGACAGGTCGGCTTGCTGAATGGCACTCTGGGTCACGCTTTGGTCCCCTTCCAGCCCCACTCACCTATCCTTCTGCCCATGCCTGGAGCCCTTCCTCCCTCCAGCTCTACTATGCCCACCTTTGAAGCCAGGATGAGTGCACACAGAGGGGAAGAGAGACGCTGGTGCCTGAGACCTCATTCCGGCAGTGTGGGCTTACAGTACCCACCGGGCATGCTGGGGTTATCCAGACACCCCAAGGGGCCCTAGGCTGAGGAGGGAGGCAGAGAGAATGCCTTCGCAGCAGCCCCATATTGCTTCCCTCCACTTCTGTTGCTATCTGCAGTGTTCCCAAGTTCTCCATTAAAAAAATCCAGGGTATGAGGAGTCTGTGGAAAGTGATTTGGGGACTCTGGCCTCCAGCCAGAGGAGTTCAAGCTCAGAATAGAAATTTAAGGGTTTGGCGGCTGCTTACTAATGTGCCCCAAACAAGTCTTCCTTCCAAGTCACAACGATATCACACACTCTCATCATCCAAAGCCTGGATCTCAGAGGACCGCTGAGTCCTACCCTAAGACTCCAGCTGTCAGAGAGGCGACCCATTAAGTGTCATATCCCACCTGATCTCCCTAACCTCCACAAACATGGACCATCTGGTGCCTTCGCATGTACCTAACTGTTGTGGGCCAAGAGGTCAAGGTGCTCACCGGCTCTCATCTGGTCTGCAGGGCCCAGGGCCTGAGAGTCTTTACACTCCAGTCTCAGGAGGGGCATACTGCAGTTCCACATCCGGCCACCAGGGGGCGTCCACCTTCATCTCTGGCACCATGGCTGCTAGGGTTCTAAGTCTTGCACTTCTGAATTACTTCCTCTCTTCAGAGGCGGAAGGAGGAGCATTTCCTGAGGCCTCTGCATAGACCTTCTGCCTTTTCCCAAAGGGCAATAGTGTGTCAGGGACCCCAGTCTCCCTTCACACTCCTGTCAAAGTCAAACATTCTGCCAGGTGTCTAGTTCACCTAGTGGTCTGACCTTTGGGTCAATCCCTTTTTCTACTTCACTAATGTTCCGGCCCAAAACCCAACAGGGGTTTAAGCCAGGAGATGGGATGGGGGCAGTCCTGTGTCCTCAAGTTGCACCTCCACCCCCCAAAGGAACAGAGAGCAAAATTCAGGGCCAGAGTGAAACTTGACTTTTTAGGGTGGTGCCAATGACAGTTCCAGAGCTAAGACACCAGGGCAGTGACTGGCCCCCAGGACTAATCCCAGCAGACTCACTCACCTGCCCCTGGAATTACCCCTCTCTACCCTCTGATCTCCGCTTATTGTCTGTCACGAATGCCAGGCTGGGGCAAAGTGCAGCATTGGTACAGCCTGAGACAGGCACGCTCAGCCTGCCTGTGGCAGTGGGGACAAGCAGCTTGAGGTGCATTAGGAAAGGCGGCGCCTAGCACAGGGTTTTTGCTACAAGCTCATCAGTAGACAGGGATGAGCAAAGAGCTTGCCTACCGTGCACCGTGTGTGCCTGCAGTTATAGCTACACCCAGACACACGTGCGTGCGTGTACACACACACACACACACACACACACACACACACACAGAGAGAGAGAGAGAGAGAGAGAGAGAGAGAGAGAGAGAGAGAGAGCAAGAGCTAGGGAACCTGACAGGGCTGGTTCATGCCACAGAGCATAGGGTGAGGTTTCGTGCCTGGGCAGCCTAGAAACCCACCCTTCCCTGCCTCACGGGCTCCTTCCTCCCGGCTGGCTTGGCTCCAAAGCATGCCTCCGTGTTTTGTCTCTTCCTAGCCCTTTGATAGAACCAGGCCTTAAGTTCCTGAGGCAAATCTCAGACTGCCAGTAGACTGTTAACCTAGGGACTGGGGTCTCCACCCTACCCTTAAAGAGGTAGGAGACCAGCCCCAATCCTGACTCAAAGCAAACATGGGATACAGAGGGCTGCTGGGAGGTGGGGGTGGGGCACTCAGCACACCCAAGCCTATGGCTCTCTGGGAGAGGGCAGAGGACCTGTGCAGAGGACTCCAGAAGGTCACCAGCCCCATTCTTCTGCTTTGGTGCCCTGAGCCATCTCCTTGAGGATGGACTAGGGCTCAGACAGATACCCACACTCATCTGGGGAAGACTGAGCCCTTGCATGGCAAGGAGAAGGTGGGCTTCAGCATGGGGAGGACTCTGGGAAGAGCTCTTTGTAGCCCAGGGCTGGGCCTGGGGTGGAAAGCGAATCTATAAAGTCCTGATTCTGCATGGAGGTCCACAGTCCACATGGCTTGGATCTAGCTATAAAACAGGAGTGAGCCTTGGGGCCTCCCTTTGATTGGCAGCTCCCACACATAGCATGTGACCATGTACCTGGCACTGCTTTAGATTCTTCGGTCATTTAACCTTCACATCTGCCCCGTGAGACAGCAGTGTCACCATCCCCTTGCTACAGGGAAGTATGGAGGCAGGAAATTCTAAAGACTTCCATAGTCACAGAGCAAGGAGGGAGGCAGACCTTAGCCGAGGAAGTCTGTCAGCGCCCAGACTCCCATTCACTCTCCACAGTGACAACAATGACAAATGCACATGCCAAATGCCTTATCAGAATTTGTCACACGTCCTCAGAAAAGCTTGGAGGTATACCTCTAGGGACGGAGCCCTGGGGAGTTTGGGGCACTCTAAGGGCCTGAGATTGACAACTGAGAGGTCCACAGGGGACATCACTTCCATCTACTGTACGGGATACTTTTTTCTAGAAACAGTCTTGCTTCAACAGAGCCCAACTAACTACTGATCAAGAAGGACCCCACTAGAGTCCTGCCTGTGCACCAGGGAGTCCGCATATCCCCACCAAAGGGGAAGCCATTGTGTGAGGGGCAAAGGGAAGTATTATTCCTCAGTTGTCCGCTCTAGCTGAGAGTGGAGGCCCAGGACTTCTTGGGGAAATGTCTGCTGTGAACAAACCCAAAACAGCTGTGCGGGCATGTCTCTGTGCAGCTGGTGATGGCAGGATGTTCCTCCCTCCTGGTTAGGAACAACCAGGGCAGGATGCCACTTGCTACCACCCTGCCTGTTTTAGAGTTCTCAGGAGGCCAGCTGGTGTCTTCCCCATCTTTGGTGAGGTACCCTGTCCCCACTGGCCCTAAGGCCCCAAGCCCAGTGTTGTGTCTGAATCTCAGTGACTGGAACAGTCAGGGCAAACTTGTGTTCGAGAGCTTTCGGGGCTAAAGTGTCATTCTGAAGGAGGGGCCAAGTTAAACATTAGCCACAATGGCCCCCCGCAAAGTGAGTCACACCCCCCCACAGGGCTCTAGGCTGGGCAGCCATGGGGGCAGTTTTGTTCCAGGTGGGTGACCAAGCCGCTGAAGTCTGGGACAGGTCTCTGGGACCAGCACAGATGGCAACTTCCTCTCTTGACCCCCCTCAGGGTTCTCTTTCCTCAAAATGTTTGCCTGCCCATGGGGCCTAGACTGCAGGGAGAGGCAGGGGGTTCCTCACTCCCAGGGTATATGTCCAAGTGGCTTGTGCCCCAGCCCCCGAGACCAAGGCAGAAGAGGATGAACTTCAGCGTCCCTCTGGCATACAGTATTGGCACAGAGTGCTGCAGTCAGTGTTTGGAAGCATTCAGAAAGAGAGTGGTTTATTCAGGGTCACAAGGGGCTAGGACATAGGTCCCCTGACTCTAGTCTACTTGGAACACTGAATGAAGGAGGGCATTGCAAGGCTGGGGCTCTGAGAAGTTTGCCTACCTCAGGACCCCATCTTACTCCAGTGCTAGCCTCCTTCACTGGTGGGGCCAGTCCAGGTTGGGAGAGTCTTGCCCTTTGCTTTGGGTTCAGGGAAGGTATGCCTCCCCTGGGTGACAGGCAGGTAGGTGTTTCAACTTGGAGGCCCAGAGGGGAAAATGTGTGAACGCCATGGTTGCTTAGAGAAAGGATAAGCAGGGTTATATGGCACACCATGGGGAACATGGTCAGTGGGATATCCACACTGTGTGGCTTGGTGCCAATGTTTCCAAAGGGCATCTTCCCAAATGGCTGTTTGTGACCCTAGCCCCTCGGTTGTTCTCTGCTGAAGAGCCAATGCCACAGATATTTAGAGATCCCATAGCTAAAAGAGAAGAGGGGAAAGGGCTGTCTTTCATCCTGCAGCTTGCATGCTTCCAAGTTGTTATTTCAGTATGAAATTAGCCTTTTGTGGGAATTGTTTTCTAAAGTCTTTTCCCCCCGAGACATGGTCTTACTATGTATTCCTGGCTGTCCTGGAACTCACTCAATAGACCAGGCTGGCCTTGAACTCAACGGAGAGCCACATGCCTTTGCCTCCTGAGCGCTGGGATTAAAGACGTGAGTGCGCTGCCACCACCAAGGCCTTCCAAGGTCTTTTCAGGCCTTCCAAGGTCTCCCTACAGCTTGAGCTGGTGCTGTCGTAGGCAGGCACCACTCTGGCTTCCAACGTTCTTGCATCACAGATTAAGACAGTGGTAACATCACTTCAATATTCAGAGTTTAAGAATATTTAAGAAATATTGCTAGTTATAAAAATGAAAAGTCAGGGGACCACTGGTCTGGGGTCCTTAGGATGTGGGCATTATTGCTTCCTCCTTCTCCTCCCCCTGCTCCTCCTCCTCCTCCTCCCCCTCCTCCTCCTCCTCTTCCTCTCCCCTCCTCCTTCCCCCCTCCTCACACCCTCCTCTTCCTCTTCCTCTTCCTCCTCCTCATTTTCTTTTTCTCAAACAATGCCAAAGGCCAGCAGTTGTTCAGTGGAGATAGAAAATGGGGCCAGAACTGAAATGTCAGCTGGTTGAGATTGGGGATCCCCCAAATTTCCATTCTAGCCTCCCTGGAAGAGATGCCCTATGAGTCTTGTGTTTTGGGGGATTCCAGAACTTGCCTGTCTGTTGTTTGGGTGCCTCAGAACCTCAAGGGAGGGAAGAAGAGGGGTGACCTCTGGCTTACGTTTGTCTGGGAAATGGCAGAAATCCCCTCCCCTTGGTCAGGAGCTTCCCAGTCACAAGGCTCTGCCTTGGTGGACTTTCCTTGAAGGAAGTGTGATCACCACATTTAAACATATGTGTAAATAAGGAATTATAAAGTAAGCACCCATGTATGGAGAGTTTATATCTTTTTGGTGCTGTGGCTTAAACCCTTGGGTATTCATGCAAGTTCTCAGTCGCTGAACTACAGCCTCAGCTCCCGGCCATTCATTTTCAGAACTAGGACAGTGTGAAATGCTTTGAAGCCCTTCCCCACCCCCCAACATACTGCATCCGTCTCCATAGAGGTGAATACACATGGTCTTCAACAGTGTGTTTATGAGAGTCTCCCTTCTCCAAGATTTGGCTTTCCGCAGTCTCAGTTTTCTGTGGTCAACTCTGCCCCAAAGATACTAAGTGGGAAAAAAAAAATCCCAGGAACAAGAAATTCCTCCATTTAAAAGCGCATGCTATTCTGGGTAATGTAATGAACTTTCGTGCCATCCTACCCAGGACCTGAATCATCTCTTGTCCTGTGTATCCACATGGTGTAGCTTCTGTCTGCTAACCACTTGGCCATCTCTGTCCCCAGATGGGCTGTGTGGTATCACACTTCTTGTCTTTAAGTCATCCCTATTTTCTCAATGGCCCCAAAGTACAAATGTCCTGTAGCTGGCAATTGTATCACACTGTGTTACTTATGTCTCAAGCCCCCTTCCCCCTGTATTTTGGGCTGGCTTGGAGCTTACTACATAGCTTAGGCTGGCCTCTAGTCCTTGGCAACCCTTCTGCTCCAGTCTTCTAATCCAGGGATCATAGGCACAGACCTCCCTCGATTGCTCTATTTCATGAGACTTTGTTTGTTTGTTTTCTATGTAAGTGACTGAATCCAGAGATTTCTAAGTGCTAAACATACATGTTATCATTGAGTGCCACTGTCAGCCCTTAATTCTAAGCTACTGGTTCGTTGTCCATGTTTAAATTAAGTTTTATCTTAAGCATGTATAGGGAAAACATCACATGTAGGGCTGGTATTATCTGTGATTTCAGGCATTCCCTAGAAGTCTTAGATCCCGTGAGGATAAGGGGGCTGCTGTATAATTCCCCGACTCTCTGTGTACATTTATTTGTGCATGTTTATGAATTCCTTAATGTATGCTGAGGCTCCCACCTTCCTCCATGCTTTATACAAACACATGGGCTTTGCTTTTTCTCTCTCAACACTGACTCAAAATCCACAGAGTTTCCATTTTCACTGCCAAGAAATGAAGAAAGGGTGAGGGTGCCAGCCTTTCTTCATTCCCTCCCAGGCTTCTGCATCCTAGCAGTGCTTCTTCAGATATCTGTGGGCCCCTCCTCTGATGTTCATGCCCATGCCATTTTCTATTCAGGAAACAATTGCTGGAGAACAAGAACACCATCACGGTTGACAGCCGTACCCTTCGCAGGCCACCTGCGGCTCTGAGAAGTGTGGGGGCACCATACCCCAATGTTTATGTTTTTATCCCTGATACCAGAGACCAGGGGTCCTGGATGCCTAGAACCCCCTGAATATCAGTTTTCCCATGATCCAGACTCCCAATGTCAGCTTCAATGGGGATGGAGCTTCTTCCCGAATTAGTGTAATCCTCCAAACTGCCATTGAGCACGTGTGGGCCCAGCAAAGTGTTGAGGTGAATCTGGGGCGAGATTTGTTTTCCGTGTTTGGGAAGGCACGGATATATATATATATATATATATATATATATATATATATATATATATATATATATAGCCAGCTTCACGTTGTTGAAAACACCCTCCTTCCTCTTTCCTACTCAACCCCTGTCCTTGGGCTAACGGGTACACAGTGCCAAGTCCTCTCCTGAGCTCCCACACCAACATCCCATAATCTACCGGACAGCTCTTTTTAAGACCTTCAGTTCAAATGGGCGTTGGGTGCAGCCAATGGCTTGACAATATGTCGGCAGCTCCCCAAACGGAGCATCATCAGGTCAAAATGTCAAGAAACCCTCTGTCCATCTCTGGCCAACTTTCTCCCTAAGACCGGTGGAATCCTTGTCCCTTGCCCTGAATCCCTGGCTCTGGAATCCCAGGCCCTCTCACAACAGGCAGAGAGGAGTTTGTTAATGCTAATCACGTCGGGGCCCACAGTTCAGCTTTCCAAAGCTCTCGCTGACCCTACCCCCTGTTCAGTGTCACCTTTGATCACACCCCCTTCCCTTCCTTCGTTCCCTTTGTAGAGTACAAAAATAGCCCCCCAGCCTGGCATGGTGGCTCCTGTCTTTAATTCCAGCATTCCCACTCAGGAGGCAGGGGCAGGTGGATCTGCGAGGCAATCAGGCCAGGGTCTGACTTCCCATCCTGTGTGCCGGGCAGCACCCTAGCCTTCTCTGAACAGTGCCATTTCTGACCTTTCAAGGAAGAGAAAAGTCTCCATCCCGGTACCTGACCTTACATGTTCAGTCAGGAGGGGGCTCCCAAGTGGGAAGCAGCAGGCTGCTGCTGCGCTCGCCCACGTGTCCCCACGGGTGGTGTCTGAGTTGCCTCAGGTTATTTCAATATTAATCTCGGTTATGTATGGGCCTTCTTGGGGGGTGGTGGTAAAACTGTGCTTCCTGACCCTTTAGCCCACTGTGGATATCAAGGAGCAAGGACCGTGCTTTTGGCGCCTATGGTTTGTCATAGCGGTGTCCACTCCGTGTGGAGGAGCTTAAGTCGATTTTAGGAGAGCCTGGGTTTTCTCACACACTACCTGCTTATCTAAGCCGAGTCTTCCAGGTAGTTTCTAACCCCTAGGATGTTTTCTAGGAGCCCCTCACTTCTTCACCTCTGCTGGCATTCTACACCCAAGATTACGGTACCTGATCTAACTTTTCTCCTTAGCTTCCAGCTCTAGGGTTTCTGCAGGCTAAGTCGATTTCCAGGCAGAGAGCTCAGCCTGACCCCGATCTTTGGGTTCCACCCCTCTCCCCGACTCCCTGGCACTCTGGACCACGACTCCCAAGGAAGACGCGGGCGGGCGCCAAGCTGGTCCAACTGGTTCTGGGCAGGAAGTCTCCCGCCCTCGCCCCAGGCAGCAGAGCAGCCCCGCGCTAGCCCCGGCTTGGGTGCAGCCCGCAGCTCGGTGCGACCATCCCGCAGATCGGCCGCGCGGGAGACCCGCCCCGGCAGAGATCTGCGCGGCTTTGTCTGGGACGCCCACACCTCAGAGGCCGCTCCCGGGGCGGGCGAATGGGAGCGCTGCGGCGCGGGGCCGAGCCAGGCTGAGATAAGCGGCCATGTGACCCTACCTGGCGCGGGGAGGGGCTGCAGGTGAGCGGCGGAGCACTGAGCTCGGCACGCGGCGGCCGCGGGGCTCGGCAGCATGTCGGTCAGCAGAAAGGACTGGTCCGCGCTGTCTAGGTGAGTGCAGCCACCGGAGCCGGGTGGCTCGGGGTTGGGGGACAGCTGCGCCCCTCCGGATCTCCTCTTCCGGACACAGGCCTGCTCCCCCGACGAAGTGAGACCGTGGTCTTGTTGCTCTTCGCTGGGGACAGAATTAAGACTAAACTCTGGTTCCCTCAGGTGACAGAGAGGGTGGTCTCCCTGCTCCTCAGCTTCCTGTCCTCTTAAGTCTTTAAGGGTGGGCTTGTCGGCCGCCTGGACCGCCCAGGGTGCCTCTGTCTGTGAGCGCAAGGGAACGTTTTAGGCGGCTGGGAAAGTTCAAGATTTACCCCAAGACTTACTCTTGAGCGGACCCTCAGTCTCTGTGCCTCTTTTAAGAGTTTTAGAGTGGGTCTGGGAAGTGTCCTTTAGCCCCACCTTATGGAGTCAACAGAACCCGGGTGTGTGAACAGGATCAGAGAAAGCAGCTCCCCCCACCCCTATCCCAAAGAGAGGCTCAGATTCTGAGCACGACGTTTGGAGTGGTATCTATGCCAGAGGCAAGATGGTATCCTTGTCTGTGCTACAATCTTGTTTTTGTGAACTGGTCTCAATATTTGCCATTTCTGCCCCCCTGGACAGCCTATCCAGGGTCAGAGAAGCGCAAGGAGGGGCGGGTATCTAGGAGGCAGCCCCTCTCTTTGTGCCTCCTCTTGGAGCTGCCCCTCCCTCTCCAGAAGTGTTGGAATGAGCATCGGTTCTTCCAGTTCCTCTCACCCCTCTCACAGAGTCCCTAACTCGGAATGCATCCTTTGTCCTAAGGTAACAAGCTCCTACGGGGCCCTGCTCCTTCTATTCCTCACGCTCCAGTCAGTGTGAAATTGGCCTCTTGGCTTCTCTCAAGTGGGCCTTAGGTCTTCAGGTCTTTGGTGGGGTCAGAGCTATATCTGCAGGTGCAGCCCGGCATGGGTACCACCGCCTATCAAGGCATCGCTCACGCATTCCCACCACCTGAGAGCTGCTGCCCGTCAGGACCTCCCTGAGGGCTTCAGAGTTCTTCAGTCTCTTGTCTGTCACAGAAGCTCACCATTTGGTTTGAGGACTTCCTCCTCAGAGCCTTTGGACACTGCTCTGAAGTATGGTTGCCCCTCAGTCTCAGAGCAGAGAGGCACGGTAGTATCTCGAGAAGGGGAAAGATAAGCTCCGGGGAGGATGGGAGCTGCTGCTCTGGAAAGGGGAACTCACGCTACCCTGAGAGGTCAGACACACCCCAGGGAAGGTATGTGCTGAGGGTGGAGTTGGTGCGGGGGCAAGGCCTTGGACTCTGTGGGTCAGTGTGCCTGGGGTTGGTGCGGGAGTGTCTTTGTTTCTGGGTGTGGACATATCCACGCCTATGAATGCAGGCTCAGATGCATATTGTGTAGCCTGTGTGTGGGTGAGCTGATTTGTGGCCTGTGCAGAGATGAGATGTCTGCGGGCAGCTGGGTTTGCTCCCGGGACGCTCCATCTAGGTGGCTGTTGAAGACATTAGTTCTGTGTATTGTTAAAAATACAAAACAGGTCCTACTTCTTCAGAAGGGCCCAGATTGATGAGGGTGTTGGTGATTTTTTTTTTTTTCTAATAGCCTGGCTGTGGTGTGAGTTTATGTGAGTGTGTGTATGTGTGTGTGTGTGTGTGTAAGCATGTGTGAGCATGTGTGTGAGCATGTGTGTGTGTGTGTGTGTGCGCATGTGCATGTGTGTAGGGGATTTGTCTGGGAGGACTAATGGGAATGAGATATGATGGTACCTTGACTACTGCTCAATTGGGCATAGACTCACATGGCTTCAGGGGCGGGACTGAGTTCCCGTGGGATATCCAGGCTAAGTGCTAGAGAAGCCCTGGGGAACCAGTCCTGCTATGCAGGACCTAGTCTGGCCTCCCTGCCTCGCTTTCATGGAACCCCGTGGGCAGCTGCAGGTGCTGCCCACAGTCTCCCTGATGAGGCACCTGGAACACAGGACCGTTCCTGCTCCGTTCTCTTAGTGAGCAACAAGCCTCAGCTGGCCACAGGAAAGGGTGTGAGTCACGTCAACCAACTGTGCTGAGGGCGTGACAAAGGTGGCCTCAACTAGAGCCAAGGCTGAGATAGGGTGAGCCTGCACTCCCTGTCCTCAGCTGTGAGACTCTAAGCTGCAGGCCCAGGATGGGGCAGCAGTGAGCTGCTTGCCCAGTCTGTCTTGTCCTTTCTTCCATGTGCCGACCTGGTGACCAGTGAGGACGTGCCAGCCTGTCTGTGGGGGGTGAGGGGTGGATCTCAGCCCTGGGACTAAGTGGCCACTGGTTAATCATTTCCTTGCCTGGCCCTTAAACAGCCTTCTCACCTCTCATGCTTCTCTGGATTCTTCTGATACCTTTCTTCAGACAGTCTGGTGCAGACCACCCACCAAAACTCCTCAGCGTGTGGAAGGGAAGCCCGAGGCCTGCCTGCTCAAGAGCTAAACTGGCCCGAAGTCACAGTCACACCTAGGGTCCTTCCACTGTTCTCTCCTTTCCCATGCCCAGTTCTTTGAACCCCAGGAGCCACTAAATGCTTCTGGGACATCTTCACGTACCTTCTAGCTACTTAAACCAGAGCAGCTGAGCCCTCGTCTGGCCTGTAACAGGCTTCTCTGTGACCTCTCGGGGAAATGGGTTCTACTACTCCTAAGTGTAACAGGGCAGTTACACTTCAGTCATCCAAGAGAAAGGGTGGGGTTTGGTGAATCAGGAATGGGGAGGAACCGCAGCCTCACCTGGAGGCAGAGAGGGAAGTGTGTCCCCCAGTGAAGGCCAGGAGTTGGAGAAAAGGGTGTGGAGGGGTGTGAATTGTGAGCTGCTTGGCTGGGCTGCAGTATCACCTGCCAAGTCCCCCAGCTGTGTTAGGGCCTGTGGGATCCACATAGGGCCTGGCTCTAGGGCTCCATGGTCACTGGCTTTCCCCAGCTGTTCTCCCAGCTGCACCCTGAGCCCGGCTGTCTCTTCCCTCCTGCTTAGGGGAGCTCCCATTTTTTCTTCCGAGGGCTCAGCTGTTATACGCTGGTTTAGGACCAGCACTGACGTCCTAACCAGGACACTGAGGCATTTTTTCCTGGTCCCTGGTGTTTGGGTTAGGGCACGAGGCTTTGAGAGGATGACACAGATGGGTGGTCTTGGGTCCTCCTTTTCTGTAGCCGTGCCTTCTCCAGAAAGTTGCGAACTCCTCTAAGCCTCAGGTTTCTCAAATTTGAGTTGGGTAGCACCGCCTTGCTCAGAGCCTTGTATGGGTGAACATCAGTGGTATTTGTGAGGTCCTTAGGCCAGCCTCTGGTGCTGTAGTAAGTGCTGACCCACTAGTGCTCACCTATGTGTCTTCATTCTTTTACCGTTTGATTCATTTTTCACCATATTTGAATTCCAAGCCCTGTTTTAAGCCCCCAGTAATTGATTTATTACTGGGATTTCAATGGTTGCACCTGCTAAGGAACCGACCTTTGCCCTTCTTTCTCTTCCATGTCAGTTCACGTCTTTAAAGGCCAATAATCTTCGCTTATGAGAGATAACATCATCCCCCCCCCCCCCCCCCCCGCTGGGGTGAGATAATGAGAGGTCGCATGTTTGCTGGGTGTCAGCAGTTGAAGGGTGGCCCCGTGATTTCTGATCACATTGCCTTTCTTGAGTGTTGGGGTCTTGGAAACACTGACAGCTGGCCCTGACTTCTGCAGCCGGCTCTCACCCAACCTGGTTATGAGTCATGTTTGAGGAGTCCTGGTTTAGGCTTTTGGCCCAGCACATAGGGCCCCAGTGGAGGGCAAACAACGCCCCTGCTTTCCCCAAGGGCAGTGAGCAGCATCTGAGAACAGTGTTGCTCAGGGAATCCTGGAAGCTCCAGCCTAACCCTGCTGGGTGTGGGTTGGGGAGTGTTCACTCTCCTCTGGATATGGCTCTCTCTGGAGGGTAGACATTCTTCCCAGTCTAGGACAGGGGCAGGGAGCAGGCAGAGTGGGAGAAGGAGCAGTGTCCTCCTTTGCAAACCAGCAGAAGTTGGCGGGGGAGAGTGGGACGTCAGACCCTGGCTAAGGGACTGTAGGTTCATGTGCAGTGTGGAAGTGAACAAAGGAGGAGTCTGTAAAATATACAAAGATCACAGGGCTCAGGTGAAGGCCCAGGGGCGTCCTGTTTACTATCCATGGTCAAGGACAAAGGGAAAGGTCCCTGGTCCCCTTTCATTTGCATTAGGTGGAAGACAACTGTGACTGAGGTAAACAGGAGAATTGATGTTGCCATCATAATGGTTAAATTGAGATATTCCAGAAGGTTCTCTTCTAAGGTAGCTCCGTTCCTGGGGTGATGAGCAGACAAACCCTTCCCTGTGTAGACAGGGGTAGATTGCCTTTGGGGCTCCGACTAGCTCTCTGTTTGTATTCTTTTGCATTGAGTTGGTGCAATTCCTCAGGAGAGGAGAGTCCTGGGTTCTTCTGTTTGTTTGTTTGTTTTCTTTTAAAATATTTATTTTATTTATATGAGTACACCGTAGCTGTCTTCAGACACACCAGAAGAGTGCATCGGATCCCATTACAGATGGTTTGAGCCACCATGCGGTTGCTGGGAATTGAGCTCAGGACCTCTAGAAGAGCAGCCAGTGCTCTTAACTGCTGAGCCATCTCTCCAGACCCAGTCCTGGGTTCTGACAGTGACATTTACACATGCTTTCCCACATTTGTTGGCACTTTTGATGTATGCTGGTCACTGTGTGAGATACCAGAGGTCTCCACAGCCTGCTGCTCTGTCCTTATTCCCCCGAGTAGTTCCTCTGCAGGCTGTCCCTAGCCTACCATCTCCCCCTGAGCATCTGGCTCTCATACCGGGGCTTTGCACTCAACCCCTCCTGGGACCCTATGCCACCAGATATGACCATTGGCTCCTTTCCTGGGTTTGTTTCCTTATTGTGTGACTCCACCAGCCTCTATGAAGGGAGATATGTTATTTTCTTCCTGTTGTGTTTTAGCTCCCAGAATTATGCCCAGCCCGTGGGCTCTCAGAAAG